>NC_052017.1:136748452-137348452 GCF_015832195.1 Motacilla alba alba | reverse complement strand
TGCGAGCAGACCATTTCATTGCTCTGCAGTTTCCGAAGCAAATGATCATTGCTATAGGAAGACCTTTTTAGGTAGAGTTTAATTTAAATATGTTCTTGGTTGTTAAATTTTGTAATTTAAGTATCCCTGGCAAAGCAACTCTTAGCTAACAAAGGCATTTGTATTGTGGCCTGAAAGCAACAGCGTATTGATTAAGTTGGATGGCTTCAAGAATGGTAAATTAACTGTAACATGTAATTTATCCCTTCTTTGATATTTTTAGGACAGGTTTTTTAAATGATGAATAGGAAGAAAAAAAGAATTGATTGGGTATTTCTAGTTACAGTGCTGTTCATTCTAGAAGGAGTGATTTGTCCTCTGCAGTTGAAGTTATTATTTTATAATACATGTGATTTAATCTATCGGCTGAGGGATGGGAGCCATCCCCACTATTCCTTTATGCATTTGGCTGCCTTCTCCTGCCTTGTGCAGGATCTAGGGCTTGCATGGCCACAGAGCGAGTCAGATCAGCTTACTGATCTACTGGAGAGTGAATCCAACAAATTGATGAAGCTCATGTAGCTGGAGGAAGAGGAGGATTGGGTATGGACCAGCCATTTCAGCAGCAGTTGAGGGTAAAGGATTGAGTGTGACAAGAAACAGTCTAATTTTTGTTGCCAGCTTATTTACTTTGTTGTCTGTTAACACAGCAGAGAGTTGAGTTTATCATGAAATTACCAAGAGCTGTAAACATTATTGTGATGACTTATTTTATTCTCAGCCAAATATGCAGATCATGTCAGATACAATGATTCTGACATCAGCCTGAGCAAAGTATTACCCGTTTCACCACTGTAGACTTGTCAAGTTCTGTAAAAAAGCTAAGCAGCTGCCTTGACTCTCATTAAGGGAAGAACTAAATTTGAGCTCACAAAGACAGACAGGTTACTTGAGCATTTAGACAATACTTGAGATTCATCCAAACTGCTCTACTATGTACAAGGCAGTGTAAATAGATAATGATTTCTAGAGCCTAGCATGGAAGCTTCATGGGGCTCTATGCATCAGATTGACATTTTGCTTGTTTGTGTTGGTTTGGGTTTTTTGGGAATACGGGGTGGGTTTTGCCCCTACAGCTGCTTTGAGTTCTGAAAAACTTTTGCATCACACTTGTCTTCAGAGTATTCCAAAGTTACATTGCGAGGTGGATTATTTGCAAGTGTTATTTGGAAGAAAATCTGGGGCTTGTTTGTTTCTTCTTAAATCTGAACAAATGCAAGTGCCCCCTCCATGCCTTGGTTCTCCTTGAGTCCAAAGAGGTCCTTCTTTGTCCATTCTTCTCCTGTCCATTCTTTTCTGCAGGGTGTCAAGGAGGAGGACACAAGTAACACCTAATAATTTGGTATGCTTGGTATTGCAATTCTGTTTCTGCATGATAGATTCTTGGTATTGTGCATGATTTATATCATGACACTACTGGCCTGATCACGTTTTCTGTGGCCAGTCCTTAATTTATGTTCCCTAGGTGATCACATGACATTTATATCTTCCCTGTTTTTCTCCCATGTCTTGCATTAAATACATATAAAATTTTTTTTTATTATTATAATAATGGCATTTTTGTAAATTGAAGTGTGAGAAAAGGCTCTGTACTTAGGGAGTTTTCTGCAGCACAGTTTGTGTTACCATGTAATCTGTTTTTTGAAAAAGTTTCCATGTTCCTCTGATTTAACATCTTAATCACTTTCAGTTCTACTATGAAATTTTTCTCCAAGAAAAATAAGTTTGGATGTGGATATTACTTCTTCATCTTCTCACTAACCAGATGCTCACTGGGTATCAATGCTTTTTTTGTCCCAGGTTTGATGTTAGACTTGTTTAGCGACCAAGTTTGTTGGTCACCAAACAATGTTTAGTGATCAGTTCTGTTTCCACTGCCTGTAATGTTCCTACCATTTATAACACTGTATAAAATCCAGTCTCTCTTTCGTCAGTACTAATGGAAGTGAATGATAGTATGAGGTGATGGAAACATTTTATTTCCTAAACACTTCCCAGTTTGCCGTTGATTTTGGTTTCCCTGGTGGACTGATCTTTCACAGCTGTTGCAAAATGTAAGTGCGTTTTTTCCCTGCTGTGCAGATATCTGCCTTTTTCTAAACTCTCCATGGCACAAGAGGGTCTTTTTAAAATGTCACAAATATAAAGCAATTTCTGTTGGCATTAAATGTAAACATTTTGCTGTCATTGTTTATGGAAAAAATTGAAACTTTAGGAGTGAATGGGTAAAAAAAGATAAATATTGAGCAGTCTCGTTATAGAAACAGGAATGTGAGTTACACATAGTTTGTTCCTTAGGAAATATCTTACATTCAGTTTTATCAGTTTCTGCTTGAAAATATTTGGGGCTTCACTTCTATATAATTGCAGTAACTATGCCGTCTACTGTCTACTCTTTGTTATTTTGCCAGTAAGTTTTGTCAAATGTAATGACATGGATGAATGAACTGTAAATTTGCTTGCACTCTAAAACTAGTGAAACTATATATATATATATATATATATATATGCGCATATCCAGTTTTAGATATATATTTATGTATATAAATATGCCTAGATAAATGGTTTCATGTGTTTAAAACTTATGATATAAAATAATAGGATGGGTTTTAATTGAGATAACTTTACTTTTAAAAATTATTTTCCACTGAGGGTTAGCGCTGGGCATTAATGCATACATATGGAAGCATAATGTTGATTCAGATGGAAGAGGAAATATCAATTTAGAGTGAGGAATGTGTTCACTATAATCCTCCCTGTTCTCAGTTATTCTTGTAGAGCTTTGCATAGAGCTTATAGCTATGGTGCGGGAATACTAACTTCAGTAGCAGATGTGAGCCTGAAGCTTATTACATGTTCCACCAGATGTTTCATTTATCTTTAGGGCAACCTTCTGGTTTGTTTTTTATATCAAACACTGTGAGAAATAAAATTCAGAATACATTTTAAACATGTTATGAATATGTGGAGATAAAGGAAACCTTTTATAACTTGAAGAACCATTGTAATGTCTCATATTAAATATATTTTTCTTTTAGATTGTATTTCAGCATGATATTTTATAATTTCCATTTCCAGTGATCCAGTCTTAGACTAAGCTTGCTTGTGAAGATAATGTAACACTAAACAGAGCAGATTTTGTATGTTTATGTAAGCCTGTTGTCTACATCTATATTTATTAATAGTTCACGTGATTTGATATCTTACATATTTACTGCTAGAGATTGTTCACAGCATAAAGTAGTCTTTTGGATGAAGAAGCCTCAGTAATTTCAGTAATAATTGTGAATGTCTAGAAGAGATCCCTTAGGCTGATGCAGTTGATATTTCTTGAAGGAAATCAGTCTTTTAATTTCATCTTTGAATAAGTGGGCCACTTGTGTGGCTCACTGATTTTGTCTTTTATGCGCAGAGGCCTTCACCTCTTTGCAGAATGGGGTATCAGAAATTCAGCTTCTGTCCACCCACAGCCACTCCTGTGCTCAAACCATGTGCCACCCTTGCCATATTTGAGTTACAGCATTGTCCAAAAGTTGATGTGTGTCTGGTGTCTGTGAACAAAAAATAAGTGTAGCAGACCCATGTCATGGAAAGTTTTGCCAGGGAAATTTGTAGAGGATAGCAAGTGAAAGGTTTATCTGTGTTCAGTGAATTTTGTTCATCAAGCATGTTTAACAATGTGAGGATACATCAGTGAATTTGGAGGTCTGTTTTAAAAGCTAATTAGCATGTCTTTAAGTCCAGGGTAATATTCCTGATCCTCCTCATGCTTCCAAAGTAATGCCTAAGAGAGGAGGCTGTGAGAATAGACTTGGTTCACCACATGGCCTTTTGGCGAGAGAGGAGGAGAGGAGAAGACCCTGGCCTCTGTCTCTTTTAAAGGACAGCAATGGAATGGGCAAAGTTTCAGTTGTGTTGGGGTGATCAGATAGCTCATTTAGCAGTTGCCTGGAAATCTCTCTGGAGGAGTGGTTGTCCATCGCTGAAGTGGGATGGATCACCATGGACTGGGTTATGCCAAATACCAGGTGGAGATCTGGATTTGTGAAACCATTGGGAATTCAGCTCTCCTGCAGAGAAGTTTCAGTAGTGCAATTGTCAGTTTCTTGAGCGTTTCAAACTCTCAGGACTTTGGCAAGGACATTTTTTTGGTGTTGAATTTTCCACTTGCTAATGGAGTGGGACATGGTTTCAAGACTCCTGAACTCCTTATGTGTAAGAATTGAAGAAAGATTATCTGTAAAAAAACTGTATCAGACTCTTAGCTAATCAGCAACTGAATGTATTGGACAGTGAAAAAACTGTTATGCTGCCAATCAACATGATATGGTTGGTGTTTTATGGCCAAAGCTTTGTGCATGTACACCACAAGCTCTGTGTCTGTGTGGATACATGAAGGCTCTCTAATAATCATCGCTGACTCAGTCTTCCCACAGAAAGAAGGATTTTTTTTTCCAGTCCCCTTGAGTGTATTCTAATGATAAAATATGGAGGAGGTGTTTAAAACACAAATTGCAGGTGTGAGTAGTTGTTTAGAGACTCTTGAGAATGATATAAACATCTTTCATCTAAGGCAGAGTAAACTTCTTACAAAGTTTGCAGATTCCCTGCTGGGACCTGATATTGTGATTGTTATACATAAAAATAAAATACATTGGGAAATTTAAAATAATTAGGTGAGCATAAATTGAGGTTGTTCTTACTGAATTGTCACCTTAACAGATACCTCAAAGTTGCCACTCTTCCACCCATTAAACTTGTATTATTTTGAACTGTTTTCTGGTATAAATGTGTAACTGTGGCAAATGGAAGTTTTTAGTTTTTTCAGTGAACTACTTCAGGAAATAGCATTCTTTGCAATATCTTGCAGAGAATAAGTCTTCAGCAGTCCATCCAAATGTAATTCTGGTTATATTGATATTAAAGAGAATTTACTGAGTCTGCTCTTTATGGCTGCAACGCTATTTTTTAAAAATTTAAATGCAACTTCAAAAATAGGACATCATGGTAGATGTACTAAAATGCTTTTTAATTTGCATTTCTTTCTACCACGTTTCTCTGTTGAACAAAATGAATTCTCTAGGCCTTTATTTTCGAGTCCTCTTGACATTGCAGTTCAGTGTTATTCAGTCCTTGGCTTTGTTTCCTTTTTGTCCTTTGACAGTTCTGTATTTTTGTATTTGCTTACCATATTGAACTGCAGATGCAAATCTAAGCACAGTTTGTGTAACAAAATATTTTCAGACTGGCTTACCCATGTTAATTTTTTTAAACCATTTCTGTTACATTTTTGACATTCAGTGAGAGTGTCTAAAATAAATATAGTCTCTGGCTGTTAAGCAAAGATTTTGCACCTATTGTGACTCATGTCTTGTTTGCATTTGAAAAAGTATTTAGGCTGAATCCTTTGAGAATTATATAGTACTCTGATAATTGCTTTTAACGTTTTCAATAAAAAGATGAATGCAGAATGAAAATAAATGCTTTTGAAACACAAAAATCTTCAATGAGACTTCACACTATGGTTGGTTGTTTCTAGAAACCCATATTTTATTCAAGGCAAACTTGGTTTACTTATATTGTGGTATTTTTATTTTAGCAGTTAGCAGAACTTTGTGATTTTGGCCTCTTTAAAAAAAGTGTTTTATGTGACTGAAATGAATGTTTGGCATTTATTTTTGTTATTTTTCTTTACTGTATTCTAACTTATTAAGCCATCTTTTCCAGCAATAGAATCATTGAATTGCTGAGCTTGGAAGGAGTGTTTAGAGGTCTCTGGTTCAATCCTCCTGCTCAAAACAGCAGAGCTAGAACAGGTTGTACACACGAGTTTTAATTGTCTCCAAGGCTGGAGCTCTACGGCTCCTCTTGACAGCCACTGGGAAGTTTGCCCTTCCTCAGAGTTTGAAAGCAAACAAACAAGGTATTTTGTCATATATTGAAGTTGAATTTCCAGAATCTTCACACACATGGATAAGATGCTTCTGAGCCTTCTCCAGCTCTCTCAGCCTCTCCTGGAATGACAGATGCCCCAGTTCCCAGTCATCTTTGTGGCCTGTCCCTGAGCTCTTTGCAGTAGGTCCATGTCTTATGCTGAGGAGCCCAGAACTGAATACAGCACCCCAGATGTGTCTCGCCAGGGCTGACCAGAGAGGAAGGATCACCTCCTTCAACCTGCTGGGAATGCTTTGCCTAATGCCCAAGAACTCCCAGCCTGTGCTGCAAGGGTCCATTGATGGCTCAACTGAATGTCCATCCAGGACCCCCAGTTGCATTTTCTGCTGAGTTTCTTTCCACCTAGTCTGCCCCAGCTTGTGCTGATGCCTGGGATTCTTCCTCCCCAGGGGCAGGACATTGCATTTGTCTTTGCTGAACTTTTTTCCAGCCTGTTTAAGTCACTCTGGAAGTCAGCACAAACCTCCTTCTGGTTTTTATCATGGCAAACTAGCTGAGGGTGCACTCTGTCCCATCATCCAGGTCATAAATGATGATGACAGAAGAGTATTGGACTCAGTATCAATCCCTTGGGCACACAAAGAGTGACTGGCATCCGGATGGACTTAGTGCTGCTGCTCACAGCCCTGCATGGCTCATCATCTTTGTGGCTTTTTTCTGAAGTGTGTTTGGATAGTATTAATCCTGTTGTATTCTTTTTTTTCCCCTCCAACTATAATTTGAGTTTGTAAATACGATGTTGTTACAAAGGGATTTTGGCAGTTAGTGAAAAATAGGTACCACCAAGTGATTTGATTATTCATCTCTTCCTCAAATGAAACTGTTTTGCTTCAAGGCTTTGTTCAGAATAAATGGTGAGTTCTGTCCCAGGGGTTTGTAGTCTTCAGAGAACAAGCAGGAGTGGAAAGAATTGACTTGTCCAGCCCCCATCAGGGAGTCCTTCAGCTGAGCAAGCAGTGGAACCACAGCCTACTGCCTCCAGCTCTGATGTACTGTGCTTTTTCTCGTACTCATTAAAGAATTGATTGCAGTGAATCTGCCCCTCTGCTTCCCAACTTGTTTCCAATGTAAAAAACCTTCTTTAAGTTTATAACTTCCTTCTTGGCACAGAGCACTTTTTCTGCCTGTTCAAACAGGGTGTGAGTTCAGTTCTTGGCTACTTTAGAAGAACAAGCCACACTTAGATATAAAAGTTGCAAGTGCTGTGTTGCTGAAATATTAGCTTTGGCTTGCAAAGTCCTGCCATATGATGTTACAAGCCCTAGAAAGAGGAGGAATTCATCCTGACTCTGTCTTGTGTAGCTTGATCTAAAAGCCATGAGCTTTATTTTCTAAATTAAATATTCTTAAACTGTTGTGGGTTTTAGTTTTGTTTAAATTATTTGATATCTTTGCATTTGATCATAGTGCACAGTCTCAAATTGCTGTGTGCCAAAGGCTGCTCCTGCAAAGGCATGATTGTCTTTTACCTCAGATACCTAACCACTCCTGGTTTTATTGTTCCTCTTGATGGGCTATGGAACAGACTTCCTGAATCTGGCCTGTACTCATTGTTTCTTTGAGGACACATTGAAGAAGTGATACTGATGCAGGCATTACTAGTGTTAGCTTGGGCTTTAGAAACTCCACTGAGTGGTACCAATGATGATGCCATTCAGTAGATGCTGTGCAGTGTTGTAGTTCCTTACTGAAGGAGTAATGCTCAGTGAAATGGGAATCTGTTCTGACTTACCTTGGTCTGATTTTCCCTAACCATGATGTTATTATCTGGGCAGTGGTGAGAAATTGTAAGCTGAAAAATTTTTGGAGTGGGGGTAAGAATTAAGATGAACTTTGTAATACTGGGAACAAATGCTGTCAGCCTTCTGTGTCTTGTTTGTTGCTGAGAAGTTGCCCTTACCTTACGTTTTCTGTGCATATAAAAGTATGGTCATGTGCTTTTTACCATTACATTTGCCATGGGAAATACACCTTGATTCGTGGTTAAATATCTATCTACATATGGGATGTGTATATGTATATGTTGTTTGTGTGTATGTATGTGTTCTTTCCTCTCTCCCTCTTCTTCCACCCCCCTCACATCACTATCACACACATGACTGAAAATAAAGGAGCCAGTAAGTGATGATGCATTTCCTTGGGAAGAAAATGTGACATGTAGTAGCTAACTGTGCAGGTTGTCCAGGACAAGGTTGGAAGTCTGGTATAGAAATAGTTTGGGGATTTGGAAGATGTTCATGCAGTTAATGCACAGTTAGTCTGGATCTGTCTTGACCAGTTAAAATGCCATTATGGTGTACCAGGTTTTACTTTCTTTACATGCACGTAGAAAGCCTCTGAAAACGGAGCCATTGTTGTTTAGGTACTGCAGTAGATTCCTGTGTGTTAAAGCAAGATCTGATGTGTGTGTGTCTCCCTGACTGTGGTGGTTCTTGTGGTAAAGTGGTGCGGTGGCTGCCACTGAGCCTTTCAAAACTGTACCTGCTGGCTTTTCCATGCCTTTTCATCTGGGTCGTGAGTTGCTAACCCTGTTTTAAAACGTCCTTTTGGAGTTATTTAGGTGTCTGTGCTGTTATGCCTGAAATTGTACACTTCTAAAACCTTAAGTACTGTAATACTCTTTCACTAATTACATGTTGCACACACTAATTAATTGATAGATGCTGTGGTAGTAGTCATGTAAGGAAACAGTACAATGATGTATTAGTGATGTTCTTGAATATTTCTGTTGTGGAATTGGCATAAAAACAAGACTTTACCTAATGAAGCATAACACTGGCTTTTTTCTAACATAGTTGCTTAGCTGTATGGGATGAGATGTGTTGAGAATTTGGATGCCATCAGTTCTGGATGATGAATTTTTGGTCAGGGTCATGTCTCTCACTGCAAGCTCTTGCTGCCTGCTAGCATATGTGGCCACTGTATAACTTCTTGCATCTCCAGTACCCTTCTAATGCTATCACATGTCATGTTGAAATGCCCACAATATTATATGTAATATTTAGGGAACAAAGGAGGCTGATTTTCATGCAGGAAAGGACTACCTCTGTGAGAATTTGATTTAATCTGTTGTTTCTTGGTGCAGCTAACAGCTTCCAAAATAACTGTGCTGTGACTGTTGGTTGGCAGGGAAGAGTTAATAAAAAAGCAGAAAATGTCTTGTGATCTAATTGCAGTAATTTAAGAGTCTTTTGGGCAAATGCTTTCACAAGGTTTAAACTGGTAGTCTTATTCTTCCTCCAAAATTGAATATTTTTCCTCAAGCTCCGTAGAAAATGTTGATCAGTGCCTTGTACTTTTGAATGCATCTAAAATCAGTTTCCTTTGTATTATTTCAAAAACTTAAAACTATCCTGAAGAGAATTGCAAACAGCTCTTCATAGCCATCATGCTACAATAAAATACTAGTGTAAGATGTGCCCTTCAAAAATGGAGTTGTTTGATATACTCAGTTCTCTGGCTCTCATTAGGCATCATCTCTGTATGGATCTGTGGCCTCCATATGTGCAATGCAAACCTTTCACTTCATCTAGAGAAACCTTTAGGTGGACGGGTTGTTTACTTACCCTTTTGTAAGCCTGCATGTTAAGAATTTTTTGTGTTAGAGTTTGGATAATAAAAGCTGAGTTTTCTCTCTCTTTTGAAGAGTTGCCTAGTGATAAGAAGTGGTGTTAAATATGTGTGTCTGTTGTGTAGTGGCAATCATTAGCTCAAGAACCAAACCAGAAGGGAACCTGTCACTCTAATCTGCCTGCAAGCTAAAGAAGGCCAAAGATTTCTGTTGTGGCAGGGATTGCAAGCAAAAGAACTTGACTCATTTTATCTGGAAGTCGGTGCTTGGCAAAGCAAATGTCTGACCCTGGATCTTGTAGTGAAGAGATACTTTGTCATCTGTCTAGTGGGTAGGGCTTGGCTTGAATTCTGACTTATTTGTACCTCCTGTGAATTAGAGTGTTGCTCATGGCTTGAAGACCTGGCTGACAGCCACGAGGAGCACTTGTAGATGGTCCTACAGCAATGGTCCAAGTGAAGCAGGCCTTTGTTAGAGCTTTCAGCTTAGTCATTGCTCTCTGAGCTGGTCAGATGGGATGTCTCAGGCTGTGTCCTGGACTGCTCAGTGGGATATGTTACTTGGAGATGTAAGTGGTGCTCTAAGAATGTTGTAAGAGGTGTGCTGAAGCGTCCTTGTGACATTGTGTTCACCTAGGTATTAGACAAAGCTCCTAGTTGCTCTGTTAAATGAGGGTGATAGTTAAGTGCTGTTCTTACTGAAGGAGAAGGAAGTTAATGTGGCATTTCATAGCTGTTTGCTCAACAAGTAACAGAACCTGGGCTAGACAAAACTGGTAGACTTTGTAAAACTGGTTGAATTTTGGGGATTGTGTGGGGTCCTTCTGGCTTCCTGAAAGGAGCAATAGATGCTGACTGCTTCAGGCCTTCCCGGTGCATGGGGAGGTCTTGCCCTGCACAGTAGGCCCCCAGTGGAAGAAGCAGTAAGGGCAATGCTGAAGATACAATCCTCTTTTTTTAAAATAAAATACTTGTGTAATTTTGATTCAAAGGATGAGTTTATGGGGGTGGCTTCCACGTTCTTCTGTTTTGCCAAAAATTGGAACTTCTCTGATTCTCTCTGCTAAATGTTATGTAGTGTTATCCCTACATGATGGGCTGATGGAGGTCACAGAAAAATAGCTGGTGTAACGGTGTAACTTTCAGCTGAAGAAATAGGCAGTAGCAATGAATTGCTATAAAGACAATTCAGGAAAATTGCTGTATGGGGGCTGTGTGTGCATCAGTGGTCAGACTGTGTTTTATGAACTTGAAACTTATGAACAATGCGAGAAATTCTTGAAAGCAGACTTGTGCATATTTAATACCAAGCCATCAGAAAACCACTTGCTTCATTGTATCTGGTAACACAAGATGGGTGTTTTGACTTTAAATAAGCTGTGGAAGATGTCCCTCCACTTCCCACTGCCCTTTGAATTTCAGCAGTGCAAATAGTGATTGGTAGAAAATACCCGAACTTTGAAGTTTTACAAAGAAGAAAAGTGTTTTTTCTGTGTTTTCAGGGGAGATGAGGAATTTAAAAGGTCCAAACCCCCTTATGTAAAGTCGTTATTTCTCTTCACTTACTGAAAAGTTATTAACTAAATGAGACTTTCTTGTGATGCATGCTGTATGAAATTACTGATTTTCAAAATGCAGAGATTTTTGAGTTGTTTCCATTTCAGTCTGTTCCTGTTCTGCTTTCAAATTGTTGAATATGAGAATCTGTGTTCTATTAAAGTAAAAGTGACTGTATAATTCATTAATCTTTAAACATTTCCAAATTTTTCCAGGTAATTGAATAACCTCTTTGAGTATTTATGTAATATAAAATTTCATAGAAAATACATTAATCTGATTGACATTTATGTAGGAAAGGAATTAGTTTTATCACACATTTTTTGTTGTGTGTTTAATTGCTTTGTAACTTTGAGCATTAAGGTAGATATGTTTTAAAGAATATGTTGATATTTTGTAAAGAAAGAACTTTTACCTGTTAATGTATCCTCACTAGAGTAAATAAGCTAAAATCAATGGCTGTTAAACAAAGTTAAGGATATCTTAGGAAACTTTAAAAAACCCACTTATTTTAAAGGGTGTGCTTTGTTAGATATGAAGTTACTGTAACACAGAGTTGGTTTTTAACCATGCTAATTCCTTTTCATGCCTTTAATCCTAATTTGCATGTTAGCAGCTAGAATGATACTGGACAAAATTGGTGTAAGTAAAAGCTTCAAGGTGCTGAACTTCATGAGAATATGCTCCTAATAGAAAACAGTTGATGCTTTCATTAGGCATGTGATGTTTATTAGGAAATGAGATATCATCTTCCTGCCTTCTTACAAGGAAAGCAAGCTTTAGGCTGAACAGATGGCACTTTTAGTAGTACAATTTACTGCTGTCATGACAATGTAGGCTGACTGAAACTTTTTCTCTCGATAAAGATTTTGATCTCATATCAAATTTGTCTTCAATCAATGTAGAAATAGTAGTGTAGTAAGCCAAATGGATGCTTGGACATGAATAATATTTACCTGCCCTATAGGAGAAAATGGAGGATTAATTGGCGAGTGTTTGTAAGATGCTGCGAAGATGGATCTTTCTAGATAAATGTGAAAAAAATACTCCAAAGATATGGCAGAAAGCCTTCAAATATGTTGCTTTTTCTTTTGACCATTTCTTCTTGATAATCATTGCCAACAAAATAGTTCAATTTTATTGCTTGATTTTAACTTTATTTCAAGATGCTAGTTTGTAGTGGATTTCTGAATTAAAAATGTTTTTTGAAAACTCAATGTTTTAATATTTTTGAAAGATAGTATTATAATGCTTTTATCCTTCGGAATAATGTCGCATACATTAGAAGACAATTTCTCAAGTTACCTTGACAGTCCTACCCATCATATTGAGGCTTGGATGTACTTATTTAAAAACAGGACAAGTTTCCATTATCTTGAATTGTGTAGAGAATTATGTGGTCAGTGAGATTTAGCTTGTCCAAAGGCTTATCTGAGTGTTTGCTCCTGTGTTAATAAAGTGCTGTAATAGGTTGATGGCTTTGATTGCCTCCTGATTCACTGGTTGTGTGCTTAGACCAGAGTCCCAAACCCGCTGTCAGAAAACCCTGGGTGAGTGCCAGCACATGTGCAGGAAGTGGTGTGCTTCCATTTTCTGCTTTCCCGTTGTCCTGTCACGCACATCCCTGTGCTCCCCATTCCCTTGTTTTACTCGTTTGCTCTGAAAACTTTTCCTCGTCCTTTATTCCCACCAGTGACAGAGCTGCCTTTTCCTACCTTGCTCTACTTGGTCGGGAGCTGTCAGCTGTCCTTGTGCTGGCCTATGGCTTGTAGCCACCTCTGTAAAGAAGCACGGTAGTCATGGGCAGTCATTGCTGGCTGTGCTGGGGTGTCCCTGATCCCAGGACAGTTCTCCCTGTCCCTAATACCAGCGCTCTGGTCACCAGCTCTGGTGGGGACTGTGCTCTGGCAACTGCTGGCTAAAGTGGTAACAAATAACAGTCTGGAGGTTCATGCTTACACTTGAGTAAGTATCTCCAGACAGAAGCGCTCCAAATGTTGGTTTTTATTTTTATTATGTTCTGTTACTTTTCACTGTTCACCTACTGATTGTGATATCTCCTCTGGGTGTCCTGTACTTTTTATTCTGTTGAGCACAATTAATATCACACAGTGCTGTCATAAAACTAACATTGAGTTGTGATTGAGGTTAAAAACAAATGAGTTTACTGAGTGTACGTAATGAATGGGTACTGAAGAGTCTTTCCTCTGCTGTTTCTCTCATTCTTTCTCATAAAAGCAAGGACCTTTTTGTTTTAGAAAAACATGAAGGTACTAGCAAAGCCTCAGTTGTTGTAATAAGCATTCACTCAGAAGAGTACTGCTTTTAGTAGAGTAGTAGTGTTGGTGGCATAGATGGAGGGAATTCCTAAAGATTTGTAGCCAATTTATCTCATAGCCTGTACAGAAAATTCAGATTTGTGAATGTTAAGTTTTTCTTACTCTGTTGCTAACTAATTAGAACACAAAATACCTTAAAAAAAAAAGGCTGGTAAGATGCTTGGAACACCAGCCCTATGAGGAATGACTGAGGGAGCTGGGGTTGTTTAGCCTGGAGAAAAGGAGACTCAGAGGTGACCTTACCACTCTCTCCAACTCCCTGAAAGGTGGCTGTAGTCAGGTGGGGGTTGGTCTCTTTCTCCAGGCTGCAACTGACAGAACGAGAGGACACGGTCTCAAGCTGCGCCAAGGGAAATACAGGTTGGATATTAGGAAAAAGTTTTTTACAGAAAGGGTGATAAAGTACTGGAATGGTCTGCCCAGGGAGATGTTGGAGTCACCATCCCTGCATGTGTTTAAAAAAAGACTGGATGTGGCACTGGTGCCATGGTTTAGTTGAGGTGTTAGGGCTGGGTTGGACTTGGTCATCTTGAAGGTTTCTTCCAACCTAGTGATAGTGATTCTGTGATTTGGCCAGATACGTTCTACCCTTTTTTTCATTCTTCAATTTAGCAATTAAAATGGGGTTGAATTAAGTCTTTTGACTTGCTTTTCGTTTTGTGCTCTTACAACTTTGACTCTTGGACTTTTGCCTATTTTCACGTGATTTTTTTTCCCTATCCAGCTACCTACAGACCCTGGTCTGCTTAGCTTCCAAGCTTAGACGAGGTCAGGTGCTTTCAGCCCGGTATAGCAAAAGTGCATAAAATAGAGCACTGTTTTGTAACCATGACTTGATATTTCAGAGGAGGAAATTAATATTATTGAGGAAGGCAATATTTACTTTTAATTTTTTTTCTCCGTGAATAGGGGAATTGTTGAGTTACTGAGCTTTTGCATTTGTCTTGGGAGAAGTGTGTGTGTGTGAGGTGGTTGGATATAGATAAAAATCTGTAAATATTTGTATGCATATGTGGTGCACACTTCGGACAGAGAAATATATTTCAACAGTATCTAAAGTCTTTTTCAGATGAAACATTGCCTTTGCTGGAATTAATTCTGAATTCTTGTTTCTCTTTTCCCATTCTTTTTAGTTGTATTTTTAAACCATAACAAGTTGATTGTGGCATTCCTTTTTTTGTATCTTCACAATTGGAATTGTTATCAATAGATGCAGTTATTGTGATTCATAGTTTTTTAGACAATTAATTGAGATTGTGTGTGTGGAGGGAAACGAATTAATCTGTTGTCTCCATAATTCTCTGTGCTAAATTAAATAAATCAATTTTTTCTTCTTTTCAAATGCATACGCTGGTTCCTTGAACTAGCATCTGCTAACTTGGTTTAGTCATTGAAGATACTGTCTGAAGCATACATGTGGTTTGGCAAAGTTAATATGTATAGAAAAAACCAAATTTTTTTGTGCTGTGAAGTGTATAGCACTTGTTCAGTACGCATGCTACCACATGGTAGCACTTCAAAACAGATAAATTATTGCATTAAAAATACAACCCACATTAATAGCGGTGCTATAAAAGGAATATTTTGGTTGTTTTTCAGTGTATTTTGACCAGATTAACTCAAATTTGCTATGTTCATGTTGATAGTTAAATTCAGAGAAGTGTTGGCACAGAAACTGGATGCTGTCTCTTCTGATGGACTTTTGTGTCCCTTGGACAGTATGCCTAATCTTGAGTAAATTTGAGGTAGTTTTACTTCATCTGTCTGCTGGGTGCTCAGCATTCTTTAAGGAAACAATATTCATCCTCAGATTCATTCTCCTTGAGAGTGTCTTTGTGAGGAGGCTGTAGAGGGTGAGGGAGCAGTAAAGGTCCACTTTGTTCTTGAACCAGTGACCTGCCCTTCTGGAGGCACTTGTGACTTCTACTCTTTGAGCACACTTGAAGGACAAATTTGGGAAATGCAGGTTGAAGCAAACACTAAGCTGTGAGTAGCAGACCGAAGGCTACACAGATGTTAGTGGTTTGTAGCTTAGAGTTGGTTGTTAATCTTTTGCACAGGGTCCACTGCAGCAAGCTTGGTGATGAGCAGCGTAAAACCAGTCAGTCTATGGCACCTAACCCCGGTACAGAGTCCTTCCCTTTTAATGGGGTGTGTCTTTTTAGGAGGTGTGTGGATTGCTGCTCTTTAAATCAAATTTCTTAAGGTGTATCAACTTAAATTATCTTTTGGAAATTAAGGCCTTGAGCCAGTGAGGTGTCATTAAATATACTGCCTCCAGACCAAAATATACTGCCTCCAGACCCCTATTGATCACATGGGTTTCACATGTCACAATAGTTACTGATAGTCTGAATGTGGCCAGGCTGAAATGCGTCTCCTCTGATGGTAAAGATAACTATTTAAGGAGTGAGTTTCAGCAACATGCATACGTGATCCCATGAGAGGTGAATTCTAATGAATTTTTCTTGGTAAGGAAACAATTCAGTAATAAGTAAACTTGCATCATGTGTCAGTTGTTTTTGAAATCTAGGCTTTTAAATTTGTTCGCATTTTAGAATAATGATGGACCTTTTTTTCAATGCTTCAGCTCTTTTGACCTATTCTGAAATTAGGTTTTCAAATAGTGAAATTACTGACCAGATATTTCAAGGTATAGAAAACATGGCTGGATTGTCCCAGTGTTGAATGGGCCATTACATCAGGGTTCAATTCTTTGTCTTGTATCTGATATATTATGTATTTTTTCTTTTGGTTGTGTTTTTTTTTTGTTAGATTTGGGGGTTTTTTTGAGGGGTTTTTTTGTTGGTAAGGTAGGGTATATATCTCCTATATGTTAAAGCCAGATAAAGTTTCTAATATTGGCAGTACTTTCTAGAAAAGGAAAACGTCTTTGTTATTCTATTAGTTTTAAAAATCCTTTACAGTATTTATTAAATCAAATAAACCACTGTAATAGGGTTTACTGTCAAGATTTTTCAGCATTTTGGTAATACAAATCCACACAAGTCAGTCATTTTTAAACAAAACCCCATATTGTATGGTTTTGCACTTTGTTTGCTTTAAAAAATTATAGTAATGCTTTCTAGCTTCCTTAATTTCCTCCCTCCCCCCCCATTTGTTTGCAAACTAACAAAAATTTGCCATTTTAGAGGAAGGAGGTGGTGTTTTTTAATAATAAAAAAAGCGAGAGTCTTTAAAAAATTTTTTAAAATCTAAGAATCTCAGAAAGGTGCTCCGGAGAGCATTGATGGCTCAGGAGGCAGAGTTTGCATGTTCTCAGTGCAAGCAGCACCACTGGGAAGTGCAGGTGTGGCAGTTGGCTTTCCTCATAAGGACATCCCCCATACAAATAGTTCGTTTTAAAATGTAGGTACAGTGTCTAAGTGTGAAGGAGAAGGAGGCAGCATCCTCGTCTGGCTGTTCCCCTGCCCTTCTCTTTGCTCACTTCAGTTCTGGGTGCTCTTAGACTAAGTGGCTCTTTCAGTGTCAGCTTTGCAGAGTGGCTTGACTGTGACATGAAAAAGTGCACAACTGTCCCAAATGCTAGCAGATTGAATAATAAATAGAAGAGGGAGTTCTTGCCCAGTCTATGCTAAGCTTCCAGGTAAAAAGATGACGTTCTGTAGATTGGGCAAATGATGTAAAGAAACAGTGGTAACGGTATCAACAAAAGCAGCTTGGGGGCTGTTATCCATTTGTGCAAGTTGGCAGCTTGTTGGAGCTATCTAGCTACTAATACATGTTATAAAATATATATGTTTGGTTAAAAGAGTTTCCATTTCTCCCTGGTGGGGACTGCATCATGTTTTAATTTCTGCAGTTGTTTTCCCAAGGCAAAGACGTTAGCTATTGATGCTTTATTGGTTCTTTGACATTTTTTCCACTATTGCCTTCATTATCATCTAACTGCTAACAGTCATGAGAGGAGGAATTGCTGACATGAAATCTGGATGGTTTTCAGTGAGTCCTTTTTCTTCTGGATAGTATCTCTTGCATCGTGTTTCATCTCTTACATGTTGCTGGGTGTACTGTGTTTAAGAAAAGAACTTGTCCTGGAACTTGGTTACCAGTTAGCTCTCAGAGGAACACTTTTGAGAGCATGATATGCATTTATTCAAGTTTGTAAAAGATCTGGATGTTTTCCTGCTCTTGAATATTACATTTCTCGAGGTGGAAATTATCTGGATGTGTCAGCTACATGATTTCATAGGAATCTATGTCTGAGTATCTTTTCCCCATCATTACATGACCACCTCTACTTTGAGAGTGTCCACCATTAGAGAATTGCCACTGCAAGAAGTCTAGCTCAGCTATCTAAAAATCCACATTTAATTTAATTTAATTTAATTATCACAAAATCCTTTATCTGTTTCAGCTGCTTTTGAAAATCCTTTCTAGTTTTTCCTCTTAATGACTTCATTTGGCTACAAAGGATTTAACTATAAGTTCATTTTTTAGCATGTTGTAGCAAGTCATATGAGAAACAAGTCATTCTTGCTTTCTACACAGATATACCTTTGAAAAGCTTCTTTTAACCAAAATAGTTTATTCCAGCTACACTTAATAACTGGATATGCTTTTTCAATTCAAAATCATTCTTACATGAGGAGTCTTTTAGTTGGTTTTGGAAGGAGGTCTGTGTTCTTGTTTTAATTATAAAATTTTGAAACTTACCATCTTCACCTCCAAAAAATCCACAAAAACTTTTAAAGTTTAAGGATTGAGCCTCTTTGACAAACTAGATCTTTGCTTTTGAGCTAAACACTGAGATGCAAAAGCATTGGGCTCTGGGTAGGTAACTTCACTCAGCCTGTCCTCTGTTTCTGGAAGTAGTACAATCAACTTGCTTAGGTCTGGCATGGGGAAAGGTTTTCGTTCTCACTTGGAAATACCTGTTTGATCAACTGTGCAGGCTGCCCTGAAGAGTGTAGAGGCATCTCCAGATTTGCCTTGGTTTAGAGACACCTACATCAAGCAGGCCTCTTCTTCACTCTCAGTGTTAGAACAGAGCCCAGATGGTTTTCCTGTATTGATTTTGGGATGCTGTATTATCATGATGCCCTAGATGAAACACAAATTTCAAGTAATTCCTGTTAGATGCTATGGTATAGACTGTAATCACCAGCATGTACTGATAGAAGAAGTCTGCAGGGGTTTCTGTAAGGGTTTGTAGGTTACTTCAATACAGCAGTCAGTCAGATATGGCAATTCAATGAAAAGGCAATTTAAGAAGACTGCAGAATGTAGTTTGTGCTGCAAGGGTGAGTGATAAGTTGGAAAAATATTTGTCCAGTCTTGAGTAATGTCTCCTCATATCTTTAAATAATATGTGTGTATTTTTTCCCCCATTTGAAAGGATATGAAGTGGGGTCTGAAAATGTAGCACATTCCCCAGCTAATTAATTTGTGTTTCTCTCTTTTATAATGAATATCATATTTGCATCGGTACAAGGAGAAGCCTTGAAAAAAATTACCAAAAATGAACACATGGGGTGTGTGTGTGTTATCTTCGTAATTTTTGCAGCTGCAGACAAAACTTAAGGACTGTGTAGTGTTGTTGCATTTGATTTCCTATGAGTTGGCTCCAAATGTTGGTTCATCTGATAATCACACTGATTTCTCTTTCCTTAAATTTAACCAGCAGTCACAGCATCTGTCTGTTTAAAAGGTCTGATAAGTGATAAAGTGTGTTGTTCTGTTTGATGGGATTATGTTAAATATTCCTGAACAGAACTCTCTTCCATGAAGGTGATTGTTTGAATGAAGCATTTAATAGAAATAAAATTTTTGTGTTGGTACAAGGAAGCATTACAGCTGTTGGTGTAAAAAGCCTTACAAAAATATGTTCTCTCCTGTTTAAGGTAACTTGCTGTATTTAGATATATGTGTATTATAAACAATATGTACATGCATTCATCCTATGCATTTATATACACCTAAAAAGAAGAAACAGTGTTAAAAATTGGAAATAAAGTGCAGTCAAAACTATCTTAACAGCTACAGCTGGTTCCTCAAGCTCTGATATTGAAAATGTAGTTTTATGTTGTGAAAAAGACACAGTTTGTAATCTATTTCATATATTCATTAAACAATTCTCCTTTTGATTCCAAAAGTTATCTAACTCCAGACATTGCAACTTAAATCACAATAAGTCTTTGTTAGTAAATGGTAAAATGTTACTGCTTAATGAAACCCAGTATCAGATTTTTTTTTTAAATGAATGTGGAAGGTAATGCACGCTGTAAATGACGTGTAACAATTTGTTGATCACTTTGGCAATTAACTGCAGCTGAAAAAAGTCTGCTTACTCAGGCTGGTCTTACACTCATTCTCTGAGGAAACTCTGGGTTTTAATGAAGACAGTCCAGTGAGTAAACAAATTTCTAGGCAGTTGCAAAAATGAAAATAAAATACAGTTTACTCATTTAATATCAAGCTTTCTCTTTAAATAGTACTGATTGTGTAAGCTTACTTTTTTAACATGCTTTTTATTTAATCCAGTCCAATACCAGATGGAAATGATGCGAAGCCTGCGCCACGTAAACATTGATCATCTTCACGTTGGCTGGTACCAGTCCACATACTATGGCTCTTTTGTCACCCGTGCCCTCCTGGACTCCCAGTTCAGTTACCAGCATGCAATTGAGGAGTCTGTAGTTCTCATTTACGGTTAGTATGAGGTTTCCTTTATTACTCTTTTCCCCTCTTAATATTATTACTACTATTTTTGTATTCTGTCTTTTGCCTGTAAGAGTAGCCTGGCAGGCCTTTTCGAGTAAATACCAACCCTGTGTCTACGGCAGCCTCAGCAGCAGCTTAGTCTAGACAGGGTTTCCTTCTTTCTGTTTATTTTTCTTGCTATCAGAGCCCTGATGTGTACGTTTTGGAATGCTGGAGTAGCTGCTTCATTTTTATTCCTTCATCTCCCCTCCCTCGTGGAAGGGGCTGGTGGAACCCGACCAGATGTCTAACAAACCCCGCTTGCTAGCGTGTCTGGCTCTGTACGTGACTGACCAATCATCACACGAATTGCCAAGTTTTTTTAATACCTCTGACAGAAGCATACAAAACCTGGACTGTTTCTTAGCACAAAGATTTTTTTCTTTTCTGCCTATTTAATGGTGTTTCCTCAAGCTCTCCAGACCAGATGTTCTGTGCTGTATCAGAACCGTAGGCAATTTAACAGCTTTATAGCCTCCCCCTCCCCAAACACTCACAGTTTGCCATATCTGGCAGACTTGCATATAGTTTCCAGCTGAGAAGTAAATGTAACGTCCTGAGTATCTGTCAGAAAAAATACTAATGAATACGATCAATCTTATGAGCTGCCCCAAAATTGTTTCAGTATGTTAACAATTGGATTACAGTAAAGAACAAGTTGTTAAAGTATACTTATATTGGCTGGAAACATTGCATCATCAGACCTTGATGAATTTTCCACTTGTTTCAGTCTATTTTGGTTTTCATTTTATCACCGATTGCTAAAAGTTTTACTGTGTTAAGTTTCAGACAACATGAATGTTAACACAGCTTTTATTCTTGTGTTGGCATGCTTCAGCTGTTATCATGCTGCAAGTGTTAAGCTTCTTTGTCCAAGGAATGTAACAGTTTGTTTAGAAAATTTCCGCCTAAATTCAAGGCAAAACAAATCTTTGTATATACCAGTTACATTGCCATGCACAAAGTGGCATGGCAGCTTGATCTGAATTAGCCTATTGCTACTCTAAAATTACTTTTTTCATACAAAAAGTTGTTTAATGAATATTTTAATTTACTGCAGAATGACTGGAAGGAAGAATCTTTATTTAAATGAGGTCACTCTTACATAAGTTCTGTGGATAATTCATACAAAAAAAGGAAATGTGAATTGGACCTTTAATGGGTAAATAATATGAATAGAATGGATCAAGATTCCCTCCAGGTTCTCCAAGCTAAGTTTACTACTTGGCATCACTTTATATTGTTGGTTGTATTTTACATAGCAGTGCAGTAGGACTGCCTCTGCTATGGTGTCTTTTCTATGTTTGTTATCTTAATTTTTTTTCACTAGGACTACTTAGTAATTTTCCTCCTGTTTATGTCATTCAGATATTTAAAAAGAAAAAGGCAGTCTGGGTTTGGTAATAATAGGCTTCCTTCCATTTTTAATAATAGATCCCATTAAGACTGCCCAAGGGTCTTTGTCACTGAAGGCATATAGGCTGACTCCCAAATTGATGGAAGTTTGCAAGGAAAAAGACTTCTCTCCAGAAGCGTAAGTAACTTCAAATAAGGTTTTCTCATAGGGTTTGCTGAGTTACTGGGATGCAGAATGGTACCTGGGATTGTGGAACGCTGTATTTTAAAATCTCATGTAACAGTGTGTGCTGGGGAAAAAGGACCTCTACGGGCTGAGACAATTGTGCAGTGGCTGAGGAGGTGTGAAAGCCTGGCTGGGCATTTCCAGAAGTGGAGGCACCCGAAATGGGTTTGGGGCTAGTCAGAGGGTGTGCTGTAAGGACTATGGGGAGCAGGGCCAAAAACAGAAAAAAAATTAAGTGGAGGGAGGGAAATAGCTGATCTGTCTTTAAGCTCTTTTTTCCCCCCAGAATTAAAATAGAACAGGTATTCTGGAATAGCTGTCCCAGTGTATTTGTTCTAAATTAACTCCCCATGTGTACACCATCTTCTGGAGTAAAGTAGAATAATTACTCTGTTTCAAAAGATTAGCTACTTGTTACAGATGTAGGCCTTAGCATCCTTTGCCTCCAACTGCTTGGTGTTCAATATCAAAAGTACAAACAACTTGTTAAAATCACCTTGTTGAGGAAAAATGTATTCATTTCATTGCTTGGTGTCTTGAACTGTAATGATGAGGGAAAAAATCTGTGGTCAGTCAAGAAAAAGAGAGAGTGGAGGCAAAAAGTGAAAGTTTTTGTTCCAAAATCCAGTATGAATATAAAGAAGTTAAGGCTTTATTTCCTTAGAGACTTCTAAATCATGCTTTTATATCCATATTTTATGAAAAGTATTACTGTCTACTTTATTTACTTTATAATAAAGCAACAGCAATAGTTTTTTATGTGTATATTGTAAAAAAACACACACTAAAAATTTATGTTTTCATATTCACCACAGAATTGAATTATTCCAAAACATATAATATTTTGTGAATCTACTTTTTTGGTTAGTAAAATTTTTACTTACTCAGGTATTGGGAAAATTGTTCTTCGTTGTAGTAGTTATGATATTTAAGGATATTTTAGCATAATGTAGTAACTAACTGTTTAGCTCTGCTCAAGAAACACTGATGGCAGGAAAACCAGTAAAATATTTTGGAAGAGGTAGAGTTAATCCTGTCAGTACAGTCTCTTGCTGGAGGCTTTTTCACGTAGGTAATCTGTTAACAAGCAGGGCTGCTGCTTGTCTTCTGAGAATTTTTCCTAGAGCAGCTTTTCCTAGTCTTTGTAAACGTGAGGTTTTGCCATGCAAATGCTTTCTTAACAAAACTTGACTCTTGTTTAATTGTGGAACTATGAAAATCAAGAATTTCTACAAAACTGTTGTTTGTTGGAGCAACAATTCAACAAAGAGAATAAGAGAGATACTGTTTATATTAGTAAATATTCCATAACTTTTTTCACAGCTTGAAAAAAGCAAATATTGCATATGAAAATATGTTTGAAGAGGTGCCTATTGTAATTAAGAATTCATACCTGATCAATGTGATGTTGTGGGAACTGGAAAAGAAATCTGCAGTAGCCGATAGACATGAGTTGCTCAGTCTGGCTAGCAGGTAAGTACTTGTTACAATAATGGATGTACTTTTATTCGCTTTCCCAAACCACAGTTTAACACCTTGGGTGAAATCCCAGTCTCATTACAGTCCATGGAAGCTTTGCCTTGACTTTTAATGGGGTTAACACTTTGCCCTTCATGTTCTTTTGCTGAAGGAAAAACTGCATGGTAAAACTGTAGCATTAGATTCAAGGACTAAATTCAGTCTCTAATCCTCATGTACTTGCAGTGCTTGAAATGTATAAATGTTTCAGAAGAGTGTGTTTTTTCAAGAAAATACGGGCACTCAGAAATTTCAGGCAAATAGATCTATAAAAAATAGATTTTGTTAAATACTCTGTTAGTAATTGCATAAATTATTTTAATAAAAAGGAAATTGCATTTGTTTTACTTCAGCAGCAGGATGAATTTGAAAATAAAATAATAAAGGATCTGATAAACTGGCAAAAATGCCACTGATTGTCATGACAAGAGAGCATTTATGATGTCAGAAATTGTTTTAAGAGTTTCCAAAATGGTCTTCTCATAACTTTGTCTAGGAATAACTTTTTTTTCTTGTAGCAATTTGCCCTTAAAATCCACTTTCGATAACAAAGTGGGCATGACTTCTAGCAGTATGATCAAGAATTAGGCAGTATTTAAATCTTACACAACACAGTTGGATTGTTATTTGAGATACACAAAATAATGCAGTATCTTGTTGCATGTAGAAGTTAGGTTGTATTCATGAATTGGTTTTTGGGGTAAAACACTTCACTTTGGCATCATGATTCTGATCCTAGTGGCCTTTTTTCTTTTTCCTTTTTTCTCCTGCTCCCCTTCCCTCCCCCATCATGTAAAGCTGAAGTTAATGAATATGTATTTCTAGTGGTCCCGATGTTGCCTAAGTTAGCAGAAATTTTCCACTTTGTCTACTTGAGCTTATGTGGATGTTCAGAGGGATCTGATAGCTTTTAGAGAAAGTGATCACAAGAGAATGGGTATAGGGTTGAACTCTGCTGGGGTATTTACAAATGCCACAAGTAGTACTTAGTCAGTAATTCTGTCCAGTAAAGTTGTTACTTTGCACACTGGAATTAATGAAGTGAAGAATTCTTGCTGAGATACTCAGTGTGCTTGACTCTGCATGTGTTCTGTAAGTCATTTTCTTTCCATGGTCAAAGATCACAAAGCTTTTCCCTTTTGAGGAGAGGGTGAGGACAATGGTTTGATTCCTTGTGAGCTCCATCACTTTGTGGAGAAAATGAGGACCGTGCTGAGGATACAGAAGGTTCCCAGGTGGCCTGGCAGCATTGCCCTTGGTTGATTCTTTGGGTTTCCTCCTGTATAAAGGTCTGGGACTACCTGACACCCTGGATCTAGTAAGGGCTGTTGCTAGTGACACAACACAATTCTGGAAATGGAAAGTAATTTGAACAGATCACAAATCAAAGCTTTAGGTCTTATGTAGTAATTGTTCTGTGCCACTGTCCTGACTCAAGATAAAAGATAAGAAATGTACAAATTACTTCTGTTCTGGTGTTAAATGTCTGGTGCAAGACAGGCTTTTGTGTTGGTCTTCGTATCAGTAAAGGGAGTAGAGGTGAACAAGAGAAATACCAGCTCAAAACTAAAACCAGACTTTTCCTGGCAGATTTTTGAAGCTCACCTGGTCTCTGAGGAACGTAACTTGCTTAGTTTGGTTTGAAGGAGAGAAAGTTTTGGGAATCACTCTAGTGGTTTGTTTGGAGGTTTTTGTATGTGTCCTTTGTTTAATATTTGATAGCTACTTCTAGTTACCTGGTAGGTTACATTCAGTGATATCTTATATTGGTATAACTGGCAATGCAGGTGGCAAATTAAAGAATTTTAATGCTTGTTTATTCATGGTTAGGTGACTTTTACTGCCTGCTGAAATATTTAGCCAGTTTTTACTTGAATTCAGCTATGAAGGTTACTCATGTATTACCTGAAGTAGGGAGTTCAAAGCTCCTCTATTCTGGAGTTTTATTTTCACATTTCCTTATTTTTGTCTTTCAGCAGTTTAGGCTAAAACATTTCAGATAACCACTTTTAATTTTGGTGCATATCTTCCTCACTTAACTTTGCTGTTGTTGACAGTAACTTCAAAGCTTCTTTTTGGGTTTGGCCTTGATTTTTGGTTTTTGTCTTAGTTATTTTGTTTAATTGTGGGGTTTTTGTTTTCGTTTTTTTTGTTTGTTTGGAGTTTTGTGATAAGTTTGTTTGTTTGTTTGTTTGGTTTGGTTTTTTGTTGTTGCTTTATTTCTTTGGAGTCTTGGATTTATTTGGTTTTTGGGGGATTTTTTGGCTTCTTGGGAGCATCTCTGAACTTCTAGAATCTCTGAAGCAATGATTTTGGCAATAAAATTAGTTTCCCATATTTCCTGTCTTCTGGAGAGTTCGCTTCATCAAGATTTTCACATGTTTAGCCACCCACCTTGTCTGAGTTTAAAGCTCTACCTATTTGAGGCATTTTGCTTGCACCTTAGTATCTTTCTTCATTTGAAGTATATTTGTGATAATTGTATATAGTAATTTACTTTTTTGGACATAAAGTTGTCTTTCTCTTGTGAAATATGAATTGACTCAAATACTCTAGGCAAAGAGGTTGAAGGCAGACTAGCACAAGGTTAGCAAGTAATAGCAAGTAAAGGCCTTTTACTCAAACAGTTATCCTGCTACCCTTAAGGACCAAAATGTCTTGAAGACCTTGGAGTACTGCCAGTCTTTTGATAGAGACTCAAGAATTAAAATCCTGTCAGATAATGTTCCAGATCTGCAGGGAAATAATTACAACCAACTTTCTCATTCTCATCCATCTCTTCCTTATTCTATTGATGATCTAGTTTAAATTAAAAAAAGCTTTTTTGTGGTCTAGCTTCATAATAGGGTTGTTCTATAATATCTCAATTTGTCTCAAGCAATTTTTCTAATAGTGTGCGTCAGTAGAAGCAAACATGTGCTGAACATTTATTGCACTAACATCTACTTGGCAGTTATATTTTTCAAACATCAGATGCAGTATTTTTGCAGAAGTAACATAAGAAGGGTTGCTTTGGCTTTCAAAAACTATATTAACCTTTACACATTGCACTGCTTATTCAAAACTCTCAATGTGCTTAACGGATTATTAAGATAATTATGAAAATCTCTAATTTGTAGGTGGGGGAACCTGACACAGAAGTAAATGTGTTGCCCAAAGGTACACATCAAAGTCAGAATAGAAAACAGAATGGAACTCAAGACTCTTGACTTACATATCTCATTCAAACAAAATCCTCTTAAACATCACAGGTTGAACTCAGGCTGAAATGCTGAGATGTAAACAAGTTCTGCTAAGTGGTGGGAATGTACCTTACACATTTTTAATCAAAAAGATGTACTTTGCCCAGTAGAACTTCTCTAATCCACCCAAAGCTGTTCCCACCAGGAGGAAAATTCTGACAGGATGGCACCTTTCCCAAAAAGCAGTGGCTGAGAGGAGGCCTCAGTTGAGTGATGGAAAGTGGAAAAAATGAGCAGCAGATACAGCATTTTCCAGCACTTCCTCTTGCTGTCCCTTGTTCTCATCTTCCTTAGCCATGGTACAAGCAAAATAAAATAAAATAAGGGAGAGGGTCCAATTATGGCAATCATTGGCAAGATTAGGGGGCTGTCTTTTTTTGCACATCTCCAGCTTCAGGATTGTTACAGCCCAAACTTAGGTGCCTAGGTGCAGCACTGTGACTCGGGTCACAGAGGAGCAGGAAACAGCCACGTGGGCCAGCACGGGCTGTGCCAGCTGAGCCCAGGAGCTGCACCTAGGCACAGGCAAAGTAGTGGGGGCAGCACATGGGCACTGGGAGCCACAGGAATTGCTGCTTCTCTGAAGCTTGGGTGTCTGACTTGAAGCTTCATTTTGGGTGTTTCAGACCTTTAGCAAGCATGTCTGGAGTCCTTTTCTGATTAAAGATGCTGAAGTAAATATGGGCTTCATGTGTAGTTCCCCATTATGAATGCTATAGAAGCAGAGCCAGTTTGAGGTTCCAGTCCCAGCTGTTTGTCTTGTTTCTCCCCACTACCCCCATTTCATCTCTGCATCCCTCCCACCCTCAAAGATTTTTATTTCCTCATCTGTTTCAGAATATGGCTGTACAAATAGCTTTTGTGGCATAGTCTGATGGAAAAAGTCAGACTCCCACTCCTCCCTTCCAGCCTTCCCCTCTGCCTCCCCTCAAAAAATAGAAACCCCAACAGCGGGTGTTTTTGCAGTTGCAGTGGACTGTTTCTCTGAAGTGTGAAGTGTGCCCATGCAAACAGTTGAATCCATACAACTCAGAGTGCTGTAAGCTGTGGACAATCAGGGAGAGGCAGGGAGATGCTGATGGTGGAACCTCTTAGACTGCCTTTGTTGGCAACAGTGAACTGGACCTTTGCTCTCCTTAAAATATATCCGCAAAGAGAGGCTTTGGTGGTATGAGCACTCCCTTGGGAAGAGGAAGGCTTGCATTCAGGTCTCTTAGCCAGATCTGTATCCTCAGAGGATGCCCTTATGTAGTGAGTGATCTGTGAGTTCAGTTAATGTATAGCTGTTGCTTACTCCTTCTGTGGGTGCTGGATTCCATCACTGCCGTCTGCAGGGCTCGCCAGCAGGAAGAGCAAGACAGGAAAGACCATCAGTGTTATCTGCAGATTAGGCTACTCTGCTCACAGGTTTCTACTTTTCACTCTCAGAATTAATTGACCCTCTGTATTTGATAATTGTTAAACAAGAAATCTGTTAAACAAGGAATCTCATGTGTCAATGACCTGATCTTATATCTGCCCTTGTGGGTAAACAATTACATCCCATCACATACAAGGCTGTTACAAAAAAATGCACGGCTCAAGAAACTGCTTTCCAGACTATAGTTTCTAATGTGTTTTATGATGTAAAGAGGCTTTGACAATTTCCCTCTGGCAGATTGTATGTGTTAGTCATTTTGGAACATTTTTGATTATTCTATCTAAGCTACACAAATCTCAAATTATAAATTTCCAGAAGTTCTATGGGTCACTCCTTACAGGTCCATGATTCTAGTTGTGGTGAAGGAGTGTTCTCACATTAGATTATTCTTCATTAGATGTGTAAGAATCTACATGGCAGGTACTTTTTCTGATTTTTTATTTCCCCCCCCCCTTTTCTTATCTATATTTCTTCACAAAAAAGAACACAGTCCCCGTGTGAGAAGGGGGTCTTTGTGATGAAAGCTGATAGTTTTCTTCCTGATGATTCACTGTATCAGAGGAGTGGTGGTCTCCTGGTGCTATCTTAAGGTGGAGCTGTCTTCTAGCTCAATTCAAGAGTGCCTTCAGGTCATCACCACTGTGTGATCTCAGACTGTGTGATCTCTGATTTGTTTCAGATGAAACTAAACTGAAAAGAGGCTTTGGGAGGATAATTACTGTGCCTCAGCCACTTGCAGATCACCGGACCATGTCAGAAGTAGTGATAAGAACCCCCCCAAACACATGTAGCATGGCCATTGGTTTCTCAGCACCAGCTGTTTTTCTTTATAGGTCTGTTCCTGTTGGTCTGCATTACTCACTAATTTAAGTGTAAACTCAATTTAATTGACTCTTCTGCTGAATCTGCTGACTGAAATGCAGCCATTGAAATAGCAGTTTCTTTATTACTGATCCCCCCAGAACAACAACAAATGCAAGTGCTGAGCTCTGCATTGTCTACACTTGACAGTCACAGAGCCCTGTAGGGAAGTGAGTCTAGATAAGGATGCAAGCAGCACTTACTGGCACCTCTTTTAAAAAAAAAATTTAAAAAAAAATTTTTTTTTTTTAACTTTTTTTAAATTGTATTGATGCATAGGGGACATGTAGGTACCTGGCAGTGTGATCTTTGAGACCTGCTGTAGGGATGCACAGTGTATGGAGGTGCCTAAAGCACCCTTTGAGCAAATTAGGTGTGTGATGAGTGTTACGGGCTGGAGCAATGTGATCTAACTTCCAAAGTATCAGCAGAGTAAACTTCAGCTGAATAAAACTTCCTTAGAGATCATACATACACATTTTTACAAACTACTTCCTATTTGTCTTTCTGGTTTTTTAAGAGATGGAGCAAAAAAGGCTATCAGCCACATGAGAACTGAGGGAGAAGCTGGTTCTGTATTTGCAGCATACTTATCACTTCATGTCTTAGTTCACATCTGTTTAAGTTATCTGTTTTTTGTTGCCCTGGCAATGAGAGCAAACCCTGTGTTACTGCAGCTTCTGACAATAACTCTCTGTTTCTGTGCTCTGTTGTACTAAGCTGGTCCCAAAGAGATTCACATAAAATCATTCTTTGTAACCAGCTATATTTCACATGGACACTATCTGTAAAATAATTATGTATTTCTGTTGTGCACATACATTACAAGGCTATTAGTATGTATCTGTACAGGCATTTCTGATAATATCCAGTTGTAGCACTAACTCCATACAATATAAACTCTGTAAAAAACTGAAAACATGCACGCTCCTGGCCATGGCAATATTCCACAGTTCTAAGTATCATGTGCTTGAAATATTCAACCAAAGAAAACCCCAAGAAGTTTAAAAATAATTATTATAGTGGTGCCTTTCTTGCTGCTGTGGAGCTGAAATCCTCCACACCATTTGCCTCTGTACGCAAGTGTGATTTAACATTCTGGCTTGTAAATAAATTGTGGTCTGAAGTTCCTGATGCAGACCTTTGTTCAGTGAGCAGCCCAGTGAGTGAAACAGCTGTCCTTGCACTCAGAGATAAGGGTGTCTCCAGCTCTGTTCTCTGCAGGTATTCCTAAGTGCATGATCAGCTTCTGTCTCCAGCAATGAGTTCTATGGATTCTGGAAATAATTTACACTTAGTGATGTGCATAGTATTACATGTATGTGTCTCTTTTGACTTTATGCCTGTGTCTTCCAGTTAGAGTTTCTCCAGTCCATAGGCTGTAGGATGATAGGAGAGCATTGTGAAAGAAAAGAGAATCTCAAATAACATAGTGAAACAGTGATTTAAGGGTGTGATTCTGACACTCAAGTGCACCAAACTTTAAATTGGAAAGAAACGCTCATGATTATTAGTCAATTTCAGTTGAGGAAAGAAAGAAAGATGGAGTTTAGCTTTTGAGTTGTTGGTCTTCAGCCAAGTAGGACAACAGAGCCAACAAAACAGCTTCTGATCAAAGGGATCAGTAGAGAGCAGAAAGTGTCCTTCTTTTACTGCTCTACCCTGTAAACACAATTTAGGAGGATGTCTCCATGGGCACCAACCTAAAAACTTCCAAAACTTTGACTTGGAAGATATACCTTAAGTTGAACATTCCTGCAAAATACTGAATGCATTGCTAAAAATGGTAACAATAAAAGTTGTTTAACAGACTGCATTTGTCTGGCCAAGGCAGTAGATCGCATAGCTGGAACTGGACACGCCCAGCCTGCTGCTTCCATGTTGCCTGTGGTATGGAATGTGGAGCTGGCTGGACAGGACACAGACTCCCTCTCAACAGCTAGGATCAAACCATGTCTGCTGAACTTCCAGGCATGGTTGATGAGATCGAGTTGTGAAGAATATTTAACTGTTCTTACTCAGAATAATATTTAACAGAGGGATAATTAAAAATTTGTGCAAAACCAAATTCAGGTAGTGAATTTTAAAAAGTAATTTGAAACCAAACACTTTGAGCACTCCTCCTGGAATGTTGCTTGGGTTGCATGTCACAAAAGCATCAGACCTTTTCTTTTACATGTATGACCTGCATCTCTGATGACTGTAAATTCATGCAAGGCATTTTTTTTTCATTAGTGGGAGGTTCCTGGAAAGACCAAAACTCTTAAACTTGGTATTTGCAGTGAGACAAAGATGCTAGAGGAGGAGATGCCATGTAAAGTATCATCAAATAAATACATGAACAGAGATAATCAGGAACTTAAGAATTTGCAAATGGTGCCATTAGTGCAGAAATACTGGTCAAGAGACAGAATTAATTTTTAATTTTAATTTTTTTGTAGTAAATTTAATCTTTCATGAATGTTTCTCCTATTTCAGTAATCACCTTGGGAAGAGCCTGCAGCTGCTGATGGACAGAGTGGATGAGATGAGCCAAGACATTGTTAAATACAATACTTACCTGAGGAACGTAAGCAAGCAGCAGCAGCAGAAACATCAGGTTGGTAACATGGAGAATCTTAAATGAGAGCATTTTTTTCTCACAAAATACAGTTTGGGTTGTGTAATCCAAGACAGATGAATTGGGATCTAAGCAAGTTCTTTAAAAAATACACCTGTTAAGCAGTGTGGTGGGTTGACCCTGGCTGGGTGCCAAATGCCTCAGAAAGCGAGTTTATCACTCCTCTTCTCAGCTGGGCATGGGAGTAGAAAAGTAGAAGTCTCATGGGTTGATCTAAGGGCAGGGAGAGATCACTCACCAATTACCATCTCAGGCAAAACAGGCTTGACTTAGGGTAATTAATTTAATTTATTATCAATCAAATAAGAGTAGGGTGATGAGAAAGGAGCCCAAATCTTAAAACACCTTCCCTTCACCCATCCCTACTTTTTGGGTTCAACTTCAGTCCCAACGTTTTCTCCTTCTTTCCCTCCATAGTGCCGGGGGCCAGGGAATAGAGGCTGTGGTCAGTACATCATACATCTCTGCTGCTCCTTCCTCCTCAGGCATAGGTCCCCTCACATTCCTCCTCTGCTCCATGGGCTGCAAGGGCACAGCTGCTTCACCATGTTCTGCACCACAGGCTGCAGAGGAATCTCCTTCCTCACTGACCTTGGTGTCTGCAGGGCTGTTTCTTTCACATAATCTTATTCCTCTCTCTTGGCTTATGGCATATTTCCCCTTTTTCCCCCCATCTGAAATGTTTTATCCCAGAGGTACTGTCACTGTCACTGTTGGGCTTGGCCTTGGTCAGTGGTGGGTCCATCTCAGAGCCATCTGCTGTTGGCCTTCTTGGACATGGGGGCAACTTCTGGCAGCTTTTCACAGAATCCACCCCTGTAGTCCCCCTGCTACCAAAATCTTGTCACACAAACCCAGTACAAGAAGATTGGGTTAGTCCATGGGTAATTACCAAATGAATTCACGTCTAGTGACATATGGTATGGATTTAGCTTTCTTTGCTATTTTACATATTTATTAGTGATTTAGGATAAACCAAAGTAATTTATAAATACACCATGGACAAAGGAAGAAGAGATTCAGTAAATGAAAGGGATGAAACTACAAGTTTTAGTATCTTAGTACCATCACATGTAGTCATGCATCTAGAAATAAAGAAGCATAGTCTAGTGGACTGTGAAGAAGTTGGACTGTTCCCTGATTGAAAAGGACATTTGAGTCATATTTAGTATCAATAGATAGTGATGCTGATTGGGTGATGCTGACTTTCAATTCCTGGTGCCAAAGGGCCTCTTCAAAATCCAAAGCATTAGAGAATTAGAATTAAAATCCATTGATTTGAGAATCTTGACTATGAAGAGCAGCACTAGGTGACCCTGCTTGAGTAGAAGGGTTGGACAAGGTGACCTCCAGAGGTCCCTTCTAAGCTTAACTAATCTGGTATTTGAAGACAGTGTTACTTTTTGCTCTTGCTGCACAGATGAAGCAATGCTCTGTCTGACTGTAGGAGGATGGTGGTAAATTGGAAAAAAGCACTATGAGAATTATTTGAAAGGCTGGAGAGAAGATTTTGGTGAACAGAATTCACATAATATGATAAGTTAACAAGTTACTAGCTTACTCAGTAGATAACTGCATGAAGAATAAATTTGAGCTCTTTTATCTAGCAGACAGAGATATGACAAGATTCAATATTGGCCAACTGAAAATGGGCCAGATCACTTTTAAGATAAAATGTTGCAGTTATTGCCACACACAGTAAGTGATTATTAACAAAGAGCACCTGTTGTTCATGTAAAAGACTTCATCACTGTTTTAAAATCAAAACTGCTTTTTTTCACATAAGTGAAGTGTAGCTTGCAGAGGAAATATTTTAGGGAAGCAGTGCATGATCAGTGGTCTGTCCTGGCCATGGAATTCCCAAGGACATAGAAGCTTCATGCATGTTATCTTCAGATTTTTTTCCCCCTTATTGCCTAATTTGAATAGAAAGATGGCATCTACTTCAAAGGGTTTTGTTAACAACAAGGGGATCTTATTTATTTTGAAAAGCAGAGCAAAGTAGGTTCCATGGTGTCTCACTTAATTTCTTTACTAACTATAGCTGCTTTAGTAGTGGCTCATTGCAGCATACTTAGTGGTCGTAACTTCATTTCTAGAATGGAGCAATTGTGATTAAGAGCAAGCCATTTCAATAAAGAATAATAGGCAGACTGCTGAGAAGTGAATGGGGTAATGCAAAGAAAGAAGAAACTGCATGCAATTCACATACAAATATGGGCATTTTAGATTTTATTTTTAACATTGTCCAAAAACATGTATTTGTCACTACTACTGGAAAAAAATTACTTCATTTGATTGTGCCACCAAGTAAGAACTGTTTTCAAACTCATTGAATCACGGATACATTTAAGTAAGCAAGAGAAAACACTCTGTACTCTTTGTCTCCTTAGATACTTTTTTTTTTTTTGTGAAGACTTTGAAGATAAACTTTATAACTAAATCCTCACTGCCACATACAGTATGAAATCTCACATAGTTCCTGAATTTATGAGCTTTGCAAGAACAAATGTTTAACTGATAGCTGCAGAAATGTTTGTCTCAATTTTTATAAAGTTTGAGTAATCTCTGTGGCAAAGAGAAGTATGGAAAACAATTTTTTTATATATATATAGCAGAAAAACTTTTACAAGCTGCTATTCTAGCATAGTAATGGAGAAATGAACCATTGTGCTTGGTTTCAGCCACCACTTTGTTCTCAGTTTGGAGTTAATATTTTTTTGCTTAAAATACTTTATTTAATCAAGTTCTCTTCCCCTTTCACATAAATATTGTTTTGACCTTTAACTTACATAAAATGGAGAATTTTTGGTTTGTGTAACTATCTGAGGTGATGGCTTCTCATGCCTACATATTCCACCTTTGCTTTTCTCTGTTGTGTGGGGCAATAGAGGCCTTTCTCAACCATGCTCTATTCTTTCCATCAGATACAGTGTTTATCTTTGAAAAATTTTAGAAGCTACCCCCACTACCTCAGTACTATATGATTCTCCATGATCTCACTTATTTAAGGTGCCATTGTGTGGGATGGGGAATCCCTTGTTGCCAGTGAATTGAAATAAACTGTGAATTGCATTATATTGTTTGTTGTAACCTGAATTGCATTAAATAATGCAATTTTTAAAACATACTTGCTGGTTTCTTGAAAACATCCAAAAAGAAATTTTTTTTTGCAGCTTTGGAAGTCCTGCTGCATTTTGATTCTGTTGTTTTATTTTCAGTATCAGCAGAGACGTCAGCAAGAAAATATACAGCGTCAAAGCCGAGGAGAGCCCCCTCTTCCTGAGGAGGACATCAATAAGCTTTTTAAACCACCACAACCACCTCCAAGAATGGAGTCACTCCTTATTGCAGGTAATGTTTAGCAGTGCTTTCAAATCACCTTTCAACAAAAGAATATCTGCTTGGGAAAAAGTGCAGTTGTATCCTTTGAAAGCATTTTAAGTTTTCATTAACTTTGCCATTATGGTATGATATTTCGGCTTGGTAGCATTCCTCATCCTATCCTTGATACTGTAAATTTGACATTTTAAAGGAGAGATGGAGAAATGCTCCAGGGGGAAGGCTTTCTCCATGAATGGGTGTAACTGCCCCCTTCACTCATGTGCTGGCCCCTCCCTCAGCTCCAGAAGTTCAGGAGCTGTACAGACAAGACTCAGGAATAAGCTCTTTGGGCTGGAACTTCTGATTCAGAACAGTTGATAGCAGCCCCAATTTATTGATAATATTTCTAGGTTGAAACTGGTTGTTGCAGTGGCTGAGAAGGTTTTGCTTTTAATTTCAAATAGAGTGGAGATAATTTCTTTGTTTTGCATGGCCAGAGATTTAGGGAAACTATCCCCATATTCTTGCACTACCAGGAGAGGGAAAATATAAATGGGAACAAAGCATAGATAGAGATACCACACCCCAGTTTCTTCAGTTCACTGTTTGCTGTAGGCATAGCCACTGTCAGTGCCTGTTCTGTGCCTCCTGAAAGGGTAAAAATACCTGGGACCTCACAGTGCAACCTTGGTGCCCCACTAAGTTAAATAAGTTTGGAAAATGTCATGAGAAAGCGAATTGTTTAACTGCAGCAGGCTTTTTGGATCAGATAGCTATCACCTTGTTTTGTACTGAGAGAAAATTCAAAATCCTGGTAATGTACTGTACATCAAAGAGTGCTTTGGCGTTAAAAAAAAGTGTATTTTGAATTACCTGAATTTTGAAGTGACCAAGAGATTATTATTTTATTATTTAATAGTTTCACGTTGATAATAAGTGCTGTGTTTAGAAGAGAGAATATTCTTGATTTATTACTCCTCACAGAGTCTTTTAGAAAACCCTATTGTTTTTATCGTTTTTAGCAGTTACTGAGTCCTAGCAGCATTAAAGTACTTAAATATTCAGCTCTAGCAGAACTTATAAATGCAACTGAAGAGTGTATATGTGTAGACGTGTGTTTTATGAAAGTGAAAGCTTAGGATGAATCACCCCTTACGAGAGAAGAAATTGAAAACTATTACAGTTAAAGGAAAAGACAGTTTTCAGCCAAAGCACTTTCTTTGTTCTTTTACCATAGTCAGGGGAAGAATTGAAAGCATCCACTTCAACTTAGATGAAGTAAAGTTTGTGGATAAAGAATAAAACTTAGGTCTTTGTCTCTGTGGCATTGAAAAACTTCTCAAATAGAGAGTGAGTTCTCTACTTCTGTTTAAATCGAGAGTTTATTGGCCTTCTAAACAGCCTTAATTTTGATTAAACTGGCTTCAGGTTTTGCTATTCGTAGCTAACAAGGGAAATAACTTGTAGCTGTAAGAGTATAAAAATGTTTTGATGGGCACATTTGATTTGCAAAGCACTGACAAATCTTCATACCCTGGTGATTTTTGAAATAAAGTGAAATGTTAGGTAGAAAAAAAGGCTAGCAGAATGTCAGAAAGGAATGGCACAATTTTCAGTGTGCTGCTGAAAAATACTTCTTGCAGATATTTTAATAGAGAAGGCATATGCATAAGAACAGAACTGAAATTCAATCTTGTATAATTTTTAGAGCAGCTAAATTGAAGAATTAATGTGATTGAGCTTTCAGTTCAGCAGCAAGAATTGCTTATTCTTTTTATTGTCATATGTATTTTCAGAAATTGTTTGTACTATTGCTGGAAAATTAAGGATTTTTTTGAGCATACCAGTTTACCTGTTCTCCTAATTTAGTTTCTTTTTCTTCCCAAACATATTTGGGCATCCTGAAAGTATAAAATTCCTAAGTGTGGAGTAGTTAAGCAGAGTTGGTGGCTTCTCTGTAAATCCTCAGTGATTCATGCACATTTGGCTTTTGAAAAACAATGTTCTGGGGTGTCTTTCTGAATTTCAAAACTGACAAGGTTTTACTCTTTCCTTTTGACAGGTCAAATTAATACCTACTGCCAGAATATTAAGGAGTTCAATGCACAGAACCTGGGCAAGCTTTTCATGGCTCAGGCTCTCCAGGATTACAACAACTGAAGAAACTTTGATGAAGCCCTCAACAAGAAGTGTAATTTACAGCTTTACACTGCTCGTAATCATCTTGAAAATTTATTATATTGGGAGGAAAGTCTTGTAAAACAGAGTCAACTTGGTTTATGTAGAATTCTCTTATAATAGAAAAAAATAAAGGCACATTTTAATGCTATTTTAGTATTTTCTTACTTCTTGGCCGAATTGAACTGGAATTTTCTGTGGTCACTCAGGTTTTATTCATGTTTAGTGAGAGCAAATAATACAGGTTTTATTTGACTTGGAGTCAGAAATAAAAACAAATGTTACAAATATTCAGTATAACTGACTTAGAGAAGAAATTTAAGATTTCCCAGTTTTGGTTGAGAAGTTCCAACTGCAGTGTGCTAGACCCTTGGGGCAGTTGCTCATTTCATTTTAATCTGTTTGGCCGATCTGGTGCAGTGTTCCTTCTGTATCACTAATGTTTCTTAGTCTTCACATTCAAAACATAGAAAACCGGTGGGATGTGGAGACAGGTCCCCACCATATTTTGCTGTGTCCCCATTTCCTCTTGCTGCCACCAACTGGGTTGAAATCAGAATCTGGAACCAAAAGCTGGAATGAAAACCAGTTAATGGTTGGACTTGGAGATCCTAAAGGTCTTTTTCAGCCTAAGCGATTCTGTGCAATCCAGTGATGCTACTGAATTGTTCATGACAGAAAGTCCAGAAGTAGCTGGAGCAGCCAGTGCGGTGTAAAAAGAGCAGCATCTGCTGGAGCTTTGTCATGTGGATGTGTCCTTATTCCTGAACTTGGTCTACTTATCTTTTTAAGATGAAAGTTTAAGATTTAGTACATGGCAACTCACACATGTTGCTGTCGTGATTTCGTCTTTTTTTCCTCTTGAGTTCTTGCATGTCACTGTGTCTTGAACATCAAGAGCCTAAAATGGCTGAAGAAGTGTGCTTTAATCTTTTAAAATAGCATCCTCTAAATCTGGACCTAGCATGGAATATTTCAGCCTCTAAGGTGAATATTTTGGAAAGTCCTAAGTGTGTGAAACCTGGGGTTTGAACTAAGTACTTATTCTTTTCCAGTCTAAACTATAGTGATTGCAATATTTTTGAAGATGTGCATACAAATTTTGTTCAGCCCTCACATATCTGTCAGATTGCCAGGCTGATATTTTGCTTTTGAAACCATGGGTACCTTTTTTATTGTGTTAGCTTTCATAGAGTGAACTCCTCTGAAGTCAAAGATCACTGAAGTATCCTGCTACAGTGCCACATGATTGAGTTTCATTTCCTATACAAAAAATACTCAAACTGTGTTAATTTTTCTAGTTTTCTGTAGCACCAAAATAACCACCAGGGAACAGAAGTAGGAGCAGATAATTAGGCTAAGATGAGATATTTGAGAGACAAAAAAATGATCTCCTGGATAACTGGGAATAGAAGACTGACTCTGTATGTGTATGGAAGGAAGCAGCAGTAATCTTATACATACTAGGAGGTCTGCAAAGTTAGCAAAACAAATACTTGGAACAGGTTAAAAACAACCTGTGTGTTTTGAATTAGTTCTTTAGGATAGAGGATGTAAATGGAGAAAGAAGGCAGTAATATTCTGCACTGAAGTTTAACAAGCTTAGTGGATTATATTTAGAAAGATTGAAAATGGGCTAATTGTCAATTAAAGTCCATTAAGAAATAAGGAAGACTTCAGTAGAGATTTGTAGCTTCTAAAGGCATAGACCTGTGTCAGAGAGGGAGATGTGATACAAAAGTAGGTGAGGTGTAAGTAGATTTTGGAGATGATTTAACTGTTCTGTTCTGAATTACACTTTGGTCTTCTGTCATAGTGGAAATAATCAGAGGAAGCTTCTCTGGGAAGCAAGAGAGGTAGAGTCACTTGAAAGTGTTGATCAATAAAAAAGAATTGACATCTGGAGATTGGAGATTAATTGGGATGAGGCTGTGTTCATACTGGATTCAGTGTGGACTTTCCCCACTGTCTATGTATTTCTATAGGTTTGCTTTTACTTGTTCTTTACCTAATGTAAGTGAGCTGGCAGCTCATTCACCACAAGATATGTCCTTTCTATTTCTGATTATCATAGCACTACCCGTTTTTTCTGCTTTCTTGTCTATGAAAGGCTTTTCTGTGTACTAGTGCATATATGTAGTGACCTAATGTCTTTGAGAAATGAGTATAAAGAAGTTAGAACTTCTTTTTGATCCGCAAGCTATCGCAGAGGCAGGCATGGCCTCTGCCCCGTGGCTCCCTCTCCATTACATGTCCACAGGTAACACATGCACACAGGAGACCGAATGTACATGCAGGGGAAAACCTGCCTTGTGGCCACTAGGTACACACACTGTCTGCATCAAGCTGTCATCTCCTGTCAGGCTCCTAACCATGCAGGTTTGTGTTGGGATAACTGGCTTGTAATTGATTTTTTATTTCTGCAGAACTGTAATCCTTGTAAGAGAAAGTGTTACTATGGTATCCATCTCTAATTGGTGTGAGTCTTACAGGCTCTTTAAGCTAGATGTGCAAGTCCTTCAAAAGTGACATTTGAAAGAAAAAAAAAAGGGGACAATTATCTTAGTTTTGGTGCTGGAGAAGAACAGCATTTCTTCTAGTTTTTTAATACTTAGGATCTTCACTAGTACAACTGGTGAGACTTTGCTGTGAGATTTACTGCCTCTGTTCCACTGCTACTTGTGAAATGTCTAATTGTACTGATAATTGGAGCAAATGTGGATGTGAAGCGCTGTCTCCCTTAACCGCAGCGCTAGCTCAGGTCCCAATGCCATGGCTGCCACTTACAGGTGCCCCTTTCCCAGCACCCTTCTCCTGCATAGACAGAAAGGCTTTGCTGGTGAAGGGTGGAGTGGATGCAGCTTAGTATTGCATAAAGGGGCAGAAATTCCATGCTCTGGTCATTTCAGGTAGTCACTGCAATGGATGGTGCATACACCCACTCAACTCAAGGCAAAGTGGAACAAGTTAATCTTAGCATTTCTAGCAGTGTGAAATGTGTCTGGTGGGACCAGCACCCCAGTTAGGCTCAGGACAGGCCATAGGAAAAGGTGCTAAACATTGGACCTTCTATTGGTATAACTAAAAAAATAAATAATTCTTTAGATACAGTTAACTGCCACAGCTGTTGTCAGAATCTAGTCCTTAACGTTAATATTTAAGGAAAATGAAACTAGATGGGAGAGCTTTTCTGTAATCAGAACGTGCTTGATGTGACCTTGCCTTGACATCATGATATGATGCACTGTTTCCATTCTCTTTTTGGTATTCTCAAAGTTGGACCAGACTCCATCTAGACTGTACAGCGTTCTGCTGCTGACTGCCCACATAGAAGAAACACAGAGTACTCCCCCACTTCTACCCAGATTATCATGTCCTTTTTTCTTTTCAGCTCTCCATGGTATTCTCCCAAATACTTAAACATTTAGGAGGCATAATTTCTACTCTCGTGTGTCCTGTTGAAGCCTGGACATGTATGCAGAGCTGACCAGTGTGGGTATAAGGATCTGCCATGTATGAATGGGTAGTGTTTGTGCAGATGTAAACACAGAGGGGCAGAGCGGAGAAGGTCTCAGTGAGGTTGCAGATGTCCTTTTTGGTGGTAGCAAGGATGCTCCATGGGATTGGCATTGGCAACCAATGACGCTTGTAAAGAACATTTGACTTGTGTTTATGCTCTTTATGCTTTGCAAATTTCTGCACCCATACGTTCATCTTGTTGGTCTGTATTGCTCAGTTTTTTTGCTTTCTGACAAATCTCTGATTTGACAAATCACGGGTGACAATCTGAGGCATCTTTAAGAAGCAAGCACTATTTAATGGTTCTCACTTGGCAGCCAAAGGACTCTGAATGCTCTGTTGGGACGTCGTTAGGAGCTGGTGGTGCAAATAATATCCCAGTCAAAATATGTGGTGTGTGCAGCAAGAGGAATTGAATTGCTGTCTGTAGAACTGCTTCTCATCCAGATTGACAGCCGTGGGGTGAGAGATACGTCCCTCATGACTTTCCATGCCTGTGCATTTCTTCCCTTGAATTTTATACTGTCTTTTAATTTTCTTCAGATTTTGCCCACAGCTTGTTGATTTTTAAGCAAAACCAGCATGCTGCTCTAAAACCCATGCCTTCTGTCATTATATTTGCTTTTCCATGAATTCTTCTGGAAAGCTTTGTCTGCAGATGGAATGATGCTTTAAATTTTGTGATCTGAACATTCCGTTTATGGTGGAGGTTTGAATTGCTCAGGTGTCAGGTATGATCCCAAATTCAACTTTCTCATGCCCCTGCACTTCAGCTGCAGGGGCCTTAAAGCCTTGGCACTGCTCAGGAGATGGTGGTGTTGCTCTTTGGACTAGTCCAGAGGGACTTGTTCAGAAGCTTTTCATGTCAACTGTTCTGCTGGAAGGAGGTTTGTACAAAGTTGGGCTTGTGTTTTATTTTTGATCTTTTATTGACAGAACAGATTGCTGTTGACACAACTCATCATATGCTTAGCAGTAGTGAACTGTGCAGAGCTGTGGAGGATGTCTAAAAACAACAGCTTTGCAAAAGGCTCCTTACTGAGAGAAAAGCAAAAGACTCCTTAATAAAAGAAAAGTTAATGTCTTATTCAATTAAAGCAAACATTTATATGTGAGGAAAAATGGCCAGATCCATTTTACAATGATATTAAAAGGCATTAGAGTGTCAGTAAAATAAACAAGGAAGAGTAGCAATGTATTCATCCATCAGAAACACAGCTGAAGCCTTCCAAACTTCATAAGATGAAAAGAATTAAGTGTAACAAGGATTGCCATTCTGGTTTGAATGATCAATTTATTCAGTCTCTCTCCATTACTGAGGGTGATGTTGCTTAAATGTCATACAATATATCAATCTTTTTTTTTTTCCCCTTCTGGATTTGACCAATATATATGTAGTTTTATATATGTCATGTTCTTATTACTCAGTGTGTGATTTCATCCCTTATCTTTCAGTAAAACTTATGGAGAGCCATATCCCTCAGGTTAGAAAGTTGACATCTGGTTGGTAGTTTCAGGGGTCTCATAACACATGCAGTGTTTGCTTGCTTGTGTAGACTGATGTTTGAAAACAAAGCACTTACATAAGCTTTCTCTGTCACAGAACTGATTAAGGTGGTGGGGTTTTTTGTTCCCATATCTTTCACTTTGCTTCTTTAACATTAGGCCATTTAATTATTAGCTCACAGATTGCACCTAAGGCAGAAAAATGTATTATATAACTGGAACTCACCAGTTGCAATACACTTGCCTTTTTCAAGATGTGGTAAAAAATGTGCTTGAAAGGGAAGTCCTGACTAATAATGACCAGTTTATGTATTTTAGAAGTAAGTAGATCAAGGCTAGTCTGTCTTGCAAGAGTTTTAACATATGAGCAGTTTCTATTTTGGACCAAATGTGTGATTTCCACACAGATAGTTAGTTATTTTTTCACTGGGTTGAAAAAAAAAGCAAAAAAGGCATGATCATATTAATTGCTGTGCAGAAGTCTGGCAAATATGTTGTTACTGGCTATGAAGAAAATAGTTTCCAAAATAATTAGCAATTACAAATTCCAGTGATGTTAACAACTTCTTTACATGGACTTTAAGTTCATATTAAAGTTAGTTTTTCACGTGACTCCTGAAGTCATGCTCTAAGACATCTAAGTTTCTAGTTCTGTTGGGGGGGGAAAACCCTTTCAATTCATAGAGGAGCACTTTCTACAGTTATCTATGTGAGCACAAGCAGTCATGGGCTTGGTTTCTTGTGGCTTTTTGCTCTTCTTAGTTCAACCACAAATAGCTGTTCACAATGACTCCTACACACAACTGCCACATTAGATGTTCAGTTCTCTCTCCAGGAGTTTCTCACTTGAGTGAGTGCTAGTCCAGCTCCCATGGCAGCGGCTCCCTGCCCGCGGGGCCGCATGTCCTGCAGGTCTGCTCGGGACCTTGGCAGCTCAGCCCGCTGCTGTCTCGTAACTGCGCTTGGCCAGTGGGTTTGGAACATATCAGATGAGCTAAGAGACTGCGTGACTGCGTTAGCTCTGCCTCGTTAGAAAAGCTGAACACCATCCTTCATTAATGCTGACACCACCAGGTGTGCACAGCACAGAGTGTGTGAAGGGGAGGCTGTGCAGGTCTGTGTTCCCAGGGACCACCAGCATCCGTCCTGGGCTGGCTAACATGGAGTGCAGTCAAACAAGCTCTTTGGAAGTGAAGAGCTCCCATTCGCAAATTGATTTTTTGTTAAGACTTCCATGAGCATTTAATTAATCCCCACACTCCAAGGAAAAACTTCTGTTTAGGGGGCAAACCCAGTCATTTTAATTTTATGAATCTGTAGAAGGGAAAGCAGGTAATTTATAAGAGGCTTCTGCATCAAGCACCAAACCATTTCCATGATTGTAAAGTGACTGGTTTGTGTTTGTCTACAAATTACACATGCTGGCAGAAAAGTCAGCATTTGTGGGTGTGAATATTTCTTAAATCATAAGAACTTTCATTAGATCATAGCATTTTTAGAAGTGACTCCTTTTGTTTATATATGGTATTTTTCATCTCTTTAAATAAGTGGCATAAACCAGACATCTGAAATTTCTCATCCCCTTCACAGGCAGCTGCTGCTTCTTCCTCTCTTGGGACAACCACAGTTCTCTTTTCTCCTACAAAATACAGAAGGGCATTCCGCACTGAAGGATGTGAAAGAGGACCTGGGCCATGGGCTTAGGAATCCCAAAGGAGGAAACCCCCATTCCTGGAGAGAAGCTTGTCCATGTCTTGTGGCTCACCAGCCACAAGCTCTGTCTGCCACCAGGCCATAGCAGTGAATGGGCCACTCTAGGTACTAGAGTGTCAGTAGTGCTGTTGATAGACATGGGTGAATAATTTCTTTATGTAGAGGGCAGCTCTTCTTGATTTGAAACATATGAGCTGCTTCTTCATTCACATCTGCCTGGCAATACAGATGTGAGCCCAACAGGAATCCCATCTAAACCCGGATACAATAGATCCAGATAAAGGTCCTCCCTGAGAAGGTCCTTGAATCCCAGTGCTTCATTCTTCCAGTACAACAAGTAGCAATTCTCTCTTTTGTATTTTGTGAGTGTAAGCTCCTTAAGACAGATGCTGTCATCTGTCATATGCATTTAAAGTACTTCATGTGCTCAATCCAGCCCATGCTCAGCAGGTCCTTGATATCATTTGGAGAATCTAAGTATAATTGCCTTATTATTACATCTTATGGAGAAAATAGTACATGATTAGGCTATTAAAAGGTTGTGTACTGAGTAACAGGATGAAGATTGCACTGACAATTCAGGTTTTTCCTGTCTCTTGAGGGCTCAGATTTCCAAAGTCTAGTAAAGCAGAAATTATTGTATGAATTTGTGTAGTCTGCCATGCCAGCTGTATTTGAGGCTGTGTTGGAGACACAGTTACTCTCACTGAGAGCCTAGAGAGTGGAAAGCAGCAGACAATGCAATTACCTGCTATGTGTACCTGACAGCAGAGAGGTGTTAATGAGCTGCTTTGCTACCTGCTGAACAGCTAAGCCATGTTGAGGCCAAAATGCACAGATGTGATGAACCCTTCTGGTCTGGTAATGCTAGCCAGACAAGGTTGTTCTGCCTCCTCTCTTCTTAGCACCTGATTTTAATTTCTTATGTTTCTTAATTCTGTAATTAGATCATCATGTTACTTATTGTCAGCCTTTATCCTTGGTCATTCTTTGAATTTTAAGATCAAAACTCTCATTTTCCCTTATGGAAGTGCCAGAGCTTTTCATATGAAACTCTAGTTTTCCTTCTCTTTTTTCTTTTTCTTTTTTTTTTTTTTTTTTCCCTTTTCTGTAACCTCAGTCTTGGAAATAGCTGAATCCCTTGAGCTAAAACTTCCCAAAAAAGATCCTATTAGTCAGACAGCTAACATCAGGAATGTTTAGCCTGAATTGTTCAAAGTTATCCTGAAGCAGAGTATTACAATGGAAAATGTGAAGTAGCTTCCTCGTAAGTGTGGCTACTTGTGCTGCCAGTAATATCCTTGGCCTTGCAGAGAATGTTCTTGTGCTAGCTAAATTAGATTAGCTAGGAAATTCGCTCATTCTTTAATATCTATCAGATTTGAGACTTCTAGGCTTAAGCCTGCTGCCACTAAAGCTGATGGTGAAATTATTGGATTCTGTGTGAACGTGGACTTTTCAGGGGTGATGTGAAAATTTTGTACTGTTGAAATCTGAGAGTATTAAGAATATAAGAATATAGGCGTTACAGTGCAAAACTAAAGAGAATAGCTTTCAGACCAGACTTAAGTGTGAACAAGAATGTGTATGACAATTCAGTCAGTTTTAACATTAGCTTGTAAAAATCTCTAAGTGTATTAAGAACAAGATTCCCCATGGCTTCTGGTAAAATTACATTTTTAATATTGTATTAAAAAAAATTGTGTGATGAAGGGTTCAATTCAATTTTTCTGAATGCTTCATATATCTGAAGAATTACAACTCTTGGGAGAGCATAATATAATATCTAAAGTCATATTGGTATTTAATGTTTTGCCATTGTAGTTCTGCTTTCAGCCTCTGCACCGTATTCCATTACCCTCAGCTATGCTGTGGAATTATTCAGATTTAAATAGCTTTTACCTCTCTCTGGCAAGAAAGCAATTCTGAGTGTATTATCTGCATTGTTTTTTCTAAAGAAACTGATAATATAAACTGCTGCCCTTTTCAACTGGAGATGGCTGCCTGGTGGCACTATTTAATAGCAGGTAAACAAGTAGGGTCTCAGCTGGCATATTGTCACTGGGGTGTATAATATGTGCTCCGCTCCTGAGAACAGTTGAGCCATTTGCAGATTCAAAATACCGAGCCATTTTGTCCTGTATTTTGTATGTGTTAGGCAATTTTTTTGTCCCCATGAAAATCTAGAGTATCTTCAATGCTGTGTCTTGTTGATTTTGAATCCACAGAGGCTTTTTTTTTCAGAACTAAATACCTGCTCTGCCAGGGCATGGGCCAGCCCAGAGCTGTCTTTGGGAGCAAGTAGTTCAAAGGGATGAATCACTGCCTGAGGTAAGTCACCTCGCTGGGCTGCGGTACCCCGGCTAGCTGGAGTCCTTTGTGCGTGCTGGGCACAGCCAGCCTCGGGCTGGGAGCCTCAGGGGACACGCTGTGTCTGTGAGCTGAGCCCCGCTGCCCAGCCCGTGCCATTCCATGCAACATGCCGAGGAACCGAGAGGGAGGGAGGCTTCAGGATATCCTCTGTGCCAACACCTCCCCACTTTGAAAGCAAGAGTTGATGGTCACTGAAGCCAGTACTTTTACTGACCATTCATGGAGAGTTAAAATGTCCAGGAGCAGGAGTAGCATCTAACCCATTCATATCCACCATACAGAGAACTCACAGTAAGTGCTCATGCTTCAGCACCTTGCAAAGTGATCAGCTCAGCTACAAACAAGCTGCTCTCTTTTGGATCACTCTGCTGAGCTAAATGGGAGAACTTCTTTGAAGCTTGTTCATGGCTGATTTTAATAGCATCAGTCTCATCTTGCTGTATGGGGCTTTAATTGTGCACATCCCATTAGTGCTAATGGACTTACGCACCTGAAGTCCTGCACATGAAGATGGGACTATAAATCCAGGGTTGCAACCTCATTAAAGTTGTTTATTTCACATGTAATAGCCCTTTAGCCACCAGGATACCTTAATTCATTGCTTTATTTGTCCCTTTAAATGAAGCCTTCTCATCTAAAGATCATAACTATTTCTGTGCTGTGCCCTTAGATGACCACTCACACTTTTCTCCATCTCTATTGCTCAGCATGGCAAAAAAAAAGCCCAGACCAACCTCCTGTGACACCCTGATACAGAGAACTTATTTTTAAAAAATCTTTTAAACCTCACCAATTCCTGCATTGTTTTTCTTTGTGAGTGCTGGGAGGTGCTGCTAGGCCATGCCATTTCTCAGTGCAGTTTCCCGTTGCTTTTGATGGCAAAGCTCTCCTCAAGACTTCCCTGCAGGTGGGGAGGGCAGGGCCCAGTGAAAGTAGGGGCAGCAGTGCTGGGCTCGTGCTGGAGAAGGTGTGTGTGTGCATCAGGGAGTGAGATGCTCTGGCATCTGGGCCTGAGGTAAGGCAGGGGAAAAAGAGAAGGTGGGAAAGCCAGAATTTTGGGGTTTGCAGAGCTGAAGAGGACTAACTTTAGTGAAGAACAAAGCGTCCACAACTAGTGGGATAAAAAGATGGATTTCCCCAAGTGACAAAAGCAGGCTCAGGTGTGACCATTTACAAAAACATGGTGGTTTGTGAGCAGATGGAGCGTGCTGTTGGCACACAGCCTATATGGGCTGCTGGGCAGAGATGTTTGCTCTAGTCCAACAGGAGGAAACACTTCTGCCTCTTCAGACAAGCAGGTACCTTGGTCTGCTTTCTTGCAGTCTTTTCAACCCGAATCCTGTTCATCACTGAAGGGTGACATATGCAGGAATAGCAGGGTCTTTTCTGATTCATCACAAATTGTGGATAGCAAAAAAAACAAAAAAAAAAAAACAAAACCAAAGAAGTTATAATCTAATGGCCTTTGCTTAGAACTTCTAAATCTTTTTTTTTTGCAAGAACGATTTTATTCACACTGGTCATGAAAAGCTTTGTCATCTCCAGGCCAAGATTTTCTCTAGTAGTTCACCAGCTGAGTGCCCGTGACAGGTTGCCCTGGCATGACTGGTTTGCCAAAGACATGAATTGAAGTCTGCACTCTCCAGAGGGGGTATAACAAGAGTAATGGCTATTAAGAATATGTGTCATTTCTGACATGGAAGGGTTGAAAAACCTGCTTTAGGTCCATGTTTCTTGGTTTGGGTTCGTATGAGTGTTGTGGTTTTGGCAGGAGGACGCTGAGGTTACAGGGAGGACTGGGGGAAATGAGTGCCTGTTCTTTGTCCAGCCTGGCATGTCAGAGGGCAGTGGATCTGGGGCCAGCTTTGAGACAGGGTCTGTTTCAAAAACACAGGTAGGAAGATGATCACTAAGAGGGTAAGCAAAGGGGGGATCATTTTGGCATGTCTTGGTGGGAGAGAGGAAAGGGAAGGAATTAGGAAGACACAGAGCTATTTACCAGCCCTAACAAATCAACTGACTTGAGGAAATGCTCATGTGTGAGGGAGACATTAAGGGCAGATGCAAAGGTGGGTTTTCATATTACTGAGTGGGAAGATTTCTGCCGGAAGGCAGCTCAAACTAGGTATAAATATGAGACTGGAGCCAGTGATGAGCAATCTTCTGCAAGTGGTGAGACTATGCTGGTGACCTGGGGAGGGAGAGTAGGTGTCTGTGTAGGGCAATGCGAAGTGAAAATGGCCTTGGTGGAACAAGAAACCTTTTTCTCAGGTATTAGTTCTCAGATGACACTTTATTCTGAAAAACTGGAATGTGTCCTCACCACTTATGTCTGCAAATCAGAGCCTTCACCAAGGCTCCCAAACCCATCACATCCCCCAGCACCATCTTGCTGTTGTCCAGTGACTACCATTTCTATTTGTGTGCGAGTCTCCTTCAGAATAAACTTTACTGGCATTGCAGAGCTTTCCCTTCACTGCTGCACAGTGTTTGCAATACTCAGCTCACTGAGTCAATTTGCAAGTGTAGTTATCCTGCTTTGAAACATCTCATTTGGAGATGGATCCAGATGAGACAGCGGCAGTATTGAACTCCCTGTTGTGACTCAAAACAGTGGCCAAAATGGAACTCCTTTACACATTCATTTCCATTTCCATTTTATTTTCTTACTTATTTAAGTGAATAATTAGGATAGAAGTTGCTCCCAAGTATGTGCTTCACCCAAGGTTGCATGGTACCCTGGGCAAGTGAATCCTCCTTAGAGAAGTTTCAGATTAAAACTCTTGAATTTCAGGTGTGCTGAATGCTTCTGTCTGCTCCACTGTGATAAAGGCATGCTTGCCCTTGACACACTTTCAAGCTACAGCATTGCAAACATGGCCAGTATCCAGGCACAGCTTTCCCTCTCCCCATCCATAACTGAGACCATAATTTCCCCACCGTCCCTCTGTGCCCTGCTGGCAAGGCGAGCAGCTATGCCAGCAGTGCAGTCATTCAATTTGTGCAAGCCTAGGGAGACCATGAGGACCCTTCAGTCAAGGACTCTTCAGTGAAACTGCTTGCTCTACCCCTTTTGTGATAATCACAGACATTTATCTATTAAAAGAAACAAATTCAGACAATATCAGTTTGTACCAACTTTTTGTTCTTCCGCTCAGATCTGTTTTTTTGTTCCAGAAGCTTTGCAGGTTTTTGTAATTTTTAAGAGGTCTTATTTGTGACCAAATCAGCACAACGTAGTAGTGACAGTAAAAATGAGGCCATTTTATTTTAACGTCTGACTGTGAATTGTGTTTGACATTGGCAGGGAACAAATAAGGGCATTCTGTTATTTCTTTGTGAAATGAGGGGTCTTTTGTTGGGGGGAGGTGTTTCTTGCTCTTTGGTTAGAGGTTTTTTGGTCATCTAGGTCTGCAGTGTGCTATGCCGAAAGTGCAGCCCATGGCTCCTCATGAAACTCTCCTGATTGTGGGTTGGTAGCATAAATATTTAGCAATCAACTTGGCAGGAGAAGCGCTGCTGGGAGCCACCACCCAGGGAGCATCCCACTACCTACTTCCAGAGCAGATCCAGCAATACCACTGAGATGCTGGCTGCCACCTGGATTGCTGGTTGCTGGCCTGCACAAGCCCGTTGATGAGACCACACAAGCTGGCTTTGATCTAGAGGCTACCAGCTGCCAAGGGCTCTTGTGTATCACTTGCCCCCAGAGTGGTTCATCTCAGCTGTCTTCTGCTGCCCCTGTTGGACCTGGTCTTCTGGTGCCTCTCTGTGAAGTGTGTGATGCCCAGGGGACCCGATGAAGGCACCTACTTTTGGATGGGATGGTTGAGCCCTGAACTTTGCCCACTGCAGAGGAGGCACAGGGGTACCTGCTCAGGTGCATGCAGACCGTCAGTCAAGTACCCATCCCCCTGCTACCTCCATGAGATCACACTGGAGAGGAGGTCCCACCTCGTTTTTCTCAGCTCATCCAATATCTTTTGTATGTAAATGAGATCCACCTCTTCATGCTGGGCATGTGATACTCTGAAAACCCTGAATTTGCCCCTGGAAATGGGAATAAAGCAAGTCTGCATGCAAGGAGTCCTCTTGCTGTGCTGTGCCACCCTCCCCTGTGCCTGCCAGCAGGTGTGTGTGTGCTCCCATGTGCTCTGAAAGTGGAGTGAGTCCCCACTGATGATCAAACTCTGAAATCCAGATCGTGTCCATCTTAGTGAGACAATCATGTTGGTTACATGAAGTGTATCGTGCCTTTGTCGATATTTTTTAATAGCTACAAATATTTCCTATCAAGTTTTATTAAGTGAGACCCACATACTTCTCCCAGCTGTGACTGCGGTCTGTTCCTACATAGCTGTTCGCCCCGCCCTTGCGCAGCAACACTTCACAGTCATGCTGTGGTGCAGATGAAGAATTTGGGTTTGAAGCTGGCAATCTGATTCTCATTAAAGCTGTATGGAAATTTGCCACACACCTGCCTAGGAAGCTGGAATAAATAATTCAGTGCTGTACAGTGATACCTCATAGCAAGCAGATAACTTGAAAAACCTTGTACTTGATTCAGCTCCTCTGTGCTCTGTCCTTTCCATGGCTAAAGAAGAAGAAAAACCCCAAGACGGATATAGAGAGGCTAGAAAGGGCTGTGGACCTTCTGAGACAGACATGGAGAGGCTAGAAAGGGCTGTGGACCTTCTAAGCATGAGCTTTTAGCCCTGCTGAAGGAAGGGACTGACATCTGGTACAGCTGAGGAATGCAGCGAGGAGAGCAAACTGTGAGACCCACTGACGCTCGCTGGGGAGAGAGGCACCAGTGGGAGCACGGCCGAGTTAATTGCTACAAGTTAATAACCATACAAGGCAAAAAGAAGAGCATGAAAATCTTTGTGTCTGACTCCCATTTTCAGAAATACCTTTGCATTTTAGGAGCAAGTGTCATAAATAGAATTTAGACTCTTCATTGCATGCATTACTTTTGCAAGGAAGACCACCTTTGTTAGAATCAGAATCACAGAATATTCTGGGTTGGAAAGGACCCAAAAGGATCACCACACAAATCTATTAACTAGTAACTGTGGGAGACACTCTTGCTACAAGCATGACTGATTTGCCCTCACTAGATGCAGCTACATAAAGTTCTGTTGAAAGCTGGCATGAAGGAGCTGCAGGCAGAAACTTCCAGGTTTAGGTCCTGTGCTGTTTACAAATCGTTTGATTATATTGGTTTCCTAGTGCTTTCTCACCTTTTTTGCTGTCTTTTCTGCATGCCTATGAACACCTGGTGATTAGTATCTGCAGTTAGAGCAAATGTCATCAAATGTAACTGTTGTTTCATTTTGTATTTTGTGGCTCTAGCAGTCTTGGCATCTCACATGAGAGATGAAGTCATAGTGTTTTCCTTTAGGAGTTCACAAGCTATATTTGAGAATATAATCTTAACAAATATTGGTTTGCATTTAAAAACCCCTTGATTTGCATAAAATTGTGTTAGATTTTTTTTTTCTGCAACATCTTTTAATTACCATTCTTTCTTATTATTGCAATCTAAGTGATTCGTGCCTCCAGGCTGCTCGTGATCTGTAAGTTACATTGGAGACAATATATCTAATTCAGCAAGAATGATGCACTGACTCCAAGACACGGTGCAGCCTGTTAAGAGATAATCTAATCTAAATGCTAAATATGAATAGATTAAGGATTTAGTCACTTTCAGAATTGCAGTTTGTGACTGGGCTCATGGGCTTTAATGACAACTCCCTCCCTGTTGTCAAACCTCCATCTGCACTTGAAGCACAGCAGAATTGCATCTGTTATCATGAAAACCTAAACCTTATCAACTGCATAGACACCTGTTAATCTTCTGCAACCTGTTTACACACAGACTTGCCTTTGCAGGCCTGGTCTTGAAAAGGGGGGGCAAAAATTACCTCTTGGATGGTACCAGATAAGCCAGCCTCAGGTGAAGAGCTGCCTCACTGCAGACCTTCTTCCCCTGCTCTGGTGGCTGTGGGCTCAGTCCCTACCATACTGCCCCAGGTGAGGAGGGACTGGGGGAGGAAGAATAACCTGTATCTCCAAACACAGTCCTGATGTCACAGCAAGCTGGAGGGCAGCTGTGTTGCAGATAGGAAGAAGATTTGCTGCACAACAAGGTGTCATTCCCTTAGAGTTGCTTCCCAGCGCAGTAAACTCCCTGGGCAAATGAAAATAATATATGTGAATTAAACAGAAGTGGTTTCTACTATTACATAGTTATTGTAACTATTTCCAAGCTGTATGTCAAAGAGATTTTTCAGGCATGTCTGCGCTCAGAGGGAAACTGCAGGTAGATCTGTGTGCTCAATTTCAGCATGAATCTTGGGACAAGTAGGTAACAAGTAGTCTCTCAATGACATTACAGTATATTGTGTTTACGATGTCAGACTAAGGCCATTCTGATTTTTTGACTTCTATAAAACACCCCATATACTGTACTAGGAAATAGTCACTTTTTACATACGATGTGCCAGGTTGGTATGGTTAGACAGTTTTGGTACATTTCCAAAGAAACTAGGCTTCTGGGATTTTTTATTTCATTCCGCCCAATGCAATCTGATCTACTGCTGGTCCCATGTGAAGCCAGTTTATGTACCTTTGGCCACACAACTCCACATGATTACTAGCTGACTTTCTTGGCTCTTAGAAAAATTGTCAGGCAATTTTTTGATTTTAGCTCCCAACAAGAGAAACAGGGTGCTTGCTGGTAATTCTTTAAATGCAGGGTAATTAAAAAAAATTAAATCCCTGAACTACATTTTTCTTAAATTTGGGCAGTTATAAGATGCTGGTTTCTTTATTGGGGAGAAACAATGTTCTTTTACTCCTAGTTGGAGACTGGAACAGACTTTGCGACAGAGAAATCTGCTTTACTAATAAAATCTATCAATCAGCTAAACATGCATTCCCAATAATTCCTCCAGGGTCATGCATCTGCTCACTGGAAAACTGCAGAGTCTGTCATACCTGGAAATATTTCTAGATGTTACTATTTTTCAAGCTTTGGTGCTTGTCAAGATGGCAAATTTAGGAATAATGGGATCCTTTCACCTTTTACTTAGCTGCTGGATGAGCTGCACCTCTCAGTTGTAGCTATGTTTTAGCTCCATTGCCCTGTAGGTTCTTCAGGGTCAGGCATTTCTTGTCATGCTCCTGGGATGGGGTGATCATGGGTGGGGTGGTTCTGCAAGGGCAGGTGAAACAACATCACTTCTGGGGTGGTAGCACTGCCCACCCGGCACCTCAGCACAGTGGGTCCAGTCCTGCCCCTGTAATGTTACTAACAGAGGGCTGGGACCACGGGGTTGGGACCCGGGTAAGACTTTTGAGTGAATTTGAGAGGTATATATTTGCATGTTACTGGCCAGGGAACATTGTGCTGGTAGTTTCTGAGCGATGGAGGAACAGTGGGGAGGAAGTGGCACATTCCTGATTCAGTGGGAGAAGACTCAGGCCTTGGGAGCCCAAGTCAGAGCTCTGCCCTATTTCATGGAACCTAAATGAGCATTTCTCAATCTTTGAAAATCAAAGGACCTACAAGGTTTTTTGATCTGAACACCAGCAGCCAGGGAGTGAGCGCTGCCTGTGGGCAGGCACTGACATAAACGCCTGCCAACTGTGTGGGATGCTGTGCATGTGTTTTGGTTTGGTTTCTTAATTATTTTTCTGCAATCAGTTCCCGGACCACCTTCTGGTGCCTTTTGGATTGTGGATTGCCCATGGGCCCCACGGAGCAAAGCTGAGCTGGATGACTGTTTAGAACTTGGCTGCACCAGAGGCACCATGGATGAAGGATTTATGTGCTGTTACATATATTCCCTGAAATAATCACTTCTGTCTGAAGTACTTTGATATTGATAAGTGGCTGAGGTAGAATTTGTGTTCCTATCTAGTCCTACATGCCTTGTTTTGCAATTACCCACCTTCACCGGTTTTCTCATATAGAATTTAATTTAGCAATTATTTCTTTACAACCATCTACATTAATTCAGACATTGCATCCAAGGGTTTAATCCAATGTGTGCATTTCAGGTGAAACATTAGAAACCTTTCAGCATCTGTAATAATTTTTCTCTCTTAAATGTAGGAATTTTTAAATTTAACATTAAAAAAATACACTTCAGGTGTATGGGCCAGCTTCAAAGTGGCTGCAGCCAGGAAATTGAAAGTTGGATGCTCTCTTCCAGCCCAGTGGAAGAAAAAGTTTCATAGGAGCTGGACTTCAAGGCCAGCTCAGTGTGGTCTTGGTTTGCTGAGCTTGCTGCTTCACAGGGAACCCAAGCTCCTTCCTAGGAATGGGTGAGAATGTCAGGAGACTGGTCAGCATGATTTTGCCCTGCAGAGGACTGTGTGCTGCCACTGCCCTGCACCTCAGCAGTGGGGTCTTTCTAGGGATGTTTGTTTTCTGTTGTGTCAAATCAATGACAGCCCATGGACACTGGGGTCGGTAGTTAGTTGGTGGTCACAGATTAAACTCAAAATCCCAACCTGCCCTGAGGAGAAGATGACAGATGCACTGGGTGTCTGACAGGAGAGTGCAGGGCTGGGCACAGCATGGGACATGACTGATACCACTTCATTACCCTCTCTTAATTCCTGTAATCAAGGTCTTGGGCAAATGCTAAGAAAAAGCTGCTTTTGCCTCAAAAAGATGTCATGTGCCAATATTTAATGCAGAGCTCATGGCTTCAGGCTGAGACCTGCTGGTCCTGTAGCAGTGACAGTTTCCCCACTTCCTGCATCCACCTGCACAGCTCCCAGGGCAACAGAGCCTAAGGTACCCACCTAGGAAAGGTGAGTGATGATATGGTGACGATAAAGAAAAGGTAAATCAATCCCTGTGTGTTAAAAGGGTAATTAGTGAGCAGGTTACCACTTAGTAGCTGGGCTTTTGATCTGTTTGGTCAGGCCAGTTTTTTCAGGAGTGGCTGATGGTCTGTAGTACTTGATCTCTCCAGTACATACATCCTGTTCTGTGGGCAACTGGCTGTGTGATAAATCTGGCTGTGCTGCACTAGAGCTTAACCCTGCTTGTGAGCAGCCACTGTAAAAACCATTTGGGGCATGCGCTGCATTTTAAACATTGATGTCATGGCCGTTTTTGTTGCTGTTTCAAAACACTGGAAGAGACAAGGCAACAGGATTATATAGTTTGCCGGCTCTCTTTTGCTTGCTCCTAATCTTAAAGTGATTTTTCTTTTCAGTCATAAATAGCATTCTTTTCATTTTCTTTTAATTTTGCCGCTGCTTTGGTTGTCAGATCTGGTTTATATACTCAATATACACATTCCTTAAAACAGAGGGATCCTGCTGTTTTGCCTCAGGCACTTTGCAGCCCATTCCTCATAATAGCAGCAGCAAATCTACTCAAAGAGCAAATCTTTCTGCCCTGCCAAGTGCATGACTTGCAGCAGAGTTGGTGGAGAGAGCATTGGACCTCTGTACTCTCCTCAGAGAGGAGACCTCTGTACCTTACCTGTCCCATAGCTAAGGAAAACTAAATCGTCCCTCACAGATGAGCAGCTGGGATTTTTTGGTCACAGGTGCAGATGAGAGGAGAACCCTCCTCACTTACCCTGTAGGAATGTGTTCTTTCCTGTAGTTTGAAAAAAAATGATGGTGCAGCAATTTTCTTGTGTGGCTCTTGATGTTGATATTTTCTTTAAATATTTTCTGCGAGCAGAGAAGAATCTTGGGTTTCTTTTTGTGTTAGCAGAAGGAAATTTTCTAAGTAATGCTCTAAGTTTATTGAAGAAAAACTTGAGAGTTTTTCAACTTCAAGGATGAAAACCCAAAAGATGAACAAGAAGAAACCCACAGGGTATTATTATCAAGACAAGCAAGGAAGCCAACCAACTAACCAGCCCAACAAATAAAGACCTAACCCAGTTTCTGCTGGGGGATGGCAGTAGTGTGGGTGTCTGTCTGTTGGACTGATGATGTTGTTAATAACTCCCTCTGTTCCTCCTCCTCCCCCTTGTCTTCTAATTTTGTCAATAATATTTTTATAACTCCTTCTTCTTGGATGTGTTTTGTGTTGGTCTAGGGGAGACACCAGGAGAAACTCCATCATCTGATCCATCATCTGATTTGCTCTGGCCTTGGGTGTGTTTTCCCTCTCAGGTTTCTTGCTTGCTGGCTGTGCTGCTGCCTCCCTGATTGCCTCTGTTCTGGGTCAGTGGGTTCAGCAGCTTGGGAGGGCATCAGGTCCTTTAGGGCTGATCTGCTTGGTCAGGACACTTTTGCAAATGTGTGTTACATTGATCTAATTGTCCTCTGCCCTGACAGAGCCGACAGCCTGCAGACCTCCCAGGATGTGCCCTTCCCTGCTTTGTGACTTTCCCTCCATCGTTTTCCATATCATGTCTATCTTTTTCACTGCCAGAAGAGCTTAAGACTGAGCTGGGAATGGAGATACTGTGGCTTTATTAAGAGGATCTGATATTGTATTTACTTTTCCCATGGTTCTTCTATTAGTGACCATTGCAGCTCATGCTTTATTTTAATCTGACATTCAACTGTTTAAGAGTTATGGATGCTTAATTTCAAGCTTTGCCTGAAAATACCCACAAGATTTATATTACAAGTTGCCAAAACCAGTAGTCCCATAGAGAGGAAGCTGCTGCAGCTCCACAGGCTCCGGCCCAGCCAGCAGTGACACTGTGCACGTGCTCCCAGTAGGCACATGAGTGCACACACATTCCTGTGTGCACAGCCTGAAAGCAACACGGAGTAAAGCAGATAGAAATACACAAACACAGCACAAATGACCTAATCCTGTCCTCTTGTCAGTCCTGACCTATGCAGTACCCCAGAGATTTGCCCTGGTGGACTCATGGTCCTGGGTCTTTCCTAACCCCTGGGGCTGATGCTCTCCTGGGACAGCCTTGGAAGAGCTGGGACAGGGTTTCTTGTCTCTGACTGAGGCGCCACTGGTGTCTCTGTGCTCTTCTGTGTGGGTGTGAGCCTTTCATCATAGAACTGAACAGGTTATTTCTGGAAATAGAAATGGTACAGAAACACTAGAGATTACTCAAGACTTAGGCATGTTTAGAAATGCCTGAGCGACTTAGCAGCCTTGTATCCTTCTTTGGTACTTAAAAACATTAAAACTCACCAAAAAAATGGTTGCTGTTTGTGGTCCCAAGTTGCTTTTGAATTTACTCCTGTTTTGACTAGTATTGCACAAGCTGTAGATTTTGTACTATGAAAACTGCTCCCAACATAACAATTTATGGTGAAACTGTGGCATATATTTTAGAAAGATAGAGACTTTGATTCAGGACTGGATAAGTAATGAAAAATGCATCACACCATTTAGCAACTTGTACAAACAGCAACTTTGGTCTAACAGACTGTTTTGTCAAAATCCACTGTCTAAAACCTAATTGAAATGTTGTGCTGATTGACAGAACTGTAGTCAACAACATTCAATGTAGAAGAGGATATTTTCTTCCCTGTGTGCTTGTTAGATTAAAGGGCTCTCAAGGATCAGAAGAAACGTCTCTGTCTAAGGAATAGAGGCATCTGTGAAGGGTAGGGGTGTAATTTCCTACCCGCCTCCAGTTACACTCTCTTGTGATCCATCTGTCTGTGAAGCTATCAGGTATTGTGTTTTATAATTACTGCTTGTTTAAAATATCATCTTCGCTGTAAGTTTAAAAAAAGGAAATCTCAACAGACCCTCAAAAAATGAAAGCAAAGCTACTTCTAGGAAAAAACCCAACAACTTTTAATGAGAAATAGATTAAAAGTGTGAACACCTTACACAAGGATTTGATTAAAAAAACCCCAAACAAACCACATAGAGCATTTCAATGATAAAAGAAATGTACGTGCTTATGAAAATGTTTCATGTCAAGAATGTGTGCAAGAGTGTTTAGATGAGATGTCTCAGTATAATTGCAGGATCACACAGAGAAGTGTCCTTTGCCTGTTCAGGTGCAAGACTGAACTCAGAGTTTGACCTTCAAGGTAACAGCTGTGTTCAACTCCCTTCATCTGGGAACAAAGTGGTGCATCAAATTGACAGGAAAGATGGATGTACTTGTTAATGGGATCTGGGTCTCCTTAATAAGTGCCTGATTTCCCTGTAGAGCTGATTTTAGGCAGGAAGAGCAGGTGCCTCAGAGCCCTGGTTTTCCCTTCAGCCAGATGAGAGGGGACACTGCTCATTCCCTTCCAACACATCCAGATTTGCTTCCCACAGAAAGAAAAGACTGTGACTGAGTTAGATGTCTGGATCTAGGACTGGGAAGCTCTTTCTAAGCCCTTGTTAAGGACATAGCTAAGACTGACATTTTGGAAGTCTCTGGAGGTATGTCATTTCCATGATGATTTTATTAGGAATTAGAAAAACCATTGTATTAAGCATTAGAGGAGCCTTAATTAAGTGGATTGATCCTACCTGGACCAATTATTGCCTCGGCGACACTGAAGTGTTAAAGCAAGAAAGAGCATTATCAGGTAGAGGGACTGAAAACTCATGCATAATCCTAGTGACTGCGATGGCAAGGCTCAGTGTGTCTCTGATTGAACAACAGAACTTACCCTCTCTTTATTGATGAATACAGATCCCATTCCTTATCCTTGTTCCAGTATCACCATTTGCTTCAACAGAAAACAAGATGTCCCCAGCCCAGCTGAACTACATGTCTGAGAAAAGAGACTCAGCTGACACTGTCTATTCTTTCCATTTTATTCCTAGTTGCTTCCTGCTTTCTTTTCTTGATTCCTGTTCACCCACATTAGGAATCAGTCATCCAGAAGTTGCAGAAGTATTACATTTGCTTGCATGTCCTCTCTTAAAGGGGCTGGTCCATCTATACCAGTAACACCCTGAGAGGCCACCTAAATCCAGATGGCCTTGTCCCTTCCTGCAATGGTACATGCCAAAGTTTCTTGTTGGGGCAAGCAAGCTCACTCCTCATGTCCAGGCACAGACAGACAGACAGACTGGAAGGTTTTGGGCAGACCTACACTGCAGTGATACAGGGTCTTGGATGTATGCCTGGGAGAGAAAAAAGTGAAATGACCAACTGTGGGTCATGGCCATGGACTCATTATTATTTTGGAATTAAGGCCATAAGCCCTGATGCTGCATATCTTCAGCATGGCACCTTCAGTGAAGCCATACCAATTTCCACAGGCTGATGAGTTACCACCGTGTCTTGGTAATTCTGTGCCTATCCCTTCCTCTTCAGGTGGTCAGCATGGCAGGGAGAAGATGGGGCAGATTTTCACACCAGAGTTCAAATTGACTAGCTGGCATTAGAGGAAATAACCCTAAGCTTGCAGAGGCAGGGAAAGAGTTAAAAACTGGAATTCCAGATTGGACATCAAGAGCATTCGTGACTTTTACTACATCCTTCTGCCCAGCAAGTATAGTAACAAACTGGGTGGATGACGATCTCTCTCTGTTTGTAGAGACTGAAAATTATGGTATTTGCATGGCAATAAACTGTTGTGGGAATAAAAACAGCTCTCAGATGTTTACTGCTGGCAAACAGGGGAACTCTGAAAAAAGGGATCCTGTAAGGATTTATGTTTTGTGGTGGAGAAACTGACAGTAAAAAATATTTTTTAAAAAGCCAGTATTCTTACCTAGTACCACGGGCACGCTCTGCTTCTTCATGGTTTCACCCCACTGGACTGTATTTCACACTCTGCAGAGGAAGTACACTTTCTTTGCAGAATGAGAGCGTGACAACTTCTCTCTCATCCTCTGCCCTGGAGGCTTGTTAAAAGGAGGAAGAATAATTGCATCTGGAAAGTGACTGGCTAAATTACCCAGGAGCCAAAGAATTGGGATTGTGTGAGGGGGGTTGATGTACAGTTTGTGGGTTACTCTAGCTATTATCTCAAATGGCTCATCCCATGGAACTGTGATGGGGTAACCAGAGGGTTATACTCTACTTTTAGTCACAATTCAGGTATTGCCCCTGGGGAATCTCTGTGCACTGAATGGACTGTTTTTCCTGAGGAAAGGCTATAATTAAAATACTCTTTAAGTTCTCTCCTGTATGTATATTCAGTCCCTGGGGAACCTCCTGAGGCAAGTGCCCAGATGTAGAACTCCTGGGATTTCATCCACTGGGACACACACAAATATGTCTCCTAGGGCCATATGTGGTTTTTCCAATAAAAGTCTTCTGCGCCAGGGCTGTCAGGAGAATAGAATGAAGGGGATGGACATACTGCCCTGGGGTGACACTGGGCATGGCATGGCCCATTGCCATTCTGCTGGTCAGGGTGCCTGAGTTGGGGCTGCAAGACCTCCCCGTGGCAGGGGCTGGAAGCTGAAAGGGAATTTTTGCATCCAGAAGGGAGCCAGCTTTTCATAAGGAAATAATCTCATACAACAGTGTGATGAATTTGTGTGCATGTATATCCTTGGCTGCTGGAGCCAGTCCAAGCTACGTGTCTGTGTGCCATAGGCCCTCTGCGGCTCAGAGCAAACAGAGGATCCCTTTCAACCTATGAGGTGGGGAACCGTCCTTCTGGCACGAGCCATCCCTCAGTCATGGGTCATTCCCCAATCTGGGCATTTTGGCTTAACAATGCTCAGGAAAGAGACTTTGATTTTTGCCGGTTTATACTAGCGAAATCTCTGGAGAAAGAGTGGTTGATTTTGTGCAGTTATGCTTAATTAATTTAATTTGGTAATGGCAGAGTTTTATTGGTGAAAGCCCTCTTTCTCTGGTGTAACCCAAAGAACCTGCCAACTCTGCTCTAGCAAATCACCCCCTACACAGGTAAGACCTTATGCAAAGTGGTGCTCAGGATCTGGCTGGTGCCCTTTACTCTTGCATGGAAGGGTCTGGCAAAAAATATTCATCCACTTCAGCCCAGGAATGCTCCTCAAAGAGAAAGAACCTCGGGGTGCGTGGGTGTCTGCACCGGCAGCCATTCCATGGGGTGAAGCTGCCTGCTCCGAGCGGGCAGGAGGAGAAGGGCTCCCTGCCAGCAGAGCTGGCGTGTGCCCGTGGGGTGGACTGAGCCATCTCTGTTCCCCACACTGCGGCCACCCTGGCCTCCGTCTTTCCCAGTAGTTACGTCAGAGCCTGTGCACTTTGCCAGTAGGTTTGATACGACTGACTAAAAGCACCATTTTCCTGGTAAAACAAACACAGACTCCTTTTTAAAAACACCTTTTGATACTTTATGAGCAGGGCTGGTATATGTAACCTATCAAGCCCAACATATGGCTTATTATGACATTTAGCTGATTAAAATAGTCTAGACATAAACTTGAGATTTCAAAAATGTTTAAGCTAAGTCCGAAATACATTTTAATGTACAGTAGATGTATACTGCAATTTGGGCCACCTGTGTCCCTGTAGGAATTATGGAGCAGGAAGTACTTTTGACTCAAGAAGTGTGTCTGAAAATTGAGGCTGTAAATTAACAACAGCTTGTCTATTAGATTATTTCACCCATAAAGGAGTCTGTATATTTCTAAATGCCTCGTGATTTTCAATACCTTGCTGTTGTTACTTTTATTAAAGAAGGAGGTTGGCAACAATCTGGACATCTAGGTTGAGAACATTTTTAGAAAATCATGGAATAAATAGCAGCAGCCAGCCAGACGGTGGTGAAGCAGAGCTGTGGCCACAAGAGGAGGAAACCCCAGCTTGGTCTGTTAGTGGGCATGGTGGTGCCGGTGTTCCCTGGCATCCAGGAGACTCAGCCCAGCTTGTTTCAGACACTGGAGTGCTGCTTGTGGGTTGTTCCAAAGCCAAAGGCAGGGCACAGTGTACATACCACCACTGACCATCTCTGTAAAAGGCCAGATAATTTACCTCTTTGTCAGCTTCCTGGTCTCACTGCATAACTTCACATCATCATCTGCCTCTCTCTTTTATTTTTCCTTCCTTCCACTTCCAAGAGTCTGGTCTATTTATGGTTGTTCAGCTGTCTCTGAAAAGGCCAGAATAGGAACATTTAAAAAAAAAAAATCTGCTACATGATCTGTCCCAAGCTTCCCTGGAGTGGCTTTTAAAGAGGGGAGCAATGAATTCTAAACACTTCAGCGAGGGAGCTGTCTCCACAGACTCCTAGTAAGGGGCATCATGTGAGGCTGAGTAATGGTCAGGGCATCTTCAGCAGGGGAACAGGGCTGGGGAGAAATACCTACAGAGAAATTTCCATGAGGAGGAAGTTATGGCATAGAATATGCATTCTATCCCCCATAAATTGTTATGTAATTCCTATTTTGCTGAGCAGTTCTGCCACATATGTTAGACCTAATGACTTGCACAGCTCCTGAGACTGGCCTACATGGGGTGATTATTTTGGCAAAGAGCTGTGTTATGCTCAGTCTGGTCATTATGCAGGGGTCTAGATACATTACCCCTATGTGGTTCATCCTCAGGAGAGGTGTGTACCTTCCTCCTGGACACCCCTGTACTGCTGAACAGAATAACACATTGTCTGGGATATGGGATACTGTTTCAAGGACAAGAAAAATGAAACCACCAGGACAACTCATGGAAACTCCTTTCACTTGAAGAAAACAGGGCTGTGGTTTGGTAGCTAGTACTCCCACAGTCTTGCAACACCTCATCTGCAGGGTGGGTCAGTAGGAAACTGGCAGGTGAAGGTGGTGGAAGATGAGTCCCTGCTCTGGGTCCGGGCTAACATACCGGTGTCACTGGTCCAGCCAAGGCAACTTGATGGTGGAAGGCTCTTGTTCTGCCTGCAGAGAGTTCTTCCTGTGGCATTAGAGCTTGTGGCAAGTGTTTAGGCTGCCTGCAGCACAGATGCTCTATCTAGCAGCCTGTCTGATAGGCAAGAGCTAAGTGCAGAGCACAGGTTATCTGAGGGGCTTCGGATGGAAACTGGCTGCAGCCAAGTCGAGGCAAACACATACGCACAAAACTTCAAACTCCTCTGAATCTTCCTCCTTCTCCCTGGTTCCTCCCTTTTGTGCTCCCCTTGCCTTGTTGGCTTGGTGTTGCCCCCACCCTGTCCTTCCAGGCTTGGTCCATCTGGCATGTTGGTTGCTAAATCACGGCTGGGCAGCCTTGCCTGGATGCTGGGTTCCATCTGACCGCCCAAAGGCCTCTCCCTCGCCTTCTAATCCATGAACGAAAGTGAGCCAGGCAGAGGGGAATATTCTGGCTTTGCTGCAGGGTGCTTGGTGTCACTGTGTTGAGCACATGACGTAGTTGCTTCTCTGCACATGCAGAGTTGGGTCAGATGGGCCAGCGTGGGCTGCAGCCAGAGCCTGTGTGCAGCACAGCCGGGGGGCAGTGGGCAGTGGGCAGGGGCTGCCGGGTGGATGATGGACCCCAGTGGGGCTGCAGCGCTGCTGGGGGACAAGGAGCAGTTGTCACTCTGGATCAGCTTCTCCCATCCCAGAATGCAGCATATTAAAGCAATTAAGAAAAGCTCTGCTCAACACAGGGATTTTAAGGGGAAATATGAATGTACGGATACAGCATTCCTCGATCAGAGGGGAGAAATAGCAGAGGGTAAATTAGGCACAGCTGGAATGAGCATAAGAAATAGATTAATTCCACAAGATTTTTTTTTTCTTTCCGTTCTTTAAAAATTATGGGAGCTAGGAAAACTAGCACATCTTAATTCCACTTGGTATGCAACCCTTTAGTCCTCTAGCCTGTCAGCCAGCATGCACTGAATTCAAGTACAAGCCATTCACCCTACAAACCTTTGGTCAGGGACCCCTCTCCCACACCCATCCCTGCACATATCGTTCTCTCCTCTCCTTGTGCTGCTGTGAGGACAAATACTGTGGACAAGGGAACTCTGGAAAATATATCAGGAGATTATTTGCTCGTATGTTGTGATACTAGTTCAGAGAAATGAACAGAACTCATCTGCAAGAACAATGTCAGGTTCTTCTTTCAGTATACTTGTCACAGAGAGGATCATCCCTCAGTTCTGAGGCTGCACAAAACTTGAGAGGATGGTGTCTTGTTCTGTGGCTCAGGTGTTTAGTTTAATGCAATCTGTACAGTAAATAATAGTGGAGTTTGTGGACTGAGGCTCATCAACTACTTCTGCTGTGGCTGATACTCAGCTCCTCTTGGTTCTAGGCACTTTATCAGAAGGTTGGGCAGGACCTGTGAAATCCTGATCTTTGCCTGAGTGATTCTGAATTATGGGGGATACATTGCTCTCTTTCCTGCTGGATCCTAAGTGTGGGCAAGCCCATCCAACCATTGCTCAGGGCAAGGATCATCCTCACGCTAGTGCCTGTAGGGCCTGGAGTGTACTCTGGGAGGGTAGATGAGTCCAGGGATCTGAGTCCAGAGAGGTGGAGGCAGCTGGTGCCTGGAGCTGCCCAAAGCTGCAGGAACATGCATCGTGTTCCCCTGCCTGCGGTGTGTGGCCACAGGCTGCTGCAGCAGCTCGAGGCACTCCCTGTACCAGGACGTATTGGCCCCTTGGTTCAGGCAGCCACTGGCCCCCATCCTACCCCTCCATCCCTCAGGCCTCTGGGATTTTGCCTCTCCCAGGAAAGTCTGTCCTTGAGTTTGGGGCCAGGCTGTCAGGTACTGCCCCTACCACCAAATGGCTTGGGAGGGCCAAGCCCCACAACTCTGCAATGGCACCGTTCTCAGGGACGGCTGAGCTGCAGCAGATCTGGCTTAAAAAAGATGGAAGATAAAAGAGTCAGGAAGAGGATAATTCTGGATGCTTATTGTAGGCACTGCAAAAGCAGAAAAGGGTTTGAAAGAACAGATGAAGCCTGTTGCCATAACATACAAATTGGTACATCAACCAGTGCTGGACAAGAAATGCAAGTTATGGCTGGCACTTGACTCTTACCTCATATAGCTGCTGGGTAAAAGCATAAAGGATAGCCTTGATTTTTGAATGTCTTGGCTTCTCTTAACTTGTATAGCAGCCATAATACTAAGTAAATACATGTTTTCTGGGAAGATATTTTCTTTTTCTCTTTGGCAATGACAATTTTTGTTGTTTTTTATTTAATAAAATAACATATGGTCATAAATTGAGTATCATTTGCTCAGCTATATAGATGACTTTGTTGGAACATGTCCAGTCTTCAGTTAAAGATATATTTAAACAGGTTTCAAATACAGTATGTATTTAAAATGAGGTGAATAATCCTTAAGGCATTTTGAAAATGGTGTTTAAGAAAAGTCTGTTCACTGTATATTTTGCTAACTTCCCCCGTACTGTACAGATAAATATAATGTCTTCAGTGATGCACTCAGGCTATCACAAATGTTAAACTCAGCAGGTATGTATGGAGTCTCAACCAGGAGTACAGTATGGATAAAATATCCTCTGTGAGGCCGGGAGGCAGGGCTGCATTTCTGAGGGCTTCAGGGCATCTCTTGGACTCTGTGTCATGGTTTGACACTGGCCAAATGCCAGATACTCATGAAAGTCATTTGCTCACCCCTTTCCTGCTCTCAGCTGGGCACAGGAGAGGAAAAGAAAAAAAAAGAAATGAAGGGCTCATGAGTTGAGATGAGGATTGGGAGAAAACACTGTAAGGGGCAAAATAGGTTCACATTTAAAGGTATAAAGTAAATTTATTATTAACAGAGTCAGAGGAGGATAATGAGAAGTACAATATGTCTTTAAAATACCTTTTTTTTTTCCCCTCAGGCCCTCCCTTCTTCCTACCAACAGCACAGGGAGACAGAGCATGGGGTTTTTGGTTACTCAAGATCCTCTTCTGTTTGCTCAGGGAGAGGAGTCTTCTCTGCTATGCCATGGGGTCTCTCCCTTGGGCAAACAGTCTTCCCAAAACTGTTGTGGTGTGGGTCATCCATCCATGGGGTGCAGTCTTCTAAGGATAGGCTGCTCTAGTTCGGAAGCAAGGGCTCTCTCTATCTCTGGAAACAGGGGCCCCCTCTGTCTATTTGGGTCTCCCACTGGATCACAGCTTTCTCTGGCATCCACCTGCTCTGGTGTGAGTATTTTTCCCACAGGCTGTGAGTGGATCCCTACATCCCCCATGTAGGGATCATGCATTATGGGGGACATGCATTATGGGGGACTTCATGCATTATGGGGGACAATTTGTTTCACCATAGTCCTCACTCTGGCTTGCAGAGGAATTTCAACTCTGGTGCTTGGAGCACCTCCTCCCCCTCTTTCTTTTCCACTGACCTTGGTGCTGCCATGTTGTTTTCCCTCACATGTCCTCACTTCCTCCTCTTCTCTGACCAGAATAAAAACTGCTGCTCACAGGTGCCATTGCCAACAAGTTCCACCAATTTAAAGATTCCTGCAGGATCCTGCAGTGCCATGAGGTTGATCCGGTTTAGGTTCTGCACTGGAGAGCTGTTTGCCGTGTTTTCACTGCTGGCCAGGTGGCCCCATCGCCACCACGCAGGCAGTGCTGGCCACGCGGCACGGGCGCTGTTTAACGCCTCTCTTCATGGGGACACTGGGCAGGGGAAGCCCAGTGGCTGGCTAGGGGTGGCCAGGCAGGCAAGGGTCGCTGCAGACCATGCCAAGATGGTGGTGGCCACACTGCATCGCCACGGGCTGCCCCTGGGGAAAAAACCTACACTTGTGCTGTTTTGATTTTCTTGTTAAATATGTCATCACAGAGGCATTACCAGCCTCTCTAACTGGCCCAGTAGCATGTCTATCTTCAGAACCATCAGAGATTGCACTGTTGGACATGGTGGAAGATTCTAGCAGCTTCTCATAGAAGCCATTTCTGTGGCCTTCCCCTGCTACCAAAAACAAGGCTGTGCCAAATCAACACACTCTGATGGATGCCCTGGAGCATCATCCTTTGAGCTGTGTCAGGGCATCCTCATACTCTGCATGCTTCCCTCTCCATGCAGGCCTTTCCCCTTCCCTGTCCTTGCTCTGTCCTTCCCATTGCTCTCCCTCCTTCCCTCCAGGGTCTCTGGCTTGAGAAGGCCAGAGTCATTACACCATTCCCAAGCCAGCAGGCAAGCTGTTTTATAAGGATGATGTTTCCTAGCAGAAGGACACTGACGCCTTAAAACATTTCTTTTTGTATCATCTGAGCAGCATAAAGGAGCCTTAAAGGAGGAGAAGAATTGAAACTACACTTGTGGAATGAAAGGATATAAACATATTGTAATATACTCATGACATACTTTTGCTGAATTTAAGCACGTTGGACTCTGCTATCGCACTTACCTGAAGCCACTGCCTTTGTTGGCTCCTGTTCAGTATGCTGGGTCCTCGAGAAACCCTCCAGAGCAATCAGAAAAAGATTTTGCAAGACCAGCAGGAAGTTTAAGGGATGTTCAAAGCAGGCATTGTAGACTTCAAACAAAGCTGTGCAGATAATTTAGACTTCAGGACTGTAATTAGATAGAAGAAAATGTATGCTGTGATAAACCCAGCTGCTCTTCTCATAGCATGTGACTGATATTATGGGCACAAGGCCAGGATCAAAAAAGGTCATAGCCATGGTTAAAATGCTGCCTTCTAAAATTTATCAGATTTGATGTGCGTGTTCAGGATGATGAAATGCTGGTTCAGATACTCCTCTCACCTCATTTGAGGAGGCCAGGCCAGAGCTGCCCCTTACAAGTTGATTGTTCCTCTTGCAAAGCCTAGTCAGAGACTTTTCACAACCATGTGTGAACCAAGCTGTGCAAAATACGGGTGAGCAAAAGAGATGTGGATGAGGTGACCCATTTGCAGCAGCATAAATTCTACTCATTTTATTCAAAGGAACCTTCTGTCCTGGTTAATATCATAGCATGGATCTTGATCAATGACGCTTCTAAAGCTTGGATCTTGCGACTACTTCATGACCTTTGTAATACAACAGAGAAGTATCCAAAAAGATGGGTATGTCCAATGATTGAGACAATGTATAATGTACACTGTTGTCAAGAACAAACAAACAACTCCATCCATGGCAGGATTTTGGTGTAAAAAAAGTAAGGGTAACAGTGAGATCACTGAGAGACATTCAATTTGAAGATCTTATTTCTCCAGTCAGACTTAAAATTGTTGCCAGGTTGAAGTAAGACAGATTAAAAAGAAAAGCGTGGCATTTAGCATCAGAACAGAAAACGAAGCAGACATGCTCTCACCTTATCTCTGACATAGGCTTGCTTTGGCAGACTTGATATGTCACCTAGTGTGATGATGTCTTAATTTTGCCATCTGTAAAATGGTGATATCTATTATGTTTCCTGAAGGGGCATGGGTGATGTATGTTTAGCAGCTGATAAATGTAAAACTCATATTTGGAAAAAACCACACACTTAATTGTGTGAAATTTCAGTGATTAATCAGTGAATTAAAAAGTCTGATTGCCAGGAAGGCAGGGGCTGAGTGGGACCTGCAGACCTGTAAGTCAGTGGTGAGCTGTGATGGTAGGACTATATTTCTGGTTTTAAACTTCTTTCTTTTCTCTCTTCTCTGATACTCTCTCTTTTTTTTTTTTTTTTTCTTAAAAAAAAAAAAAGGCAACCCTAAATTATATCTTAGGGTTTTGAAATAGCATCAAAGGCATACTTGGAATGCTTATAAATAGCTGTATCTTTTCTTGAAGGTGTGGTGTCCCAGTTTATTTGAGGACTGATGTAGGGAGGCATTGTGGGCCTGGGGCTGTGGATACTTCATGGGGCTGGCTCCCTGGCAAGGCCTGTTCTCATCCTCTTTGCTCACTCGTGTACCCAGACCCTGTTTCTCCATGGCCACTTGTTCTGCCCTGCTGGCAGCCTGTGCCACCCGCGCTGGGGGATGTTATGTATGTGCAGGCTTGTCCCAGTGCCTTCCTCCCTCACCATCCAGTGTTTGTCTCCCCAAACCCTCCCCTCTTTCCTCTCCAACTCACAACTCCAGTCAGGCCCCCCTTTCCCCTGGCTTTAGACACAGGGGCAGAGTGCAATTTCTTCCTGCATGCCTCCCAAGGAAAGATCTAATAGCATGCCCCCTCACCCTCTGGGGGTCTGGAGGCTCCCTAGCCATATCTCTTGGAGCCACCCCCGTGGTTGGCACACTGTCCCAGTGCAACACACAAGGAGCTGGCAGCGAGCTGTGAGCACAGGGGAGATGTGCCAGACGGAAGAGCAAAACCTCTTCCTTGAAGAAAAGCACTGAAGGGCCATGGATGTTGATCTGCAGAAGGATCTGTGCTTTCCACAGCTGGGGGGAAGGCAGCTCCCCGGGGATGGATCAGGAAGAACCACGGGATGGCATCTCGTGGCATGGCAGCACAGGGGACAGGCTGCTGGAAGAAAAACCCAACCCAGTGTCTCTTGGCTCACAGTCCATGGAATGAACTGTAACCACCAGCCTATAAATGAGAACATCCAAACAAACAAACAGAAATAAGACCAAATGCAATTAAAAAAAAAAAAAAAAAAAAGAGAGAGAGAGAGAGAGAAAGGAAAAAAAAAAGTGAAAAAAAAAAAAAGAATCCAGGATGGTGCAGCTCTGACTCTGGGCCCTGTCGTCTTCTAGGACTGATGAAGCGACTGGGTGGTTCTTCAGATTCCTGTGGTCTGAACACACACCCTAGTCATCACTGAGATGAGCACGGAAAAAAACAGTAATGAAAGAGGGCTCAGATTTATTTCCTGATAAAATAACCTTTGCTCTCAAAGGCTAACATTTCAGCTCCAGCTTGCAGAGAATGATCTTTTATTTCCATCCATCAAAGCCTACATCGTGCTGGATATTCAGAGTATTCTTCACACACAGCCATGTGTTGGCCAACGAAGGAAAATTACTACCTATAACTTTTTTTTTCTGAGGGAGGAGAAAAAGGAGGTGGGCTGAAGTGTGTATTAAGGACTGAAATAATTACTATCCATCGCAACCCTGTGACTACAAATTGCTTAAAAGTACTAAGCAGGCCAAAAAGGTTTTTCTGCAGTAAATAATAATCTCTGTGTTTTTTGGAGCCTTTGATTTGAATCATCATCCAAATAATTCCTTTTTCGTTTTTGCTCAGATCAACATCTTGAGTGAGTATTCAGGGCCTTCCCTCTCTGCTGCTGTATTAATAAATACCAGTACCTCACATTTTTGTCCATTACTGGTGTCACTTGGTGTGAGATAAGAGCCTGCAGCGTTGACTGAGAGCGACAAGAGTAACAATTAAGATTTCCAGTCACATGGATGATTTCACACCACATTGTGCTGCAAATGGCTACAGGGAACTGTCAGTGTAAGTGAGTTAAAAGCAAGGCAGATGTTTATTTGCAATCAAAACATTAGCTGAGCCTGATACCCGACGAGGCAGAGGCACCTGCTCTGCAAAGGAACTGTTTGAAATAATGAGTTGTTTTTCATAAAAGAGAGCCTGCTCCGTTATATTTTTCTGAAAATGTAACCTTTTTATGTCAGTGGTCTGCACTCGGGTAGAACAAAGTATAAGGTCCTGCGGTGTTCATATGGCCACCCTAATGAGCAAAGTGACCAGCGAGCCCCAGCGCACAACAGATCAGGGTTCACATGGCCCAATGCCTCTGTACTCCCTCTGGCTGGGAGTGCCAGCTCAGTGTCAGCCCTGGGTAATGCCAGCGTTGTTCCTGGGTTCTGATGGTAAATTTGTGGATGTTTTGGAGTGCTCTGAGAAGGCACATTTTACAGGGCTCCATTCTGTGAGTGCTGAGCCTTAGGAGGGTTGGCAGAGCCCCTCTACCACGTGGTGTTGCTGGTTTTTACAAAGCTCTGTGAAGAGGCACTGCAGCAAGAAGCTTGTGTGGGTGTAGAAAGCAGCAAGGGACTGTTTTTCTGTGAAGGTGGATAGAGGGTGTTCATGGGTGCATGTACTGCAAGTCATCCAGCATGTGGGAACAAATGTTTTTATCTACAGAGATTTGCACACAGAAGTAAAGGCAAAGAGGAGTGCAGAGACCATGACCCTAAGTCTCTTGAAATCATCAGGGATTTCTTTTTTTGCTAGGAGCTGAGCTTTGCTTTTTTCCTTGGAGAGCTCATTCAAGCTCAGAGGAGGTCCAGAAAGGATGGGATGAAGAAGGAGGAGTAGGAAGACTTCTGTGCAGATGAGTGATGCTGACATAGGTCATCAGTACGCACTGACAGACCCAAAACTCCCCAGACCCCCTAGAGAAAGCACAAATTTATTTCCTTTGAGTTAAGAAGAATAGCATTTCATAGCTAGCAAATACTACAGAGATACTTCCCATGAGAGCCAGCCACTGCACAGTGAACAAACAGAGTTACCTTGAAGCAGTGCAATAGGATTAAAGGTCAGCCTTTAAGGTCAGTGTGGGTGCCTCCAGCAACAGCCAGTGGGAGTTTCAAGGGCTGAATATCCTCCCTGCAGTCAGTTAAGGCCTTGAGAAGGCAAGTTAAGTTGGTTTTATTATGAGACAATATAAAAATGATATGGGCCATCCAGCCATTAGGCTATCTGCCTTGGCTATAGGGAAACATCCATGGCCCAAACCAGAAGCTGGGGAAAAAAATGCAGAATAACAGAAAAGAGCTGTAATTCCCTCATTTTCAAGTTCTGGTGTTAAGGACCTACAGGATTATTCCCCAGTTCTCAGCTAACCATTCCTTCCTGCTCTTGTTATAAGCAGTTTTCACATAGCCTGACTTCCCTCAAAGTGTACCCTCCATCCACAAGGACCCCATAAAAAGTATTAGGCAAAGATTAAACATTATAAACATATAACCAGCTCATAAAATGAGTTTTAAATGCTAGAGCATGAAAGGGTGAATTTGCCTAAGGGGGCTGCTCTGAACTCCTTTGACTCAGGGAAACTTGTTCCTTGAGAGACATATTTATCACTGTAGTTTATTTGTATTACAAGAGGAACCACTGGAGACTGGGGGCTTCATTGTGTGGAGTGCAGCTCAGACATTCAATTAGAATAATTTCCCCCCGAATATTTTACATCAAAACTAGTAGGAGAGGCCTAGGCTAATAACAATGATAATAGATCTTCTATTCACATTTCACATCTGTATAACTAAGGATGTTCAGGATGAAGGACTTTGCTGAGTGTGTGCTGGTGGTCCTGTAAAAGCAAAGGGACTCAGCCCAATCCTACAACATGTCCCACTGCAGATCCTTAGCAGAATCAGCCCTTGAACTGCCCTTTCAGGTGATTAGTACTAGGCCTGAGCCCTCTGCACTGGTGCCACTTCATGTCCTCTTATGACAGATTGCTTTTTAAATTAAGATTCAAATGCAGAAAAGATAAAATAAAGCTCCTGGGATATCACCTTCTTTCACAAGGGCAAACAAGGATCTAGGCATTGGCTGCAGGAGCAAAAATGCTGCATTAAGTGATTTAAACAGACAGAGGAGAAATGCAGCCACAAAGACTGCAGGAAGAAGATACACTTTTGAGTGGATGATTTGAGCACAAGGATGGTGGGAAAAAAAAAATCCAGAACGGAGACAGACCTATATTTATAGTCCTTAATAGCTGACCTGATTTTTCAGGCCTGCCAAAGACGTGAGAGCTTTCCCAGAATGATTTATTTTACACCCAACTCCTCAACAAATAGCCTCTATGTCAGTAGAGTTTGTAACCAAAGAAGCATTGATAATTGCCTGTGTCAAAAGAAGAGTTAAATTTTGCATTAAATTCCAAGCCTTTCCATTCCTCTAGGCTAGCTAACATTTCCTATCATCATCTGACTAGAGTTTGTTTTCATGTTTCATTTTCCTTCCTATTGATGTATTAGTCTGGTAGACTGAGTTTTCTCAGAGGGTGAACTTTTGTGCAAGTTTCATTAAAAATATTTCACAATACCTCTCTAAAATGTGATCTGTGCTTTTGTGCTGATTGAAAATGGTGCAGCAGCTTGTTAAAGCATATGCTTTTGTATTTCATCAAAACAGATTTTTTTAAAAATGGAAATCTCAACTATTATGTTTCTCTGTGGAGATTAGAGTGAGCATTTTCAAACTGTCAATAGAATTACTTTGAGTCCGATTCTCTTGTCAGATGTACCTCAGTAAATAAAGAGAAATTCTTCTGGAATCAGTGGAATTATTCTTATGAAAAACTTCAATGCATGATTTAGCAAGGGCCCTTGTTTTTATTATGTATCAGCCAAGCTGTTTAAACTGTCCCAGAGCTGCCTGTTAGTAGCATATATTTAACTGGAATATTAATGAAGGAAAAAGTCTAATTATTTGCATGTAATGTATTCCTTTAAAACTTCACAATAGGAAACAACATGTTTCACATTACCACTTACCTCCTCTAAGGCAAGAGTTGTTCCAGTGGTTAGACTGTGTGAGAAATTATGTTACATACCACCACGGAGCCTCATGTATCTCTAAGCAATCTGAAATTCTTTAAATCTGCAGATCAAAATGCTGTTGTGTATTACAACAAGCTGTGCTGTACCATGCTGTCTCCTCTAAAGTAAGAGAAAGAGATGAATAATTCACTAGGGTGCTTTTTAATTTCTAAAATAAATACTTCAGTGCTGTTCATTTTAATGGATATTGTAAAAGGCGACTTGCTGCAGAATCTGAGTGTTCTTATCATTGCATCAGAGTAAATACTTGGCACTTTTTGTCTCAACGATTTATGTTCTTTGATTATACTTTCTGAAGCTGTTCATAATCTTGAGACTTGTTACATTTGTCTGCTGCCATGTCACTCAACTTTTTCTTTCTGTTAGATAAGCAGTTTTGTGCTTGCTCAATACAGGTATTGAAAATCTCAAGAAACATGTGCAGTAGGAAACAGTGTCATATATTCCCATCCTGACTCTTCCTGGTTTAGCCTGGAACTGGAGGACTCTCACAATGCTAGAGAAAATTTTCACTGCTGGACTTTTCTCAGGAGATGGATTGCTTATTTCAGCTTCTTGATTAACTCAGAATTATGGTGATTTTGTTCTACTCGTCCAAAATTCTCCTATATAAGAACTTCATTCAAAACCAGTTTGCTTTCTTCTCTTTTACTAGCATGCAAGAATTAGAAGAACCTGCAGGTGCAAACTTTTGCTAAACCAAACTCACAGGTAGGTGGGAAGTTAAAAGATCATGCAAAGACTCCTCTGTCCACTTCTGGTTTATGTAAACATCAGAGAACAAAGACTTCAGGGTCATTTTCTTTGTTCTGATCTCTTAGCTGAGGAGATCTGTTTGGAAAACAGAATTTCTTTTCATGGGAAATTTGACTCCTCCAGATTTGTTTTTGTTGTCAATGAGAAAGTTCGTTCTTTGTTTTTTTTTTCACAAATCATTCATCAATGGAAAAAAATAAAGAAATCACTAAGACATGTCACAGTATTTTATTTTCATTTTGGGAAATACATTTTACTTTGGTAATATGCAAATATCTTGTTTTGATAAGCTGAGGATATTTAGTTTTTCAGAAAAAAAAAACCCAGCAAGAACAGAGACCAACTCCTTTCTTTCTGATTTCTTTGGAGATTGGTTTATTTGCCCAAATGAAATTTCTTGATTAAAACAAAGCTCAATTTTCCAAAGAAAACTGTTCTGTGGAAATATTTATTAATCCCAACTTGCTTTTGCTGTTGCTGAATGTTGCTCAGATTGTATCATGGCTCCAGTTTTCAGCCAGCAAGGGAACCAATCTCTATATCCCTACCTAAGTGTGTGTAGATACATTGCACTTGTACACACATGTATGCGCAGGACCGACTTCTGCCCTCAGCTACGTATGTTAATCCCAGTGGAGATTACCATCGGCGTTGTGCACATATGAATGAAAGTAGAATTTGGCTCAGGATTTGTAATCAATATATGAGGCTTACTGAGTGATTTGAGATGCTCAGAGAAAGCTGTTACATAAATGTTAGTCATTATTATTTGTAATAATTACCTACAGCTGCAACTATGGCAAGCCTCCATATAAAAACAGCTAGCCCCTGACATATGGCTTCTGTGCTTCAGCTCCAGATTCCACCAAAGTGCACAATAAACTCTTTCTTTAAAAGCATGTGCCTGAAGGGAACATGTAACCTCTGGCACACGATTGCAGCCATAATGACGAGGAGAGAATTATGCCATCCTCATTAGCAGCAGAGTCTGACTCGCACAGAAAGGAATGGGTGTTGGATCAGACCCTATCATGTGAATAACATGCTCCTGAGATGCAGTACAGCCATGGGCAATGTAGGCAGCAAATTAAATTCAGGTTGTAACTGGGTCAGGGCTGAAGAACATTTTGTAACCATATTTTTCCAATGTGGCTGCAGATTAGCTGGATCCTTATTTTGGGGGATGTCTGAATTCTCTTCAGTTTTACTTTTAAACTAAATAAATAAAAATTACAAAAAACAAAGCAAAAACCAAAGACAAACCCAAACACCTCCCCCCTCAAAAAAAGAAAAAAAACCAAAACCAACAACCAACCAAAAAACAAAAAACCCAAACCAAAATAGCAAAAAAACCCCAACCCCACAAAGATCCTCCCAAGACAAACAAAACCTTCCAAGTGTCCTCTTACTTTTTCTAGCTTTTCCCATTTCTGACATTGGCCATTCAGACATTTAAAAGATGAAACACAGAAACTGTTGAGCAGCACACAATGCTACTACTCAATGGTCTCAGGAGGAAACAAGGAATATGGCATCTGACTGAAACTCCTTGGGAATTTAGGCAAACAGCCTGTAATTGCCAAATTGATTTTGGCCAGAAGACCACGGCTAACACCCACAATAAGTATAAAGTGCCATGGGGTCTTTAATGACCCCACTGCTTTGGACACAGTTTTACCTTTATTTAATGCACATTTTATGTTTGTGAATAATATACTCCATAAAATATATACAGTCAGGAAATGCCAAACATTGCCAGTTTCCCAAAGGCAATTTCAGAGCTTGCAGAGAGCACTCTCAGGCCTCGATTCATGATCGTGTTAAACTTTGTTTATATGAGGTAATCCAATATTTTATTCATTAAAATGCACCATGCACCTAAGAGGAATTAAACAAATGCTTTACTATGCACTAAAATTGTTCTTGCCCCTTCAGTGAGGATTAAGTGGGAATACTCCATGGACCCCTGGACCTTGTGCGTCCAGGAGGCTGCAGATGCTGCCTCTGCTGACTTCACAGCAACACTCTGGATCTTCTGCCAGGTCCTTACTGGCAAAGGCAGGGCAGAGAAGACTGGAGAGGGCAGAAGGAAGTTTGTGTGAGGAGCTGCCCAGGATGCTGAAATGCCCTGGGGTGCTCTTCATCTTTGGGGAGAAGTTTTTATCCAAAGACAGCATGTGGAAATCCTGCCTTGCCTTAGTATGTTTTGAGACTGGTGATAGCTGAGGGTAAAGAGATGGTGGGTGCCATACTGAGGAGGAGAGACATAGCAGTCACTCAATGTAGCATGGCATTAGCTGATTAGTAATGAAATGGGTGAAAGTCATTTCTGAATTCAGAGTGGCATCTTCTACAGCTGCTTGGCTTGGGGATTAGTTGCCTCTGAGTACCTATGATGAGAATTCAAGTTTTTCTCTGTGTTTAGTCTGGCTATAAGAGCCCTTTGTGTTATACTGTTGGTAATTTTGCTTGGGTGCAAACAGAACAAGATTTTCAAAAATAGGTCACTAAACTTAGGCTCCAAGGACTTTATATGCACACACTTAAGTCAGTGATCTGATTAAAAAAAAGCAATCTGAGTGCCCAAGGTCTCCTAAAGTTGTCAGATCTGTAGCCAGGCAAATACAGAAAGCTATAATCAGGACTGTGCAATTATGTACATATTTGTAATTTTAGAGATTATGCTTCTATTCTGGTAATGACTGGGGTTTTAAGCAGTCTTTTGTATTTACTTTTTTTTTATAAGGAAAATGATGGTGATGGTTTCCTGAAATCCAGATCAGGTCTCTTTGGGAAAGACCACAGTCAAGTTCACCTACGGCACCCCAACTTGCATCCTGCTGAGCTCAATGTGCAGCAGCTGGAGTCACTGGAGTCAGTGTCAGAAGATCTTCATCTCTCTCAGAGGTCCAACCTCCCACCAGTGCCAAGAGCAGCTCAGCTCGGCCGCACTCAACAGAAGGATCAGGTGTGACTGCAAACACCACACATCTGAGACTAAGGTTTGTACTTCCATATCACTTTCCATGTATAAATTCTACCGCATCTAGAAAAATACTAGCAGTGAGAAAATCTGTGCAATATTCTGGGACATAAGTTCTGAGAGCCAACCTGGCATTGGTAACTTGTTGTTCTCTCTTTAAGATTTATCTCCTTAAAACCTTTCTGAAGATTCATGAATTAAAATATCCTCTTGTGGCTTGGATTAATGTAGGCAAGGAAAGGTCTTCCCCTCAGTGGGGAGGAGCCTAGGTTTTTCTTGTCAGCCCCCATTTCTGGCACAGAACAACTCTGGACTTTGAACACCATTTGTAGTTTTCAAGGGTCACAGATCTGCTGTACCTGAGGCGGACTTCTGACATGGATGTTCCATTTGGAAGACATCTGTCCTGTGGAGCCTCAACCTCTGAAAACAACAGCATCCAAACCAACCTGATCTTCACCGACATGTCTGTGTGTCATCCAGCGTGTGTGTGTGTCATCCAGCTATGCTCCTGCTCTGCTGTAGCTCTTTGCAGCCACTCCCTCTTCCTGCCCACCAAGCACTGCTGGAGGGCAGGGAGCACTGCCAGTGCCTCCCTGGCCAGCCACCGGAGCAGCTCTCACAGAGACTCACTGCTCCTCTTTCCTTTCTAAAGAGACCTTCTTGTGCTGGACTCAGTCTCTGCTTGGGACTCTGGCATGCAGCACAGAGGAGGTCAGGGTAGGCAATCTTAATAATTTATTTGGCCTAAAAACCTATTACTAGCCTCTGTTTCATTAGTCACAGTCCCAGGAGCATTAAGATTAAGGGGTGTTGCCATGATGATGTCTGGTGCTGGGAGACTCATACCAGGAAACGAAGGCCAAGGCTGTCAATTTCCAAATTTGATATAAAGCAAAAGGGTGTTTCTGTATAAATGATCAAAGCAGGGACTGATCTGGAATAAGTATTTCAAAAAGCATATTTGGAGCAAACAGGCTGTGAGCACCCCTTGCATGGTAGTGATGCTTGAAATACATCATTCCCCTTTTTAAATGTCAAGTCTTCCACATATCATTCAGCAGGAGATTCTCCTAATTAGTTTAGACTTTTTTCTCATGGGTCACACCCTTTATCACTTCCCACTCTGTATGACTTGACTTATGGAACACTTGGCTTCAGACACAGTCTCAGTCCTGCTCTTTGCATGCTATTTGCACACAAATTACTTACATCCACGTATTAGTCACTCTTCTGTTTCAGTGATACGTTTTTTGTACGCTGTGAGTCTGAGGCAGAAGGAGTATCGTTTGGATATGGGAAGTCATTCCCAGGATGGGAATAAGTCCTAGTGCTTGATTAAAAAGTAACACTTCAACACATGTAAAATAGCATGGCTCACGTCAGCTCGGTCAGAGCTGGTTTTGCTTCTCTGTGCAACACAGGTTTTAATCTGAGAATGTTTGTTGAAGCACTGAAAATACAGGATGAAAAGGCAGATTTGGCATTTCTTGTGTCACCCACATAAAAGTATCTAGGGCTGGGGGATAATATCTGTGTCTTTCAAGCTCAAGGGGATGCCTTAACCCCTCCACTCAGGCACCACTTTCCAAAACAGGGCAATGTCAGGAAGACTCCTTCCTGACTCCTTCCTGTCAACCAGCCTTTAATCTGCTGGGTGAGCTGTCTGCTGGGAAGAGGATAAGGTATGAATTTGAAAACTTCTGGCTAGGGGACAGAATGTGAACCCAGGCAAGTGGACAAAGTAGCTTCTGGGAAAAAAAAAACCCAAAACAACCCAACCCAAAAAAATACACTACCACTTTCCTTTCATCCTTCCCCTTTTTCTGCTTTGTTTCAGCCAAAAACTACAGTACATGCTGCCAGGTTCAGATATATGGTCAGAGCATTGCCAATGAAGCGGCCATCAGAAGGGACAGAGCCCAGCTCATGAAAATATTAACATCTTAGGTGGGGTCAGGACCCCACCATGAAAAAGAGACACACACACAGAACCTGAGAAACCGGGAGGTCTTCTGAACAAGTATAAGATTTTTGATATCCAGGTAGGTCTTTTTGCAGTGAAATTAATTACATCCAGGACAGGGACCATAACATCAGTGGAAATAATATATATCTATATAATATACCTATATAATATATAATATGTAATAATCAGAAACTGAGTGACAGCAGAGATGAGGCTTATTGTTCAACTATGCTACAGTCCCAACATCTGGGCCTCTGCTCTTCTGGAGTCCTGTGGCAGGGGCTCATCCCAGCCCCTGCATGTGGAGAAAAGCTTGGGAATGTGAACACAAAGTACCACACTTGCAGCGCCGTAAATCAACAGGCACATAAAAGGAATTAAAAGTGCAGAGCTTTTATATTGTGATTTTGGGGAGCCCTCACTGGAGAAGATTTTTAAGTATCCAGGCTGACAGTAACACTACGTAACAGAGACTGGAAATGGGCCTTACAAAATCACTTCTTTGAGATAGCTGTTCACCAGAAACAGCTGGAGATAATTCTTCATCTTTCAGTTGAAACAGCTATTTCAGTTTAGAATCCATGTGTGGAAGGGAAGGTGGCTCTGCAGCTCCTCTGACATTTTTGTTTTTTCACAGCTCACTGTGGTCAGTGGTGGGTTTTCCATTGGTGTTCAGGTGAAATTATAGGGAAGTAACTTCGTAAAAAATCTTGTTGAATCTCTGGGCTGCCTGCAATGCCAAGGCTTGCCTGAGGCTCAGAGGTTTTGTCTCTGGGAAAAATTAGGAGGTCTTGACAAATAATTGTAACATGCTGTTATAGAGAATCACAGGAAGGAATGACAAAATCCCCAAATGATTGGGTATTCAGTTCCTTTGTAACATTTTGCTTTTATTAATGCAAATTGTGCTCACATATGTTATTCAGTGGCCAGTTTACTGCATCCTATGTTTGAGTCCCTTATAACATACATAAGAATTAATACATTGTGCCTGTTCTGTCTTCACCTGCAAAAAAAATTTCTGAAAAGGAAGAGGGACATAGAAGTGTAGATAATCTGCATAGGAACACACAAATTTTTCTGATGTTTCAACTGAGGAGGGTCTCTATCATATGAGTTTACCTTCTGGTTTTGGCTTCCAGTGAATCCCATGATGCAGAGCAAAACTTAGTAGGAAGAATGAAGTTTTCCACCCCAGATGGTAAATTGGTCCAGTTTCACTTGAAACTTGGCTTTTTTGCAAGTGTTGTTGCATTTGGCCTAGTAGATTGTAATGAAATTTTGAGCTGGGATTGTTTCACTATGTGAATTAAGTATTGGGCATATTCCATTCCTGGATGGAGTAGGACTTTCCAAGCAATTACTTTTCTTATCTCCAGGGGCTACTGTGATATTCAGAGCTTAAAATGTGGAGATTGTGACTCTTGGGCTCTCACTCAGTGCCACTGCTGGCACTGAGGTAATATGGGAGGGAAGGATTGAAAGCAGCCATCCCCTAACACCATGTGGAGCAATGATGATCCTTGAGGACAGGAATGGAGACAGTGGATGAAGGGGCTGGTGTGAGAGCTGAGCTGGAAAGTGATGGGGTGCAGAGAGGAAGATAAAGATCCAAAACTTTTGGGAGTGGTGGGGGGAGAAGCAGCTGGAATGTGGGTGGAGATAGGGCAGCTCCTCCAATGCGTGAGAGAGAAGGCGGGCAAGGACATTGTCGGGCAAGAATGAGAAGGTAGAAGAGAAGGTCTGTGGCAGCAAAGAGTGCTGACGTTGTATCCCAGCCTTGCTCTGCCCCAGGAGGTGGAAACAGGGAAGTGACAAGCAAAGGTGGCAGGTCTGTGCAGGGAGTGGCCGAGCACTGCCACCAGGCACCGCCAGCTGCAGTGGCCAGGCCTGCGTGCGAGCTCTCGGACTGCTCTGCGTGCACCTTCCTGCTACTGCCTTTGGTTACTGCATCTCGGCTGGGACACCCAGCACAGGGCTGAGCTCTTTAGGGCCGGTATGGATTGGCTCTGCATGTCAGAGGGGCCTGGGCTTTGCAAGCAGACTGGAGATTTTATATGTAATAATGTATACGCAATAGTTACAGAGTAGCCTGGATGAAACCTTGATCTGGGCTACACTGTAGTTTGCTGACAGGAATTTCATCTCCGGCTTTAGTGCCAGAGATGATAGTAATTTTTTCTTGACTTTTGCATCAGCAATTCTGTGTTTTGGGATAGGAAATTGAGTCTTGTTCTTCTTGGACATTGAGGAGCCAGAAGATGCCAAGATATTTCTAAGCCCCAGAAGTAGAGGCTATAGAAATTAATCAGAAGCCAAGCCAAAAGCTTCTCTTTTGGACAACTGCAGCTGCTGGTTTCCTCGAGCCCAAGCAGACATTTCTGACTAGGTTGTCCTGAGCATTTTCTGTTTCATCTGGCATATGGGGTTGAGATTTCATACCAGAGTTGCACTGTTTTTGTCCAAAGTTTTATTTTTTCCTTTGCCAAGATTAAGATCCACTCAGAGGTTCTTATCCAGCTAGCTCTCCTGCAGGTGCCAGGACATGACTGGATGCTTTAAAGGCTTACTCCTTTTTATAAATGACATGCCGGCCAAGCTCCATTACTGCTCCAGAGAGGTCCAGAGGAACTCACAGCATCTTAGGGAAAAAGGGCTGGAAGGGATGTGAGGTGACTCAGAGCATCTCCTGCCTCGAGACACACTGGCTGTGCAGTCCACAAGGGGTAGTGTTTTCAGAGGCACTGAAGTCTCATTTTAAGTCACCAGCTCCCTTTGTTAAGTCAGAAGCAGAGACTTGGGCCGGCTAACTGTTGTGAAAAAATGTGTGTTCATCAGGTGTGGAGACTACTGACACCCCTCTGGTTTTGAGGGATTTTTTTTGCAGCCATGTGCTGGACTCAAAATACCTTTCTTTCAAACCAGAAATACACATTGCATTCTCTGTATTTAGCTATAAGTCAGTTCTGCTTGGTTGAGATAAATCTACCCCAAAGCTCCTGTAAGTTATCTCAAATAAAATGGTGAGCTATGACATTAAAATGATAGGATTGTATTCTTATTTTCTGTTGTTTGTATTTCAAGTCATGGCTGCATTCCATCAAAACATGCCTTGAGATGCAGTTGTTAGCTGCCTCCTTGCTATTTGAAGCTGTATTCATCCTGCTTCTTTCAAATGTAGAATGTTTTTAAGTACAAGGAATACACACAAAATGCGACGGAAAATTTCATATCCTATCTGACTAATACCAAAAGCCTTTGATTTGAAAGGTCACAGAGAAACAGTGTGGTGCAATGCACCTCTCACAGATTGTTCAGTGTTTGCCTGTGGTTTAACTCCCAGTCTCTCTATTGTGCTACTTTCTAAGCACTGTTTTCCTAGTGCCTATGGAAGACAGTGTCTCCACAGCCTCACCCCTGTTCCTCCTGGCAGCCCTGCTCCCTTGATAGACTTCAGCTCAGGTTGAGGTGACAACATAATGGAGCAGCTGATGGTCAGGTTTCAGGAAACAATCATGCACCTTATGAGAAACAATCACTAAAACACAAGCACTTAGAGGAGCTAGAGATAAAAGAGTCTCATTTTCTTGGCAGCCCATGTAGATGTTCTGCAATGACTGATGATATGCGTGTTATCTTGACACCATACTCTCCCATGTTGAAACTGTTTATGGGAAACAAACATCATGTGAAAAACAGATTGCCAGACACTAAGTAAATCACTCTGATGAGGAACGAGTCAAGTTCTGCCAGTTTTACCCACACTGTCATTGTTATGATGTAACACATTCCTCATGACTGATACTGTATCCAAATTAGGGCACAAAACCTTCTCTTGATCAGTTAACTGAGATTCCCTGCCTTGTAGCGACTGCACACACACACAGGCACAACCTGGCTCACACACACACAGAGCCCGAGTCGAGAGGTACAAAATCACACCCTATGTTAGTGGAGGATTAGGAAGGTGGCAAAATGATACAAATTGCAAATTTTATACCCTTCCCTCTTTAAATTAAGCTGTTGCAATTTTCAGAGTTCTGCTAGCAATGATTAATAAACATTTGGTGTGCTAAACATATGGAAAAATCATCCCATCTGGACCATTTAAAACTAGGACGTAGACTTTATCTTTGTTTATTTCATCCTTAGCTAAAAGGCTTATTATGAATTGCAATAATCCAGGGAGCCAACCATGGAAGACAGACAAGCTCTTTAGATAAAACCAAAAAGGCAAGTTTTCTAACCGAGGACCAGATGTATTTTTGGGTATTGCCCTTGTACATATTTAGCTGAGCTTTTCAAGTGGTGACGATTTGCATGTTTGTTTTGCAATACTAATGAATATGTTTTAGATTTACATTTTAGAAAATGGAAACTTTTATCTTCTTGGGGCTTTGTAAGTTAATGATTTCCAGAAGATAGTTTGGTATCCTCTTTTAACCCTTCACCATTGAAAACATATCACTTTCCGAGGCACAAGGATCTAGTGCAGGCCTGCTGAACCAAACCCGGGAGATATATGTGACTCTTTCTATTGTTTATTTCTGGAATTACATAAAATGTGGGTTTTACATTTTCAATCTAGTGAAAACATATGTAAATGGCAAATTATTTTAAAACTAACTTAATGTGAATCGTGGGGTAGGCATTACCATACACATGATCCTTTAATTAGATAAATAAGGAAAATACATTTGGAAAAATACAGTTTTGAGACCCAGTATCTTCCATGAGTGATTTAGTTTCCTCCAAGACAAAGACTGATTTAGAATAGTAAGGAAAATGTGCTGCATAACAACATTTTTACTTCTAGTAGGGAGAGCAAAGTTGCAGTTTCATGACATAGTTTTTTACCCTTTGATTTTCTTTAGAGAGGTTATGAGAGAAAATAATTAATGAATAAAACATAATTTTTCAAAGGCTTACCCTCACTGGCAATTTTTATATGACACGAGCCCTATCAGAAATTAAAAATTCTTCCTTAGGGAACAACAGAACATTTTAATACAAGAGATAGCTATAGCTTTGAACTTTGGGTGGTTGACAAATCAGTCTGAAACAGCCTTTCTTCCAAATTTTTTCCAATTGTTCATGCAAAATATGATAGGAGACTAAGTAGGATCTTGAAAGAAGAGGATGCTCCTTACGCTTAGTTGAGGAAAAGTTGCAAACCCCTGTGTATCTAGGATACTAAAGTAGTGCCGCAGAGGGGTCCTGGTCTGGAGCCTTGTGTTGTCACTGCAGAGCAGCTGGAGCCACATGCAGTGGGAACACCTCTGGGATGAACAGTTTGGCTGCCAGGCACAGCTGTACAGCCTCAGCAGGCTGTTCACACACAGGACTCGTGTGTATCTCAGGGGATACACACTGCATGTGCACTTTGGTCCTCAGCCGCCTGTGCATTTTCGGGAAAGGGCTTCTGGGAAGGGATCCAGCTAAGATCCCAGCTCCACTATGGAGGCAGTTTGGTAGAGTAATATAGAGTAATATGCTTTTCACCTCTTTTTGTTTTTAAAGAGAAAGTCAAATTCAAAGCTCCTGTGTGCTCTTGGCACAGCAAGGGATGGCATGACATTGTGCCTGTCTGGCCAGGGGTGACAGCTCAGCACAGCGTCCCCAGGAGCAGGAATATCCAGCTCCTCTGAGCTATTTAACTCCTGCTTCTGCATTGGCATGGCAACATGTTAGCTGCTGGGGGACATGTGCTGGATTTCTGGGGTACTTTTAGCAGCTGCAGAGTTTACAGGGGGGCTAATGTGGTCTCAGATTTGCTTTTCATATCTGTAGCTTGTAAACAGCAGAATTGCAAGAGCTCAGCAGGGTGAGCCAGTGCTACTACCCAGGCAGCTCCTGTGCAGAGCGAAGGACCTGACAGTGTGAAGGAAGGCAGGAGGTAGGACAGGGTCTTGCAGCTCTGGTAGATCAGGGGAGGTAGGGGTTCTTACAGATGTGGGGTGACCAAAGCTGGCTCAGACTAAAGGGCACAGAAGCCATGTTCAGGATCTTTTTTGAATCGAGTTGCTGTAACTTAGTCTTTTCTCACCAGCATGGGCCCTGAGGACCTGGCTGGGCACTGCAGTGGCAGGAACGCCACTGTTCATAGGCTCTCAACCAGATGTCCCTCTTGAAACAGGCAGTGCTGCGGAGAAAATGTCCTGTGTGCAGAACTGACCCCAAGGCCACTGGCAGGGCCATGCTGATCAACCTCCAGACACCAAATTATAGGTGGTTTAGGCTGCTGAGTGGGTGGACTCAGATTTTGTTTCAGGTACAGTGTTGTGGAGAAGGTGACCTTACCTAGGGACCGTGATTTGTTTTCAACAGAGCCTTTTGGTGACACTGGTCCTCCACTACTGAAGCAACTCTAATGACTGCACAGGCATCATTCTTTTTCCTCTGGGTAAAACTGAGGTCAAAGCGAATTCTATAATCCCTGTTTACTTTACTTTGCTACTATTTTTCCTTTTTCATTGTCTGTAACATTAATACCTCCATTTCCATCAACATGTGCATAAATATGAGTGCAGCTGGAAAACTGACAACCCCGCTCTGCTGAAGCAGTACTAATACTGTATTCTAACACTGCAGATTTTTATTTGCATTAAATTGAGAGTGGCTCATGCACCAAGAGACAGAGAGTTGTTCATCACATACTTTTCAGGGAATGGGATCCTTGCCCATACTAGAAAGGTGGTTAACATGAACTAAGTGAGCTGGACTTAAATTCGTCCCCTTTTTTTGATGTGGATATAAGATATATATTTTTGACCTGAATTAGTCCATATTAATTAAATATAACCTAAACATTGCTTTTACTCTAGGCTGGACAGAGCTGACACATTGCCTACAGACCTTTCACTGTCTGACCTTTAGTACATACAGGATGTGACACTCTATTTATTTCATCTTACTCCATTTTTCCACAGGACTTCTGATTCTTCCAACGTATCTGTGATGGATAGAGAATGAAGCAGGTCTGTGTCACATACAAAGCAGGAAGAAGTAGAATAGTCTTGTGGTTAAGGTAATTGGCTGTGATCTAGGAGGTGTAGCTTCTATCTCTGCTTCTGTCATAAAGTCTCTGTGGGAGGCTGCATGGAAGTCTCCCCCCAAATTTCTGAAAGTAGCTGCTAATATTTTCTTCATTATTTTCCAGGAATTCCACATAGGGAACTGAAATCTGATTTCCGCAAAGTCAGCTGAAGTCAATAAAACCTGCAGATGTGGGGCTGCTCTGAGAATTCAAGGTCTTGGGTGGTTGGCACTGTACATTGAGTATGAGAGGTGAAGAAAGAAGGTCTTAAAATGTCTGAGTTCAGGTTCCCTTAGATTTACTGCAGACCTTCTGTTTCATCTTGCCCAAGGCAGTCACAGCCACGCTCAGACAACCCTAGAACAGGTTTCTCTCCCTTGGCTGTGTGAAGGCTGGAATCTGGGGGAGCTGGAGGGGAGAGATCCAAATGTGGCTTCTCTTTTCACTCAAGATACTACTGTAACTGCAATGCCAAAGGTAAACACCTTGGCATTGCTGGCAACTGTTTGAATGGACACATCCATTTTCCAACCTCATTTCCCTTCTGCACAATAACACAGTTATAAAAATAACTCTCACTTCACCTGGATATGGTGGCTACATCAAAAACAGTAACTCCTCAGGTCTGGCACTGCTCTCTGATGCCAGCTGGCACAAAGGGTTCCATGCCACTGACCTCTTCTAGTCTTCAAAACAGGAAGGCTGTATGCAAACTTCAACCCAAGAGTGGCTCCTGATCTTTGAGGTCTCTGAATTTGGAATGGCTTGGGAAAATGTTACTTGTACCAGCCTGTCTCCATGCCAAGGACCATTCCAGCAATACAAGAGCAGCACTGGCAGATTTGTAGTATTCAGAGTGTATCCTGGCATTCTTTATTTTCCTGCTGTAAGTGAAGCCTGTAGCTCCCAAGGGCACTAATAAAAGACTCAGCATTTTGTGTGAGAGGAAAGGCGTATTTCTAGCACAGGTTAGAAATTGTATTTCATTCTTTGTTCACCTCCAGGTGTGAGGAGCACATGGGTGGCAGAGGCAGGAGAACTGAAGTAAGTCTTTGACAATTCTGACTCTAGGTAGTAATCAACTTTTTCACCAGCCAGCATGAAATAGGCCCACCTCAAGACACCTGAGCAGACCTGAGCAGGTAGCCCGGTTTCCAACAGTCCCTTCTTTTAGCTGATTTAGTAAGGCAACATTTACATGCAAGCAGAAGCTCAGACAGCCTTAATCCTCACACCTGCATGGGCTTGGCCCTGCAGCCTAATTACTGCAGCTAGACCTGAGCTTGCTCCACCCATGCTCTGAGTTGATGGATGTAACCTGTCCCAGGAAGCCATATGTTCTGCCTGCCCCAGGAGTCATGCTTTAAGTTAAAATGTATGTCAAGCCCAGCCTACTGCCAGAATCCAGGCAGCCTGTGTATCTGCCTTGTGTGTAGTGCTTTAAGCCCTGTGGAGAGGCAGGAAACATTAGTGGCAGTGCCATGACTGATGGGGCTGTGCAGTGTCTCAGTGGAGCTGGCAAGTGTCCTGCCGCTTCTGCTGTATTCACAAACCATAATATCAGTTTAGTTTAATGGTGCAACAGCCCTCCAGTCAGAATCATGCCTTCACATCCCCCTGGCTGGTTGTTCTGCTGTTTCCTTTGTTTGGTTGCTTTTTTCAAACATATTTTCTGAGGAGAAAAGAGGAAGAACTCCCCAGTCTACTTTGTTGGGATTCTCCAGTCCAGGCCTTAACAAGCATCACTGGGTGGGTCCAAGTGATTGAAAAGCACTTTGAGGCCTGAGCCAAAAAGTCACTATGGTCATCTTGAAACTTTAGTAAAATCTTGTCACACTTCTGTAGAGGGTAATAGACATATTTTGTCCAAGGTTACATTGAGTCAGACTGGCTGAAGATCCTGAACGAATGATTGTACTGCTGGAATTTTTAAGGTTTACTCCTTGGTCACAATAAGCCTGCTCCTTAATAGGAGTTTTCCATTGAATTCAATGGAAGTTGGATCATATTAATATTTTTTCATAGAATTAATAAAAAGCAATCAAAATCTTGCAGTCTCCACTTGGTCCATTTTCAGGCAAAACTTTCAGTGTAAATCAACTGAGAGGTTTACAAAAGGGAGAGCCATTGGAAATGTCCCATCCCTGTGACACTATTTGTAGTGGCCATTTTTCACAGTATTTTCAATACTGATAATTTACTGTTTCAGATTTAGACTTCACTGCACAATTTCAAAACCTGGTTGTTCAGACATTGTATGAAAGGAAAGTTGGCACAAAGACGGCAAGTCCAGATTGTCCAGATTTTATTTTAGTGGGGTTTTTTGTTGTTATGTTGGTTTTGTTTGTTTGTGTTAAGAAAACTGGTATTACTAATTTTTAGAGCAGAAAACCCTAAATATTTCATATAGAGGTCCATGCACCTTGTCTTTCACAGACTGTGGACCAGGTTTATTTTTAAATATGGAAGCTGATTTTTGTTAATCTTTTTTCTAGTTCCAGTGTTACCAGTTCATACCATTTTTGGTGATTCTGATACCTCTTCCAAGGGTGTTTCCTATAATTTGGGGCTTTCCTGAGAGGTGCTGAGTGCAGTCAGCTTTGATTTGTTAATATATTGATATACGGATATTGTTCTGGTTTAAAACCAAAGAGAAAAAGGCATAAGGAGAGCTCTCTTTCTCAGCAAATGACAAAACTATTTTTTACCCCACTCCAGCAGCAGCTGCTTCAGGTATACATTTGCTGCTGTTAGGACAGGGACATCCTCTTTCTTACCTGTTTGGGTGAATAAAGGATTAGCTCCTTCTATGCTTCATAGGAAAAGGTTTCACATTGACTCCAGCTCATTAATAAAGAAGGTTGGGCCCAGAACATTGGTTACCTTTCTCACATCTCACTCTGGGAAAGACAAAGTCAAATTTTACAATTTTACTCCAGTTTAAATCTCTTTACAATGGGCTGAGAAAATTTCCTATTATTTGGATGCTGTACCTCACAAAAGCCATTTAGTTGTCCTGTTCAAAACCCCATAAAAAAAGGAATTCTTGGGAGTAAAATTCCCATAATAATACTGTGCAGCTAGGATAATACACAGTCAACTGGGGTTATTTTGCATCTAAGGAGATAGAACAATATGTAGCTATTCTCACTTTTTCTGGAACTTTTCTCACTGAGAGAACTTTAGAAAAATCCATCTAATTTATAGGACTCCTTGGGCCTGAGGACCACACATCGAGCTGCAATATTTAACATATCATAGCAGCAGCACAATACCATATAAAAATAACACAATAAATGATTAATAGGCTAACTCTCTCAAACTCATTCCCTCTGATTATTTCTTTACAATTAAAACAAGTTGCTAGGGTTTTTTCAAAAGAATAAGAGATTTCTCTCTGAAGTTATCCGCTGCCGCTATTTGTTTAAGTTTAGAAGAGCCTAAGCTCCTTTGGCTGTCTTCTCAGTGCTGTACTGTGCAGAATAGACACCCCTTCTGGTTTCCAGACATACCTGCCTTCCCCACTGCTGGGTCCCACTGCCCCAGATGCAGGAAGCATGGATTGTGCATGCTGTACTCTGGCAATACCCTCAGGATGGTAGATGGCTGCTGTGACTTTCTAGCAACATTAATGGGACAGCCTTGGGGCAGTCTGCCCCTGGCTCTAGGACTGAGATAATACAGAAGAGGTTGGGAAGCCGTTTCAGCTTAAAAAAGAGAGATGCACCCCGGCTTTCCAAAGGTTTGAGATGGCAAGATGTAATCTGGGTAATTTAAACATATTTATATTTTAGCGCTTTCTCACAAAATGTGCCATTGCCATTAGCTCTGGGCAGTAAAGATACATAGGTGACAACACTGGGCATCTTTATCCTGGGCAAATTAACTGAAGAAGTGCTACAATACATGCACTTATCCCAGGGACTTTCATGGCAACAGCAGATGGATTACACTCTGGGACACAGCATATTGCTTTATGGGAGGTACTGTTGCATGAGGGGTTTGTGAGTGCTTTGGGACAACCCTGTCATTGTGTAATTTTTTCTGCCTGTTTGTCTCTTTAGTGTTCAGAACTGGATGTGACTGAGACATCCCAGCTGCCATTGCTTCTAGGCTCATGGAAATAGCATGGAACAGTTCAGAGCATGTCTGACCTCCCAGGCCTGGGTGCAGCTGCCACTCTCTGCTGGCATGTGTGTTGCAATGGGGTCTTGCAAGGCACAGTCCCTCTCCTGGAGGGGGACACATATGCTGAGAAAGGAAGGACATGTGCTGTGCTCCAGCAGGTCTGCTAGTCTGGATAACTAGGATTGCAACAGAAAGTGGGAAAAAACATCTGCCCTGCAATGAAGACACATGTATTATGATACATGGATGAAAAACTTTGGAAGGATGAAAGCAACTTCTTTGGAAACATACACCACTGCCACTGCCACAAGCACGGGGCCACATGCATTATCCCACAAGCTGGTGTGGCTCTGCTATGGAAATACTGACTCCATGGACTGTTGCTACTTTGTGGAAACCATATGAAGTCAGGAAGTCCAACAGCAGTCCAAGTCTTTGCTTCTTGGAGGAAGATGGGACTCTGAAAACCATGGCAGAAATACTGGAGAAGCTTGGGATGACCAATTTCCTGGAGTATGTGTAGGTATGAGAAACTGTCAGGACACATGCTCCAATTTTCACCCTTGAAAAATCTTAGTACATCAACTGTGCAACAGAGGCACTGACAGACCACAGGCTGATGAGCAATAACATGATTCACTCAGAAGCACACATTTGATAAAGATTTTTAAGACGGTGTTATCAGGCTCTTTGCACCATGTGTGTAGGAAAGGACTCTACTTTTAAATGAATCATTCTGTGACATTGCTGAATGAGGAAACTATAATGTTAGAAAGGAAATAAAAATACTTTTATCTGTCTTTTTCCCCACTGCTCTCCACAAACTGGTTCTGCGTGCAATATGAAATTTCTGCTTGAGCCCATCCCAGGTAAGGTGTCTGTGCTGCCTTTTTTTTTTTATCCCAGAAGGCTGCTCTCTCCTCTGTAGAGCCTGGAGGCTCCCTTGGGGTGGTCTCAGACAGGAGGGATTTCTTGGGATGAGGATACATGACTGATGGATTTACTCATTCCACTAAATCTCCCCAGTGTTACTCTGACTGAAATACCTGGACCTGGTTTCACCTTGCTTCACTCTTCTGAAGTCCACACTTCCTCCTGGTTCCAGTAAGGATTTATTCCTGTAGGTCCAAGCAGTGGGATTCACCCAGTCCCTAACCACTGAGGGTGTAAAAATGGTGCTTTTTGCTGATTCTGGGCAGGAACAAGGATTTAATGTGTTGTCTCTTTGGGGCAAGCTAAATATCCCTGTTCACATATTGAACCTGTCAGGAAAAGAATTTTTTCCAACACAAAATATGTTTTTAAAAACCTACAGGGGAAGTGGAACCAGTGATCAATTTAATCTCAGTGAGCAGGCTTTGAAATCAGGGCTACAGAGCCAGCACACAGCACTGGGGGAACAGGCATTTGCTGAGCAACTGTTGTAGGAAAGATGGAGCAGAAGTGGCTCACGGTGCCTCAGTGCTGATGAGCACAGGTACATGCAGCCTTTGATATCCTGTCCTCCTACAACTCACTTACGTGTGAACAGCACAAGCATATGAAGAGGTTTGTGTCTGTAGCAGTAGGATTCACCCAATCCCTAATCCTGAAGGTGTAAGGACTGGCATTCCTCATTTCTTCCAGGCAGGAACAAGGGGTTAGTGCGTGTTTCTGGTTTTTTTCAAACTTTGTAAGCTAGAAGTATGTCATCATGTACAAAGCCTGGAAGAAAAATGAAAGCTGCTGATGTGAACTTGCCCTTGCTGCTGCTCTGTGTAGACTGAAGCTCCCTGGTGAAACCCTTTGAGCTGAAGAAAAAGCAGGTGATGATGGCAGCAGTGTGCCAAGCCTGAAATAACACACCCAAACTCAGCAGGGCTCACCAGCACTGGCTGGTTCCGTACTAACATGGTCACGCAGCTTTTCTGGCTCCAAATACCAGCAGAGCAGGCTTGTGTCTGCCCATAGTGCACTCTGTCAACAGGACTTTCTAGTGCACATCAAGCTTCAGATAAAATCTTGAAGGTGTTGGATGTCTTCCTAGGTTGTGCTGAATATCCTGTGCTCCCATTCACCTTGGTGGGAACCAGGCAGCATCTCAGCACCACTCATTCCCCGTGTTGCACCATGGAGGTTTAGGATGTTGACATGTGATATTTCCGTACACAATGAATAACTCATTGTTCAGTTGCACAATAAGGTGTGGATGGGTTTGATTTCCTGGGCAGAATCAGCTCTGTTTCTGAGCTGGCTTGCACAGCTTCTGTCAGTGGGGTAGAGAGATCACAGAAGAACAGAATATGCTGAGTTATGCACTAGTGTGGATGCCTGTCAGCTTCGTGAGCTTCAAGAGTGAGACTGCAGGACTGTGTTCTCATCACAGCCACCAAACTTGGAGAGAAATATATTTCCTGTCTGCAGAAATAGCCCCTTTCTCTCCCTATTATGATGCTGAACACAAGTAGATGTTTATTTTAATACGAAGTGAAAATGATACATTGTAGTAGTCTAAATCTCCTTAGATTAATGCAGAAGGACACAAGTGTTGCTGACACTTCACTAGAAGGGTGTTGTGAGGACTCTTGTCAATGTTAAAAAATTCTGAGAGGTTTTGTCATTTAGCTTGTGATAAGGAAAACATTCCTCTCTGTTAGCTATGTAGCATGAATAGACAAACTTGACAAGCTTTCATTGTCATGGTCTACAAAGGTATTGAAAACTTACAACATATGGGCACATACACACAAGCACACATCCAGACACACATGAACACAAATACACACACACACTCACACACAAAACTCACAGCCACACAAACAGACACAAATAATTCTGCCTGCTATGCTATAGCTGTTATGTCTCCTCATTTTTCAGCTCGTGGAAAAACTGTAATTTATTGTTTTTTAAAGTTTAAAAAGCCTCAAGCAGTGATAATGCTTATTACAGGTTTCACCAGACAGTCATTATCCCTGAGCACACAATTCTAGTTATTTTTAGATAAATACACAGGAAAAGGATCTACTGTCTCTATTAGTCTTATATTCTTGAACATGCACAGGTGCATAGTAGGGAAACCAGTGTGGCCTAGGAAACCAAGACTCAGGCGCCTACGTCTCCTCCCCGGGACACCAGATTATGTGCTCAATCTCAGATATGCCACCTCACAGCTCCTTCTCTTCCGCTCTCAGCTGTCTCCTATATCTACATTCAACAGTGCAAGAGGGCATCCAGCAAATCATTGCATATGCCTCTTCCAGATATATCAGTCAGACTGCAGATCTCAGTTCTCAAGGGTGGTGTTTATCCAGTCACCATCAGTTTCTCCAGGCCAGATGATGCCAAAGAAGAGGACTGGTTTTCACAATACAACACAGCTGCAACTCCAGCCTCCAGGAAGGGCATGTTATAGACCTTGCTGCAGATGCTTTAAGCAAGTTAAGAGCCTTTGCTTCCCTCTTTACCCTTTAGGGAGAGTTGACCTATCCAAGATTTAAGCCCACTGGAAGTGCCTTTCTCAGGTCATATGCAAAGGAATGTGGTGAGGTGCTGCCTGTGAACATCACACACAACTGCCAATCCCAGTTGGCTAAAATCACCCTAAATTTCCTAAACAAAGAGTTGCTCTTAAATTTTCACCTCAGGTTCAGTGGCAGAATGTTTTAAAGGCTAAATCAAAACTCCATTGATAAGATTAAAACCAGAGTCTGCACCAAGCTTTTTGGATAGCTGAGGAACAGAAGGCATTTGCTTTTATGCTGCCTCACTGGAAAATGTCATCATTTACAGTGACACTGCAGTGTTTTGAAATGAAGAAAGACGTGACATAAATCTGTTTCTAATTTTAGCTTGAATGAAGCAATTATTTTAAATAATTTGTGGTCAAGGTTGCTTGCTACTGCACTTTTATTCAAACTCATTTGAAGTAATGCTTTCTTAACCTCACTAAATAAAATTGGGAAAGCCAGAAAGAAATAGATCTTCATTAGGATTGTATGTATAGGCATCAGGCAAATCATTATCATTAGCAAATCCATCAGGCATATCTAACCTTAGTCCAGCATTTAGATCTAATATGATCATTAACTGCTTCATTTACATTGTTATTGAAGTTCTCTGTACCATCTTTTTTTGGCCCATTCTTTTGTCAATGAGTTATATATTACTAGCTCAAGAGCAAAGACTGGGTTCATGTCACTTGGATTTCTGAAAAGTCATACGCCAATTCTTATTAAAAGATGTCCCAGATATCTCCATTTTTCTTTCTCCCTTTAGGGAAGAATTCATAATCTTTGTGATTGAATCAGAGAAATAGTGCTAAGCAAGTCTGAGCACACTCAGAAAATTGATAGACAGAAACAATGAGAATCAAGAGAAAAAAGAATGGAACGGAAGAATTGGTATTTGTTAAAGTAAACCTGTCCTCCAGATTCACTCAGTGGAAGGAAAATATATCATTTCTAGAAACAGACCAGTTTGGCCAAGTCAGTAATTCTTTAGCAACTCTAAAAGTGAAAAAGAAACATACAAAAAGTGAAATCCAGGTCAGGAAACTAAAAACGACTATTAAAAAATCACACAAGTACTGAGAGAAAATAAGAAAGGCCAATGCAAAAAATAAGCTATAGAGACATAAAGGGTAAAATGAAACCACTGCATAACTTCCTTGGCAGTAAGAAGAGGACCAGAGAAAGCATTGGCCAGCTAATAAATGGGACAGGAAAGCTAATAACAAAACATGCCAGGAAGGCCAAATTGTTAATGCCTTTTATTGCTTCAGTCTTCATTAAAAAGCCTGACTGTAATCAGATGGCTGACACAGTTAACACCAGCCACAAAAGAGTAAGAACTCAGGCAAGAATAGCGAAAGAAATGTTTAGAAACTGCTTAGATAAATTAGATTTTCTCAGATCATTCAGGCCTGTAATTCACCCTAGGTTACTTAGGGAACTGGCTGAACAATCCTGAAGGCCATGGTAATTATCTTTGAGAATTTGGATGATGCTGGGCTAGAAAATGGCTGAAGGAGTGCCTATTATGAAAAAAAAAAAGGAAAAAGGACACAGAATCCCAGCTGATCTGACTTTCATTTCCCAGAAAGATCATCAGACAAGGGTTCAAATGACGTGCAAGAGAGTAAAGTGATAAGTAGTTATCAATGTGATTTGTCACGACCAGATCATATCAAACCAGCCTGTTCCTTTGTTTGTTTTTCCTATGACTGGGTAACAAGACATGAGGATAGGCAAGAATTCAGTAAGGTTTTTTGCACCGCCTCAAATGGCATTTTCATAAGCACCCAGGGAATTGTGGTCTGAATCATGGGCCTCTAGCAATGCTGGGCTCAATGAACAATAATACTGGAAAACATGTTGCATTGCTTTCCATGTCAGCTTTGGTTTGAAGCTCTGCTGCCCAAAAGTCACGGCTTTGGGACCACTGACTCTTGACAAAGCCGCTCCAAAATAGCCACAGTATTTATTAGTAAATGACAGCCAAGGATCTGCTGTCAGCAGTTCAGTATTGTGCTGATTGGATTTAGCAGGTAAGGTTCTGTAAGGGGCTGTCCCAGGTCCAGGTCCACTGTTATCATTACAGTGACTTGAATGATGCACTAAAGAGCACATATCTTAAATCAGGATTTGACTCTAAGCACTGACAAATTGCAAGCATCTTTAGGGAAAGGCCCGAGGATTTGAAGAAATACCTGAAAATTAGCAGGATAGCCTTGAATATAAACTGGCATCTATACAGGACTAAATACCTCCCTGAATACTTAATGGGAAATGAGAGGAGAGGTAGCAAAGATCTGGGAATTGTAGTGGATCATAAGCTCAGCATGAGTCAGTAATGGCATCCTGTTGTGAAAGAAGCAAATATTATTCTGGGATATATAAACAGCAGAATTGTACAAAAGACATATGAGGTCATCCTTCCATTGGTAAAGTCTCCAGTAGGGAGCCAATTCCAGTTTTGGGTACTAGACTTCAAGAAAAATTGTAGAAAGTCCAGGGGAGAGAAATGAGCCTGGTCAGAGGTCTAGAAAACATGCTCTGCAGGGGCAGGTGTCAAGAAATATGTTTGCTTAATTTATGCACAGAAGACTGGTGAGACTTGTGCCTGCCAGGCTTCAAATAAATAAAATGCTACTTCAATGAGATGGTAATAAACCTTTGTGTCTCCATTCATTGTGGTTAATACAATAAGTTATATGTTTAACAAAGATTTAACTTGACTTTTTGAGAAGACTTTTTTCTGGAATAGATTCTTTCAGAAACAGTAGCATCCCTCTGATGAGGACCATTAAGACCAGACTTATGAAATAGCTGCCAGGAATGCTGCAGGTAGAGCTAGTCTTGCTTTAGACAGATTGATGAATTATCCCTATTTTCTTTGTTTCTATGATAATGGATTGGTTTTTAAAAAATTCTGGGTCCAGACAGGCACATATTTACCATGAGCAATCTCTGTGCTTGTCACAAATATGAACTGTGAAGATGTTGTGTGTGATATTAAACTTGTTGATGCATAAATCAATGTGTAAGTTAAGCATATGTTTAGTCTAAGTGCATTCACTTCTTCTGGTAAATTCCTACTTTCTTTCATTCAATAAGCCATTGCCAGCAAAAGATGTCTGTGGATGCAGGATGTCCCTGTGCCTCTCGGTCCTAAGCCTCAGTCCTGGGTCCTCCTCATCATCCAGAGGACAGGGTGAGGAAATTGGTTTTAACATTGGCAGGGCAATTTCTAATCATCTCTGTGGTTCTGGCCTCACAGATTGGCATCATGATTGGGCTGGGGAGGTGAAGGAGACTGCTCCTGCTCTTTCTTGCTGCACTTCAGAGAGCAAGCAACCTTTGAAGAAGCCTGTGTGATCACGAGTGGATACCAGCTAATGTTAGCCATCTAAGAGTGGGTGCTGAGCACAGGCTATGCATCTTTCAACACCCCACGGAGTGAGTCAGTCCAGCTCTCTCCTTCCTCAGTCTCACCCTCCTCACTCTAAGGCCACCAACCCTGGTCCTACCACCTGCAGCTGTTGTTGGGTTTCAAGGCTGCAAAGAGGCGGTCAGCACACTTCAGTGATTCAGCCAAATGGTAGCCCACAGGAACAGGATTGAGCTGGCCTAGGGATATGGCTAATCTCACCCATTACCTGCACAGGCATTTTGTCCAATGTGAAAAAAAGAGCAAAAATCTAAAGCCAGATGAAGAAAAATGCATAGGGATGCTTCATTAGGTGGCAGTCTGCAGTTAGATAAGGCTAGAGTGATGTGTGACAAGTGCCCTCATTTTGGCCAGCAAAAAAAGACTTTAGTCTTGACTAAAAATATGTCAGCTAGGAGCCATAACACCCAGAGCTGTCTTGTTTTGCTCTTTATTCCAGTGAGTGATGCCAATGCTTCGTTGTTTATTTGGATTGTTTTTATCTTATCCAGTGTATTTTGCTCTGGGCAAAGACACAGGCATTAAGTCAACAGAAGGACCTAGGTGTTGCAACACCGAGTGTTGGAGCCCTTAACTGTTAGGCACTGGGCCACGTAGTGGAATCCCAAGCCCCATATGAAATACTGGTCTCCCTAAACAAAGCACAGGGCTTAACACAATAATTTATCTCTAAGCATCACATGGGAATGTGTCTCTGCCACTCAGCCATTTATTATTTCCCAGCCAGGAAAGTTAGAGAGGAAGAAACAGTGTCTCATGTGACTTTGGAGAACCTTACACCCACTGAATAACAAGCAGCAAAGGGAGAAGGGGCAGAGGGAAGACGAGCAGTTTGGAAACAGCCTAAAGGCAGAAATTTGACACAGAAACTCTTTGGCATAAATTCCTCAGGAACAGTGAGGCTGATAGAGGAGAAAAGAGGTCCCTAAATGATTTGTGAGCAGAAGGCAGGGTGCTAATGTATTTACATAATTTATTCATAACAGTTTGCTCAGCCAGCTCTACCAAGGACATGGATACTGGACACTTTAAATGTTCTCTAGGGGAGGAGTGAATCTGACTTTTTGAGCTGAGTCAATGGCTACTGACGTCTCTGCTGCCCTTTCTGTGTTCCTCTGCGAGCTGTGGATCGAGTGCTGGGTCTGATGTTGCTTGGTCCCACGTACAGATGTTCCACCTGTGCAAAGGGAGGCTGAGCACCCACATCCAAGCCACTGCTGGATTTCTGTAATTTAAAAAAAAATTTGTACCCACCCTCTGTATTGTGGGTTAGTGCCCCAAGCTGTCAGACAGGGCATGGTGTGGGAATACACCATCAGCAGCTAGCAGTTATGAAATATCCTCAGATGCCTTTGACTGCCTGAGCCTATTCAGAGCAGCACTGTTCTGCATGCTCAGAGAAGAGATAAAACTGCCCTGCACAGCAAGTGAATCCCACATTGTGCTGGGAACAGGAAGGTCCCTCACTGCCCTGCCGCTCCCTCCCACTTCTCTTTTTGCTATGCAAAGTCAGATGAAAATGAATTAGATGCTTGTACTGAGCATTTCAATGGGACAGAAACTCAGCAATATTACCTGTCAGTGGGTCTCTGGGAAGCAAAAGGTCCCTGCCAAGTCCTGCTGGATCTTGAGCAATCTGTGCGCAGCGTTGGCATGGCAACCCACAGATACAATTTCCATGCATCATTTGTCTGGGGACTAGCTTCTTTCCAGCCTTCAGCCTGGAGCTCGGCGCTGGCCAAGTGTCTAGTTAATCTGAGTCATTGAATTGCTGGAAGGGATTATAGGGTTAAACTGGGATAACCTAAATAGGCTGATAAAAGGCTATTCAGTAAGAGATGTAAGTGCCCAGCATCTCCCAGGTTTTAGGCCTCATGCACTGAGTCCTGAGTTGAACTTATCTAAAAGAATAAAGGGTAGGCACTGGAAATTCCCCAAAAAACTTGGAAAGACACCCAGCGTGATCTTAGTCTCTGTGAGAGCTGGAAAGATTTATTTTAGAAAGAGGTTTGGATGGTTAAATATTATTTGGAACTGTGGTTTCATTTTGTATGTACAGTGGTTTTACTCTTAGTTCCTTTCCTGTTCTATAATCTCCTCTGTTTCTTCAGTGTAATTAGCCTGTTGTTTTCAAAAGGCTGCTGATTGTGTGTGAATTGAACTCATTATGCACTGACTTCGCTCTGTGTGTGTGTTATGTATGCTGCCTGTGCCTGCCGTCCCTGACCTGCACCAGAAGGAGCTTCGCAGGCTGAGATTTGCATGTGGCAATGGGCTGAGGAGGAGGGTAACTCAGCAGGCTCTTGGCTCAGCAGCTTCGAGCCTGAGAGTCTCAGCTGATGGTTCTGGAGATGAAGCCTCCTCTCCTGGAAGTGTAGGAGTCAGTGCTCCCTAAACAGGAGCAGATTTAATCATAGGGGCCTGTCAGGGGGTGTGTATTGAGTACTGTCTGAGGTCCAAGTGCTCACCAGATGTATTCCAGTGTCTCTTGCAAGATCAACTAAGAGATGAGTCCTTGCAGAGGTCTGATGTTTCTAGGTTCTGCTCTACAACAAAACCTATAAGTACTGGGGAAAATCAGCTTCTGGTTTCTGCCAGCATGGCATAATTATCCTGGAATAATGGTCCTTGAGAATCTGTATCAGGGCTTTTAGGCTGTAAGTCCTGCTATTGTGGAAGCTCTGTAGGAACAAGATAGAACTGGGCCTTTGAGAGTTTTTACAACCCCACAAGTCTTTGGAAAGGCTGGCATGGTTGGTTGCCTCAGAGCCATAGGTTTTATAGTTGTGGGTTCCCAGACCTGCTTGCTGGCTTCCAGGTGACTTCAAGTCTAGCTTTGATCTTCTGAAACTTTTAGATCTTTTAGTTTCAGCAAATGACTTTTTTTGGTCAAACTTTGTTTTGCTCCCAAACTTTTGTCTAACACTACTTCAGTTCAAGGAAAATAAAAGCTTCCCATTTGGCTTCTCAGTATGCTTTGAGCTAAGTTCTGGGGGAACTGCCTTATCAAAATGGAACTTTCTTGTCCTTCCCAGTCCACACTGTGTGTGACTTACTACACTCTCACAACTCCTACTAGTTCTGACAAGTGTTGCCAAGTCACATATGTCCAACAGCATTAATTAATGAGAATGTATAGAAGATGCCATTTCTTCAAGTATCTTTTTGTACCCCAAAGTTCTTGAAGTGCAAAAAGACTAGTAAGTATAGATATGTATTGTAAAATACTTTCAAAAAGCTCCCTAATTTTCCTTCTGTGAAGTGATCGCCAGTGCAGTACCGCACAGAAACTAAACAAGTTTGAATCCAGGTTATGTTCAGGAGCAGGGAAGAAAGCAAGGAAAACTGTTTTCCCTTTGCCTTCTCTATACAGACACTTACAGAAATTCCATTTAATTGATCTCTGCCCAGGGTAATGTGAATTTTGTCCTTAAAGAATAAGTAGTCATTAATTTGGCTAAGAAAGTCAAAGTCAATGTTAATGAGATCACTTCCCCCATGCAGGGAGGTGCTGTAGCTGAAATGAATGTTATCAAACATAAATACCATTTATGGATGCCAGGCTCCCATTCTGTGTTGGCCTGACAACTTTGAAAGCGATACTTGTTTTAGTGGCTAAGCAATCAGCCAAAGTGACAATTTCTTCTTGAAGACAGCTTGACGATCTAGCAACTTCTATTGCAGTGTTACTACTAAAATGCACAGTATGAATCATCACAGTCACTTTCTATTTTCAAAAGTGATAATGATAAAGTATATCGCTATGTAAATACTGGGGATAAATTCTTCTCAGTCCATGCATAGCAAGAGGAGGATGGTGATGGACAGCCACAAAGGGAAAATGTTTGTATCATAATTATGCCTATTTTTCTTTTATGGTGCTCATTCATAATGCCTACAGAAATTAACAAGATGGCAAAGGAAAGCAATGTGCACAGCAACTGCCATTCCTTCTACCATGTTGCCATATTAACCTTCAGTTTGATAACTAAGTAATTAGTTTCTATAAATCTGAATCACTCATCTTAGAAGGGAAGGGCTCTCATTGCTGGACTTGCAGTGTGATCTGCGGGCTCAGGACTGAATGACGCTTGATGTGCAATTAAAAGCCATTTTTGGAAGCAAACATTTTTCTATGAGTAGGAAAAAGCATTCAAATGTTTAGGTTTACATTGACATTTCTGCTAATAAATTGCACATTTAATCTCAGACTCTCAGTGTTTAAGAATTTGCTCAGTAGAGGCGGAGCCGATAAGAACTCTGCAGTAGGTAGGATCAGACCTCTCTGTTACACCAGCGACTTGTGGTTGTGATATTTTATGAAAATCCCTTTGCTAGGATTTTCTTCTTTTGAGCAGCTGAAGGGCCTCAGCTTCAAGTGTAAACAATTTGTTATCTACTACTGTAGAATGCAGCAGGTGCTTTCTCGATTGGTCAATGTAAGATGTTTCTACTTAGTAGCCAATCGAGGAGGCAGCAGCTCTCAGACTCTCTAGGAGTCACAGAATTTTGTTATTCATTCCTTTCTATTCCTGTCTCGCCTTCTGATAAATCTTTCTCTCTATTCTTTGTAGTATAGTTACAGTGTAGTTTTTTTTTTAATATAATATATATCATAATATAATAAACCAACCTTCTAAAATAAAGTCAAAATCTCTCCTTCACTTCACCAAGTCCTGACTACCCAAAAGACCCACGGTAATAGAGACTCACTCCTGCTCTGCCCGACAGCATTCATACACTCACCACAATGCTGGAGTCTCCCTTCTGGCTTGGGACTTGTGCATATGCAGTGAGTTGGCTGGATCTGCTGACCAGTTTCTTAGGTGGGAGATGCCAAGGAAGAGGAGAAGAAATATGGCATTGCAATGAAAACCAGATAAATCTTGCAGGGTCTTTGCAGGGAAAGCACCATCTTCAGCAGAGTCAAAGGCAGGGCCACTCCCTCAGCTCATGAGCGCATGCAGGTGAGGACATGCCATGACTGCACATGCAGAAGTGTTTCCATCATGTGATCTGTTGTTCGTTCCCAGTCTCATGGTCCAATGTGAATCATCCAGAAAGCACAGAGGCTTGGGAGGTGGCATAATCAAGCCTTTGGGTAAGTCTGGCCCAGCCAAAAGAGCATCAGAAGGGGACTTGGAGTGAGTGGCTAGACACATTTTCCATTCTTAGCCATGATCATGTGTAGGGTGATTCAGCTCTCTGAATGTAATGGCCTTTGAAAGACTCCACGGTATCTAAGCTATGCATGTGAAGCTGTCGTGTCTGAGTCCCACAGCTTTTTTTCTGGAGATCCAGTGTCTATCTCAGAGTATCTCAAATGCTGGGATTTGACACCTATGTATATTAACTGAATTGCATCTTTAACTCAATGAAGTCCTAATTTTTTCAGGAATGTAGGCATTGCTCCCTACAGTAACAAGATGACTGGAGGTCTGTGGAATCCTCTGACTCCTCCCCCTCAGGGAAATCCCCAGGAACTTGCCTTGGAAGAATATATCATAGACTTTTCCCCACCTAGTCTGATAGAAAGGACTCTGCCCATGGTGCTCTGCAGCACTACTGCCAATCTACATTAGACTGCCCCCCCACAGGCCAGCTGACACTGCCCACCCCAATTATTCATCCCTCATCCCCCTACAGGTTTTGGCCCTTTGCCCACCCCTGTGCCCTCTGGTCATTGGTCACTGACTTATACTTCAGTCGTGCAGACCACATGGTTTTTGTCTTTTGTCTCTGGTCCCTTTGGCATGCTGGATGCAATAAACCCTTGCTGGAATATACCATGCAAAGACCCTTCCTGTCTTTCCTCTGCTGTGGTGTGTGTGTGCATGGACTGGAAATGGCTGTTCTTATGGCCTTACTCTGAGCAGCTTCTGAAGGAGACGCCTCAAAGAAGGCTGCAGCATTTCTACCACCCTGCCACACTGCAACAGAAGTCTTAGTGGTTTAGCAACTGCAGAGTCCTTGGAATATCTTCATAGCATTAGGCACTGGCAAGTGGAGGGATGTAGGCCATACCAGTACCCATAATAGCCTCACAAATTCAGGCATTCCACTACTTAGAGCACAGCTAGTTTTGCTATTTCTCCAAGGCCCTGCCTTGTCCTGCCAATGCTTAGGAAGGTTTGGTGTGTGGTGACACTGGCACTGTCTGGTTGTGCAGGGAAAAGCACAGAGCACAGCTCTTTGAGCTGCCTCAAGCCAACTGGTCTGGGGCCTTAATGCTGGTGTTAGCTAATGAAGCCGGCAGGAAGTTGGGAGGGTTTCAGTTATGCCCAGCAGCTGGATAGAATGCTTGGACTATGGCTGGACTGATTAATTAGTCAGCCTGATAAGTTGTGCCATGTAGGCTTACATTTGGAATGTCTGCTCATTCCTGCATCCTCCTGGCTTCCCAAAGTTCACACAACTGTATAGACTTCTAAGAAGCAGGCACAAAGCTCCATCTGGTTTGACAATGAGACTTAGACACAGAAGTCAGTTAGATCTAGCAAGAACAATATGGCAAGCACGATTTCATATATTTTGAAAGTGCTGTGGCTACGCAGTCATAGGGAAGTGTAATAACCACAGCTGTTCTCCTGCCACTGTGCTGCCTTAGTGACAGTGTTACAGCATAACCTAATGCCTAGGGAAATGTCCAATGGCTCTGGAAAGCCTGTTCTCTAGATACTAAGCCTGTAGAGAAACTGCCTTTTGTAAAATGCTGTCTTAGCCACAAATCACATCATCACGTTTGTTTTGCTGTGTGGAACCTCCTGGTCTGTCTGAGCTTTGTTTGCTGGTACAAATGAGGTATAAAAGTAGTTCTGTTCTTCAGAGGTACAAAACAAGGATATGAAAGGCCCTGAGATACTGAGAAACTGGAGTACTGGGGTTTGAAATTGAAACATTGGCTGAATGCATGAGTCACATGCAAAAGCTCACATCAGGACTTGAGATCAATTTTCAGAAATTATTATGTTGTATTCTTCCTGATGGGAGTTACATTACGTGCCATTATACTTGTCTTTCAGACAGGAAGGTAAAAGATCTGGTTTACTGTCATGGTTTAACTTCGACTGGAAACTAAGCACCATGCAGCCATTCAGTCACTCCTCCCTGGTGGGATGGGTGAGAGAGTTGAAAGGGTAAAAGTGAGAAAACTTGCGTGTTGAGATAAAGACAGTTTAATAGATAAAGCAAAATCTGTGCACACAAGCAACGCAAAACAGGAATTCATTCCCCTCTTCCCATGGGCGGGCAGGTGTTCAGCAACCCTCAGTAAGGCAGGGGACTGTCACACGTAAGAGCGACTCGAGAAGACAAACACTATCACTCTGATCTCTATGTGCTGAGTGGGATGCCACATGTTAGGGAATATCCCTTGGGTCAGCTGGGATTGGCTGTGCCCCCTCCCAACTGCTTGTGCACCCCCAGCCCCCTCAGTGGTGGGGTGGGATGTGAGGCAACAAAGGCTTTGGTTCTGTGTGAGCTCTGCTCAGCAATAGTGAAAATATCTCTATATTATCAACATTATTTCCAGCACCAATCCAAAGCACAGCCCCATACCTGCTACTGTGAAGAAAATTAATTCTATCCCAACCAAAATCAGCACATTTACTAATGAATCTTCTGAAGGCAATCCTCTCTATGAGGAAGACTATGGAATTCTGGCCAGAAGAAGAAGTCTTTCAGAACCGAGCCTGCCAGGGCTCCTGTCCTCAGACAGTGTTGATGATGTTCTGCATAAATTCATAAACCTTCATGAGATGCAGATCATCTCCCAGTGGGACTGGAGGAGTTGAAGTCTTCCTAAGGAAAAAAATACTTAGAGTAGAATGAACATAAATCTCAGTTCTGAAATGATTCAGATTATAACCTGTGAAAGCTCAAAGGCTGGGACTATTATCAAAGGAAAGAACAAGGGATGAAAGATGGGATCTCTGTTGTGATGCAGCAAGCAAATACTTGCTCTATCTTGTTAGCAATGACGTTCAGAAACTTAGCTAATAATAGCCCAGCCTTGATACCAGAGAAATCAATCCCCATGTACTGAGCTATCAACAGATCTGATTTGTGTACGTGATGTTCAGAACTGCAAGGAGATGTGGTATGAGACAAATTAAATATAAATGTGACAAACTGTTGGATATATCTTTTCCTATTATCACACCCAGGTAAAGGAATGGCAACATTAAGCATCTATTTCAGTCACTTGAGTACACTTATTTAAAAGGATACTTGATCAGTGCAAAAACCTTGAGTCAGAGAGCTAATGGTTGTCATAATATGATGTTATGTTGCTTAACACAGATGATGACAAGTGTTTTTTCTAAACTATCTGGCTTATACCTACATATGAGTAATCGCTTGTGGAAATGTCAGGGAGGAAAGAGGAATGTGGTAAGGAAAAGAAGTTAATTATCAATCACATTCAAAAGTCAGAGGCAAAACAAGTGAACAAACTAACTAAAACCCCACAAGTGAGCTTTGAATATGAGCTGAGACAAGAACCCATCTGATAATGCTGTTCAAGTGGTTACTTCCATGCAGAGAGCTGAACTGTTCTGCAATGATCAGGACAGTTGGGGAAATACAAGAAGACAAGGACTTGCTCCTTTGCAAACCCTCAGGGGCACACTGGCAAAATTTTAGGGGTCTGTTTCTGAAAGGCTAAGTCTGGAAACAGTGTTGCCTGGCACTGAAGGACTGAAGCACCAGGATTGCCTTGATTCTGACTTTATAGCTCCCCAGATGGTAAGAACTGCTCTGATCTTGACAGAGCTGAGCAGCTTGGCATTGTGCTTGCTTTAATCATGCTCATTGTGATCATTAAGCAGTCACTGGATGAAGTAGACAGAGATCAGAGTGGTGACCAACACTGTGGCCCCCTGCTCTCCATCAACACCACACAGCTATGTCCAGCTTGCTGCTAACTCTCCTCTCTCACCACCAAATTTCTACCTGACAGTCTTGACCCCCATATAACCTCTATGCTAGTGCATATTACAAGGAGATAAGGGCTTAAATCAGCAGGCAATAGGTGAACATGCCTGGCTCCGTCTCCTGTTCTTGCATTCTACAAATAGATAGAGTGGGTTGGCTGCCTGTGTTTAGCATGATGGCTTGGTCTCTGCTGGTGAACAAGAATCAGACCCCATAGATTCTTTGCTCCTTAGAGATGTTTATCTCAGTTGCAGTTGCACACCTGAATTAGAGGGAAAAGTGACATTTTGTATAGCAACTTGTGTTGGGATTGACTGACAAGGTCTGGGCAGCAGAGGGGCTTCAGGGTGTTGTGGTTTAACCCCAGCCAGGGGCAGCGAAGCCCCAGGCAGCTGCTCACTCACCCCCCACCAGCAGGAGTGGGGAGGGAATCAGAAGGGTAAAAGCCAGAGCACTCATGGGTTGAGATAAAGACAGTTTAATAGGGAAAGCAAAAGCTGAGCACACAAATAAAGTAAAAGAAGGAATCAATTCACTGCTTCCCAGGGGCAGGCAGGTGTTCAGTCATTTCCAGGAGAGCAGGGCTCCATCACATGTAGCAGTGACTTGGGAAGACAAAAACTATCACTCCAAACGCCTCCCTCTTCCTGTTTCTTCCCCTCACTTTATGTCCTGAGCATGATGTCATATGGTTTGAAATACCCCTTTAATTAGTTTGGGTCACCTGTGCTGGCTGTGTCTTCTCCCAACCTCCCAGGCACTCCCAATTTCTTTGCCACCGTGGCCATATGAAAAGCAGAAGAGGCCCTGGCTCTGTGCAAGCCCTGCTCAGCAATAACAAAAGCATCTCTATATTATCAACTTTGTGCTCAGCACAAATCCAAAACACAGCCCCATAGCACCCACTGTGGAGAAAATTAACTCTACACCAGCTGAAACTGGCACAAGGGGCTTCACTGAGAAGCTGCCAGAAGCTTTCCCCATGCCCAACAGAGCCAATGCCAGCTGGCTCAAAGACAGACACAATGGCCAAGGCTGAGTCCATCAGACACAGTGATAACCTCTGGGATAAAGTGTTTAAGAATGGAAAAAATATTGCACAGGTACAACTGCAGTGAAAGAGAGGCGTGAGAATACGTGAGAGAAACAGCCCTGCAGCCACCAAGGTCAGTGAGGAAGGAGGGGCAGGAGGTGCTCCAGAGGCTGTAGCAGAGATTCCCCTGCAGCCCCTGGTGAGGCAGCTGTGCCCCTGCAGCCCATGGAGGATCACGGGGATGCAGAGATCCACCTGCAGCCCATGAAGGATCACGGGGATGCAGAGATCCACCTGCAGCCCATGGAGGATCACGGGGATGCAGAGATCCACCTGCAGCTCATGGAGGATCATGGGGATGCAGAGATCCACCTGCAGCTCATGGAGGATCACGGGGCTGCAGAGGTCCACCTGCAGCTCATGGAGGATCACGGGGATGCAGAGATCCACCTGCAGCTCATGGAGGATCACGGGGCTGCAGAGGTCCACCTGCAGCTCATGGAGGATCACGGGGATGCAGAGATCCACCTGCAGCTCATGGAGGATCATGGGGATGCAGAGATCCACCTGCAGCTCATGGAGGAGCCCATGCTGGAGCAGGTGGATGCCCAAGGAGGCTGTGACACCCTGGGAAGCCTGCATGGAGCAGCTCCTGGCAGGACTGTGGACCCATGGAAAGAGGAGGCCAAACTGAAGCAGGTTTGCTGGCAGGACTTGTGACCCTGTGAGGAGCAGAGAGGCCTCTGGAGCCCTGTGGAAGGGACAGTCCATGCAGGACTGCAGTCCATGGGAAGCACTCATGTTGGAGAAGTCTGTGGATGACTGTCTCCTGTGGGAGGCACCTCACACTGGAGCAGGGGAGAAGTGTGGGGAGTCTTCCCACTGAGGAGGAAGAAGCAGCAGATATGAGTGATGAACTAACCACATTCCCTGTTCTCTGTGCTCCCAAAAGAGAAATTCGGAAAGAAGTTGAGCTTGGGAAGAAAGGAGGTGTAAGGAGAACATGTTTTAAGATTTAGTTTTGATTTTTCATTTCCCCAGTCTGATTTGTTTGGCATTAAATTAACTTTCCCAAGTCAAGTGTGTTTGCCTGTGAGGTTAACTAGGGAGTCATCCCTCCCTGCCCTTATCTTGACCCATGAGACTTTCATATTCTAGCCAGGCATCTGTAGGGATAACACTTCCCATCATCCTGAACATGCTGCATTCAAAAAGGTAGTGGGGTTATTAAAAAATAAAATTCCTGAAAGCCCAGACAACAAGCACAGGCTGGGAGCTTCCTGGTACATTTTCCCATTAATCTCTTTGTTTGTTTGATTGTTTCTTAAATAAAAAATAAATAAACATGCCAAAATCAACTCACACATTTATTTTAATGTCATTTAGTAGGCAAAAATCTGAGCATGTTCAAAGCTTGAAAACAGTCTGACCTCAGTCTTCTACTACAGATATGTCTGGACTAGAATTTGCTCTCCTGTTGTAACTTGTGTTTATTAGTTGTTTGCCAACCAGCTAGTAGAGTTGGTGAAGACATTTGAAATTGTAAAAGATAATCTAAACATTCCAAGAAGATGTGTTGCAGCAGTCAGACATTTGTGGTTTACCTTCACTTGTGCACTGAGATAACTCACAAGTGTTTGCCTCACGGAATGAGCATTTATGGACTGTCTCAACTTTCATGTATAAGCATATTAACCAAAAGGAAGTAACTGACAATCAATTAAGTCGAGTCACACATCAAAACCCATGTTATTCCTGAGAATTCTAGTTTCAAACTGAATTAAAAACATTGGTTAGTATAGGCTTGGCTAAGAGGTCACAGTGCTGAAGAATGTGGGATACATGGAACACTTTCTCCAGAAAAATATGTCTGAGGAGTGCATGGGCAGAGCGAGGAGAGCCTGCTGCATCACCTCTCAGAGACAAATTGGGAAACTGGCTGCTCACTGGAAAACTTTGAGGAGAGGAACAGGATGCAAATCTTACCACAATGGATAAGAAATGCCTACTACGGCATAGTGGTGTGAAGAAGTAGATTAAAAAATGATGGCATCTCTCTTTCATAGAAAGAAAGCAGCTGGCCTCAGCAATCTGTTTCATTTGATGGAAAAAATCAGAAAATAAGCCAATGCTTTGAAGTAAGAGGCCCCATAAGAATGACTTTTTTTTTTTTCTTTCTACAGAGAGTGTGGTGAACTATAGGGTTGGATATGGGGGGTGTTTGGTGATGGTAGTGCACAGTCAACATGTCTTGTAATGGTACAGCTTGATTACAAAGTGAAATCTCATTGACATCAAACAAATATTTAATGGATCATAATGTACATACTACTCCAATAACATTTATATTACAACAAATTTGGCATCTTCAACCATTTGTTTTTCTTCTATAGAGAACAATTAGAAGGTAAGATATTAAGACAGATATACAAGGCAATAAATGTCTTTCATGGAAACCTTAAAAACAAAGGGAAGTGAAAATATTTGGTAACTACAACTGTCATTTATGGAATCAAATAGTCCCTTTCTCCACTGTAGACACTGTCATTATTATACAACAAGTCACAGGATCATGTATAAAATTAAAAAAAAAAGGAGGAAAAAAAATCTGTTTTGGGTTTTTTTTTATCTGATGAAATATTTCAAATCCCATGCCAAACCTGGCTCAAAGGCCAAACTGAATTTTATTCCTCAAGAATATAAATTCTGGGAGACCAAATGTGTGTTCTGGGAGATGAAGTGTCCAGTGAGAACCTGAGGAACTGAGGAGGACAGTGAGATTAGGGGTGGTGTTAAATTATGAAATTCAAATTGGATTAATGTCTCCCCTTGCACAGTGACGCCCTGACCTCACTGCATCCAGGGTGATGTGGTCCTGTGTGCAGAGGGAGAGACTGTAACCTGTTCCTTGGGCCCTTATGCCCTATAGCAATGGCATGGTGCCCAAGGAGGAAACTTGGGATACAGGAGCTTTCTCCTGGCTTCACTTCAACTCTGGCTTGGCCACTGCCAAATGAGCTGCAAGTTTTCCCTTTTCCTTCTTATAGAAGCTGGAGGAAAGATAATGACCTATTCTATGTTGGGAAAGTGAGGAACATCACTAGTTGAAAGAAAGAGAGGAAGAGGAAAGCAGCCGGTCTCTCTTCTCCCTCCCCCTGCAGCAGGGAGACCACATTCAGGTAGCACCAAGGGGTAGATGGACAGAGGAGCACAGCCACCGGGCCAGCAGCAGCCCTAGGCAGCTGCTGGCATCCTAAACCTGCCCCATATCCCTGCTTTCTCAGAAATAATTACCTAAGGACAGATCTAAAATCAATTAGCTGATCAAGGGAGTGACCTGTGTGGAAACTCAGTGATGTATCTGAACTCAGACTGTGTCAATAAAAGCTTCAGTCATAGCACAAGTTGAGCCAAGAGTGAGGTACATTTTCCCATAACTTCATGCATAGCCAATTCCTTAGAATTGAACAGCCATGTTCAGCCCACTTTAGGGCGTAGTCTTTTCCACCCTGACTACATATTTCTATGGCAACTACTCCTACCAGACACGTCTGTGTATATGTGTATATGTAAATAAACCATAGATAAGGTACTAGTAAATAGTGCTAAAACCCTGCCAGTTGCTGCATTGTGTGCAGACATCTCCCACTGCATGCTGCCAGCCTGGTCTCCATGCAGGTCTGTGCAGCAAAGACACAGAGCAGAGGATTGGGTTTTTCCTGAAACCTGTGTTGTGGTTTAGCAGCAGCAGAATGTTGCTGCACTGGGCTGGCAGGGAGCAGTCTGCCCTCTGTTGCGATACCAACAAGGAAAACTGGAGCTCCTCCGATGCCTAATGTGAAAACCAGGCAGCGGCTGCAGTTTTGGACAGACAGAGAGAGTCAGTCAACGTGGTCACTGTGTAAAGCAACAAGGAAGAACTGCTTCCTAATTTGTCAGCTTTTGGAGCTAATATGTGAAGTTAGGCAGCCTTTCCATCCTTAATAATTAAAAAAATCATCAGGAAAAAATTACATTTTCTCCTATATTTCCATATCACTTGACTCCATGAATCCCCCTTCTTTTGACGAGGTGGGAGCTGAGTGGTGGAGCCAGGACATGCTTGACTGTATGGAATTTTTTCATTTCTTGGATAATTTTTTAAACTTTCTTTTCTTTCCTTGCTTCACACTTTCCAAAGCATAATGGTCTGAGAAGTAACAGGCTCTGTCATGCCTTTAAGATGCTAGAAACTTTCCACTTCCCTCAGAATTCTGTATCTTAAGGAAGAAGCTTTAGATCCAAAAAGCACAAAGTTATATAACATTGAGGTCAGGAAGAATTTGGCATTTTTGTCGGGGCTTACACCTCACTGTGAGTGCAATCCCACCTTCAGCAACTCACCGAACCTCTCCATCTTTCTGAGAATTAGAGACACTTTAAGTTAAGACTTTAGGTTAAGTTCTTTAGCTTCCTTAATTTCTGTTGCAGTTTTTGCCTGGAGGTTCCTTCCTCTTGGCTGAACTAAACATGCAGGTAACTGCTTTTCTGCCTGGGGCCATTTATAATTCATAAAGTAAGTGTTCCTCTGCTGTGCTTCCCTGAGGGGCATCCTATGAGCTGTGCTCTCCGACCACGCAGCTCTGCAGAATTCAGGAAAAAGGCACTCTAGTTTTGGCCACTTTAATAAAATCTCTCCAAACCCACAGATGAAGAGTAGAAGTTCTCTGTTCTGTATATGGTTATTGTAAAAAAAAAACAGAGAAAATGTGGAAGACCCAAGTTGGGTTTTTACTTCTTTTTTGTGCCATAGTTCTCCAGAACTAAGAGAACAGGCACAGAGACAGAGTCTCCCCTTTTCAGCAGATTAACCCTGCAATTATGCAGCCAGAACTAGGTCCCCTTCTTCTTGCATCCTCCTGGATGCATGTCTGAAACATGAAGTTTATGGTGGACTCTGGCTGCAGCAGGACATCCCTCTCCAGCTCCTCCCTAATGTGGCTTCTCCTGGGCCTGGAATGTTGGGGTGTGAGAAACACTTCCCTTCAGTCAGGCAGCAGCCAGCACCCCAGTCCCACTGCCACAGGATGGTCACTCAGCAGGTGGATCCCAGCGTCACGGGGATGGCAGCGAGGCCACGGCAGCAGGGGATGAGCTTTAGCTGGAGGTGGCCATGGAGCATTACCCAGCCCAGGGACACCCAGGCTGTGACTCCCCATCACTGTCAGGCAGCTCAGCCAAGGCGACGCTGCCTCTGGGTACACGGTAGCAGAGCATAGAGATTTAACACAAATTTTCAGTGCCTACAGCCTCTCAGGTGCCTAAACAAGTCAGGCAAAGTTTTTTTTGGCTCTCTGTCCTCTATGTAGGCATCTTAATTGTGCATGAGTTGCACTTTGGGTACCTTGCTGTTTTCTTTGGATTTTGCCCTCAGCTGTGAGTGGGAGCACAGGTTTGCTCTGGCACGTGCAGCAGAAGGACAATGTCACCCATTGACTACATCCCAGAAACCCACTCCCCATTGCCTCCTTTTCCCTTCCAGCTCTTAAACCTTGTGACAGTGATTACAAAACACTCCCTACCATTCTGTAACTGCTCCCTTACAACCAAGCCTGTGAACTCAACTTCCCAGTTGTTTGATCCAGTTTATATCCACATCTGCCAAAGGCATTCTCTCTCTGGTAAAATCTCCACTTTCTGCTCAGCTTTTCCACCCTTCCCATATATGCATTCTTTAGTCTGGATATTTGTTTACTTTAATAATAAAAGTGCTGCTCTTCTCTTTGAGTGTCCACCCCAGGCTGTTTCAGATCTGAGGAGCAGCCAGGATAGAGAGCTGAAGGGATCTCTAGGCTCCAGGATTTGGATCTGGCATGACACAGGCTACAAAACATGGGGCTTGCATGATAACAATCTGCACTTGTTTAATGATGGCTCCTTCCCCCTGTGGTGGAGGATCTCTGGAAGTTTTATTTTACCCTAATTAATTTTCACTCCTCTCTGCTTTCATGGTTGACCTTTTTCATCAAGTCTCACAGAACAGATGAATTGTCTAGGAAATTGAGGTTGTTCAGCCATTATTCCCTATAGCTCTGCTCCTTTCCTCTCCCCTAGGGAAGCAAACCCATTGAAGCAAGCTGTTTAAGATATTTGCAAGGGAATCTGTGAAGTATTTGGCCTTGTTTTTCAATTTAAATATGCTGGTGCACAGCACAGGCCAATTTAAGCCTCATTTTCATGGATATTTTATGTGCAATCCTTGTATAGATGCACATACAATGTAAGTCATTGCTTGTTTTAGATATAAGGGCTACATCATAATAATCACTTATCATCACTAGTCAAAAATAATTCTAAGCAGACTTGGATTTTGTTTTCTAGGAGAAACATTACTTACTAAGGGAAGAGTACAGAGAGGGGTCTGCCACTTGGAAAATAGAGAATTGAGACATTCAATTCCAGCTGAAGTTATTGTTATTGTTATTTCTGCACAAGTCCTAGAATTCATGCAATAAAATGGAAATAATACAAGATCAAGGGGATTTTTAATAGACTTAAAATGAAGACAATTATTGTGGTATCAGTTGTCATTGACACATAACTGCAGCAAAGTGATACAACAGTGGCTCATCCTTAAAAACAATATTTGGTGTGGGAACCTTCAGCAGGGGTGCTAAAGAGTCAGAGAAATTGTGAAAGAAATGATTGCAGAAAATGGCAGAACTGTCACAGAGGGGTACAGAAAACACTGGAGACTTAGTTCCTAACTGTCCTCACCTCTGGATGTACTGTTTTCTTACAAATTAATTTTATTCCTCAGGGTTCTTCTCTGGGGACTAGCTTTTAAAATTTGGTGGAGCCAAACCATGGTAGTCTTTGAGTGACTTTTTTACAGTTTATATTACCCTTGTGCCTTGCTGGTAAATACAGCAATTGCTTGTTATGATTTCTGTTTGTTCTTTGGGAATATAATGACATGTTTTTACAGATTGGTACAGATTTATATATAGTCTAAATTACTTAATTAAGAAAAGTAACTTCCTCTGCCCCAAATACTTCAGTATTAAAAGATTTATTCATGGAAGTAGGCAAAAAAAAATCATGTTAGTAGACCTGAGAGATTAAAAATTATGTGTATATTTTTTTCATTGTGAAGAATGACTGGAGACATGAAATTATATACAGGTATGACTCCGTCATCATTAGGAGGAAACCAGCCTCATTTAACAGTGGGCAGGAGGGCATGAACATTTTATTCAGTCAAAAGAAGATTGTAGATAAATTACATCTCTCTGAATTTGATCAGGACAAGGAGCATGTTTCATCTTGTGAAAGACTGTGTAATATCTTTAATAACCACAGGAATGAAGGCTTTGCTCATATATTTCATACAGAGCTTCACCTCCATGGGGAAAGGAGCATTCAGAGCCAGCCCACAGGGAAGAGGCACATCCTGATTAGCGTCGCTGCCGCGCTTCCCTCCGAGGCTGTGGCTGTGCGAGCAGCGCTGAGATGCGAAACCAACAAAGAGCTCAGTGTCTCCCAGCAAAACCTCTATCATTACAGAAAAATTACTCCTTGCAGGAGAAATAAGGTTTGCCAATAAACGTGGTGTTTTGTCAGGGCTGCTGCTGGCTCGGAGCGCCAGACAGGGATCCTGGCTCTTCACACCCACAACCAGCCGCCGCAGCGCTGGCACAGGGCTGCGGTGCCGCTCTGGCCTCCGATGCTGAGCGAGACCAAGAATAGCACTGGGTGGTTCGTTGTGTGCAGTAGTGGAAAAAAAAAATTGTATTTAAATCCAGTGTTTTCCAAAAGTAGCTAAACCCAGGAGGTTATAAATTATTAACCTGTAAAGCAGAAGGTTTAGGAGACTGCCACTTGTGTCTCCTGGAATAGTTTCTGCTACCTTTTTGGGGTGGAGCAGAACCTTTCATTTAGTTATTGCTTTGCAGCTGAATTTGCAGCAGATGCAGTTTATCTAATCCTTGCAGTACATTTTCACTCTAGAAAAAAATCCAAACAACAAACAACAGAAAATTGAATTTTGCCTCATTATTTAACTTTGTTTTGTCTTACCAAGATTTTCATTACTTTTAGGTTGAGCCCATTAATTCTTTACCTGCTGTGTCCTGCCACTCTTTTACGAGACCCCCTTCTCATCAGAAAAGAGGGAGGGAGGAGGAAGATGTAATCTGTGGTTAGAAACAACCAAGAGTAAGAAGCAGAGACTGCTTAATGATTTAACTAGCGCTTCCTTTTCCACTCTGAAGTAAATTATGTCCACTATGCTTTAAAAAAATAAATATTTGTTGGAGAAATGTATCCATTCACTACATTTATCTGTTAATGCCTACATAAATTTATTTTGCTTTTAAAATGTAAATTTTTGTTCCACAGTTCATTTGTGCACTAATGGTTTATTGAAGAATCCTTAAGTAGGAAAAAGTCATATACAGATGATGGGGAAAACCAGGATGAAATTGTGACAACAAACCGCCTTATATGTATTTAACCTAAACTCCTGTTGGCAATGGGGACAATTTGAGGATGAGAAACTTCAGGACCCTAAGCAGGTGCAGTAGCACCTCTGCACTTAAGTAGCAGCTCTGCAGCTGCCCTGCTGTCCCTAGAAATGTGTACGTACACACTGTGTATATATGTATCTTTATGCATAGGTATGAAGGAAGGAAAAGGAAAGTGTGTATAAGCTTTACAGCAAACAGCATGTGATTTACTTTTTTTTTTTTGTGCATATTGTGTATTAGAATGATCAGATTAGATAAAATACATATAAGTGAATTTTGTAACTGCACAACTGAAATTGTGACTTCTACAAATAACTAAAAAAAATTTGCCAGCTGTACAGGAGTACAAAAAATGAGAATTTTATTGCATTAAATATGGCATGAAGTAATGCAATCAGTCAAATATCTTATCAGTTTGTAATTTGATATTTAAATTTACTTATATTTGTTTTTGCTTTCTAAGTTTTTCATTGCTAAATTTTAAATTCAGGATGAACCAAACACTGGATGGTTCAAGTCATTGTCTGAAGCTTAGAAGAGAAAGAATAATAAATTAGAAATACTGCTATATAGAATATTTGAGAAAATACAGACTGAGGTCCAGTTATTGGTACATACAGGTATATCAGTCTTTATCAGCACATCCTGTTTGGGCTATCTTCCCACAAACAGCTTAGGTGTTAGTCTCACAGAAGCAGTGTATCATTCTCTTCTGTTTATTTTTGGCATCTACAAATACCACAGAGGATATTTGTTTTTGTAACACTGTAATGAGGAAATAGATTTACTGGCTGCAGTCACAAGAATGCTAAGCAGATATTCATTTGTTTAATCTCTGCAGCTTTGTTGAAAAATTTATAACTGTCTGGGACAAATTGTTAGGAAAAAATTGGACATTTGGGTTTATGGTTATGGGATACTTTTATAGCACCCAAAAAGGTATGGGAGATAGTGTGAGTACTTACAGCTACAGAACAACCAGTAGAGAAAGAGTTATTAGTGCCACAGGCTTCATGGCACAAACAAGGTACCCAGTGTGCCCTCAGGGCTAGGAGGACAGGCTAGCTTCACACTCTGGGAGGTATTTGCACTTCAATGGGAAGTGCATATGTTAGATAAGGTGCTGTATGCCTGGTGAAAGCAATCATGGAGCAGTTTTTACTTTTCATCACCTAAGATGGAACCATTAGTTCAGATCGAGAGCACACAGACTCAAGCTGCATCAGGGGAATTATAGGTTGGATATTAGGAGGAAGTTCTTCACAGAAAGAGTGATAAAATATTGGAATGGCCTGCCTGGGACCATTCTGAGGTGGTGGAGTCACCATCCCTGGATGTGTTCAAAAAAAGGCTGCATATGGCATTTGGTGCCATGGTGTATTTAAGGTGTTTAGGGCATGGGTTGGACTTGATGATCTTGAAGGTCTTGTCCAACATAGTGATTCTGTGATTCTGTGATCTGAGGTTCAGCTGTATGATCACTTTCTTCTATCAGGATGGTGTTTTTTTGACATTTTCTTCCATAATGGAAAGACACACCCAAGTGTGTGGCAAAGACAAAGAAAAGCCACAATTCCAGATCACCACTGATAACCATTATTAGCCCAGAATCACTATCCAATTTTAGGCCCTTCATGAAAGTGACTTCAATTCTGTACAGAAAGTAAATATCCTTCTGCAGAGGAGACCTACAGTAACAGGTCTTCTCACCTGAGCTCCTCAAGTACAGCTCTTACAGTGGAGGGGACTGAAAGCAGGTTGCTCTTGCAAGTCAGCCCTGAGTAGCAGGTCAGTGCTTCTGAGAGATCTGCTTTATTCCTGCTTCCCTGAGCCAAGCAGGCTCATCCTGCACGCAGTCAACCAAAAGCTGAAGACACAGAGAAATACAAGAAAAGAACAGCATGGTCTCCATCTGCTTTGCTTGCAGTGCTACCACACTTTTTTTTTCCCTTTCACTTCTTGGAGTCTAACAAGCCCGAGAGCTACTGGGTACTGCTCCGACTCAGACAAGCTGTTTTGATCGGTCACCTTCTGCTTGTCTGCAGCTCCGGTGCTGTTTCCACTCCTGCTTTGCCTGTAGTAGTGAGGTCAACCAGCTCCTGCAAGTGAATTGTCCACACAACCAGCTCTACAAGTGAATTATCAGCCTTGTCTACCTGGTTTTCCTCTAAAGAAGAAAAACCAAAAAAAAAAAGGTAAAGAAGACAAATCTACCAACAAAGCCTGGCATAAAGAAGAGCATTTATCTGCCTTTTTCTTTTTTTTCTTCAGTGTTACTGTTTTTATCCCAGTCTCAATATTTTGTGTGCTATTTCTTGCAACATAGTACAGAGGGCCCTGTTCCATCCATGATACCTATGGACTTACACCAAATTGAACTGAACACATTTTCATTTGTTTCTGCTCCCTCCCTGAACATGTCCATTGCTGGTTTTTATTTTCTTTAACCTTGCTACTAGACACAGTATTGATGAGGGAAGAAGCAGGCAAACATCTCCAGCTGCTATAGCCATGAAATAAACTTCCTTTTCCAGTTTATTAACCTTGAAGGGCACTTGTTGCCATTACCTCTTTGAAGGTAATATGATATCTGTAAAAAGTATTTATATTTCACAGTTTCTTTCTGCTTCTTCCCTTGAATATTCTTTTAGAAACAATTAGGATGCTGCTAACAAAATAGGTCCTTTTTGCCTTTATATATAAAAAAATCACCTCACCAGCACACTAATATTTTGCAGGAACATGGGGTTTTTGACAACATTTTCTTTGCTTCAGATTGGTGACTTGGATCTACCCTGCAATCATGCTGCTCTTGCCTGTCCTGACATGTCTGTCTCTTCCTTTTATTAGGTGAATAGTATCAAAGAGCCTTGGCTTCAACTCACCAGGCAAATGGAAAATTTTCTGCAACCTTAACTTGCAGAGGAAATTCTTCTCCTCCTCCAAATTTATATTTATAAAATAAGTGTCAATGGTAATGGAGGAGTACATATTTCAGGTCAATGCAGGGGAGAATATTTTCAAAAACATTTATAAATTGCACCTGCAAATCCACAGGAACATTGTTATTTAGTTAGGGAATAATGATAGAGAGTTTTCACTAAAAAAAAAAAGATTCACTGTCTTAAGTACTATGCTAAGAAATCAAAAAAAGATGTCTCATTTTCATAGGGCTTGTGAGGAACATGGCATTTGAAAGATGATGGGACATTAGAGGTAAATGGGAATAAAATGGAAACAGTACTAATCAGCAGTTGATATACAGGAGATTTGAAAAATGAAATGATAATTTTTATCATCAAATTTGAGATGTAGCATAATGCAGTCTTTATTTTCCCCTCAGGTCATTTGTACATATATGTTTAGTTGCTGCTGAATAACATTTTGCATAGGTAAATCTTTGTTTATTTTGGGGAAAATAGGATCTCAGTCATTTCAGAAGCAAGAAAAGTTGTTGTTTTTTTTTAATTGCACATTTGAATAATTTAGGATTTAATTGTTATTTATTCAATAATTACAGTATTAACATCATTCAGCAGCTATTCTATGTGCTATTGTCTGTGATCTCTGAATGACAATCTTGAAAGATCAGGCTGACTTTAGCAAGTGATCCCATCTTGCAATCACGTAAAAAATTTATGTTTTACATGTTTAGCTTTGCATCTTTCCAGCCACATGGATTATTATCTGTGCTGTCAGTGACTCAAGATTATTTTCTTCAGACAAGGAACAACAGTTGCCCAGAAAAATTTATATGTGGATCCAGCATCATAATCCATTACCATTTTACTAGTGTTTATTTTCAATACAAAATTTGTTGGCACTGAAATAGTTGAAATTAGGATTTTAAACACAAGTATAGATTATATCTACTCCAACAACTTTATCTCTACAATAAATATATACAAATTTACAAATTCATCACACTGTAATTTTCAGCTGATGTTTAAAGTAATTACACATTCTGTGCTGATAACACATTCAAGGTTTGTTGTTTTTTTATGATACCACAAGCTGGCGAGACACCTAGATCAGGCCTGCTAATGCTAATTGGCAGATAAAGCATAAATCTGAGGGAGTCTGGATTCCTGCCTTTTGCCAGTTTTTGTTGATTGGGAACTGAATTCTTTTTATCCTAGCTTTTGAAAAATGCCAGGGTATTCACTGTTGTCTTTTCTATGTGCATTTTAATCCATCAGTTCTGTTATTCCTTTAATGCCTTGTTGTTTGTTTTTAATCCAGTAGACTAAAATGGTTTTCTTTTTAACAGCCTTTAAAATCAATCATACAAGACTCCCTAATGCAGAAAATAATTGGTTCTGATGACATAGCTATAACATTGATGAGGTTTTTGTTTCTTGTTTATTTATATAGGTGTATGACCTAGTGATAATAGCAGTGATAAACTTTGAAATATACTAGTTTACCTGCTTGTCAGGTGAATATACTTGCTCATTACCTCTATAGGTTTTCTACTAAATATATCAAGCTTTCTGGAAATTCATCTCCCTTCAAGGTTATGAATCTTATTCCAAGACCTGATCCCTACATATCCTGTGGTCTGAGTATATTTACATGCTATTCTTTATTATCCTTATTTTTACTATACAAGTAAATATAATTTAAAAACAGGATTTCAGAACCTGCTCATGCATGAAGGATTTCAGAACCTGCTCATGCATGGCATAGATCTTCTTGAAAATAGTTCAGTAATTTATCATAAAAAGAAAATATTGGAATCTTCTTTTTGAAACACTTTTTTTGTGAACTTAGCCCTGATTCTCATTAAAAAAATAACTCTGTAAAAATAACTCTGTAACTGAAGGACCATGGGACCCCACTAGATGTGGGTGAATGTGTAAAGACAAGGTCATAAAATAAGAGCAGATGAACATAGAAGACAAAATGACACAAAAATAATATATCATTCTAAGCAACCAAGACAGAGTGCTTTCAAAAATTAATTTCTGCAGGAAAAGATGAAGATGTGCATTGATAGTTACTGAAAATAATGGTATAGATCCAAACCTACTTCAGGAAGGCCCTGCTGAATAGTCCTCAGAAACCAAAATAATATATTGGGGAAAAACATTTGAAATTTGCTTTATTTCTAATATTTGTCCATGAAACATCCACTGATGTTACATCCTGTAACATCCACTGGTGGTTACAGGTGGACAGAGGCCAGTGATCAAGGTGGATTTCTGAGCTGGCCAGTGTGGCTGCTCCTGTGCTTATGACCACCTGTTACTGGAGGAGCATTAATTGACTTTGTGCACCTTTCCTTGCCATTTAAATGAGGGAAAAAAAAACCCCTAGCTTGTGATTGAACAAACTTATTCTTGCCAGAATTCATAAAAACATATGTTCCCTCTCCTCAAAGCAGAAGCTGCCTTGAATATCTCTTTTTCTGAAATAGTGTCTCATAATGGTAGAGCTCACACAAAATAGTTGTAGTTGGCTACTGAAAGTTTTCTTCAGATAATACACATTGAGATAAAAAAGGAAATAGAAAAAAGGGATTTAAAGTTGCTGGCAGACCTAGTATGTGCCATTTGTATAATATGCAGACTTGCAGAAAGTCAGCAAAATCTGTGCTATCCTAATACCTAAATTTTTATTGGCAAGTCATTATGTATTATTTTCACTATGTTTTAAGGCCCTCTGTGACCCATAGGTGGTAACATCACACAGATCTACCAAACTGTTTGTCTTAACTTGCAGATCCGTGTCTGCCAACACAAATCTTCTATCCATTGTGCAGGGAAATCAAATCTTCAGAAGGTGTGAAAGCACCTGCCAAAATTGCAGACTTCAGGTGGTGGCACGGGAGCACAGACTGAGCTTTACTCATCTTTGACACTGAAAACGTTTCTGTGTTTGTACTGTAGAGCTATTGCTGTTCAATAAATTGAAGACTTTGTATCATTTACAGATAAATGTACCCTCTATGTCTATCCAAACGAAATTAGCAAAGTGTCTTCTTCCAGTACAGCATCACATGGTCTTGGTTATGCCTTCTGTGGTCTCAGGGGCTTCTCTGAGCCTGGGCTTGTGTCTTGCAGCACTTTGCTATAACTCAAATGTCCTTCCTTTTGGTTGATGACTTTATATGCAAGACAAAGACTGTGACTTTGTGCTACATCCCTGTGTGGGTTGCAGTAAGACTGGATTTCCTGCAAGGGAGGACTAACTTGTGCGTCTCAGCTCAGTGCAGACAAACCTATGTTACAGAGAATGTAAATAGAATTTTTAAGAAGTTTCATTTTGTCTGGATTTTGGATATACAGTGATACTTGGATGCCTGTATTTGTAAGAAATAAATTTACTTCTCAGTTGAATTTTGTTCTTTTATTCCTCAAGAAAATGGAAAAAACATTTTGCTAAAACAAAGCAGAACTCTTAATTCATTTTGCTTCCAGTCTCTGTTTGCTTAATATAAGATTTTAACAAAAACATACCTCTGCTATAGAATTTTGCACATTTTATACATGCATTTAAATATTTTTATAGATACAGTATTTTATTCATTATCTTTTGCTTATTAGCCAGCACCATACTATCATTTTTGCCACTCCATTGGATGAATCTACTCTTTTCTCCAACCTGTTGGCAATTTGCTTTATACATGCATCTAAATAATGCCTTGTGCTCTGTTCTCTGAGTGTAATATTTAAGCCACATGTAGAGTAGGGTTAACTAACTGGAAATGTAGCAACTGGTTAACTTACCATTACCTACAGTACATGGAAACAATCAAATTGAAAAGATCATATTAAAACCCAAATATTTTTGGTTTCTTAGGGAGCTGGGCTGTATCTTGACCCCAGGTTAGTAGCGATATCTGTTCATGCAGTGAAATGGGATCACTGAATTGCGGAGTTGAAAAGGCCCAAAAGAGTCTAATCCATCCCTTTTCGTTCAGACAGACCAAAGTAGGCTCCACTGGGTGGACATCTTGAACAAGAGTGTACACCATGGCTCTGTACTCTGCTTTTACTTTTGCAAGCTGTGCTCCTACAAGGCAATTCAACTATTTTATTATCCAACATGCTCTGTTGGGTTTTCTGGGCCCCATATTTCTTCAGACACTGTGACAAAACATCTTTGAAGACATAGTCTATGTTCCTTCCTGCATTTCAATCAGTGTATTGCTATGGGGAAACATTCCTGAAAGGTGGGAATAAGTCCTGCCTGTTGGAGGGATGTCAAAACCCAAGTATGGCTGCACTAACAGAGAGGCAGCAAAGTCCATTAACAGCAGGTGGGGCAGTGACAGGTCCCACTCTGAGAACAACAGAGCCACCAATGGCAAACAGTGTTTGGAGCCCACTGCAACTAGGCATGGACATTCCTCTCTTCAGGTAAACCATGGATGTCGATGTCAATTTGGCTCTGCAAGAGCTGGATATCGTCAGAACACATTCAGGAATGATTAGGAATACTAACAGACACCTATCTTGTATGTTAAACCATTCAGAGGAGTCCAGCACACTTTGTAGAGGCATCCAATGACATTTTTATGTTGTGCATTAGGAATCCTTTCCATGTGGAGATTTCACTTTTAGCCAGGTGCAGGAAACAGAAGAACAAGATGACTGTAAATATCAACACTTAGGTAACTAATATTTGGGGAATGAAATCTGTGAACCTAGTTTCTGGAATTATGACTATGCTGTGCCCCTTTTGCTGGTCAGGATTTGACCTTTCTTGTAACTGAAGCAAGATTTTCTTTTTACAACAGGAAGCAACTAATATCACTGGTGCTCAACAGAAATCAGAAACTGGTGTTGCACTGTTAGTTGAAGAATTATATTGTTAATAAATGAACATTGTCCCTTGGATAACTATTTTGTCTCTGCTATGGTAGACACCTCCACTTGCTCTAACTGTTGATTCCAACAAATGAGTTCTCAGGTATTTGGTATGTGCCTATTTTCTCTGGAAGATGCTTGGTGTTCTGGTGGAAGATTTGTGCATAACAAAGTGCTGATGTGGGCATAACAAAGCATCCCCCTATAATAGCAGTGTTTTAATGAGTTGAATTTATTTGCTTTCAGTAGATGATACTAAACTGTATTTCTCCTACTACCACTATTTCCATTGGACATGGAAAGATTCTTTAGGCTTTGGCTGATGTACCAGTGCTGTTTACCAGGAAGAAGAAATGTGTATTGCCTTTTGCACATTAAAATCTGGCATTTGTCTCTAGTTATTTTCAGAAGCAAGAATATTTTTATCAGGAATATCAAAGTAGGCATAAGGATTAATTAGAGCAGAGTAGGATGTGACAAATTTTACAAGAGACTCTATGGGATTGCAAGGTTTTATTTATTTTAAAATTAATGGATTTCACTCCCAAACATGTATTCTGTAATGTTTCAATCAGAGAGAGAGACTCCCAAGAACAATGACATGTCTGTCCAGCTGGGCTGATCAGGATTACCTGTAAGGGACATGGAGCATAAAAGACACCAGCCACCAAGTCTTCTTTAACTTCTGATTGGCAACAAAAAACTGGTTTTGGATAAGGTCTTTTATACTCTTCAGGAGTCAGCGCTTGTCTTAAGATGACCTTCCACCTCAGAGTCCTTACTTTGCCCATATATCTTGTTCTTAACTTCTACCCTTTTTGTTCCCTAGTTTTATGTACATTTATGGCTGCCTGGCTTCTTCTTGGGACAGCAAGAAGAGGAATGTCAAAGATGAAAGGCTGTAACTTCAAGTCCTCCCTCTTGCACCCCTAATAGGTTTTCTGCTGTAAACAGATGGCAAACCCAACCTAGGCTGAAGAATCACAGATTTATATTGATTATTTAAGTACCAAATGAAATTGCACCAGATTTTTTTTTATTATACCAGTGTCTAGTAGGCCTCTATTTTACAGATGGAGGAAAAGGACTGAATTCATGGCCTTAGTGTCTCTGTAGTGTCTAAAAATTGAGGGCATGGCCTCTGTATTTGTACACACAGGTGATATGTTCAATACAGCAGTTATCGTGTGGCAATGTCATTTGACATTCAGTTGAAGATAGCAAATAAATTGTGACAGTGACAAATACTGTGTACAAGATACCTTCATATTGGTGCAAACCCTAGTGAAATTAATCCCCCCATTTTGTTCTGTTTCATCAAGTCATTCCCAATGAGTGGTTCCTTTGTGATCAGTGACACTGATGGAAGTGGTGCTTGGAACTGCTGCTCCTGAAAACCATCTGAATCAGAGGAAAAGTGCAGAACCTGGCTCTGGGTCTTCTACCTTAGTTTGTGTTCAGAGAATTTGTAGGGTTTCTTCTATGCCTTTATTTGGTATACAGAGGAATAGAAAAAAGTCATTCTGAAACTATGTTTGGACACTCACAGTAAATGTTCTTCATGGCCTACCAAGCCATGTTAAAGACTAAGTGTTGCAAGTTAATCAGTGCCTTGAAGTTTCACTTCTTATTAGTGGCAAAACTTTGTGTTGACTGTGGCTTAGTCACCCAAATGTATTTGAGTCCCCCAAGAACTGAAAAATCCTTAGACCTACAACAGAATTTGGCAAATGGAGATGGAGGGCAGGTATACAGAAGATGTGGATGAAAGTGAGACCACAAATGATGAATGAAGTCTGAAGGCTTAGACTGTCACAGGTCACATCTGAAATAAGCTCTGTCAGATCACTGCATCAGTTTACATCATGTGTTATTTTCCTTTTACTTGCCTTTGATGTGCAGATCTTGGCTATGATGCTAATTCTACCTGCACAGAATGAAAAGGAAATTGTCCACCTGACACTGACTGGGTTAGATATATAACTGTAAAGTGAAGTAAATCAAAGCCAAGACTAAGCAGTGGTTGCTGTCCTGAAGAACCAAGTATTTTATTTTATATTGTGCACAGGACTATGTTCATTGTGTTCCTCTGTCACTAACTGAAAAGGAAAAGCAGTGTTTTGTAACCATGACATATCCTGTTATCTTCCTCAAGTAATGAGCTCATCCAGATTACTCCAAGGGGATGCTTACATTTTATCAGTGGCGCCTTGTTGCACAATTTCCAGTTTCTTTCTTGAAGATATAATAAAAGATTTATGTCTGAAGGACTATGATGTGGTTTTCATCTGAGAGCAAAACAATTCCTTCTAAAAAAATACCGTATCCCCAAATGATTTCATAATTGCAAACAGCGTTGATGAGCTCTGTGGCTTAAATGAGTTTATAACATATTTGCTGTGTTTTCCAGTGAATATTTTTGGATGCACTTAGTAAAATCCCCCTGCTTTTTTAAACTGACACTAAATAAGTGTGATCCATTAGTTGATGTCTACTGTAATAAGTAATTTTTTTCATTTAATTTCAATTTTTTTCAAATATTTCTCTCTCATTCTGTGTGTATGTGTGTGTGTTAAATAGTTTCAAATCTGAAAGTCAGCCATGTTTCTCATTATCAGACATCAGAAAGGCTTTTTTTCTCTTTGTGTTTTCATGCCACTTGAGGATAAGCAAGTTTCAGAATATTGCATGTTTTTGATGTATGGGTAAAATTCACATCTTCGGTTCTCAGTGCAGAAAGCTTATCTGCACTGCAGATCTCAATTGGATATTCTGTTCTCATCCCCTGCATTGGGCTCAGGTTGTTATCACCATGATTTCCACGTGCAGATAATTCACAATTCCTACAGCATGGACAGGAGAATTGGCCTGTATCAGTAATGTCAACATGCAGAAAAATATTTTATAATACACCTTGGATGAAAAGAATTTCTGAATCTGAGCTGCTATCAGGAAAGAAACCTGAGACATTGATTTAAAAGACCAGTGGTATGATTTTAGGTAACACTGGCTAGCTGGTTAGAATTAGTTTATCACACTGAATCATGAACATGGTCTTACTACTTTGGCTATTCTATTTCTTTTTACACTAGTAGCATTTGATGTTAGAAATGTGTTGTAATTTAGCCTGTCTGTGTTAAAGTCTGTTGATTTTATTTCAAAGACTTTCTGAGTCCTTTTTGGAAATAATTTACAGTGTACCAGTTCTGATTTGAGTTATGGACTTCCCTTATTCTTACTGCTACATCCGGTAGAAAATAATGCCTTTTTTTTAGATACATCTCAGCTGTCTTGGATCAAATTTGTGTTCCTCTTTATTCAGGATATCTATCATCTAAGAGTGGGTATTCTGAGGACTAAATTAAGGCAAAGCATGTACGTTGATGTTCTCAGTATTGCCATGAAGTGGGGAATTCTGTAGCCTAGTAAGAAAGAGCATTTCAGCTGCAAAGGTTGTGTCATGACATTAATATTCTCAATATTAGTTTCAACTTTTGCATCCCCATGTTGCACACAAGAGACACAAGTTATTCTGGATCTGGATCAGAGTATAAGTTTTGCAGAAGTTTCTGAACCTTTGCATTTTTCATTTTTCAACTAGGACTTGTCCCTTTATTTCCCCATTGTTAAATTTGCGCTGGCATTAAGCCCTAGCTATTAAATTAGAATATCGCCATTAACTTCTGACATAATGGGCAAAAAATAGTGGCTCTGATTTCAGAAGGGAGGAATTTAGCAAATAAGGCATGGATTGACTGTCCATTACCTGTGGGCAGTTAGTGCAGCATCTGTGGAGCCCAGGCTTGGCAAGGAAATGACCTCTCTGGGACACATCAGTTTCAGGTGAGACTCTTCTGTTGGTTGTGTGATGATTGATCTGATAACATTTCTCTCACAGTTCAGATCTGGAGGGTGCTCTGTAGCTTACACAAAGACCCAGGAAAGCTATGGTCAAGGATAGGGTGGGAAAAGAACAGTGAATCTGGCTATAGGCTTTGGAAAGAACATCAAAGCATTTCAGCTTCTTATAAGTCCCAGAATACTGCATGCCTTTGCATTCAGATCCTCATTCATTTAACCAGGATTGCAATGGGAATGGAAACAACAGAACATGAATCCACGGAAACAAAGGCGTTTGTACTATTCTGTGTGGCCCTCAGAAGCTGCAGTTTGGATATAATTATGACTCAAATGAAAGGACATTAACAAAGCAAATGAAATATTTTGTCTCTAATCTGTTCCAAAGAAAGCTTTTATGACTGAAAATTTCATAGATAGTTTTGGCCACTCTTTTTCAGAACACTATTTAAAACAGGTTATTTATCCTTTCAAATGGATCTATCTTTACTGGCATCTGAAAAATTTGTTTAAAGATATTTATTATATAGAGAATCTGTCAAATTCAAGTAGACGAAAACTTAATTATCATTAGTTCTTAAAGGATAAAGCTGTGGTGTGGGGAAAATGAGGAAAATTTTGTACCATGAGGAGTTGCTTCATGGATTTAGTTCACTCTTTCAAGGATTTTTGAGAAGAACAAGGCAGACGGACTTATAGGCAAGACTTTCAAGGGAACCTCTGTTTTTAGAAGTTCATATAAGGATCTTTGATTAATTCAAAATGAAATTTTGTACCGAGTCTTAAGTACTAGCCTTAAGTATCTAGTCTTAAGTACTTAACTACCTATTTGCTTACTACCTACTTACTCAACTACTTCCAGTGACCATAATTACCATCATGTCCCGTGGCAGCACATGGAGAGAGACCCAGGTACCTGAACAAGGTTATCCAGAGCTGAGCGGTGAATGTGTGGTCAAGAAACTGATTCTAGATTAAATAGTCTTTCTGAGGGAATACATTTTACTGACTTTTTTTTTTACATCGTGTGTATCTTAATTGGCATTGAGGTCAATGCAGAGTAGCATCTTCAGTTTTAAGATTCCTTTCTTTGCTACAGAGCATCTAAAATGTAAGGATTGGGTGCTGAGGGCTAGGTCCTGTCTGGAAGAATCTGTAATTCTTCATCTAGACTGGATGTTAAATTGGACAACCAGAAAGAAAAACTAATTTAAAACTGAAAACTTAAAGTTAAGTGTTGAAAGTACCTTCAGTATTTGGCGATAAATAGATGGGTGATACAAGGAAAATCTTCCGTGGTTGTAGTGCTCAGGTCCTAGCTCTAGCACAGACATGCTGTAATACTTTTTATACACTGTGTGACATGCTTACTAACTGGTCATAGTCTGCTTGCTCAGCTAAATCCTGTATTTGAGTAACATTTTCAGTTCCGGTTTTGCCCCCCCAGAATATTGAATTCTGAAATGTTCTTGCTAACTCTGCATTGAGATTTACAGATGTGTGATGCTTAGCAAGGGACATGGCTGCTCGGCCCTTTGCAAAAACATCTGTGCCCATCCCCCTCCATACACAGCAAGGTGGATGTCAGCCATCACTGCCTGTGTGGCAGTTACAGAAAATTCTGCAGAGAAACAGCCCCAAACTAATGAAGCTTTGCAGTTTTTGGACCCTCTCTTGCAACCAGCCCTCTTGAGGCAGGCATAGGTCTGACTTTAAAAGGTTGTGCAGATGTAACAAACCCTGCAGTCAGGGTTTCAAAAACCTGCTTTGTTTACCATCTCGCGCTAGTCTGGAGGGCAGCTTTGGGAACTGTTCAGTGGTACTCAAGTGCTACAGTACTTTGCTGCACATAGCAACAGGTTTTGTATAGGAACACAGAGGATCTCTTATCATCTTTGCACTGATTTTCTGAGGCAATGTAAACAAGGTGTTTAACGTCTTTGTGCTGCAGTTTCCTCACCACAATGATGGCAGGGACCCGCCCCTTATAAAACACCCAGAGAGCAGGAAGTGGGAAGGATCACGAAGGTGGATAATGGGAAGTTTAATTGGGTTTTACCTATAAAGTGTTTTGACATCCCATGATAAAGGATATTGACTTCAAGTTATTATTATTTACATTTAGAATTAAATGCATTAAATATTAATTATTATTTCTAATTAAAATGATAATTTTTTAGTATTTAACACTCAGTGTTATTCTGTTTTCCAGTTCTCATACCAGCCAACCTCTAAAGTGTGAAAGTTTTCCTCTCCAGAAGCTGCCCCAGTGTTACTGGGTGGAGAAGTGGAGGCTCCATGACATGCCAGATTACATAAAGCGGTGTCAGAGTTGGACTGCTGTCATCCATGCTGATTTCAAACACAGAGCTGCCACTGGCATATTTGCAGTTAGTGCCAGGAGACCAGTCTGAGTTAGTAATCACTATTTGTCTTGTGCTTCAGACTGGATGTCCAGATGCTTCAGTCCATACATCATCAGGGTGACAGAGTGTTTGAGGTGACTGGCCAGAGGACCTTGCTGACTTGTAGAGTGACAGTTCTGAGAATCAGGCTCCCAATTCTTTATCTTACACAGTTCTGTGTGAGTAACTCCTCTAGGAGCCTTTGTCCAGTGGGACTCCAGACACTGACATTCAGCAGTGCAGAGTGCTGTCTGCTGGATAACAGCCACCTCTGGATGAGTCTTCAGAAAGAAAAGCTGCAGGAATGCCATTTCTCATCAGCTGGTGTCACTGCTTGGAGCCAGATGTTCGCAGCTGGGTGTGGTTGTACAAAATGGTCTAGGAAAGAAAGAAGAAAATGTTTAATAGGAAACATTAACATTCTGGCTAAGCTATGGGCAAATGCAGCAATCCCTTGTTTACAACAATAACTACTGGAAGCTGCAGAAATAGACCTCTGACATTTAAAGTAGTATGTTGACTCTTTTTGATCAGACAGGAGATAATGTCATGTGCTGATTTTACCATAAACACTCCTAATAAAGACTCAGTATTTCAGCTATTGGCAAGAATTAGAAGAACATGAAATATCTTTTGAATATTCAAACACCAGGGTGTTTAGAAATTTGCAGTTTCCTGTAATTGTACTTTGTGTTTAAGAAACATTGTTTGCAGTAAATGACTTGATTTAAGAATATGTGATAACCTGATTATTGGAAATCTCAGAAGTACGACAATTCGCTTGTTCCATTTCTTTCTAAAATAACCCAGTCCCTGGGAATGGGGAATGTTTACGGTCAACAATGAGGACTATATTAAAATACAAAAATATAAATAAGGAAGAGCTTAATGGCCTTTGGAAACACAGCACATAATGCACATACATTTCTCCTATGTTTTAGGAGGATAGACATTCCCTTTTTCTGTGGATGTCTGATCATCTCACAGTGGCTAGTGAGTCACACCATGTGAAGCAGAGTAATTCTGGTAGGACCAGTCTGGAGAATGAGAAAGAAGTCACTGAGAGTTAAACACCTAAATATGCACCAGACTGGGAGATGAAAGCAACCACAAGAGGTTGTGAGCACTGCTGCATTTGATCCCCTGCACCTGCTTATTAAGTGAACATACAGCTCCCAATTAGAAACCCAAACTGGTTATATAAATAAAAGAGAGCTGGGGCTTCAGAGATGCATCCCAAACAGCCACAGAGCCATTTTTTTAGATGTCAAAAAAGGCTGAGGCCAGCTGAATATCGTGAGTCCTGGGCTTAGTCTAAAAGCATGTAAACTCCTACACAGTCTTTAGATTGCTGCAGTGAGGAGCCTAAGAATGTATATGCTTTGAAAAACAGAGCAGAGATCTTTCTCCCATTTAGAAGAGACTTGCTGGGGGACAGTGCTCCTTTTCATTATTATTTATTATTCAGCTCAGTGGTTAGTACACTCATTCAGGATGTGGGTGACCCAAGTTCAGTTCCTTCCTCTGCCTGAGGGTCTGTAAACTCACATCTCATACTTCCTTGGAGAGTGCCATTACCACCAGCCCATGGACTATTCTTAGGGTGGGGGACATTAAGTCCATCCTCTTGAAGTGGTTCCTCTTTGCATCTATCCTTTTTCTCTGTCCCAAGAAATGGGTAAATATGTCATGTGAAAAGTAGAAGCTTCAGCAGGAAGACCTCACAAAGCCCTAGAGCCCTTCTCTTGTTCATTCAAATTTAGGTGACAGCCTAGAGCTGAGACCAGTTTCCTGAAAAGTGGAACCTTTTGAGTTTGATTCCCCTAGGGCTGAGGGGTAGAATATATTTTCCATGTCCTGTGCTAGTGCTCTGACACTTAGCCATAAAGGGTGAGACTAAGGATGAACAAACAACAACCCCTTTGGGGGACTGATCTTTAAATGACTTCCCAGTTAGGGCAATTTGTGGTCAGAGCCCCAGTGGTAAAACTGTCCAAGTGTAAAGGTACAAATGTGTTTCAAGTAGCAATTTACCATGGGTAAAGGCACATATTTTAGCTTTGCCATCCCGGAAGACCTTACTTTAAGGCTAGCATTTTATACATTAAAATTCACTATAGTGGCTTAAACCAGGAACACATGTTTTTTCCTGCCTACTGCTCTGCTATATAGATCTCTAGATGGGAAGTGCTGTATGATGACTTCCTTGAAAATCTTCCCCTATGTGACATTGATCCTACACAATTTAGGAAGGAACATTTCTAAGTACCAAGTATGAAACAGAGGAATGGCAGACTGATTCCAAGTACAATTAAGGTAGCCTAGATAAGAGAATTTCAGTGTGGATAACTTGGGTTGGTTCAGTTAGTTATCTGCTGTCAGATATATCTGACAGGAGAATGATTGCCTGTTCCAAGAAACAAAAATCAAAAGGATTTTAAGAAAAAGTACTTGCTGGCTGAGATAAATCCAGGGTCCACACTGGACAGATCGTCAGCAGGGATTTGAGGAAGAGAAAACTCAACTCTTCCACAGGTCTGTGGTCACACTGCTGCTCCTCAGGAATCAGAGCACAGCCCAGCACGGGCAAGTGGGGGCAAGAGGCAAGAGCCCCAGCCTCTTCTTGTTACAGAATAGAGGCCAGGAAGACATTGCACATGGGAGCAGCAGGAAGCAGCCTGTTGGAGTTCTCATGGCATCTTGCTGGAGCTTGGTCCAGAGCTTAGGAAACCAAAGACGCTAATCTGCACTTTATCTGCTGCCTGCACCCCATGTGAATGAGCCCTGTGGCCAGGGAGTGCTGTCCTGCCAGCTGCATGAAAGCCTCACTGTGTCTGGGGAGCCATGTGTGGGTCAGACACAGTCCACTCCAAAGTCAGATAACTTTTCTTACAACCCTGAGCAATTACATTGAATTACTCTATCTCAAGCATATCTGCTGCTCTTAAACTACCCAGTGACGAGGCTTGGAGGAGATGGATTTTTTATTGTGTAAACAAGTGGAGCAGACAGGATCAAGTGTCAGAGAGACCAGGCTGCTGCATTGTTTTTAAATACCATTTTCTTAGATGGCTTGCAGAGTTAACTGCAGACTTTCCCTAAAATAAGGGACACATCTAATTGACAGCTGATGCCCAGCATAGTTAGTATTGGTTGAACGGATGTTCTAATGAACCAGTGTGCAGCTGATAAGTTACTGGACAACTTTCCTAGCTTGTAAAACAGTGATAAATAGTGTATCACTTGTTGAGGCCAGAGAGAATGACAGTGTAGCTGAGACAAAGCCAAATGCAATCTAATCCAAGCCCTTATCTACATTTTATTTGAAAGACATTATTTGAAGATCTCTGATTGTCATAGTTTGATAAGGGTCCACATACTATGAATTTATAGGCCTGTTGTTCCCACCATATTTATAACCTCATCAAGGTAGGGTTACTTTTTTCTTTTTTCTCGCTTCATGAAGAAGTCTCCAGGGGATCATTTCCAAGCAATTGAATTTAGTTACTTCATACAATGGCAGGTGAAATTAGTGCAAAGTAACAGGAGCTAGATTAATGTGATTTCAGGAAATAATCCATAAAAATCTTATGAGGCCTTTAGCAGGTTGTAAATTGGATTTTAGGCACGGGGAGAGAGAAAGAAAACTTAAAATCCTGAGGAAAATAATCAGTCAGTAATGAGAAGTGCTAACATTTTAACACTTTATGCTGAAATAAAATGCTGGAGAAAAAACCATAAAAATGACTAACAGTGACTTTTTAAATGAGATGAATGATTAGAATTGTGATTATAAATGTAAATATATGCCTCCTGCTTTTCTTACCAAACAATTGATCCATTTATCATCAAAGAGCTGCAAATCAATAAGAAAAAATTGAGATTGAAAGAAAAGGAAAATGTGTCTCAAATAGTCGCCCATCCTATGCCTGCAATGGGGAACTGATTTTTTCTTAGTCTAGTCATTAATTTTCATCATGTATTGATAAAGATTTGTGAGTGGGGAGCAACAGCAGGTCTGATGCTGTCAGTTTGAGGAGAGACTGGCTTGTCTTCTTTAAAATGACTTGTTTTCAAGTATTTTCCACATTCTTTGTAACCCCTTTAGTCCGTCTTTCACTGGAAATGGGAAATAAAGTTTTGAAAAATTGTGTACAATCCTGTTTTAGTTGTTTTAAAGCTAGGTCATGGCAGAATAAGAAATGTCTGGATAAGCTTGTGATTTTGATCAAGGCACATCTTTTGTGATGTACTCCAGACAGCTTACTTATCCAGAAAAAGTCCTCAGTATCCTAGTGAAAGTATCTCACCAGAGAAGTTAGAGAATGGATGGCTGAATTTCTCCCTCTGAGCACAGGCATTTAGGAAAGGAAAGGTCCTGCTATAAAATGTATGTGGCTTCTCTAAGCAGGGACGGAGCAGATCCCTGTCCCACAGTCACAGCATACACAGGAAAACAGAGAAGGAGCTCTTCATTAACAAATTAAACAGACGATGAGCTGCTGGCCAGTTTTTGTGTCATGCATGCAACCATATGCCTGAATTATCTTTCTTCTCCCTAAAAAAACTGGCCTTATCCCTATTGCTTTTTGGGGCTGGTGCCTGAGCTGTGCGGTCTCCTAACATTGTGCTGGCATTGATGGGGTAGTGGTAGCTGGTACAGGTCAGAACTATGCCAGGGCACAGGTGAGCAGCGGTGCTGGTCTTGAACCAGAGCTCTGGGATCTTTTGTTTTGCTGCCATACAAGACTGATATAATTACTCTGTCCTTATTGTAGAATGTGAGCTAAGGCTCAGCACTTCACTGTAGAGACCTTTTTAATACAAAACTGCTTATTTGCAGATGGTGATGAATCTCTTCCATAGATTGGTTACTGAAGAAGGTGAAAAGGACTATCCTCTCTATCCTTTGACAATACAGAAGCTTAATATGCCTAACTTAGTTTAAGACATCTGAATTTATCTGCCTTGCAGTGCAGGAGATGAACCCTAGTATATCTATCCAGAAATGCAATTTTTTGAAATTTCATGGGCCATGAAAATGAGCTGAAACCCAAGGTTCTTTGTGATTTGCAAAAATCAATGATTTTTTCATTCAAGAATGCTGGTCTTTTGAAGGGAAAGCATTTGATAGAGGCCCTGAGCTGCTTTTTTTAGCCCTGTAGGGGTTAGAGCTGGAACACAGAGAAGGAGCTTTTATTTGATGTAGAAGCTATGCCAATCAAAAACAGGGAAGAGGAGCTGGTGGCATAGACCGCAGGGTTTGAGGAAGCCTGCTGAGCCCCTGCCCAGGGCAGGCTCCCAGCAGGTCCATGCTCGGACTGAGGACTAGAACACACATAAATCCCACCCACTCCTGAGAGCAGACTCCACCTGCAGCAAACAGCAAACATTTGGGCTTGGTGATGACACAGGGTGTCAGGGAGGCTTACTTATTTCTCATTTGTTCTCTTTTTCCCACCAGGCCTTTACTGGTGCGTGATTTGTCTGGGAAGGATGATTTTATTACATAGAGAGTCATACAGAAAACACCTTGGGGACAATTTGACTGTAAGGCCATAAAATTGATTTCCTTTCCCGCAGAGAAATAACTTCATAAGTATAAAGATATTCAACGTACATTTGATGTCAAAATAAGTATAGCCATACCAGAGGAGCAGAGGGGTTAAGCAGTTCATTTGCTAGGTTAGTATATCCTGAACAAAATTTCCCTTCATCTCCAGGTGTTTATGGATTTAACACTTACAAAAAATGATATTAGTATTTGAGTGTCTGTTGGAGATGAAAGAGAATGAGCAGAGGAGGTGTGAAAGAGAGGGGCTGAGCCCTTGTGAGACCTGCACATTGCAGGGGTGACATTCTGCTAATGAGGGAAAAGTGCTCAGCACATCACTGAAAGTTTTTAGTAACCCAAAGCATCCCAGTACAGGAAGAAAAATAAACTAGGTGAGGATGACAGCAATGGACATAAACTCTAGCTGGTTGTTTAATGGAGTTTTATGAAATTATTGGAGTAATCCTTTCCTTTCTTCCCTCTGTATTGAAGATTGGCATTTAGCTAAAAGCCAGGAAACTGATTTTATGAGTCCCTCTGCTGCTCTCCAATTTTCTGAATAAGAAATAGTGTTTTTGGGGATCAAGGACACAGCAAACATCACTGGGCCAGAGCTGAGCCACAAAATCAGGATCTTCTTGTCAAAATCCATATCCCTGCCAGCCAGGTGGAGCATTGCACTGGGGACCATCTCCTGGAGGGTCCCTGCTGATTGCAAGGGCCCTGTTGAAGACCAAAAAGGGGATTTGGATGCGTGTAAGAAAGGAGAGAGAGAGGAACAGAATGTGATCTGACTGAAATGAGCTGAGGTAGGAGATGCAAGTGAAGATGTGAAATGGACTGGCTGCTGTGAAAAGGTAACAAAATTTCATCCCAACAGATTAAGGAAGGAAGGCTATGGAAAATTTCATTAAAACAAGAAGAACAGCAGAGACATTTTTCTGAGTCACAAGGATCTGGGACAGAAAGCTGAAAACATTAAGACCAGCACCATACCCTCAGCTGGCTCTTCCATTTCTGATTATATTTCAGAACTGCTAACTGTTCATGTAACTTATTTTCTTGAGAGGTAGGAGTTTAACTTTCAAAAAAGCTGTTTAACTGCAAAACGTCGGAAACCAGATAATTGAATTTTCCAGTTTAGATTTGATCTAATTGTCTCAGTTGGTTATAATGTGAAATGGAAGAAATTTCCAGAAGACAAAAAGAAGCTTTTGTGCTAAAAGCAAATGCTGAAGACTTTTGTGGGCATTGTTATTTTGAGGAAAGGATAAAAAACAATCTACAGGAAAAGTTTTTTTAGAATAAAAAAGGTAGAGACTGCAGTGTGCAAATAAAAGAAACTATGCAAGAACACTGGAGCCGTAAGTCCATGAGTTATTGTATCTGGCATATTTTGTGATGCCCTTATTTTCCAAGGGGAAAAAGAGTAGCAGAGCTCTTCCTTTCATTTGTACCGCTCCAGTGAGGAACCTTAAGCTGTGGACTTTTTCAGAATAACACACATTTCTACTGAGCAGACAGATTGCATGGGCAGAGCACTTCTGTCCATGTAGTTTATATGAGACTGGAATTTATTAGCCCAGTGTTTTTAAAGTGCAATAAAATGCAGCACTCACATCTCTCTGGGGATCTGTATTATGTAGAGTGTTGTGACTTAAAAAGAAGAAGTGCTGTCATATTGTGCTCTACCACCCAACTTGCAGGAGCAACCATGGTTAGGTATTTAAAGGAAATACATTGGTATTTTCAGCAGGGCTGGAAAGAGAGTTCTTCCACACCAGGGCAGTGATCCATCTGCCTGAAAAGCTTGACATTCCCCAGCCAAGTGGCAAGAGTTCTCTTCTCTAAAGGTACAGGGGAGAAGGAAATAACACAGGCAACTCCTCTCTACTGGCAGCACTTCAGCTACTCAAAGGTAGATGTGTGCAGTGCCCGTTGAATGAGAACAGTCCTGAGCTTTCCTTCCCACCTCAAGGGTTTATTATCTGGATGGCTTGCCCTGGTCAGCTGCTAGGTGTGCTGCTAGAAGCCATATCACATTGCTGCCTTCTCAGTCAAACCCTGGGGCTCTGTTACAAACTGGTGGCGCATTCCTCCTCTCCCCCACATGAGAAAAAAAAAAAAAGTCCTTGCATATAATCACCATGTGCAAAAAACGTAGCTGAGGTTTAAGAACCACTTTAGAATTCAGTGGTGTTGTGTCTACTGGAATGACATTCATGTGCTGGAGAATTCTTTAGGATATGCAAAATTTATCTGCCCTGGATGACTCAGTATTGGACTCAGGGCTGGGCTTTCAAAGTGTTGTGGTGACTTTCCCTTTAGTTCCACCTTTCTGGTTTTAGCTTTACCTGAATAGAAGCAAACTATTATTAAGAAAGGAAAAATTGTGTTTAGAGAATTTTTGTCTAAAGAATTTCAATGAGTATAAAATATAGAGATGCTATTTGGAGAAAATCTATTTGTGAGCTAGTTCTTCCACTGTAACTGCCCTTAAATAGGTAGAATTTACTACTGTTGCAAGTTCTGTTTGGAGATGAAAAATTATATTTGGTCAGAAGTAGAACAGTTTCTTCCTTTTTTCATTTTTCCTTTATAAGTATTGAGGTAGTTAGCTCAACTGTTTCTCTTAGTGAAGATTGAATAGTTTCCTTTTTTACAGTTTTTCTGCCTATGACATTCTAATATAAATACACACACATGTGTACACACACACACACACACACACACACACACACACATATATATACACTTATTATTATGTATTAGTGGCTGACCTTGATGAAATGAAGCTGAAGCCGAGAGATTATTCAGGTTTGCTTTGCTTCAACTGTGTCTGCTTTGGTAGTTTTGGCTTTAGTTTTTGATGAAGATGCTAAAGAAATAAGATAATGGCTTATTTTCTTATTAAAGTCGTAGTAGAATAAATGAACTTTCTTCTCATTTACCTCCTCCCTGAGAAAGTGAATATTCCTATATAAACTTCTCAGCAGGAAAGCATTTAGAAAACTCTGTCCTGGACCCTTGATTTCATTTGTTAAGGAACCCTGAAGATTTCATTTAACTTCATCTCTGTCTTGCTTCCTACCCTTCTCTTCCTCACCTGTTTCACTGAGTGGAGTAGATACACCAAATAGAGAATATCTCCCAGAATTCAGTGTATATCCAGCATATATTATTGTCCTAATTAGTGTATTCTTGCTTTTTCCTTTAGCAAATATCTGTCAGAAAAAACGCACAAGTTTTCTTTCATTGGCGATTCCATGATTGTTTTTGTGTCACTACGGACTGTGATTCAGGATCCTTGGCAAATTTGGCTGTGGCAACTGAAGAAAAGTTGTTCATATGTGCCTACATCAGTTTGTCCTCTTGACCTGTTGATCCCTAATAGCTGAAGTCATGGGAGATCACAGTGGCCAATGGTTTTAATGTGACCTAAAATCAGTGTGCATCCATTGTAGGGGAATTCCAGAAATTCTTCTTTTGTAAGGATTTGTGTTAGGATTCTAGTTTTGTTGCATGCCATCATGATGGAGACAGTTGTTTCTCTGGGCTTACATCCTTGTGTGTTTTGGAGAGCACAGAATACCGAAGCCAACAAAGCATTTTGTACGATTTCCTTCTCCTGTCTCTGTCAGCTCCAGAAGAGGAGCAGGTATGAGGACCTTTTGCCCACTACCCTGCCAGCCCAACCATCCAGTCAAGCTGTTGTCATTTATCAATCTCCTGTGAAGTGTCAAGTGCTGGGCAGTGTAAGATACTGGCCATGAAGGGCAATGGCTGTACAAGTTTTATATTCTTAAATTCATATTAGATATCCCTACTGAGGTAGAGTAGCCAAATGAGTAATGTTACAGTGTCAGCACACCCAAGATTTTTGTGCTCAGTTGAACTGAGTTAGATTTTTTAATTGTCATCAACATGGTATATAATAACACCTGTTCAAGGGTGAATGAGTAGGTATCAGTAGTTTCAATGTTCTATTAATATATTAGGCTATTAAGTATATATTCAGAACACACACACACACACACACACACACACACACACACACACAACACCCAAACCCATCACCGTAAAGACTGTAGAGTTAAGATGCAAGTATGTCAGCAAGCAAAAATAAAGATAAGAATTCAGCTGTAGTGCAAAGCTGTCCGTAAGGAAGCAAAATCTTAATACATGAAGCATCAGACGACCTTAATAGTATGTGGCTTCACCAGCTGTTCCTTTAATTACAACATGAAATTTAACATACATTAATTGTAAGGTTTTAATCATCTAACCAGAGAATTAGAAAACACTATGGACATGACTATATTTATACAGAATCAAAAATGAAATTGTCTCAAACTTATTTAACCTTCCCTTCTCTGCCAACAGCAACAATAACAGAAAATCATCTGTGTCCTGAGGTTAAATGCTCAGTCTTTCAGCCTGAAATGTGAATGCTTTGGCAGTGCTGAAAGTCTATTAAAGGAGAAGTTTTGTTTGAGATTGTTTTGGAACCAAAGTTATTTGGAGCTCTATTAGACCCCGTTATAATGGAGGAGTGTGTGGGCAGATGTTCAAAAGCAACAAGGTTGCCACATCTTAACAGGCTATTGCTCATCAGCTGAGCAATGGTAACTGGCTAGTTGCACAAACTTACCCTCCCTGGTTGTAAAGTAAAACCTACTAGCTTAACTAATGAGTCATTAAACCAAAGTAACTCAGTGCTTTTGCTTGTATGCCCACAATCAGAGACTGCATTGGAGCTAAAGTGCCAGGCGCTATGGGTAAGGTTTGAAGTGATTTTGGAGTTGTTTTGCTCCTGAAGCCACATTTTCAAAGGTGGTGGGGTGGTTTCACAAGTTCAGAGGCTTAGCTCCCCTGTGTCTCAGTGCCCATGCCATATTTGAAGAGAGTCTTTCTCAAGAGGGAGCTCCAGTCACTCAGGCCAGGAGGAAAGTGACGAGAAAAAGCCCTGAGGTTTCTTGCAGGGAAAGGAAGAAGTGGAGGAAATGATGCAGAGGATCCTGACCAGCTTGTGTGGTTGGTGAACTTTGTGGAAAGACCTGGGGAGTCTCTACTTTCTTATTCAAGGGAGAAATTCACCCAACATTTCCCCTGCTTTGTTGTACCACAGCTTGCTTTCTAAATCATTCAGACACTTTGGAAAATGCTGTCCTAAATGTCCACTCCTACTCATTAAAATCAGTGGGTATCAAAGATTTTTGGTGGGAATGGCAGAGAGGGCCCTTACGAAGTTGCACTCCCCTTGCTTGTGACATGAACAGAGCCTGTTGTGTGAATGTGGTGTTGTGTTCATTCCAGGCCCATCTATTATTCTCTGGGTAACAGCAAATACCATTTATTTCCATTTATGCAGACCATAAATCAACATGATATTAGCAGCATGTGATCTAATGCTGCACAGTGTGCATCAGCATGAGAAGAACAAATCTGTTCAAAGTTCTGGAACACTTAAATGTCCCTTTTTCACTCCCTTTTTCTCCTTCCCATTGTTTTAAAACCATTTAAATAAGACCTTCTACAATCATTACAGGGTGGGCTTTTTCTCTCTGGGGAAGAAGCATTGCTGGAAACTGCTCTCTTCTAGTTTGCAGGGGAGGAAGCTTTTAACATCTTTCTGGTTTTCTATTATCAGGAGAACAAGCATGTAGCAAATCAACCTCCCAGATGTGGCAAAAAAAAGGATGACATTTAATAACAAATCACTGCATCCAGATTGGGAGGTTTTCAGTTATATCCTGGTTTTAATACTGTGAATCCATCTGTTACAAAACAGGAGAGAATATTCATCGTTGGTGTCATTCATAGGTTACTAGCTGTTGTTGCTTAAAGAGACACGTATTTGGATGCCAATGAGATAAAAGGACCTAAAATGAACACCCTTGGGAGACAACATAGTGCCTGCTTCAGGTTGTACCTCTCCAATGGCTCCAGTGAGCCAGATTGCTACTGCCATCCCAAAATTAGCAGGCTTGGTGGAGGTGCAGGATGATTTGAAAGTTCACTGACTCCAAATGGGTGTGAGCTCAGATGTAGCATGTACTAGCAGGCCTAAGACCAGGTCAGTGTTCAGGACTGAGCTTCTCCTTGCCTCAGTGCTCCTGGAGCCACACATGCCTGCCTGGCTTTATGGCTTTCTACCTGGGTAGAGAGCTCTGAAAGGAAGCAAAACTCACGTCTTAATGATGGAAATCTCTTTAAGAGTTCTGAAGGAAATCTACTTAAAACATTAATTGAAGTATAAGGAGGCGCTTAATGCACACCCAGTAGATGGGGAATTCTACAGCAGAGGGGCATTGGGGAGGAAAGAACAACAGAATGTTGTAGGTGTCTGCATAGGCAGAGTGTCATAGTGCACATATGGCAATCTTTCCATGGCATGGAGAGGTAGGACAGTGCTATCAGTTTGCAAGTTGCCCTACACAATGGAAGTGTTGTGACGCACTAAAGGGTTAAAACAAAGACTCCCTCCGAAGGACTGAACTGGAAGCTCCTCAGATCTCTCAGGGCAGCTTATCACTTGATCACTCTCCATTTCTAGATGACATGGGTAATGCTAGACTCTTTTCTTGCAGCATTCATGTACCTGACATCCTTTTGTCAAATGAGGTTAAAAAATGTTTTTTGACTGCTTTCAGGTGAATGATGATGCCGAAGAGGTTATGGAGTTTCCCTCACTGGGCATATTAAAAAACTATCTGAAAGCTCTCGTGGTTTAGGAGTGGTATTCTCCAACTAAGTCTTCCCACTGAAACCACTCCAAGCCATGCACTTCTTGCTTGTTCCCTCCTTTCACTTCTTCTGCCCTGCAGTGGGATAAAAAGGAGAATTGGAGTAACAAAGGGTAAAGATAATGGGTTGAAATAGGGGCAATTTACTGAATTTACTGAATTTACTGGAAACAGCAATCAGATAAGAAAAACAGTATGAGCAGCAGTAATGAGAGAGGGTCCAAGAAAAGAAACATCATTGCTCACTGTGAAAACCCCCAGCAACAGAAAATACCTGACTGCTCCCTTTGCCATGCTACCCCACTGCTCCCAGCTCAGATCCAGCACTATCCAACCACTCCCTCTGGCTCAGAACTGGTGTCACCCAGCAGGTCTATCCAGCTGGGAACCAGGGTCCCCTCACCACTCCCTCTGCCACTCTTGCTTGACTGGAAAGAACCACTTCTCCTCAGAAGAGAGATCCTTCACCCCACCCTTGGAAAATGACATGAGGTGGTATAGAACAACTTCTGGGTTCTGGCTGTGCCCCTCCGGGCTATTGCAAAAAATTGACCCTGTCCTGTCTGGAGTCAAGATAAATGCAAACCTGCCCAATGTGCTCTGCTTGAGCAGGGACATTGGACCAGATGACTCTCTATGGTCTCTCAAACATTGTGTGACTGGGTGATAGTTAGGTATTTCATCATGCATAAGAGTGGTTTTATTATTGATCTTTATGTGAGCTTGAGAGTGCCAGTTAATAAAAAGTCCTGATGTACCAGGAGCTGCACACATGATGAAGTATCTTACCAAATATACAAATGTGTAAATTTATTGCAGTTCCTAAATACACTTCCTGAATCTCCCTGAAATGCAGTTTATCAAGACAAACTAAAAAGACTTCTATTGTCCTCTAATTCTGTCAAAAAAATCCACTTCATTTCTCTGGTAATGCTCTCTATTTCAATCCCCAGCATTCTTTAATATTCACAGCAGGGTTGGGGGTTCATATCGTTGTTTCAGCTAATTGGTACTGCAATAAAAGAATATGAAACATAAAAAGATCCTGGAGGAGAATGTTATAAAAAGCATCAGGGCAAAGTGTCTAAATGGGCATATCTGGTATAGAACACCTGTAGCCTTTAATTTAGAGCCTCTCCAGTTCCTCTGGGGTGCTCCTAGGAGAGATTTAAAACATCCTCATCACACTTGGCTGTGGGCAACTTTTCCTCCTTGTGCTTGGTGCACATCAAATGCAGCTTAACAGATATTCAATGATTTTATGAGACACGTAGTGAAGGAGGAGGTCCTGAGTTTGCACCTTGCTCTTCTTTCCTGACTAGAAAAGATTTTCTTAACTGATCTCACAGGAAACAAAAGCACTGGAAATCTTGGTGCTGATTTAGTTTTGAATCTGGTTGCTGTGTGTTTCTGACAGGCACAGAAGAGGCTGCAACAGTAAGAGGGCTGATGAAAACCAGTCAGTTCTTCATGATTCTTTATCCTTGCTGATGTTTGGCTTCCAAATAGCCATAAGCCTTTCCCTGATATTTCCAAGCACAGAAATCTTGTCTGGCAAGAGTTTGAGAATTCTGGAAATTTATCTGCAATTTTCTTGGGTACTGTTTGTCCATGCAAGTCATGCATGGTGAGTCTGACAGACACTGATCTCATGGCATGCAGTCACATACTTCCGTCTAGAAATTTTGTATGTAACTAGACTGGGGAGAGCCCCAAATCATGACTTTTTTATCTTTCTTCTAATGATGTTTCCACAGTTCCTTGAAGTACACTGGAAGCTGAGCTAATCATGGTAGGCTTCTTTGAGCCACAGTGGCTGGATGGCACAGCTGAGGTCCACAAGGAAAAGAGAGCCTTTAACCCAGGCAGCCATGAACTGTCAAAAACCATCCAATCTAGATGTTCACTATTATTGTTATAAATTGTGAAAATATTGAAAACATAGAGAGAAGAGCAGTATCACCTTTCTCTGTGTTGAAAAATTTAAATATTGTCTCTTGGATCTATGTTGGCTTTTTTTTTTTTAAGTAATTTGATCTTCCAGTTGGAAAAATAGGTGTTTTCTAATAGCAAACTTACTTGTAGCTTTAGAGAATTTCTAAATGCAAGTGATACCAGCAAGCTTAACTACCGGTGGTGCAACTGTCTTTGTCTACTCATTTGCATCATTTGTTTCTCTCTCTTTTACTAAAAAACAGATATGTTTTGCCTGCACTGACAAGGAGAATAGTAAAAAAAAGGAAAAAAAAAATTAGTCTGGATTCCTGAGATCTGTTTTCAGTTAATATTTTGAGGAATACCCAAACTGAAACAGGCACCAGTTTGCTGATTGGTTCTATTATAGTTTGAATATAAACATATATGTCTCATTTTCTTATTAGAAGAATGCAGATTAGAATATTTGAAGCATATATTACACAGTTGCAGGGTGTTTTGATCTGCATTTGTAATGAGGGGAATAGGAAGAGCAAATGGCAGCTGAATAATCACCTCAGTCTTGAGATTACTTGCACTGCTGCTTCTCTGCAGCTCTTGCTCTCTCCCCAAAGGACAGAATGAATCTGCTCTGGGAGGATGTGAACCATGTTTTCTGTGACAAAGCCTGCATTTCCCATCGTGTGACCACACTGAAGCAAAATGACTTCTCAAAAGCTGCCTCAAATGCATTCTGACTCCTGACAGGTGCAAGCATGGCGATAGGGCTTTTTTAGGAAATGGTTAAAGAAATAAGGTTGCTTTGTTGGTGGTAAACAAGCACAAGAAGTCACATGTTTTACGCATGCAGAGCTGGACTGTGCAACTTTTCTGAGATGTTTTCCAGGCTAAAGATTGAGCAAACCCAGGGAAGACTGGATATTTGTGTGGATGAGAAGGTAATCCTGAGCTGCAGTAGAACCAGCATGAAAAGAACACAGGCTGGAGGTAATTCACCAGATAAAGAAATTTATAATGGTATTAAGGTTTTAAACTTTGTGGGAATTGAGTTTTCTGTGTATGCCAGGGATTTTCTCACATCTTCTTGCAAAACAGAGCACTGACTTCTGTTTCGCATCATTGCACTAGTCTGACAGTTGCTTCTTTGGTTTCATACCTTTAAATTTTGGGTGTTGAAGAAAGTACTTTTACAGACATCCAAAAAGAGCTTAGATACTAAAGAGCTTTTGTGTAGACATGGCAAACCTGTGACTTAAATTATGTGGTTGAAATTTGCAATAGGCCTCAGATATCTGTTGTAATCTGGCACACAGTTGCAGGGAAAGTGGGCAGATGGAGGTGTGGAGCAACAGTTGTGGAACAAAGAGGTTATTCCTGAGAGCAGTTTAACAGCTTTCCTGCTAAAGAAAATGATTGATGTTAAAATCAAATGGGAAATCTTATAAAATGGTAATAACTATGTCACCCTGCTGTCCATACAAAGATACATACATTGCTGTTATTTGGGACTTATCCTTTGTGTTCTTGAAACCTCAGACAAGCAGTGTATACCAATAGTAAATACTCCCATAATTTCTGATACATGTTGCATGAAAATCGTTACATCTTTTCATGAAATAAGCAGAACATAGGAATAAACATGGCAGTTGGAACAAAACTCTGATTTTTACAGAATGATGAAAGAAAAACACTGCTTGAATAATGCAATCATTTGTGTTCTGTGAAGGGATACCTCTCACCATTTAGGAATTAATTGGTTAAATATTTTACTCAACATTACCACTCAATAGACTTTAAATAGGCAAAGAAAATGATATAGTGTAGAATTTGAGAATATTACAATGAGTGGGGTAGAGGTCTGGGAGGAGAAGGGAGTGAAAATGGGGTGTTGATGCTCCTTGTCTTCAGAAGAGGGAGGAAGGTGAGGGTGAGGTGAGGAAGGTAAGGCAGCCCTTGGGCTACAAGTGGGAGTCTAATGTGTGTTTATGCCTAGAGACAGAGAGGGGAGGCAGGCTTGGCAGGCTTAACCCTGAAGAGTTGAAGGCTTGAACTTCAAGAAAATGCAGTCTTCTTAAAGGAAGTTTTAACAATCAACCAGCCAAGGTAAGACCCAAGGCACTGAGGTGGCAGTGGAAAGTCTTTCAGCCTGTAGAAGAGAGGGACACACACATGTTCACCTCTCTTTGGGGTGTCCAAGTACCAAATGTAATGACCAGCACATGCTTCATACTGCTTGTTGCTATAGTTTCTCCAGACTCTCTGAAACTAATTTGTAAGCCTAAACTTCACACAATCTCCAAACCCTCAACTTTCCATACCTGTCACAAAAATTGGGCTGTGGGTATCTTGAGTCCTATGGCTTGCCTTGCTGCACTGGCCCAGTGTGAAGCAGCTGTACACGGTTCCTACCCACCATGTGTTTGCCAGTAAAAAAACATCTCCTGAAGCTCAGGGCTCTCATTTGCTTCCCAATAATCAATAACTGCTGGAGAGCAAGGGGAAAAGATTTTTGGGATGGTTTAGTGACTGCAATAAAAGCACCTGTGAATTGCACTGGGACCATTAAAGACCCTTTGTCCAGAATTCCTGAAGATATTTCCAGAGCTGAAAAACTACAAATGTGTGTTAAAGCCTCCTCTGTATTCTGTGGTACAAGTTTCTCTGGATGCAAGTAAGAATTCATTTCTTAGTATAACCTATGAAAAGGTGCTTTTAAAAGGCAAGGAAATACAATAATGCAGGAAACACCACAAGCTGTGATCGTAATCTAGTTTCATTTTGCCTTTATGCACAACTATTTTTCCTCCAGCTTAAAACTTTGGCATTTCCTAGTCATGGACTTTGGAGCCAAACTTTGCTAGTGTGAACCTATCTCTAGGTTGAGATATTTATAGTGATGTTGAAATCTTACTGTACTAGTGAATGAACGGTAGCACATTTTGCAGGAATAATGAAATCTCAGCAACATGAGACCTCAATAAAGCACATTGTTGCTAAATCTTTGCTGACTGCTGTTTTTATGTGTGAATTATAAGGTGTGTGGATAAGCAAAGTGCGAATTAATGAGGTTTTGCTGTGCTGAAATGAAACTGTGGTGGGACATGAGTTAAGAAATATGGTGTTACTTAGTATTTTGTATTCAAGAAATTATGTTTTCTGAGCAGCTGCCAGTCAGAGCATGGGTGGCTGTACTGAGGGCATCTTTACAACCGTATTTTTGTATGTATATTCCTAGGGGAGATTTTTATCCATCAGTTTTATTTCCATTAACCAAAGAGAAGGTTGAACAAACTAATTCTCTATTAAGGCCTAAGAGGAATAGACCATGAGCAGGAAGCTTTCAAGAAACCCTTATCTGTTTTCAAGAAGCCCTTATCTGTGTACTCAACTAAAGAGACTGTAGAGAGGACCTACTCCCCTTTCCACTTTCTTTCTGTGGTTCCTACTTCCCTTTCCACTGTCCTTCTGGTCACGGAGTGTCACCTCTATTCCTCTCATTGCTCAGCTTACTGCTGGCCAGTGGTGCTGCAGGGTGGGCAGGAATACCTCGTGTGCAGCCATCTGATCTGCAGTTTGCTCAGCCCCTCCTGAGCTGTCACTGGGATCCACTGCATTAGCTGGGCTGGTAGGTAGTGGAAAAGCTCATGACCACAAACGTACATAATTCCTGTCTGTGTGAGAGGTTGTGTGCAGGGCTCAGCCTCTGGATGGAAAAGCTCTTTCCAGGTGAACACAGAGGTCTAGTAACAGGTAATGATACTGCTGCATTCTGGTACAACTTGGAGGTGGGTTTGCAGGATAGCTGTTTCCCTGCCTTCTCCTCCAGGCTTTTGGTGTTGCTGATGCTGACTGAGGTGTCTGATAGCTGCTGTGGTCACAGTCATCATCCCACCAGCTTGCTCCTGTGGGTAGAGAATTCAGAGGAAATTCAGGCCAGGTCATGAACAGCTTTCTCATCCTACCTCAATCCATCCTCTGTTCACTGTTTTGCCTTTCTCAGCCTCTCTTTGTCTGTGGCAAAGCGAGTCATCGTGTTAGTCTGCCAATCCTCCATTGCTGTCCTTACCACTTCAGCACTTGGAGACATCTGCCTGAGCTGGTGTGGAAGTTGTAGACCCATTTGGCACAGAACACTCCATATCCTATGAGCAATCTGCATCTCCTTTCTTCCAGACTGTGTGAGGAGTGAAACAGAGCCAGGACCAGAGCAGCTGAAGTGCATCGGTGCTTGCTTAAATAGACTGGCTTAACTTTTATTTACGTATTTGCTTCTGTGCAGTGGGACAACCTACCACAGCTGGAATTTTAGGTGAAGTGGAGCATGAAGCATGGGAGATGACCTGAATGCTTCTGTAGAAGAACGTGGGCTGAAGGAACATTCCTTCCCCAGGAGATGTTATGGAGGAACTGCTCTCTAGTTAAAAGTTTTCTGTCATCACATTTTGCATAACTTCTCACAATATAGTGAGCCTTTGTGCAGAACTGTATAGGTTAGGCTTTAAAGGAGTCCTATGATATTTTACAAAAGTATTTCTTTGGTTTGGACCAAAGAGCTGTTGTGGGACAGCGTGACAAATGGCTGAGGAAGTGCTGATAACTCATCTATCCTATACAAACATCCCTGAGAAGATTAGAGATCATCAGCCATGTAATTGCCATTTTGTGCTCTTCTCGCCTTTCCACAAAATGCACATGCATGAACATGCTCTTCCATGATAAATCCTACAAACTTCATTTGGAAAGTAAATTTTCTGAGTGTTTCTGTCTGAGGGTTGTTGTTTTCTGTGGAAGAAAAAGGCTGGAGGAACCTTGGTTCTGGAGAGGGAATGGGACAGTGAACACCCTGGCATCTGCATTGGTGTCAATGGGTAGCTGCACAGCTCAGCTGGCATATGTCTTTGCTTGAGTAAGCTTGCAAGCAGATCAGCTTTTGCATAAGCTTTTACTAGAATAAATGCCATCTTTGAATGAAGACAAGATGTTTTTAGGACTTAGCTAAGTTATGCACAATGCAGTTTGTTGGTGGTGTTTGTCACAGCTTTTGAAATTCAGCTGATTCTAGACAACATCCAAAACAATTCTTTATTTTAAAACTGAACTACAGCTACTTCTGTCAGAGTGTGGCCTTTTCTCACTGCTCTGCTCTATTGCTGCAAAGTGGGTGAGTCCAACTTTGTATTTGGATTTTAGGTGATGCAGTGTTGCTTGAAACAGTTTCACAGTGAGTGTGACTGGGTCAAAGTGAGCTCTGCTAAAAGGTGATTTTCCTACTCCCACACCACATTCCCATCCCATCACATCCTATTTCACAATGTGAGTACTCTTTTTTTCCCCCAAGCTTCTTCTGTGCACTAGAAGAAGCTGACAGAGCATTTCGCACACGCTTTGGCTGCCGTCAGTCTGTACCCTCAGGAAACTGGCCAGATGCTGTAGCAGATTGAGCCCAAGACCATTCCTATGTGTTTCTGATCTGAACATCAAGCCAGTGCTTGAATACCAGAAACTTCTCAGGAAAGAATATTACTCTTTTCCTCCTTAAATTTCCTTCCCTAAACTATGAATTAGTTGTACACAGCATATCACCCTTTTTGCCTTCCTTGACAGGTCTTTTTCCTCAATGATAGAAGTGCCCGTGTGGCAGAGTGTTCTCATTGTGGTACACTCCCCCTGTAGTAGGTAGCACCCAAGCAGGTAAAGATATATTTAACAAACAGATGTGGTCTCACATCATCCGAAAGCGATGAAACTGCTGCAAGCTTTACCTGCCTGCCAGCACTGAATTACTTCCAATTAATTGCACAGAGCTGCAGCAGAAACAGTGAACTCCTCATACACTTTTCCTTCTCAAAGACCTCAGCTGACATGCCTTAGACAATGCTAATCAGGCATCAAAAGGCATGAGCTAAAGCCATAGAGCTTTACCAGGACCAGTGCTTTCAAACAAGCATGACTCACTTGTCAAGCATGGCTCTCAGCCTGTGGAAAATCCTTCTGAGGGAAGCAGAAGCAACACCGCTTAGGAGACATTTAAAGTGCTCCCCAGAGACATTTAAAACTACACTGGACAAAGCAGTAGAAAGTGTACTGCAGGAAACAATCCTGCATTGGCGTGGGGTTTTGGTCTAAATGACCTAATAGGTCTTTTCTGCCTCTAATTTCAATGATTTTATGACTGGAAATAACTTCTAACTTAAGAGGATTTAGATGGCAGGCATGGGCATGCATTATTTACAGCTGAACCTAAAGTAACTGCTATATTATGGAGTGCGTGAGCAGTAGTGGTGAGTGAGGATTGAGCAGGTAAATGTTGAGAGGAGTGCATGGGATTAGGCAGCAGTGGTGGAGTTGGGATAATGAGAATAGATTTCTTTGCAAAAGGGGTACTTCTAATTGGAAGACGTGTAAGAGTCCTGACTACAACAGGTACCTTTCAATATATTTTACAGCTGAATTGTTGGCTTTTAAAATGTTTTTCGACACTGGCTGTAGTTAATTTGAAGGCATATAGAAAAACATGTTTAATTTTACTCTCTTTGAGAGAATGTTGCAGGGCTTCCTCTGACAGAGGCTGAGCTCCCACAGCTCGTAAGCTCATTTTGCATATTTGGGAGGAACTTCTAGTTAAATAGAAATTGTTGCACAAAACTGTGACCTACTGATCATGCTGTGGCCAAACCAGCTTGCAAATGCACACAGAGAATGGTTTCCTCCTCTGTGCTTGTCTTCTCAGTTATTATCAGCCATTCTTGACATTTACAAGTAATTTTCTCCCAGACACACTCATGGAGCAGGGTTATTTATGAATGTTTCTTTCCTTTGTGCACAGGAGTTGAGGACAGGGGACTGCCACAGTGAAGAAAATCTGTATGTGGCACAAATGCATGCATGGTCTGAGCTGAGAGATGAGCCCTGACTTTGTGATTATGGGGCCATAGCAATTACATAGCTTATTTAATCAAGTAGCATCCACTCTGGTGTCTTCATTTTCTTTATTAGAAAAGAAAAAAGACATCTCTCATTATCAGCTAGACATGTGGAGCTAATTACTATGACTTTGATGTTCTGTTTTTAACTTCCTGACTTTTATGTTATCCCTTTAAATCCTTCTGCTAAAAATGCACTTTTTATATATGTGTGGAACTGGGAAACTTTGTAATAGTTAATTGAAAAGGGAAGTATTTTGATTTCCTGTCTATTTGGGTGCACATCTACTGAGACACTCCCGCAGAAGGATCCTGAAAATGTATCAGGATTAACTTGAAGTAATCTTCCTTAACTTTCCCCTTTTTCTTTGCAAGGGGAGGGAGTGTGGGATCAGGATTCATGAATGGGACTGGAATTCCAGGAGGGTAGAGTGTAGCTTGGACTCTACTGCAATCTTGGGTAAGTAATTTAACATCTATCTGCCTTAGTTTCTCTTTTTTGGAAAAAATATTGCAATCTCTTCTTCAGGCCACTGATATGACGCCTAATTTGTGTGTGTGGAAGGTCTTGTAAATCCTTAATTTAGGAAAGGAACAGAAGAATAAGTAGCCATTAATACTAGTCTCACCAGAATAGATGTGTTAGCTTGCTTCTAGAATTCCCTGAAATGTTGGGTTTTCCATATGTTGCAGTTTTATTGAATGGCTGAACCTCCTCTCCTTTTCTTCAGCTTCATTAATGTGTTCTGAAAGAGGAGAACAAAGAATCAATTGAAATATGTAAGACTGGAAAGTTTAACATACTACAGCACTTAACTACAGTCTGCAGAATATTTAAAGTGTGGTTCCACTCTGAAGTTGGCAAGCTGAGGCAGTACCTATGCGGAGCATTAAAGCCATTGGATGCTGCATTTATTCTGTGGAAATAGAATTTGCAATGCTCGATATTTATTACCTCTCTGTGATTCTTGTATGAAATTTACTCAGCTGATAAATAAAAGGAGGTAAGTACCCAAATGTCAGCTATGTCAGCTTGTTCTGAGAGTCCAAGCATGAGCCGAGTCTATTCTGTGCATTGACGGCACGTGTGGAAGTTCTGATATTTGTGTTCATTCCTTTCCCAGAGATTCTTCCTCTTCTGACTGCCCTCACTGGATCTGTGCAAGGGTAAATGAACATAGCATAGTGAGCAGTTGTGTGGATGAGACATAAGTGGAAGCTGTGTTAAAAATGCCCATTTCTGGTCAGACCAAACAGAAACTGCGCTCTACCTATTACAATAGAAACATGTAACTTTTATTGTTACTTGCTTCACCCTGCAAGTTTAATGAAAATGTCAAGCTTCTGCTTTTTTTCTACTCAGCTCAATTTTATCAATTTTATTTTTTTCTACTCAGCTCAATTTTATCTGCTTTTTTTCTACTCAGCTCAATTTTATCAATTTTCTACTCAGCTGAATTTTGTCCCATTCATCTGCAGAGCTGTTGCCTTTGTATTTTTACTGCTTGTAATTCATAACCCCTTCCAGAGGTTTTGCCCGCAAAGAAAGGACCAGGCGTACCTGCACTGGGGAAATACTGAGTTTCAGTCAGTCTTCCAATGTGTTTTCATTGTTCAGCTACTGTCAGCTGTAGGCAACAACAGTGGAAGGGGCACATTCATGAAAGCTATTGGAATAATTCTCTTATTGCCTTTTCTTTCTTTTCTTCTTAGTTTGTACAGTTTGGAAATCATTATAAGCCACTCTACATGTGTATATACCTACACATTCACATTTTTTATTGGATACATAAAACCTTTCTCCCCTATGTGCATGAATCCATAAAAGCAGCATAAGGAGTGGAAAACATGACAGGTCTGGAGAATTTATGCACATAAGAATGCTGCAGCCTGGGGAAGGGAAAGAATATACAAATGCTTCTTTCTCAATACATTCTATCTATTCAGCAATCTTGATTATAGCACACACAAGAATTAGGTGACAGCTGCTTGTCCCCCATCATTCTTCAAGTAGTCAACCCCATCCTCTGCCACATGGTGTGTTTATCTTGGCCACCTACCTACATCTTCAGTATTATTAGCAGTGTGATAATTTATACTGTAAACTGAAAATATTTAAATCAAAGGCAGGACCCAGTGCTATTGAAACATGTTTTGACATCCATAGCCGGGTCAGCCCAAAATACATATTTTACTTTTGCCTTGAAAATAATCTGGAACTCTTTTTTATTTTTTTTTTTCCTGATTGACAATAACTTACACAACACTGTTGTCTGTGGCTTAACAGCGTTGCATTTCACTGAAAACCTGACATCATCTACTGCCAAACCTGGGATTTTCAGCAGATCGCAAATGTTTTTAAATAAAAAACTCATTTATTCTGTGGTAAAAAGAAAAAAAAAATAGAACATCTGTGTTGCTCATGACTGTTTGAACCTTAATATAGGCAGTTATGTTTTTATGGGTTACAGCAATTGAGAGAAGTGCTGCTTAGTATTGAATAATTTCAAAATTATGTTCTGCAGAAGACACCAAAATCACTTAATATTTTGTTTACAGTGGTGGAAGTAATTGTGTTTATAATGTCAGAAAAAGAAGGAGAAGAGTTTGAAAGTTAGATGTCCATCATTTCAGATTCCAGCTCTTGCCACTGAGGAGTTCTTTGGTAGGAAATATTGGATGAATCACTTTGCCTATGACTGGGCTGCCTCATGGTTGTTCAGCAGTGTAGAAAAATGGTATTTTGTGGGCTTGAAGAAGAGGCAAAGGGTAATTTTCAGAGTATGACAGTGGCCCAATACCAGGTTTGGATGTTTTACAGTTTCCTTCTTTGGTCTTATTTAGTGTCCTTTGGTCTGTAGTCATTAAAAATTTACCAGTCAGCCTTACTGCTTTGAAATTTTTTTTCAGTAACAAAAGAAGAACAGCAACTATTGCCTAAATGTCTTTAAAATGCTCCGGCAGTCCTCTCAAGGAGATAGTCACATTCAACATTTCATTATTGCTGCTGTAAATTATGTGTAGATATGCCTCCATGTTCAAGAATAAACATCTTTGATAGATTTAGGTTTAGTTATCTTGATTGACAAAGTGAAACAAGATCCACATAGATGTGAAAATGCTGTGACTACGCTACAGGGTCCTGGGGGGGTAAATCCCTTCCTTAAAATGCTAATTTTCTTCTGGTATGAGACCATACAAAGAACAATAGCTTATCTTCTGATGGAGAAACCAGCTTTTATATCAAATAACATCCCAGAAGCTGAACACAGGACCCAGGACAAGCCTTTTGGCGAGAACTCATATGTTCCTGTACTCTTCCTTAAGGAAGTCAGGTTTTCTGGTTTCAATACTTTCTCCTTCCAAATTTCCAGACTTAATACATTTACGGTTCTGAATATTCATCTGGAATGGGTTTAAAGAACAGATTGGGGAATGGAGCAGATTAGGACAAGCAATTTCTTATCCCACAGAACAACCTTTCAGCATTCTCTGTTTCTGAAGCCATTCAACACATAAAGAATTGCATCAGTTTAACTGTTTTCAGCCTAACACAGTTGAAAAAGTTGTGAAGACCTTGGCAGGCAGATTCTAAGAGTTCCAAGAATGGTTCATAATAATAGAAAGTAATAAGTAATAGAAATAAAATCTGGTTCGTTTTGCTTACCTATTTAAAAAAAAAAAGAAATTAAGCCCACAATGTGTGTGTATGTGTGTGCGTCTTTTGAAATTATTAATGCTTTTGCTGATTTGTCTAAAAATAAAGTAGCTTAGTGGGTTTAGATGTTACACAAATAAACTAAAAATTTTAGGTAGACAAATTTTAAAATAAGACAAATACAAACTCCTAAAGGAATCCTCTAACCATTAAAAAAACTTTTGCTTCCTCCATGTTGTTTTTCTGTTTCTCTGCTTTTTACAGGATCTTAAATGCGAAAGGTACCTTTTTTGCAGTAATCTTTGCTGAATAAAGACATTATATTCTTGGAAGATTTTAATTGAAAGATGGGTTAATCATAAGTTTTTCAAATGATTCATTCAAGCTTTGTTCTATTGTCAGATGTGGTTTGGAAAATTCCCACCTCTGCTTATGATATATTTCTGAACCAGAGGCAACCAACCAAAGAACATAGGAAATTCAAATTAACTACAGTATTAATTTCATGCTTCTGAGAGACGGCTGGAGATTGGAAAGAAGAAAGTTTTCTTTTAGTGTTGCATCTGTTATAATTCTATCAAGTATTTTGGTTTCAAAGGGAGGAATGGAAGGAGGAGCACATTTTTTTGCACTTTAGCTCCCTTAATAATTATAATAATAGTAATAATAATATTAGTAATATTTGAGCTCCCTTTCATTACATACAAGTGAAGGTGGAATTAAAGAGACAAGTATAAACACTGTGCTGTACGTATCTGATGCAGATTTGCTGAGAGAACTGCTGAGTAGTCACTCCCTTGCTGGCATTGGCCAAGGTGGTACCGGCTGCAGGAGTGTGGAACACATAAGCCCCGTGTCTCCCTTCCTACACCATTTCTGAGCTTCTCATTTTGTATGGAATGGGTCTGCCTCAGCTCATCACTCATTGGTGGAGGAGCTGCCTTGCATCCCAGACCCTCACTCTGTATGTGGATTATCATTGTGTGAGAGAACAGAGAGGAAAAAAAATACATGTGCATGTTCAGCCTATGTTGATTGATTGTTCCTGAGCTATGAAACAATTTTCTGTACCAATTATGTCTTTGCAGATGACAGAAGCCATTTACTTTAATGACCATAATAATTAATTTTCATTATAAATCAGATTAGTTAATGATGCTGAAGTCTACATTCTTCACAGAACTAAAGCACAATATCTTACATGAGCTCTCAGGACATATGATTTGCTATATAAGGCACCGCTTTAGAGATTTTTGAGTCAATAAGAGTAGCATTGAGTGTCTTTGACCTCCAGGATTCAGTGGGAACACCTACTGTCCCAATGTGAGGTCCTTGCCCATAGCTTTCCACTTGCAGCCACAGGCACAAAGCAACCAAGGCTGAAGATTCACTGGTTTTATAGCATGTTTGTGGGCAAAATTACTTAAACCATTGTTTTTTTTCCTTCACTGTAAAAAGTTATGACAGAGTAAACAATATTCTGGGAACAAGGTGGTGCTTTTTTTGTTTTATTTCCAGAATAATATTGTTGCTGAATTTTTCTAAACTTTTGGTCCTGTGGTCACTTTAATACACATAAAGACCATCTGTAAAATATCTAAGTGGGCAGTGAGTGAGCAATCAAAACTTAGGATAAGTAATATTTGTATTTTTACCATTTATTCTTTTGCAGTAGACAACCTATGAACTTCAGAAAATTCACAGGCTTCTTCAATGAAGAAAGGTAAGAGATGTTCTCTACAACAATTTTGCAGAAAAGCTGTATTTATTATTTCAGGCCATAAAACTACTAAAACTAGTCAAATACCTCACTATGTATTTAATTTTCCCCATTCTTAAAGTCTGTGTGTTGAGATGAATTGACTGTTTTATTAATTATAAGTATGCAAAGAAGAATGTGGATAATCACTGTGCAGCTTGTGGCTTTTGATGATTTTAATTTAGGGTATTAAACTATCCATTATTTTTGGTGTGAAATGGGCCACCATCTCATGTGGTGCTGTTCTCTAACTGAATGCTTCTAGTCATGCAAAGCATTGTCAAAGCATAGATTAACAAACTACAGTTGGTGATGAATATACAGTGAATTATCTAGTTTGCACATAAGTTCAGGGGAAACAAAGGCTTGTACATGCTCCAAAGCCAGTGTGCCTTTCTGGTGGGCTCAATAAACACGCTTTGGGGTGCCATTCTGTCCACAGGCTTCTCCAAAGGAATTGTATTGGGTCAAAATAAAACAATATAAAAGCAAAAGAGTTAGAAAGGAGGGAGAGGAAACAGAAAGTGAAGATCTGTAAGAAAGATAGACTGTAAGAATTGATATCTCTAAGAATTGATAGACTCACATTTTTGACTATATGTTACCAGAAAGGTAAAAAATAGAGAGGAAGAGGTAGATACCCAAATTGGAAAACTAGACAAGAAAGAACAAGAAGGCAGAGTGGGGATTGCATAGCCAGTATGAAGAGGAGTTAAGAATCATTTTTAATAGATAGGATGCAGCTATTCAAAGTACAGAGATGGCCTGGCAAATCCGTGTCTGACCAAGGAAAGCTGCAAAGTATTATTTCATTAAATTGTGTCTCATTTCTAGTCTTGTCATTAGCACATAACTGATTAAAATAATATTATATGAGCTGGCACAGCCTTGTCAGCTCCTCTTTGTACAATATTGTTAAATGTGGTGCTCTTCTCCCGCAATAACCTAGTCATATCCAGCTCCTAGGTTAATTTATAGACTTAATTTTTAATCCATGTATTAAAATAGAATTTGTTAAAAGAATGTCACTGTCAGGATGGTAGTATATTTCCTATGTTATAGCACTGAATTTAGACTGAAAATATTGGGCTACTTAAGTGTCCCATTGTCTCAGATATCTTGAAAAAGGGAGAAGAGTTAAAACAATACCACACTGCCGATCTGTGAAGGTCGATCTGTGTCATGAGAGCGCTGCAGGGAATGCAAACATTTTCCAGCCTGGGCACGATGTGACTGCAGCACTGCTGGCTCTGCTCCATGGAGCTCTTGCCTCTCCTGGGGCACCAGGAGCAGCACTTGCCACAGCGGGAGGGGAGCAGAGACTCCCGCAGGTGCAGCCAGCCCTGGGGACAGGACAGGTATGTGTCTGCTCAGGCAATCTGGAAAACCTCCTCTTACATTTTAACTTAATTCCTTTTCTTATAGTAAAAAAAAAAAAAAAAAAAGGTTTCAAGTTGTTAGTTTTAGCCCCCAAATAATTTGCTGGCCTGCAGTTGGGAAGTGGGTTCTTAAATAAAATTTGAAAAAATAAAGTGAGGAATGTAAGGACATAAAGTGAGCTTGACTGATTTTACCAATGCTTAGTTTCAAATACAGTAAAGGCCCTGCCATAACTGCTAAAGAAGATCCAGCTTTTGAGAGATCTACTTTTAAATTTGTGTCTGAAGGAACAAAGCTGATTCAATAATATTTCTCTGTGTTCTAAAGAAGGGACTTCTGGAGGGGATAGGGTGGAATAGGTGAATGCAGAGTGTAAATTTTTGCCGTAGGGGACAAGCAAAAATGGTAAAGTGCATTTTATTTCTTCCATTTCAAAACTCTGAATCTCGTTTCTGTGTTTATTTACTTCAAACACAAACTAAGGAGTTTTCTGTTTCCACTCCCTGTCTTCAGTAAAAATTCAACTTTTTTTTTTTTTTTTTTAAGAAAAAAGTGCAGTTTTTCATAAAGAAAACTTACACAGCATTTGCAAATAAGAAGGTCCTTAATTCTGAGCACCACAAAATCAAAGGCAGGCTGCAGCTCATGTCAGTGCACTCAGAATTTCGAGTTTATTTCATCTGTGGACATTGAAGGGGTGAAATATTCTCTCTTCCCCCAGGATTTCCCCCTCTCTGCTGCACTCATTGAGGAACGCTGTAGCCACTCAAACATCCTTCGCTGAGCTTTGGAAATGAGGCATACAGAAAAAGGATGTTTTAACTGAGAAGGTGGATTCAGATTCTACAGGAACAAGTGACAGCTTGATCTGTCTGCAGCTCAGTTGCCCCATCTGTAAAGTACTCTTTTATATTAACTTTGTAGCACAGCCATTGCTACTGGAGCTGGATGTCTGCCAACTGTACATTAAGTTATATGACCATGCATCATTGGAATTATTTGGTTCTTTCATCCTTCTCTTATAGGAGAATATATGCCTACAGTTTGGGGATTGGTGTTGCCATTTGCCCAAGTTTCCAGTTGATCAGTCTGATTTTGGTCTTCCTATTGCTATTGGCACTGCCAGGCCTACTCAGATGGATCTGCAACAAGAAGCACCCACTGTGTGTTCAGAGATAGCACCACTGCCTGGGTTTAATTGGGTTTTTAAGACAAAGGTTTTTTTTCAGATAGATGTCTCTTTATATTTATGGGAGAGAAGGCAAGACAAAGGCCCAAGATTTGCATTTGAGGAAGTGGTTAGACTTGTCATGGTCTTCATGTTATTGAAGGATTTGTTTTCCAATTTAACTTAAAAATATTAATTTCTTCTTATTTATTTTTTTTAACAGTGAACCATTTCTGCCCTCAGAAAGTCCTTGCTTGCCAAAAGAGTTGTATTGTACTTTAGGGAAAGAGCTGCATGGCTCCAGGGAGCAGGGAGTGATGATCTTGACCATACTTCACATCTTTGAGGTTTGGACAGTAATTCTGAGCTGCTGGGCTCAGCATTGCATGTCCAGACCCACCTTAAGGAAATGGTGTGTTGATAACATCCATTAGTGACTGTAGGAGGTCCAGACACTGAAAAAAAGTCTAAGGTGGGCAGACATGTTTTTATTTGAAGGGAGTCTCCAAATACAAGCAACCTGTGATTAAACCATGCAGGACAAGTTTGATGAAGTACAGGAGGCAGAGGAGAATTAGGAATGAGGTGACAGCCAGAATAGCTTTGATTTTACTCATGCGTGTTTCAATATTAATGTTATTTTAACATGCACACACATATACACATACACACACACACACACCACATATACACACACACAGAGACACACACACACACACTCACACACACACACACACGCTCTAACTTTTCCTGAATAAAAACTCCAGGCATTGCTCCAAACCGTTACACCACAGTCTACTCTCAGGCAAAATTGCCAATTTCTGCAACGGGTGCTTTTATGGAGCTGAATTTTAAGACTGAGCTGCTACACAGTATCTCTTTTTTGGTTTTTCTTCTGTAACGGAACATCCTTATTTGCCTATCTGGCATAGCTATTGTGAGTTATATTTACTGACTGGAAACTTGGCAAGTCCAATATTTGTTCTTGGTAACAAGATACTACCCACAGTTTTTACTTACCAGGCTCTGCAGCAGCCAGGTGGAACATACATCATTAGTTTACTGAATAATGAATATACTTTAAATCATGATTCAAAAATGCTCAGTTACAGTATATTAAATTAGTTTAAAAAAATTAAATTAATGTAGAACGGGCTTTCCATAGTAGAATTAGCAAAATCAAAATAGGCTTTTTATCAACTTTATTGAAACTAATTCAACTTTCCAAGAACTAAAAATTGGTTTCCTGTCTTGACTGTTTTGGAATTACTTACTGTCATCTGTTTCAGACGTTAAAGGATATGATTTAATATCAGCAATAAGGCCTCTGTTCCTACTTTGGCAGGTGTTAATTATTTAAACACTACTCATTTAAATTTGTTTCCAATCACTCTTGAGTGATTTGCTTTACATGTTTCTTTGTGTGTATTTTCTGCACGCACAAATAAAATAAGGGGGAAAGTCCCCTAATCAGTAACTCTATTTCTTCTCTTTTCAGCCTTTCTTTAGATAGGGAGGTAGAAACAGAGGGACATTTCATGGGTGATGGTTTTCAATGATGAGACATAGTATATAATACATCATTTTTATCTCCTTTGTAATAATAAAAAGTTGTTCTCTTAGGGAGAGTGCTGTGGTTTCTGCATGCTAATGGCTGTATTCTCTGTGAATGAATTGTGAAATGGGTCACAGTTCCTGAAGCGTTCATGAAGGCTGGAACAATGTAGATAGACTTCTTGGTGAAAAACATGGGGAAAAAAACCTCTAAAATAACTACAGTCATTCCTCCACACCTACAATTCCACCAGCCTGCTTGCAGTGACAAAAAAACCACAGTTGTAAGAATATTGTCTGGTTCTTTACAGCTACTTATTCTTAAGATGAGAAATGTCTCCCTTGCTGTATGTGCCTGAATTATCCTCTACCTCTATGTCAGAGTCATCCTATCTTTTTTTTTTTTACTTTACCTTTGTCTTCCTTTACAGTAGTGCATCGGAGAAAAAGGAGCTCTTAGCTGTGCACAACAGACCTCTGTGTGGTGTGAAGTGAAATTCTTATTCTGCGACAGATAACTTGAAATTTAATACATAATTCTTGTCAGTAGAATAACATAAGGGAAAGCTAGACCAGAGGGAAAGGCAGCCATAAGAGAGGGATTTTATGCACCACTGGGAAATGAGAAGCTGACAACTATAGGTATTTCAGTTCTATAAGGCAAGTCATTTCATCCTGGTAATAAATGGAAAAGGTGGGTGTTTGTTTAGATTTAGGCCACTTGGTAATGATTTTAACACTCAGCTAAGCCTCTTGCCAAGACAAGCACTCCAAGGCCAAAATCTATAATGAACTCTCATCTTCTCAATTATAGATTCAGCCCTGACCAAAGTGATATCCAATATTCCCCTCCACACTCCACAAGTGCAGAGATGTGCTGCTGGACGTGCGAGCAGCCAGGTTCCGCATGGCTCCTGGAGTTCCCCAGGACCCCTCAGCCCACCCAGCTGCCACGCTGGGGCACCAGCACCCGCCACCTCCCCTCTCCCCTTCTCCTTACCCCCACCCCTGCCGTCTATTTCATGGAAAGAGTGAGAGCAGAGAGGGAGAAATAGTGCCAGTGATTGCCAGTGATGATGGGAGGAGGAGGAGAGGATGAAAGGACTGTCCTCCCTCCACCTCCAGGATCCTCCCAGTCCCTTCCAATGGGTGGGAGACTGAATCAGTGGAACCAGCTTGTGATTGTGTTGGCAGGTCTTTGCTGGCTGGCTGAGCGTGCCATGGCTTCTGAAGCACTGGGACAGTGGGCAAGGCATACGTGGCTCTGCAGCACCCTGCTGCTCTTAGTCTGTGTCCATCTCCTTCTTGCTGCTACTTCAAGTGGTCTCTAGTATCTCCTCCTCACTTGCTCTTGTCACCAAGCTCACTCTTTCTGATGCTTGTCCAGCAAAAAAACAGAGGAGGTAATTTTTTTCCCAAAGACTTATATTTTGTAATTTATCCCCCTGCCCTCATTCCCTAGCTTGTTTTCTTCTGCCTTTTCCCATTCCTTTGCTTGTTTTTCCTTGTATGTTTTCATACATTATAGTATATTTGTCTTTTTATCCATATTGAAATGAAGGCATCTTGACCCCACCTGCTTACTGGCTGGTACAACTCTGTCTTTGTTCCCTCTTATAATTCCATAAACAATCACCTGTCTCATGCCAGCTCCCACTGACCCTGCACTCACCAAAGACCTCGTAAAACTGTGGTATATGTTTAAAAGGTGGAGACAGTAATATTCAAAAGGATTTTTTGTTTGGAGGAATGTAGATGTATCTGCGTTGGGGATAAAAATGTACCCGTAACTGTGGGGTTTGAAGAGCGGAAGAAGCTGATGCATTTTTTGCAGGGTAATCTGCTTTGTGCAAAGAGGCACAGCCAGGGGCTCTATACTGCTGCTGTGGGTGCTTGCTTTTCCCAGCAACTTGTGGTCTGCTGCTGAGTTTGATGGATCACTAACTCCTTTTCAGCAGACTTTTCAGCTCATTTTCCACTTTCTTGACAGAAGGTGAGGGGTAAAGAGAAGGATTACAAGATATCTAGTAGAGAGCAAATTATTTGCCATGCAGAAGGAGCAAAATAATGTCTTTCTACCATGGGGGCAGAGACTGTGATTAATTCAGAAAATAACAGTGGAAAATAATAAATAAATGAGGAAATCAAAGCCAAAACTCCACAACTCCAGACTAGGTCTGTGTTATTCAGAAGTTCTGACTTTTGCTCAGAACAATGAGTCTGTTTCAGCAAGAAAGCCTTCCTTAGTCCTTTGTGCTTCCTTTAATAGTAAAATCTCCCTTTATATGGTTTTGTGTTCTTCATTTATACTGTGTTACATTTTTTTTTCTTTTTTTTTTTTTTTGGTTCAGCAGCTGGCAGGGGGTGACAGAATTTTAGAGGGTAAGTGCTATACACAATATAGAATCCAGTCCAGTTGTCAATCATGGCTACTCAGGCTTCATATCTTTACTAGTGAGTTCAGTGTAACTTCTGAGCAGCTGAGAACCAGAAGTTTTGGTCTACTGTTCATTAAAAAAAAAAAAAAAAGTAAAATATGTTGGGCAAAAGCTTAGATGAAAAATTAAAAGAATTATTATGATAACTGTTATTCATATTCTCAGATTAAATCTGGTTTCAGTTCTTTTTTCTTCCAGTGACTTGCTAGTGTACAGCAATCTTGGCAGAAGGCATTAAGTCATATGTAGGTTAATCACTTAATGTTTCTGACTTGCTTTGAACATGAAGTGTGTGCCAAGTACTACTAATATTATGTGAGACAACATTACGATAAGCTAGGGGTTTCATCTTCAGTCTCTTTTATCAATCAGTACTACTTAAGCTTTGTTTGGTGCTATATATAGATTGTAAATAGAATTATTTGAATTCACTGCAGATTGAATTCCATTCCCTCCCTTTACTGTAAAAGAAGAGAGGCATAGTATGTAAAGAAAGCAACATTTAGAGAGAAGAACTTTCTTAACATGACCCACGACTGGGATCCCTAAACCCAGGGAAGAGTAGTGCAGTCATCTAAGCAGAAAATAAATTAATATGTTATAGAAATTTTTTTAAATTAAAATAAATTATAATATGTTTTATTGTTCTAGAAATATCAAGTTCTCCTCTGAGCAAGCTGATCAACAATTTGATTACTGTCATTGCTTGGAAGTGGTGTTTTCATTTTGTGTAAGCTCAAGTTCTCAATATTGTGTTTTCAGAAGTAAAGTTAAATTTACCTCATTACTTCCCTAGTCTAATTAATTCTGTGTATTACTTAAATAACACTTTGAAGACTCCTGGATGTGAATCACTAAGGCCTGCATTTTGGAAAAAAAAAATTCTGGGCAATCAAGTATCTTCAGTAATATAGACAGCAATTTTCCCTTCCAAAGCAATACATGACATTGATATGACTTACAACTTAATTGCAGATGGAACCTGTTAAAATTATTTCTCTTTTCCACATAATTTACAGATTAATCAACAACCACTAGCAGTAGACCTGTACTTGCCTGTGGATTTTCAACTCCTAATGTGTTGGGTGAGTTTAGGATCTTCTTCTATGGATCTTTGGAGACGAATAAGGTGCTTTTATTGTGGCAGTGGTCGGACTGCTATAATGATACGCCCCATTTATTTAGTAGTAGGAAATAGAAGTGGTCATTCTAATTCCATTGAAGCTGCTTTGAGGCTTGGATGGGTTCCATTTCAGTAGTGTACATTTTATAATCTAAATAAATATTATTTCTCTTTTTACTCCTAGGTCTTACACCTTTCATGTGACAAACCTGTCTACGTAGCTGCAGACTACAGAGTGAGGGTATTTCCTGGTAGGCTGGAATTCAGGGTACATATACTCTGTCTAAAGGTATTGGTTGCATATTCTGATGGTCGGCTTCATGAAAGAAAATTGGTTTGGGTTTTTTCCAAGCAAACCATATTTTTAATCAGTCATGTTTTCTTTCCATGAAAACACTGACTTTTTGTCAGAATTAAGGAAAAGAACTCTCTGAAAAACTTTTGAAAACCTATTAATTTTTTTCAAAATATTTTCATAGGCATGGTCCTTCTTTTTTGATCAATATTAATTTTAAGCTTAATGTCTAGTTTCAGGAGACCAAAAGCTAGAGCCTGTGTCTAGCAGACTAATGGTGTCTGTGCAAGTGCAATCACTTCCCTAATCAAGCTCTCAAAATGAAGGCCTATGTGTTTTCTGCATCTCACACAAGGAGGAACTTAAGGACTTAAAAAGAAATCAAACTATATGCTAGGTTGACCAAGTGTATTGAAACAAAAATATAAATGTGAAATCCCAACACATCATAAATTAAACAAAATATATCCAAAACCAATTAAAATGCAAATCATGAATTAAAAAAAAACTATAACAAAACCAAAACACAAACCCCCCACATTTATCTTATTAATTTAAAACTCAGCTCGAGCAGAGCTCTATTCCTCTCGTTTCCATGAACACAAGATTTTATGAGTACTGATATGAAATAACTACATATTATCTGAAAGTGCAACATAAGATCTGTCTAGGCAGTCAGTAAGATGTCATTCTTTATTGTTTCTCCTTGGGAACTGGATATTCAATCTCAGAAAATAAACATTCAGTGTGTGTTTCATGCATGGGACAGGGCTTTCTGTTACAGCTTTCTTGCTGATATACAGCTCCTACCTGATATCAGATAATGGAAGCCCTATCAGATTCACCCATGTTGTAACTTACTCCTAAAATACCCAAAATATTTAATTCCCTTGAGCTGCTCATTAAAAAGAAAAAGGTCAAAAGCATGTTTTTCTGTTAAGTATTGATATGTGAAGTGCTGCTCCTATTTTGAAAGCTCAGTAAATGTTTAATGTCAGTTTTGTCTGATCTTGTGTGTTTATAAATTGAGTTCTGTTGATTCATTTCCCCTGGCAGCACTGCAAAGTTTTGCTACCAATGGGATGAAAAAGGTCAAATTTTAGTTCCTCGGCAATTTCCCTTCTTGCCTATCACTTTCACAGGCTTTTACAATGTCACACATCGCCCATGTTTTAACTGACTTCTTGCTTATGTATGAAGAGATTCAGCCAGCCCTCAAAGCTTTACTGATTGGTTCATGTTAAGAAGGTGTTTCCAGAACAGCAGCTACAGCTGAAAAGCTCACATCACCTTTCTTCTTATCCCTGCTGTTGGAGAGCTGGTACTCTACACCAAAAGAAATCTCTTTTTCCCTTGTTTGCTTTAGAATGATGCATGTTGGCTCCCCTGCACCACAGATTGCTTGAGGAGGTATTTACCTAAGGAGAACAAAGCCATACACCTGGTCTTTACTTTCAACCCTATGAAAGAGTGCTCTGGTCCATGGAAAAGTAATGGAGATGCAGCTGAGCTGCATGACAGTTCCCATGCCAGAAATGACAGATCAGGCCATACTCTTACCTGAACAGAACTGGTGTCCTGAAACTAAACAGCATGAAACATGGCAGAGATCTCATCCAGAAAACCCTGCCTTGCATATACAGTCATTTAGACAAAGAATGTCCTTAATATTTATGGGAGAATTTGCATTATACTTTAAACAAACTGGTGCTGTCAGTTTGAAGTTGGAGTCACACCCAAAGATGTATTTATGTTTTGAAATTCTTGGCAGGTTCTTTGCTAGGTCACATCAATCCTCCCTCCCATACCTTGCTTCTCCACTCAGGTACTACCAACATGGATAAATACTGTGCTCAGGAAAGGGACTTCATAAAGGAAAATTCTCAAAAGAAAATGGTGAAAACTGCAGGGCTGTTTGAGACTAATAGAGAAGAAGAACTTAAACCAATGTGATTGGCAAGACATTAATGGAATTTAGATAGACTTTCTAGAGAAGCAAATTGAATCGCAAAAAATACAAGTGGCAGTGCTCTTAAAAAAGATTTAAACATTTTTAATTTTTAAAGAAATATTAACACACCAAATTCTGAAGCAAGATAAAGTGACTAACCTAAAAACAATGGAAAAATACTTATTATTTCCTCAATCAACTATTGCTTCACACTATCCAGGCAATTAGGCTTAGAAGTCCTAACAAAGAGGATGCTATCAGTGTATTTGGGGGTATGAAACATGGTAATAAAATAAACTAAACCAATTAGGCTGGTTTTGCTTTAAATCTCGTACAAAATGCAGAAATTTTCCATGAGATTTTTTAAAATTGAGCAGAGAAAATCTTCAAAAAAAACAGGTCTGTATTTTAGATTTTGTGATACTAAACAGGGTAAGAATCACTACATTTGTACACAAACCTCAGTGTAATTTGTAGTGCAAGTGAGAAACTCCACATGAAAATGACTTGCATTAAAATTCTTATTAAATTAGCTATTAATTTAATACAGCACATTAAAAGCCATTATAAGCAGGTAGAAAACCCCAATGGCACTGCATCTGTGCATGATTTACTTCAGCCTAATACAATGTTTGGAAATTTTAGACTGAGTTACTAGCAACAAATTTTTGAGATGTTGTAGCAGTTGCAGCCAGTTGCCTGACACCAGGGAAAGACAGACATTGGAGTAGAAGGGTTTTTGGGTATAAAGTCAGAAAGAAGGCTAATAAAGTGATTGTAAATTGTCAGTTTAGTGAGGTGAGCAAAACTAGGGCTGGAGTGAGAGAATGAAAAGCACATCTTGCTGTTGCTTTTTTTTTTTTTCCTCTCATGACTGAAAAAGACATAAACATATCTATCAAAATAAGGGGAGGGAATTCATTAAGATAAATTAACCAAAATTTCAAAATATAGCCCTGGCCATTTTTCTTTGAAATATGATAAATATGATCAAATACTTAATATTTGATCTTGGACTTATATTTCAGGTGAGGGCAGCATAAGTATGAATTTAAACTAACATCTCCTGATATGCTCTGAGAGCAGGCTTACCTCCTTTCCGACCAGTGCATTCAAGGGCACTTCTGCAAAAGGAAAAAAAAAAGTGGCGCAGGAGCATTAGATTCCAAATGCAGTTTGTCTTATTTACATAAAAACAGTAGTTCTGGGAGAGGAGAAGCTACACTGTACAGGGGCAAATGCCTCTTCCAGAGCAAAATGGCAGTGTGAGCACACGGTACCTTCAGAGCCAAGACTTTGCCAGAGTATCCCACTCTGCCTTCATTGATGTCCCGGCAAATATCACCAAGAACTGATATTTTAAATACAAAAGCATAAATATAACATATTTCCTTGTACTCCTAGGTGATCATGCCATTTGGTGATATTATTGATAAGTACCTTTGTGCAGCGCTTCAGTCCACAACATTCCTCTGAATTTCCAGGAAATGTTTTCACCAGAATATTAAAGAAAAAAGAACAAAGGAGAGACATAAATTCCTTGAGTAAAGTTTTTGCATTTTTTTTTTCCACTTCAATTTTAGGTGCTTTCTCAGAAGAAATAAGCAGAAAAGAAATGTTTGGTGAAAGGAAGTTGTAGTCTATTGGAAGGAAGGATGTGGTTAAAGCAAATGCCTAGAAGGCACCAGATAACAATTCTGTTCTGAGATCTGGCTCAAATGATCTTTTTTACCTTTCTCCAAAGTATTTCTGTGCTTTAGAACCAGTTTCTCTGTAAAATGGGGGTGATAATAATGCTTAACTATTCTTTCTGACAGAGCAACTGGGAAGTTTATATTTATGCTTAATCCAAGATTTGAGAACCTGAGAACAATTAAAACAGGATCAGTTTAGACGTGCAGGTTTAAGTCTTTCCTTCAAATAAAACATTTAATTTATAGTATTATGTTAATTTTATGCTAATTAGGTGTATTATTAAAAAAATAATCAGCTGATGAGGATTTGCTCAGTCCTGCTAATAATTAGCTAACAGCATTACTTGAAAATTCAATTTTCTTTTCCTACAGGCAACCAAAAAAAAAAAAAAAGGAATGGAAAAAGAGTAAAAAGAGTAATAATTCTTGTATTTTGTAAATGACCAAGAAGTTTAATTTCTGATAGAAGATTTTAGCACTAATAGTATGATCTTGAGTGTCTGTTAGAGGGAATTAGAGGAAAACAAAGACTCTTTTTGCACCTTCTAAAATAACTTAGAGGAATGCTTTGATTGTTTTTTAGAATTAAACACACATAAAAAGTGGCATTTCCCTATTTTTTTTCCAATGAGTTCTGGAGCTGAGAAATCCCCTGGGCAAAACTTTCAACTTGCTTTCCTTCTATTGTGGAGCAGAGAAGCATTGCTGAGGCCTGCAGAGTCTTCCCGCTTGTTAGAGGAAGGAGGAGACTATTTTCTGCTGCGATTCAGCACCCACTGAACAAACTATCTCACCTCTTTCTGGCTTTTTAATACAGGAGGTTTTAGCCCTTATCCTTGAAATCAAGTCCCAAACAGGTCACAGGATTAAGAGTCTGGTCCAGCAATACCCAGCCTTAACTGAAGCAATGTTTACACATAATATTGTTTAAATTATGAAATGCTGATTGTGAAAACAATAGACATATTCAATCACCATATCCCAGAACAAATGAGAGAAATATTCCAGAGCTCCTATCAGACCTTAATAGGTATAATTTTTCTTGCGATATGGTAATACACAGCAGCTTTCCCTGGACGGCTGTGTAAAACAAAGAAGTGGTTGTCAGCCGTTCAGAATCAGATGTTAATGATATTTCATGTCTTTGTTGAGTCTGTGGAAAGCAGCTACTGCACCTAAAAGGGAAATGACTTCCATACCAACCTCCCCCAGCCAAAGTCGTTCAGATTGGGAAAACTGGATGAAGTCCATATTTATACTTCAGAAAGAGGTGTAAAAGAAGATTTCAAGACAGTATGGACTGAGCTGTCCCCCAGTCTCTTTACCCAAAGTTATATCTTATCATTGTGATGAAAGTTTTTAGTTCAATGTATTACAGTCTCTTCCCCCCCCTCCTTCTCCCTTCTTTTTTTTTTTTTTTTTCAAACATATACGAAGAAAGAATGTAATGTAAGCAAAACTCCAATGTGTTTCTGGCAAATGAGGAGTGTTTTCTACATCTCATATATTTTTGGAAGCATTTGAATCCAGAAGTAATACATCTTCCAAATCGGGAAGAAGGCTTTTTATTACACTGTTGCCTGCACACAGCAGAGGAGGGCTGTCTGCCCCAGCACTGCAGCAAGCAGGGACTGATGCTTTGTCTGAGCTAGTCTGGAAGATTGGAGCCAGTCAAAAGAAGGGTTTCTGTAGCTTTATTGCTGCAACTTCATTTTGCTGTACTACTGTATGTCTTCACTTCTGCAAACTTTCTTTCATTTGTTTTAAGAAGAGGTCTTAATTCCAGTGCAAAATCCATCCAGAAAGGAGGGCCCCTCAGCACTGTATTCCAGCTGGTGGGGATTAGCTCAGTCCTTTTACCGGATACGTATCATTTTAATCTTAAGCCTTTAGACACTGTACAACATACTATTAAGTCTGTTACCAAATAAAACACTAAAAGGCTGATTCACTAAGGGTTACACACCCTTTGCAGGGAAAAAGCTAACATTTACAAAGGGATAACTGCCAAAAATCACTTAAATTTCATGTCTTTCCTATTTATTAAATCCCACATACACCATACGTACAGTAACTTCCTTGGGATATGCCCCTGGGAGAAGTACAAGTCAAAATAAAGGAGCATATGCTCCCGTAAAACATGTCCCCGGTTCTAAAGAGTGATGTGCATTGGTTCACGTCAGAAAATCTGAAAATTTGAAGTTGAGTTATTCAAGAATAAAATGAAACCTTCCAGAAAGTGTGAATCGTGTACTCAACTATGATAACGAGTAATAAATTTCCTACAGGAATTAGTGGCTAGGGTATGAACCCAGGGCATTAGCAGACTAAGGGAGTCATTTGCTGATGATCTTGTGCCAGCAACTTTGACGGCAGTTTCGGGTGCTTAAACTACAGCAATATTGCAGTGCTTGGTTATTTAAGGAAATGTAGGGGGCAGAGTCATTGGACCTTGAACCACTCACTTGTATTGTTAACAGCAAACACAGATGCCTGACTTTGCTCCCTGTGGAGCTTCTTAAACCATGCTTTATCTGTCTGTCTGGGGTGAGACAAAAAAATCTCTGATATTTATAACGTGTTCTGGATAAAAGGAGTGATCTAAATGCAAACTGTGATAGCCAGTGTTTATTGGCTAGCCTGTTGCTCTGACACAGGCTCAGAAGCATCTCACCATGTAATTTCAGCCAGTCATTTGAAGTTAATCACTGTAGTTCCTCATACTAAATTAATGCCTATGCTTATGGTACCATCTCAGGGCATGAAGATCATCTCAGGAGGTCATTAGGTGTGGCTCTGGCGACAGTACTGTGAATGAAACTGCACTGATAGTCTGTGTCCTGCTGTTTGGGTAATACAAATAATTTAAGTTTTCTTCCGGGGGATTGGGTTGTTATTGTTGTTTTCAGTAAGAAATAACTCATCTGTTTTGGAAAACATTGTTTAATGTATAATGGAATATTCCACTAGCACTGACAGGCAGAGCTGCACTATGCCAGCCAGCCAGCCAGCCCTGGGAATGACTGCAAATCAGGGAGCTGGCACCCCACTGAGGCTGGGTTCTGTCCCCCCCTCACTGTTATTTTCTACAGAAAAAAACCTGTTCTAAGGCATGTTGGTCAGAAAAATTAAAAACCTGAATGTATGCTATGACCAAGTTTTTTGTTAGGGGATAAACCAGCATAGAATAATGCTATATAGAATTTGCAAAGTCTTTTTGCATTCAAGATATTTGAGTAAGATAAATGGTAAAATCACCATATTCATTAAGCCCTGGGATAAAGTACTATTAGTCCTGCTGTGCAGATGTAGAAGTTGAACTAGAGGCAAAGATTTTTGTCTGGGAACTGAGGTAAAGATTTTTGTCTGGGAAGTGAGGTAAAGATTTTTGTCTCAGACAGGTTTATAATTCAAAGTTTTATTCAGTTGCCCTATGCTCAGACCATGCGATTCTCTCTAGTTCCATTTTATTGCAAGGATCTTGGTGTCTTCATTGAAGACCTAGTTTGAGGGCTCAAACTCAAATGCGATTTTGGTTAAAATGTCAGTTTTCACATATCAAAGGAAAATGTTTCAAGGCCATATATTGTGGGAAAAGTCTGGAAATAAAAAGTATCACTCATATGTAGCCTGAAGGCTGAAAGGACCGCTAGACAATGTAAAAAACAATCAAAACCAAAATTTGCTTGTTTATGTAACAGTCATGATTTTAAAGAGAATTTAGTGTTTTTTAAGGGATCCAACTCATGATTTTTCAGTGCTTGGCTAGCCTGTAGTGGAGGATTTACATCTGATGACCAAGTTCCCCTGTCGCTTCACGTACAGTCAGTTTATTTTGGAGGATCATCAGACAAATTCTGTTACATGTTAACAGCATTGCCAAGCTCAAGGATTCAAAAAATCATGAGCTCGTTTATTCTACATGGCAAAGCGATTAGTGAGGGAAAACTCAACAACAACAACAGCCCAACAAATGCTCTTAATATTTGCTCTGTTGTCTCCTCTCTATGAGGCCTTCAGCAGTGCCATGGTTCAGTACCACCACCAGAACCAGCCTATTTGTCTTTAGGGATGAGAGGGATTTCTGACGTTTAATGACAAAAATATGGGTCTTGCTCCATATCATCCATAAGCTGTTTTCAGGGGGAGTGCAGTGGGAGACTTTTACAGACCGAGCTGGTCTGAAGAGCCTTTGCTGCTGCAGAAATTTGAGGGCCAGCACCTGGGACCCCCATCCGTGCACTTCCATTTGCAGAACACCATCAGGGGGAGCTCCGGTGCTGGTGTTCCACTGCTGCCTCACCTGCAAAAACACCTCCACCTCCACCTCTTCCACGAGCAGTAAACAAATGCATCGAGTACGTCGGTCTTTGTGGTGCTTCCACCATCTTCATCCCACTATCATCGAGGCTGGCAGACCGTGTAGAGGTGAAAATTGCCAGACAGACCAATGGAGAACAGAATGGCCAGTGTCAAAGTAGATAGGGTCAATTGTGGAATCTCAGATAGAAGTTGCTGTGATTACTTGTGTGGTTCTGCTGCTTTCTTTGATAGTCCCATTAAATCGCAGAGTCTTGCTGTAAGTTTTTGTGACCCTTAAATGAGTTACCCTATCAAGGAAACCTTTCCTTTATCACCAAAATCTTTTTCTCTAGGGGCTCTGCTGTGACTTTCTCAAGGAGCCACACATTCAGCTGAAGCCCTCTGCTCTGAAATGTCTTCTGTTGAATCCTATTATATGAAAGAGAATGGGCCAAGGAATTACACTGAATGTGTATGTGATACATCATGTGATCCAGTATGCAATATGGTACACCAGTTACAGAGACAGCAATCAGATGCTTTCTTTTTTTTTTATATAAGAAAGGAATGTTCTTATTTTTAGAAAGTTAGAGTGTTTTCTTTTTTTAATTCTGTGAAGTACAGAACTAAAAGATTGTGACTTGATCTCTCCATGACCTGAAAATCTTCAATAAAGACAGAGGACCCATAGTGTCTTTCTTTAGTAAGATGCAATGATGGATGACAATAAAATAGAGGAAGAAATCCCACACAGCTATGCAAGATGCTATGAGTAATGGAAAATATTGAGTTTTTCTTAAGGATAACTAGGGAATAATTAGTTAAGGAAAAGAAAACTTTAGCCTAAAATCCAAACAACAGTTTGGCACAATAAATCCAAATTCGTTGCTAAGATTAATTCTGTTTAAGCTAAAGATTGCTTTCATTTTTAATGTGGCCTATCATTCTTATAGCTGAGAATATGCGAGGACATAAGAATTAACTCTTTATACCTTTTTCATGCTGATTGAGGCACTTCTTAAATACTTTTAAAAATTTGCAGAACATTTCCTCCATTGCTGAAATTATTCTATGAGTGAACCCTGATGAATTAATTCCCAAAGAAACAGATTCGAGTCATCGCTGTACTATTGCCAGCATCTGTAAAACTGCCTGGCAAAAAGCATGGAAACAGTTCAAGCAACATTGCTCTGGCCATTTTTACAACAATGCCCACATTTAAAATAGTAACCTTATTCTCCTTTGTAACAGGACAAAGTAGAGGGAATAAAGTTCCAATCATGTGAATATTACCAGAACACCTTCTGAGAAACATATTTTTACCATGGTGAGGCTTTAAGGATTTGGATGGCCTTCACTCTATTGGTCTCAGGACATCAAGGTGCCATGTAAAAAATGAGTTTCCATAAGAATTTACTGTTACTAGAACATTTCCTTTCTGTCATTTCCAAAATGTAAAAAGTAGCATAAGCATTCTACTGGTCTTTTTGCTTGGATGTGGACTTATTCCTGATGCGTAACTGCTTCATTTTGTTGGTGTCTCTTCTTCTTTCTCTCCACCCCATCACTATCTTCAGCACAATTTTTGAAAGACTAAATCATGAGGTCCTTGTGGCAGGGAATCTCCTTTCTCCTCTTGTATTTTAGCTGCTTAGAGAGCCCATGGATGCCACACAAAAGTGGTAATGAACTTTACAAGACTACTAAAGTACTTTTTGCATTGTGAAGGGAATGACATTTGCCTGATTCTAATAAATCTTGAACCATTTATGGCAGCATTAAATATGTTGCATCCCACCTACAGGAGAACTGCTTGCAGGAAGCATCTCCTGCCCAGCAGAAGTCCTGGTATTTCTCTCTTGAACTTTCTCTTTGCCTCATGCAGACAATAGTGTACAATAAAACTGTTGCAAAACTGTGAAATCACAATAAACCAATCCAAACTACCAGAGCAAACAGACTTCTATTCCAGTGATGCCAGGACTCTCTGCAGCCTCAAGGATGGGACTGACTGCATTGAATGGGGTAGGAATTGGATCCTGACTGCAGCTCTGATGCATACAATCCTGTTCTTACATTAAATGTGCTGAAAGCAGTCACTTCTTGGTATTTTGAACTGTCATGTTTCAAGGCTTCACCAAAGTCCAATAACTTTATTTCTTCTGGACTAGAGGATATTGTCAGATGATCAAGAACTCCTTAGAATGTTAGCTGTGTTTGTCAACACAGAAATCCACGAGACTAGGATATTTGTCAAGTTATTTTTAAGATTTCAGGGCATGGGGCCTGGCCGTATGCTTTAAAGTATAGCAGAAAGCAGTGCCTTGATGCATCTTACCTATGTGGAGGAGTGTGTAGATTTATCCAGAAAAATTTCAGTATGCAACTGTTTGGTTTTGTGCAATGCAGATAATCCTGGAGAGGCAGCATCCAGCCTGTTATGCATAACCTAGCATGCTCAAGACCTTACTTGCCTACTTTACTTTGAGGTTAAAGTAAATGTCAGAATAGATCACATATTCTGATTTCAAAAGTATATGGGACCTGAAACAGTGCCAATCATGATTCTTCTTGAAAGGCATGAGGACCTCTTTGAAAATCATGGGAGCTTGAGTTGAAGACTTGTTTGTAATGGTCTTGGAGTCCATTCCTCACCACAACTGAAAAAATGAGAAAGGACAGTAAAATAGGTAAGGGCATTGAACAGAGTTTCCTTTCCTACTGTTGGAACCAATAACCAGAGAAGAAAGACAGAAGGAGTGACAGAGAGAGATGATGGTGCAGTGAGCGAGTCTTGGGACATGTGGCCTTCCCATGTCACTAACACAGAGTGCTGAGGAGAAGCACACCAAAAAGTATTAACCAGGCAGTAGCTTACATGCTGACCCAGAAGCTAAAAGGCATGAGAGAAGGATGTGATGATGGAAACTTCAGGGGAGGTGGTTAAGAGGTGAAAGTGACTCAAGCTGAATTAGGATGTGCAGTAAGAGAGTTGAACACAGGAGCCTCTTGAGATCTCAGTCATTGAATGCTGTAAGTAAAGAATTTGTGGCCAGCAGAACTGGGATAGCATTTTGGAAGGTGCATGATGGTCCTGCCAGATCCAGTTCCTCAAAAATTGACTTTAGGGAGTATCTGCCTTAGGTCTTGCATCTGTGAAAAATTCTGTAACAAAATTCAGTAGCTATTAGTTACAAGAGAAAAGTGAAATAACTTCATTGCTTTCTGACTCTGTCCAAAATACACTTGAGAGTTTTGAATAACTTTTTCTATTTCACTTCCAGATTCTTCTAGGAGGACCTCTGAACTGCTTGATTATAATTGATTTGTTCCTTATACACACTGTGGTAAAGGGTTTCACGACTAAACGATCTCTAGTTAATAGGAATCCCTGTTCCTCCAATTTTATCTCTGTTCCTCCAACATTTTCCTGCTTCTGTCTGTTGCCAATCAAAAGTCTTGAATTCATGTTGATTTAGCTCCCCTTACAAAAAAGAAATGGAATATTTTGAAGCTAAAATTTTAAAAAGATGAGACATGGCAAGTGGAATCTCAGATTATTCATGTCTTAATCACCAATACAACCTTGGCAAACATAACTTCAGAAAAACACAGGATATGGATTCAGGCTAGAATTTAACCCAGCTGCTGGTACAGGGTAAGTTGAAGCCAATGAAAGACACAAAAAGAGAAGGCTGCATGATTAGAAATTTATTATGACAAACTTTCTTCTTTGAGGAATGAGAGATGAACAAATACTACAAAAAATGCGTGATCAAGGTTGACCAAGAAGTGAACTACTTATTTTGAGGGAAAAATATTACGTCAGCAGAATTCCTATAGAACTCTTTAATGGAAATTGAAATTGCTGCAATGTCAACACCACCCACCTACCCCTGGGAGATTTCCACTACACAGAATGGGCTGGAAGGTCTTTTTTTATGTGTCCTTGCACTATGTACAATGAATCTGGTTTCTGTTGTATAAAGACCACAATGCTTATTTCAAAAATGAAACAGCCTTTGAGGTAGTTATGGGAGCAATTCTGGAAAATTGCTTGTTCAGACGAGACATACTGATGCTCTTAGAAAGATTCTTTCACTAGGTTTTGAAAGTATGGTCAGTGTTTCGATGAACAGGAGCAATTAATTCATTGAAAGCAGTGGCTAAACATCTTGATTTTTGTGGAATTTGACATGGGATTTTTGTGGGATTCATAGCTAGTCTAAATCTCACTGCATGCAAATGGATTTCTTTTGCATATGATTTGCAAGTGGCATAACTGCTATGTGCAGACATGTTTAAAAATTCACCAGTACTTTTTACCTTCTAGATGGTAAAAATCCCAAACAGTTCCAACCACTGTTGTCTCATTACTGTTAGCTTAAATTACAGTACTTTCTACAGACAGTAGAAAAACTTTCTAGGTATATTTTTTTCAGACATAAATCTACAAACTTCTCAAAAGAAGTTGAAGGACTTACATTAATTTCAAATATTTATTAAAAAAGTCCATCAATAATGTGGACCAATATTGGTGAAAATTTGAAGACTTTAATTGTGATGCATGAGTAACATATATTTTAATCTTACCTATGAAATTTTGAAGAATTACAATTATCAGAAAATGCTTGCCAAGCTCTGAGTGTATTTTGCAGTTATGAATCCTATAAATAATGTTGCTTGTTTTGTTTAAAAAAGTAAAAATGCAGAACTTCATCATACTTTCACACAACTGCTTCTTCTAATTTGTAGAATCGCACTGTTCACTGATATGCTTTTAAAGATAATTACAGTTGTAATAAATGTAATGAAACTTGCCAGCAACCTTCTGTTATGTCAGTAAAAATATATGTTCTTTGACTAAACCACCAGTCCCATTCATTTTTAACTTCAAATGTCAAATTAAGTGTGTATTGTGAGCTGGGAATAATATGTTTTCCATGTAAAGATTATTTTTATACCACAATGTTTACTGCTTGAATAAAATAATGCAAACACAATTCACGAAATGCAATTTCAAAGTTTTGTGTTCTCTCTTCCTTGTGTGTGAAGCAAAAAAAAAAAAAAAAAAGCCTGTGTGCTTTTCCATTCCACTGCACCCTCAGTAGGGGTAAATAAATCAAGAAAACTTTGAATGCCAGCAAACCTTTAGAGGACATAGCTGTTGTTTTCATTTTATTGGTAAGTGCGGGCAGTGGGATCCTAAGTTTTAGAATTGTTTGACTCGTGATTTGTATGTGGCTGTCCTCTGTCTTTCAGAGAGGAGAATTTATTGTCAGGGGAGAATAATTTGTCAGGGGAGAGAGATGTCAAACATGGCTTTCTGCACCATTATCACCAGAAAGGTTTGATGTGTTATTGTTTGAATTTATATGGCATATGCTGGGAAGTGAAGCTTTATTCACCTGCCAAAGGCACAGCAACAGATGATCTTGGGTCGTGTAAGTCATGATTGGCAGAAAGTAACTTTCCTTAATTCTTGGACTTTTGAAGGCGTGTTTCAAACTTGTGGCAAAAAAAAGTCCAGGGCTGTGCAATACCAAGGACACTGCTCATACTCAGACATGAATTTGTCCATGTTCATGGACAAATACTCCTAAAAATGCACTGGTATTAAATCTAAGACAAATGTCTAGTGGTGGATGTTTAGAGGTATTGATAAAGGTAGATTGCTAGAAGCCAGGTCTGAAATGATTTTGACATTGTTTTAATTTCCTGCCCTGGGCTAAATAATCTCCCCTTTTCCTTTCTCTTCTTCTTGTGTCCCAAACATCTCATGTACATGGATTTTACATCAATGTAATTGGCTTTGGTGGCCTAAGCTCTCTGGTGGCTGTAAATTTAGTTCAAGATTTATGAGGTTGCAACTAAGATTAAAAACTGGATTTGAGAACAGAATATATCATGCAGAGATATGAATGGATTAATTTCTCAAGAAAATTAGATGGGTGAATTTAAAATGTTTTCTTCTGCTAGAGTAATAGAGAAAGGGAGTTGGTATGCTCAGTCAAAATTATGGCCTCTGAATCAAATCTTTAATATATTTTTCAATACATGATAATTTTATCTGTCATCACTATCAAATAGCTGTAATATTATTCACTTAACATCATTCTAGAAACAACTTAACTAATGTCTCTGACAGAGAATTCATCTTCTGTTATTTCTCCAGCTGTATTTTCCTTCTTACAATCCCCAAAATGACTCTAGCACTGACTCCTCCTCCTAAATTACAATATCCAAACAATTTAAATTAGTATGTCATGAGATTGGAGTCGTTTTGTGTTTGACCTAATTATTAAAATTACTTTCTGAGAACTAATGGCATAATTACTCTTATAATTAGTAAAATAAAGAACCTGTAACTGCTCAGACTGGGAGCAGCTGATATGATCAAGCTTTAAATTGAAAAAATCCAAAATTTTCTTGCCCGTCGTCTGTAGCTCAGTACATTTCAAAGGGAAGGCTGATACATTCCTGCAATGACTGTGTTTAAACAACTAAATCTTGTCTCCACCTTAGCATTTGATTCATTACTCACTGATGAACCTTTGTCCCTACTTGCCTGTTACTGGGAAAACACACAGCAGCGTCTACTACAGATACCAAAACATACTTGCCATGGCACTAGTGATACTGCCTTGTGATAAAGCAGGAATGGGAGGCTGAGTGAAACTGAAAAAAGGGCTTGAGTTAGAGGCTGACCTTCCCAGAGTACAGCTCTGCTAAAATCACTGCCCAGCAGAGCCCTGGGGCATCCATGTCACGCATTGCTTCCATCACCATTGCAATTTGCTGTGGGTCTAAAGCTGGGACCAGGGGGTTTGGGAATCTTTACTGGCTATTCTTTTTCCCTCTCCTTTTTCCTTTCACTTTCTGTACCATCAGAGGGCTGCCCACCTTGCTGATGCTCACTGAGACATTCTTGAACAAAGACACCCTGGGATGGACTGTTTGGAATGCGATCTACATATCGCATATACATGCAATCGAGTGCACATTATGCCCTTTTGTACAATTTCCCTCCCAAGAAAATACATCCCTGGTATAATTTTTTTGGCTATTTTGACTGCTGATGACACAGGCATGTTTGTCTCTCAGATTAGACCTCCTAGGGGAAAGTACATATCCATTTTACTTAATGTGTGTGTATGACACCCATTCTAGAAAACCTTGAACGATTATTTGTAGTATAATGCAGTGTGTGGGCATTTTTATTATTGGATGAATGGTGGAATCCCTTTCTGCCTGGATTGCATTTCTAACCTTTTATTTTGTTAAGCAATCAGCCAGTGAGATGTTTATATCTCTCATTTTGATGCTAAAGATCTGGAGAGCTTTAAGCGGATGATATTGTGTTTTACTGAAGTTTTCTCTTGACTTGCAGCCCCAAAATGGAAGAAAAATATATTTTGAAAGTTCAGTTATGTTTCAGCAAGAAAGAAGAACACCAAGACATTGCATCAGTGTTCAATTAGAGAAAACAGAATACCTGCTCATAAACATTCTAGTGTGCTAATATTTTGGACTCACTACTCACATTTCGTGAAAACTATGTGCATCGTTGCTTTGAACACTTGACCAGACAAATCCATAATGAATGACATGGAATTATGCTGTGCCCTACAGAAGTATCCTACACATGTTAATTTGCACATAAATGCAAAATGCAAAAAGTATATAAATTCATAACACAAGAGAGGGAAAATTCTTTAAATACACTTTCTTTTCTGTTAGTAATGCAGAAAATGTTTTCCAAAGGAGTTTGTGTAACTCAAAATAGGCTTAGATCTTTCTAAATCCACAATAAAGCTTTTTCTCCTGTAGCTGATTTCATTCAAACATGAAATGACTGACAAATGAGATTTTTTATCCACATTATCATTTAAAGGAAGAATGAATAACAAATGTACAAGTAAGTTGCTATTTTGCATTTTCTTTTCATACTGACATCTTGAATAAGACACAAAGATAAATGCTTCTCAAAATTCAAACTATGAAGGAATTGTTACACTAATTATTAATTAGAATACTTTCTACATCCAAAATATGCAACAGAAGATGTTGAGGCCTGCACCATTATGAACAAGCGTGAAATCCTCTTACACACAAAAGCTAAGATGGGCTGCCATGACTCTGAGCAAAGATGAGAGTCTCCAACTATATAAAGATACCTGTGTTTGAATGGACCAGACAGGGTAGGCTGGTTCTCCAGCACAGAACAAGGCAGTGATTGGAAGAGCAATGAGGACACAGGTTGCTTGTGTTCCAGGGTTCTGTGTAGCCATCACAAGAGTAATGTACCCTAAAGAAATATTTATGGTTAGTGCTAATAGGTCATCCTTTGCTATGAGGACTTGGATCTTGACCACATGTGACTACTGTAATTTGCCCTTGGTGGTTTCTGTAAAGATGGAAAACTATGTGCTCAAAGATAACTCCCTGAAGTGTACCAGGAATTCAATTAATTTTAGCCTTTTCTGTAAAACAGTTCATCTCTGAGATGAGGACAGGCCATTTATACATTGGCCTGGATCTAGCCATTGTAAAGTTAGTACATCTGCAGCATTTTCATTCATTCACTGGGTATATGACATACTTTAAATGGAAAACATGACTGAAATAGATGCTAAATTTCTACACAGAGTGAGATTTGTATTTTCAGGAGAAAATTACAATGGAGATATACCTGGAAAGGAGAATTTCGTCATATTTGCTGTTTTGCTTAATACCTTAAGCACATTTGGTTTTGCTGCATTAAGCTAAATTAAAATCCTACATAAATACATAATCATAATTATATGATAAAGTTGCAAACTTTAAAAGTACCAGTTTCATTTCATGTTGTTTCATACTATTAAAATTGCCATTGATATTAGGTGTTGGATTATAACACATTACAGGGTCCAAGGAGAATTCACTTGGGTCTTCAGTACAGCATTAGTTTATCAGAGACATGTACAAATATTTTCACTAAGAAGGTAGCCCTGAAAGTTAGGCATGGAAATAGAACTTAATAAGCAAAATAATGCAAAGACTACAGCAGTCTTACTTTTTAAACAAAATCCAGGTAGCCTTTTCAAGAGGCCATCAAAGCTATAGGTACTCCTTTTTAAACTATCTTGAACTTTAGACTTTTAATTAAGATCAATCTTACTGATTGCAGTAATAAAGTGAAAGGAAGACAAACAGCACTTAAATAACAGTGCTTCCGACTTCCAACTGGAGCAGTAAATACATATAAACAGCATACTAAAACTGCAGATACTAGACATGCACTGATGTCAGACAATGCTTAAGACCTATTCCTTCAAGAACTTGCTGTGAAGGTTAGGAAACATGCCACTGCCCATCCTGTTCCATGCCACATCCACTGTCTGCTCCAGGCTATATGTTTCCAGGAATATGTACCTATGAGGATAGGTACATCAGTACTTTTCCCCAAAAGTCTTGTGGGTTTCAGCTTGAAACACGATTTAAGCAATTGTTTTAATGCAGGCATGTAGAAGCCATGTTTTTGAGGCTCACCAGCAATAAGAAGGATTAAGTGAGCTTTTATAACTAGGATAATAATGTTTGTTTTACGTGGTCTTTTTACAGAATCTTTCCCTTGACAGCTGAAAATTTCCAATGATTTAAAATGGATCTCATGCTTCCTTTCCTTCCTATCCTCTTTCACTTTCAACAAAGAAGTCCCTTGTTGTTTCTGTTCCTGTTTCTCTCTGCATGTAAGGGAGTGGAAATGTTGTGTGCCTCAAACCTGTCAGAAAAGTTCATGTCATCAAAAGGATTATGACATTTTGATCCCAAAGAGACTGCATCTCCAGTCGTGTCTTGCAGAAAGGAGGCCCATTGTCTGTGACCAGCTCCTTCACATCTACCCACTCAGGGTATTCCTTCTGCTCCTCTAAAGCTGAATTTAGAACAGTTCACCTGGGAAAATACAGACACAAAAAAGCAAGCTACCCTGGCTGCCTCAAGCCATTGAAATAGAATATTTCAGTATCTTTCTCACAGCGCTTCAAGCTTCCCATACATGCTATGTAAAAGAGAGATCTTATGGACCCTATTAAGTAAAAGAGTGGTATTATGACCTATGTGGTGGCCAGATACAGCAGCACCATTTGCTTCCAGGAGAGCCAAAGAGCCATGCGGTTATGCTGTTATTAGCAAAGGGTGGTAAAGATAGGTAGTCCATGGAGAAGAGCCAGGGAGAATTACTGACAGTTCTCTTTCAGGTGTTATTCATGAGAAATTAATTAGTGGCTTCAGGTACAGTATAGCACACTTTGTTTCCACCCAGTGAAATCCCTCGAGTAGATTACATTTTTAATTCAGTACCTTGAATCCTCTTCAGGGTACAGAATAAAATTTCAGAGGCTATTGAAACAAAGTTTGCTACTTTTAAAAATATTCTGTTTGGTAATCACTAGGGAAGAAATCAACTGTTTCCAAATGGAAAATGTATGCAGTTTCCCATTTGGAAAGTTATTTCAAATAATTTGGAATTAGTCAGAGCATCAGAAAGACAACAAAGGGTTAAAAATCCAGAAGATTTATCCACAATGAAAGATGATGAAAACCAAAGAATATGAGCAGGGAGTAGGGCACAGTACTCCTTTCCCCACTCTGTGGACATAAAAAAGAATCAGAATGAGTTTTTTGTACTACTTTCTGTCTCCAGACTTATCTAAAACCCACACAAGGAAGATTTTGCATGGGACCTTGCTGGTAACTTAGAGCTTCTATAGGAGAAATGAAAGCTTGCAAACATGGCAGAGGAGATAGGATGAGTTTGGTATCACTGTGAATGCTTTCTGAGCATTCTTATCAAACACAGCCTGACAGGTCTCATAAGCTGCAACATGCAGGGCACCAGAATTGTTACCATGTGATTCTGAAACAGACAGAACTCCTACTATACCTTTTCCCTTTCAAATTTCTCATTAGTTTTGCATGTAGAAAAAAATGTTAAGAAAAGAGAATATATTTAATTACAGATGTATTTAACCAACATTTAATATTATTGCATATACAGATTAGATATTTTTGCACAGACAGGACACTTCCACCTCAATTTAAAAGCTATGTCAGATGCACAATTTGCTTCCAGTATTTCAAAATCTGCTGACAATTGAGCATTTGAAAGGTACCTTTGTCACTCATACAGATGGAATTTTTCATTAGCCATGATATATTTAAAAATGCATAGGCAGCTCTGACTCTACACAAGTTTGCCAGGAACTGAAGGTTTGGACATATGAACTTTCCTCTCTATCCACATGGAGAGCAAATCCCATCTTCCCAATGGAAGGATCAGGCAAAAATTCCATAAGCACAATCTCACGTATACCCTGTGCAGAAATAATCCACAGAGAGGACTGTTTGGCTCTCACTGCATTCTTAGCTGGTCAATCACAATAGTGCCAAAGATTTCTTGCCAACTCTCACACACTTCTCTGACACAGTTTCTTTCACATTCTTGCTCATTTTCCTCTTATCTTCTATCTAAAAAAACCTTAAGGAAACTCACAGAGGGAAAAAAAAAACCTTTCTATATTTATTTAAATAATATTAAAGAAAGGGTGTAAAATGCCAAGTCTGGACTGCAGCTCCAACAAGGCAAAGGACTGTTTTAGACAGCTGGGAAAGCTGCAGCAGTTCTTCAGTTCAGTTCCCTGGCTGCCTTACAGTGTCCCTTCCAAACTGACTATGATTCACCCCTCATTTTCTAGCTCCTCAGAAGTCCTCTGCCACACTACCACAGGATCACAGAGAGGTCTATAGAAAAGTGTATTTTAAACATATTTTCATAGACTTGTTCACTAATTTTAATTATTATTCAAAGTAGCAGCTAAATTATCCTTTGACTACTTTCCATCTTGTAATCACCCCATGCTTTGCAGACTCTGGCTGTAAGCTCAACAGGGATCAATTCAAAAGGCTTCTCCTATTGATTTGAGAACTGGATTGCTTTTATTTGGTTTCATATTACATCAGAAGGAGTCCTTTGAAATCTGTGGTGCAAACCTGATTTAAGCTGGTGTGAGAACTCTTGGGAGCCACCTCTGATGAGGTGGCTTCCTCCTGCCCCTTGCAAGTGCCAGTGGTCTGATCTTAGGCATTTGACTACCTTGGCCATCTTTCTTCTCAGACTGAAAGCTCAGCTCAGGTATGGTGTTTCATGTGGCTGTGGTGTGTCCACTGAGCCACATTCCAGGGCAGAGGAGTGCTTTCATAGAATGATGATGAGGATAGAAAGGGTGGGTCCCAAAGATCAGATCATCACAGTCTATAAACAATGTACACAAGGCTCTCAACGCCCCAACCCAAGCATAAACTCTTGCTTCTGGAACAAATGACCCCTTCAGGGAACGATGCTGTGGAGGAGGAATATGAAGTGTGCAGGGCCTGGGCTGGCCAGGACCTGGGCTTGTAATAAAGATGCTTTTGCAACATTAATATATGCATGTTTTCCTGCCAACTTTGCAGAGTGCCAAAATTTGGCCCTAAACATTTAATGAAACCAGTGAGATTTAGAATCAGACAAAGCAGAAAAGAAAATAGGAAAGAGTAGGGAAGAGGAAGAGAGAAAACTGTACAAAAGGCATCTGATTAAACCGGTGATAATTACTGATATTGTTCCTCTATGAGCTAGGATCATACTTCAAAATAAAAAATGGAAGATAATTTTGTTAATAATTTTAATCAGCTTCCTTTTCATGAAGAATCAGAGAACACTAATAGGCAGCTTTCCAAAAGACAGATGATTTGTAACACCATCAACTCAATAACTGAAACAAGAGACCTATTCTCTCTTCCATTTGTCAGAAGTAACGGGTTCCTCCACTGGAGGAAAAATAGAGAGAGATTGAAAAGCCTTGATTTGACCTAAATGAAATATATTCTATTCTAGCAGATGCTTTATCCTGTAGTTTATTTTTCTCTCTCCCCGCAATGAGCACAACTGTGTTGTCCTGTGTTTTCAATCTTTGTTCCCATTCCTGATACCAGGTTGAAGCCTGGCTGGCTTAAGCAGTTCAGGGTATTATCTGAGAAAAATTTGCTCAAGTTTCCTTGGCAACAGGAGCCAAAAGAAACTCAGTAAGGCACATTTTTGAGAGAGGCTTTTTGTTTTCCCTTTAACCATTCTTGGTGGGCATCAGGGAGAGAGGAGCTGGTTAGGTTTGGATTAATCAGGTAAATGGTGGTGGATGTAAAGGGGTAATGTTTGGCTCAGTTCTGAATCTGGCAAACAATGTGAAGCTGCCATTGCTGTTAGCATCCCTGCTGTTTGCCTAGCAAGTATCAATAATCTTTATATCTAACAATATCTGAAAAACGAGTGATTATAGTAATTATATTATCCACATGATTTGATTTAACTTTTATGTAGGAACTAATGCCTCCTAGTTTTAAAGACTACATGACTTATATTAGTGGGCCTTTCTATATAATTGCTTCCTGCCACTGTTTTCTGTTGTTTAGAAAAGTCATGTAATGCCATTGCAGATGTGTTACCAGCTTGGAGTAAACATGGTACTCTAAATCATGCATAGTACAATAAATCATACTCCTGCCATTATGTTAGTGCTTTGCAAATCTTTGAATTTGTTTTTCTCTGGAGTTGGAGGAAACACAGTAGGAAACAATGTTGTGAAATCCTGAAAAATTTCATTGTCAGTAGAGCTGCTTGAGAAATTACGCTCCTCCTCTTTCAGAATAACTCAGTACAAAAGGAAATATTAATTTGTTTAAATTTTGTTTTTTTTAAAAAGCTTTAATTGGAAACCTAAATTTTCCATGTCTAATTGAAAGTTCCTATGCAAAACCATTTTTTTTCCACCTCATTTTTCAATTCAGACACCTTGGAAAAAACCCCAAACAACGATACACTAAAAACTCCATAATAGTCAACCAATGGTAGCTTCTGTTTGTAAGAAGAGTTCTCTCTCTCTTCCTGTTACTGCACTCCCAGTAATTTCTCTGTTTTCTGATACAGAAAATTTTGGAAAACAATGTTTTTCTGGTTGCTGAATGCAGTTTGGAATACTAGTTGTTATTCTCCTCCTTCAAATATGCAAATTTGTTTTCCAGATTCCACAAGATAATCCTTTTTTGTTTGTTTTGGTGGGGGTGTGGGGGTGTGTGTGTGTGTTTGCAATTGAAAACTTTATGGAACAAAATCCTTTTGTGTAAACTTTCCATCACTGGTGTCAGAGGCAGGGGTTCTTTTGTTCATCTTAAAAGCATGAACAAAGTTTCATCCATCTTTCTAAAAGTTCTCATAGTTTATAAACAGAACTAAAATAAAGAAATAAACTACCCCAATTTTTCCTTTAAATTCTCATCAGAACTATTTTACTTGACACTGAGGCAAAATTTTGGCTTTGCAGTCAGTGCTTTTCTATCTCGGAATGTGAGGACTGAGAGACAAAATGCCTATTCCTTCTTGGCTCTTCAGTGAAATCTGATTGTTTTCACTCAGTTTGAATTCTTTAGCATTTGAAGAATCTTACTAATATTATTGTATTATAAAATAGGGAATGCTGGTGAATGGGTTAACTGTCTCGTGCCTTGCAGAGTGTCCCACCACTGAGTGCACTTCCCACAACACGCTGCTTCCCGGCATCGTCACTCCTGCTATGGATGTGGGGAGATGAGCTTCATGATTATTAGCAGAGGCTTCACAATGTGTTTTGTGTGTGTCTAATAATAGTAGGCAATTGCTGTTATATAATTTTTATTTTTCTATTTTTCTAGTGATCATTTATCCAAATGCAAAAAATTGGCATATTTTGTAGTTGCTGAGACATAGCTCAATTGTAGCTCATTCAGCAGCAGAGATTGCTTAGATGATGCCCAGATGCCCATTTTTATAGCAAATGTTTTTATTACATTTCAGATCCCTGTCCCAGGAGTTTTTGCTGGACTTAAAAACTGGTCTGCCTCAGGTCAGAGCCTGATATATCCTATTAAGGACACTCAGCTAAAGAGAATACTTCTCGCTGACACAGAGGCTTAACAGATTAATGAATTAGTCTGTAATACCTTCTCCTTCTAAGGCCTGGTTCAAGTTCTGCTGCCGTTACTTTGATTAGCACTATCTCCTCTGGTGCTGAGCCAGGCAATTCTGTATATTGACTGTGCTGGCATTTCTTACTGCTTTGAGAGAAGCAGAGAAAGAATCCTGCCCTATGAAGTTTGCATCGATCCAAAAATAAAATTGTAAACATAACCAAAAGAGCTGTATTCTGGAAGGAAAAATGGGGTTGTTAATGGTGTGGAACAACTGATGTTGTATCCAGCCCATCCTTCTTCCTTTAAATATATAACATTGCTAGTATAAATTGTTGAATATACTTTATATCAGCAATAATCCTTCGAAAGTTGGACATTTCATGGCATTATTGATATTACAATCCACAGTGGTTTATGTTATTAACTGCCCTCTGTTTACCTCAGGTTGTTAATCAGAGAGCCAGCCATTAAGTCCTGGCAACACATGATTTCTCTAGGATTATTGCTAACATTTCTGCTGCAGTCAGGAGGGTTTTTCTGGCTTACCTCAGCAATGAGGAAGTCTGTAGCTGATCAAATGTGCACTTGCATGCAACTGTCACTGCAACTGATGGGAATTAATATGAAAGGCAAAATCTAATTAAGAAAACTTTGCTTTGCATCCACTCTCCAATCCAATACTAAATATTGAAAAAGACCACCCCAGGATGCTGGAGTACACAGCTCTAAATATGACTGACCTAATCAAGATTATAAATGGCAAGCTGGGCAAGATAATATCCCATTCTGCCTCACTTCAATTGTCATCCTTAATTAAGGAAGTTCTACGTCCCACATGACATTTCTCAGCAAAATGTCTCTCAGAGTCTTGGGGAGGGGAGGGAGAGGAAGACTGGGAGCAATGTTTTGGCTGTCTATCTGCTGGTTTCACCACACGGATTTGAGTGGTCAGTGTTGCAGCATTTAGAGATTGGCCTAAGGAATTATCTTGTGCATTAGCTGATCTCAGCTCCAATGCCAGGGTTTTGTGAATGCTTTAAGCAGACTTCCACTAAGGAGACAATCTGTGCCCTGTAGTGTCACTCTGAAAAACAGCCATTCTGACCCTGAAAACAGGATGTTATTGAGAGGTTTTGTATTTAGTTGCTGGATTGTGACCTACTGTTATCCCCATTTTGCAGATTATTTTTGGGCCATAATAATGATCATTCAATAAAATAGTTCAGAATCACAGAATATGCTTAGCTAGAAGGGACTGCAAGGATCATCAAGTCCAACTCCTGCCCTGGACAGCACCATCCCCAAAAGTTACACCATGTGCTTGAGAGCTTGAGCTCTGTCAGGCTTGCTGCTGTGACCACTTCCCTGGGAAGCAGTTCCAGTGCCCAAACATCCTCTGGGTGAGGAGCCTTTTCCTAATATCCCACCTATGCCTCCCCTGACACAACTTCAGGTCATTCCCTCAGGTCCTGTTACTGCTCACCAGGCAGAGAAGAGGTGAATGTCTGCCGGTCCTCTTCCCTTCACAAGGAAGTCTCTTTGCATGCCTAGAGTTCTGTTAAGCAATGTATCAGGAGCCTTAAACCTAAGTAGTGTTTTTTGGGAAACCCTGTCTAATGTGTGGAGGCATCTCAAATGTCTTTGGCATATACAGTTTCAGATGGAAATGCTATAATGAAGTGTGAGTGTGCTCCTACTGGTTGCTTACCTCCTATCAGAGACTTTTTGAAGCTCAGAGAAGAAATATCTTTGTATTTCCGTCCTCTGTGGAGCTTGCAGTGCTGAATGTGCTCAGAGCAAGCCTTTCTTACTCATGTTGTGTAAGACCATGGTGGTTCCTGCTGTTACATCCATGAGTCAGTTATTGGATGAGTCATCTACAGCTTTGGTTCCTGGAGCCTATTTGGCCTGAGGGTCCCTCCAGACACACCACCACACCACCCATGACTCTATTTCCCACAGCAAGGCTGCCCTCTGTGCAGGCGAAGTACAGTCCGCCCCTCATGTTGAACATCAGCCACTATATAGGAATGCATTAGATGTGAGCATTCACAAAACACATCATGGACATGTAATGAACTTTGTCCAGGTGACCACTTACCTCTGAATTCTTCTATTTCTTTACTATTAGTTAAGACAGTTAAAAAAAAAAAAATCAAAACTAAAACCCCCAATTGCATCTGCATTAAACATGGAAGAATCACTTCCATTGCATTAGTCAATACATGTCATAAATTTTTCTTACAGAAATTAGTCAAGCCACAATCTGAAAGAAGATGATGAAAGACAGCAGAGTGTGACTGATCTCTGATGTGAAACACTCCACGGAGAAGAACCTTGTTTTTTTCCCAAGAGTGATGTGACTGATAACAGTGTAAGGTCATATTCTTTGCTTGCTTGGAGGAAGACATGGCTGTATTTTAAATAGATTAATCTCTGGTCTAACTTTGCTTCAGTAGAAGTCAAATCATATATTTGTGATGCACAAGGGTGAGCAAGGGATGGAAACACCTGTCATATGAGGAGAGGCTGAAGGAGCTGAGACTATACAGCACTGTGAAAAGAAGGCTCAGGGGACCTTACCAATGTCTATAAAGACCTCACGGGGAATGGAGGTGGGCTGAAGATGGAGCCAAATTCTTTCCAGTGATGCATAGTGACAGGACAAGAGATAATTTGACACAGCTGAAAAAACCAAGAAACTACATTTAAATGGAAGAGAAAGCTTTTTCTGTGTGTGCGGTTGAACACAGGAACAAGTTGTCCAGAGAGATTGTAAAGGTATTCAGAAGCCATCTGGGGATGGTCCATGAGCACCCTGCCCTAGCTGACACTGCTCTGAGCAGGGATGTTAAATTAAGTGATCTCCTGAAGTACTTAAACAGACTCCAAGATTCTCTAATTCTATAATTTAAAAACATGATTCTAGGATATAAGTTTCATATATTCAATTATTTTACACATTTATACATTGCTATATTGCAGTAAACTGCATACAGATTGACTTTTGCTTTCCAAAAATGACTCTTGATGTTTATGTGTTCATAGATACTTTATTTACAGTTAGTTACCTTTTATTTAGTTATACTTATTACATACTTTTATATAGAGCAGCAATTTTTTAGACATACCTAAATGTACAAAACCTCAGCATAAAGTTAGTCTTAGCTAATAAAAAAGTTTCCTAAAATTTTGATCTCTTTCTTTCACCAGCCCTTTAAAACCAGCTTTTCAAATAAACAAAACATTATGTTTCCTTCCTAAGGAACCATTCTTTTATGCTTCACCTGCTTTTCTTTCTCATCCTCTTCTTTCTTCAACTTGACATTCATCTCACTTCATCCAAGAGCTTTGATTTTCATATCCTGCATTTTCCTGATGCGCCCTTAAGTTTTCCCTTCTTGGCTGGGCTGCTGCATTTATGCATTTGTACACCATACTGAAAAACTGGGATTTTAGCAGACAATATTTAATCACAACTGGATTAGAGGAAAAAATGAACACATTTTTTTCATTCCAGAACTAAATAGTGGCAGTGGACCAAATTAATGTCCTGGCATACACTTTGAGAGGGCAAAAGTGATCACCCTCCTCTGCTCTATATGAAAGGAGCAACTGCAATGCAGAGCCTGTGTGGAAAAAGTCCCTATCTGTGCTTTTTCCTGTGATGCTGCCAGTCCCAGGGGCTGTGTGGATCTCAGGGGTTTTGGCATTGCATCTCCTCTTTACCTGGGAGCACATACAGCTCTCTAACAGCCTGTGCAGAGTGAGAAAGATTTGATAAGGGTTTTTTTTTTCTTTCCTTTTATAGTCAGAGGCAGTCAAACTTTGAATAAAAAATAAACTCAGAAAGACGCTCATAGGGTATTTATGATAAGGCTTTATTTTATCTGTGTTATGAATCTTACCTGTTTTCATAGGGTGTTTTAGAACACAAAAAATTTTGCTTCACTGCTGGTTTGTTTTCCCTCTATATTATAGTAGCAGTTCAACACTTTTATTTATATTTCTAGTTTCTGTGATGTAGTTTCTGTTCAACTCACTCACCTGTTGTGGAGATAGCCATATTTGTTTTCTGTTTTACCACAGTCTATTTCCCCTGTGTTGCTCAATATAGTTCTCCAGCTTGTCATCATATTTCCTGTCTTCTGCCATGAGTATTTGAATGGTCTTTACTTCTCATCGGTCTCAAACCCATCAACTAGAAATGGAAGGTGTTGACAACATTTTCAGTTACCCTCTTAAAGAATATTAAATCTTTCATAGGCTGATCTGCTTCAAAAGCAGGCTGTTGGAAAACAAGCTATTACACATATAGAACTTGGCTTTAATTTTCTTTTCATCATTTTTCTGGTTAAGTCATTCTCTTCATTAATGCACTCAAATAAAATTGGAAATAGAATAAATTACACTGCAGATAAAATCACTGCTATAGATCTCATCTGCTCTCCAAAAGGATCATTCAGTAAATGGTGATTTTTTTTTTTTTTTTTTTACTTTCCTGTTCATTTTAGAAAAAAAAAACACCTACTAAAAGTATCTAAATTGCTGTTGAAAAATATAGTCATTTACAACCCAAAATACAAAATATCAGCAGATTTTATATTTGGTATTCATGTCTTGAATCTTCAATATGTCTCAAATGCATAGACTGTTAAACACAGGCCCTTTGGAAATTACGGATATTGTCAGTATAATTCTCCTTTTTAAGGACCTGTCCTTGAAAGCTCAGTTTGTGTCTGGTATTTGTCTGCTCTTCTGTCCCATCCATTCTTGTAATTTCCAAGTTATGTATGTTTCAAATCTTTCACTGTCTTGATTTCAGAAAATGTTTAAGGCTAAGATTAGTGTCCTTAGTCAGAGGTTGTTCAGACATGTTCAAAAGGTGTCTCTGTCAATGTGTTTTAAAACAGGATTTTGTTAACAAGCACTCTGCTGTTTGCCCCCTGATATAGTATGTTGCACACTTCTTACAGTGCCAGGCCAGGTCCATGGAATAAAGAGAATCTTATGCTCCCAGAACCAGTTCACCCAGCCACCATCTTCTAAAACTTCTGTTTCTTCACAGTTTTTCCAACTCCGTATCTTTAAACTATGGAGAGGTTTTTAGTAAATTGAAGTATAGGAAAGTTTGGACAAAGTTTTTTTATGTTCTCTTTTACCTCACTTTAATTATGTCATGTATTAGACAGATGTTTTGAACAGGGCAGTCTTTTTGTATATTCCTTTACAGTTTCAGTTTCTCAGAAAAGCTGTGACAATTCTTTTCCCCTTTTAATCTAATTTTGCTGTTTTAAAACTGGATGTTTGTTATTTTTCCATATGGCTAAAGTTATATAAGAGTTCACAGGTTGACCTTATTGGCAACCTGGAGACACAGTAGGAATTAAAGGATACAGGCTTTTTTAGGAAGGGCAGGCAGGGCAGATAAGAAGGGATGTCATTGACCAGCTGGAGTGCATGTAGCTCCATTTGGGAATGGACAAGGAGAATATATGGGTCAGGATTAAAGGAAAAGCAAGGACAGGTGATGTTATAATGGGATCTGCTACAGACCACAAAACGAGGAACACTGCGTAGATGAGGCCCTATAGAGACAGATGGGAGCAGCCTCACTTCCACAAGCCCAGAGCCTCGTGTGGGCCTTCAAACACCCAATATCTGTGGGAAGAACAATTGAGGAGGTCCCTGGAATGGTTGATGGTAAACTGATGGTAAATTCCTTCTCCAAGGGATAGAGGAGCCAGCAATGAGAGGTGCTATGCTGGATCTTTTCTCACCAATAAGCCGGAATTGGGGAATGTGAAGCTCAAGGGCAGCCTGGGCCGCATTGATAATGAAATGGTGGAGTTCAGGATCTGGAGGGCAGGAACAAGGTTGCCCAACAAGTTCATTATCCTGAACTTCAGCAGAGCAGACTTCGACCTCTTTGGTGATCTGCTTGGTAGAGTAGACCGAGCTCTGAAGGGAAGAGGAGTCCTTAGAAGCTGGTAAATATTCAAGGATCACTTCCTCCAAGCTCAGGAGTGGCACAGAGCAACAAAGACAAAGTCAGGATGCCTGCATGGATGAATGAGGACCTATATCTTGGAAGAAATACTGACCAATTGTCAAAGCAGTCAGGAATCAAGTAAGGAAAGTTAAAGGTCTGATAGAATTATATCTCACCAAGGACATCAAGTCTAACACTAAATCTTCTGTAAGTAAATCAGTGTTAAAAGAAAGACTAGCCCTTCTCCAGAAGGAAACAGGAGATGTGGTTACCTGGGATATGGAGAAGGCTGAGGTACTCATTGAATTTTTTGCCTTGGTCTTCAACAGAAAGTGCTCCAGCCACACCATCCAAGCTGCAGAAGCAGAAGCAGGGACTGGTAGGATGGAGAACCACTCCCACTGTAGGACATCAAATTCAAGACCATCTAAGGAACCCACAGCACAAGTCTGTGAGACCTGGATTTGCCACAAACACCCTTTGGCAGCCTTTTCCAATGCCTGTTTCTCTTCTATGGGGAAAAAGCTTATTCTCAAATCCAGCCTGAACCTATTTAGCTTCAGTTCATGCCTGCTCTCTCATCCCCCAGCTGTTCAACCCTCTGAAAAGTCTGGTTTCACTTTCTTGGTAATGTCCCTGCAAGCACTGGAGGATACTATTAAGTCCATCCCAAAGCCATGCCCTCTCCAGGCTGCAGCAGCTCAGCTCGCTCAACCTCTCCTCAGACAGCAAGTATGCCTACCCTGAATATCTTGGGGGTCCTTTGCTCATTTCAGCATCCCCACATCTTAATCAAAATTGCTATTGTTTTTGTTCTCAAGTTTTGGGTACCTTTGTGGTTTTCTGGCTACTTCCTGGGACAGTAAGAGGAATGACACAGATGAAAGGCTGGAACCTCATGTCATCTCTCCTGCCACCACTGCTCAGGTCTCCCACTGGTAACTCATTTGTGCTGTGGCCTCACTGAAGTGAGGAAATGGAAATACCATGCTCCTCCAGATTTATTGGTCTGACTAATGTCAGGCACAGCCTTGGATTATGCCATTCACTGTAGTTTCTTACTGTTCTTTCCCTGGCAGGTATTTCCATTCATACTTCATTCATATCAGACTTTGCATTTCCATCACAGAGCTCTATGTTATAAGCATTGGCACCCATATCACCCAAGAATTAAGCAAAAAAAGGTACAGTTTCTTAGATAGTCCACAAAATGTAGGGAAAGAGTAGAATTATGTCCTGTTTGTATGTATGGGATCCTTTTTTGTCTTGATGCTTGCATAAAATGTTGGAACTCCCTCTTAGGAATAATGGAGGACTGCCTCCTGGCATGTGACCAGTCCACTGGGTGCAGGAAATTGAACCAGGTTCATGGCATTGATAAGAGTGCAGAAAGGATGTGATAAAATAAAACATTCATACTTGATGAGGTTCCACTATAGCTTATGAAAGGACATGACCTTGAGGTCAATTTTTTGAAAGAAGGAAGAACCTGAGCCTCTTTGTAGAGACTCCAAAGTGCTCTGCTTAGCACACTCTTTAGAGTTTGTAGTATTCATTATGTTACTCTCTGACTTCTCAGCTGTAATTGAAAAGGTAATTGCTTAAATGTATTAACTTTATAAATCTGATCATATGGATAGACAAACAGAAGAGTTCTAATTTATTAATAATGTTGCTGCATATCTGTTAGATTTCTGTCTTAGCTTTGATGTTTTTCTTCCTCATACAGAGCTAGGCAGAAACAAGCTGAAAGCCTGAGCTTGTGAGGCATCAGTTCCTATTTTGCTGATATGAATTTGAATAACTTTCAGAAACTTTGGCTGTTTATGCAAAATGAACTTTTAATCTGTTTCAGTTTAATTTGCTGTTATTGTGTGTCATCTTCCTGATTTTGAGACTGTTTTCAATGTTCATGATAAAGTGTATTTGCCTAATGGAAATATTGGGAAATTTTCCTTCTGTTTTCAATTAGAGATAAACAGGAATCAAACCTCTGTATTTCAATATTTCCTCAGTTTTGAGGAAACTTAAATCAGAGCCAAAGTCTGAAGTTCTCTCTTTTTTTGAATCTTTACTGGGTACATCATACAGCCCTACTTTTCAAAGTGATGATTGTCAGTGTGATTCCTATCAGTAGAAATAAGAGACACAAATTCTGGTGTTTTCTCCTGAAAAATGAGTGTGAATTTTATATTTTTTTAATGATTATATATGAAAGGTTTGGTTAAGAAGTCATCACACAGAGGGAGCTTCTAAGAAAGTAACATCTGAATTAATTTCCAGAATTTTTAGAATAGATGAAGTGTGTGAAAAGTTGTTAGTTTTGTCCACTGTCACACCTACATTTTCTGCAAAAATATAGATTCCTTTTCATCATATTCAGCAATAGGGAAGGGTTAGTGTAGTGGAAATGATGGAGATGAAATGAAATTTCTCCTTTAGGTTAATTGTATGTTGAAATAGGTGAGCCAGTATTGAAGAGGTCAACCAGAAACTGAAAATCAAGGTCAGATACAGGGAACATTTTCCAGTCTAGCATGAAAACATGCACATATTGTTTCCACAGAGTTCTGTTGGATCTGGCCACCAGCACACACAAGATTGCTTTTCACATTTGTCCATAGACTTTCCCTACTAGGAAAACATGTGGAAGCTGTGTAACAAGGTTATTTCCAGAGCACACAAATACACACCTATATAAAGAAGAAGCCATTTACAGTGTACAACTATCCTACAAAACATAGGAATTATGTTATGTATTTTTGAGTGTTGTCTTCCGATATGCAAGTTATTGCCTGACTGTTCATCTATAAGCTCTTACAGTACTCTTGTAACTTTAAAGGTCTCTGAAGAAAAGACTCATATCCTACCATTCCTCTCTTTTTGAAATTGTAAGGAAAACTGATTATTAGAAAAATGGCTATAACAGTTCCATGCCAACTCAAATTCTGTGGGATTTAAAATTTTGTAATTTTTAAGGCCTGGTCAAATCAAAGGTTATGCAAATTAAACCTCATGTCTACTTTCACAAATCAGAGCAAGAGGTGAGAAAGTTTTCGTATATTCTGCCCCAAATTTACTATTTTTAAATTTACAGAATTTGATTGCAGCTGAAGATATTGCCTGTAAAATCTTCAGCTTCCTTCTTTTCTAAAGTGTTTCATGTCAAAGGAACAGATGACAGAGTGTGTCTCAGACAAGGAGGTCATTTTGGGGCACAAACTCATTAACATAGTAAAAAGAGCTTTAAATGAGTTTCAAAAGCCCACAGGGCAAAAGTCCAAAGGCAAATTAAAACCCAAACAGCAGCAACAACAATTATTGATCTAGTCATTTGGATGGAATCTGAAGATGAGCAGAAATCAGACATGCTGCTGAAGACACAAGAATGGAAATACCAGGGCAAACTGCTGAGAGGATCTGTATGCAAGATTCAAGTATTCAGTGGCTCGAAGATGCCAAATCTTTCTTATGGCATCTTTCAAACAAAGATGACATAAAGAGTGGCAGGACATGAAACATAACATCAAATTACAAGGCTGGTGGCAGAAGACCACAGCCTGTATACAAGTCAAGAGAGGGAAAAAATTAATTTGTGTTATTATAGACATTAGAGAAAGTAATGGAGATTGAATTGTATGGTCATTTAAGGTTTTTCCAGCTGTATTACTGTTTGGATTTTGTTCTTCTGTAAATCCACTTGAGCCATTAGACTTTGGTGAAAGAATAAATTCATATGTTTTTATATCTAGCAATGTGAGCCTTTCTCTCCTTTTTTTTTTTTTTTTTTTTTATTTCTTCAAGTAGTTTTATCAGCCCCATGAGATAAACGACCAGGCTGTTTTGATGTGGTCCAGTAGAGGGCAATGACACCTATACTCAATAGCTGTGCTGGTACACCCTGAATAAACACTCTTTAAGTTATAGTGAGAATAATCACACCAGCCCCCCACCTTAACCTTTCAGACATCAGGTTAATTAGGCAGAACTGCAGTTCATACATCCTATCCCAAGGGAACATGTTACTGTTTATTTTCCTTTTTGGTGTACAGCTGCAGTACTAAGTCAGGCATGATTTACATATATGATAGGTGATAATTAGGCCTAGGAGCCTCAGTGAGCCCACATACTATGGATAATTGGTTTAGCTTGAATAAGATAAGCTTGAAAGTATTACATGAATATCACTTATATGATTGAAAACATTATAAATATTGCATATTGCTGGAAATGTTGCCCTGTGACTGAGCCAGTGGCAACCTTGATTATCTAATTCTCTCCAGTAAAGATTTATTTTCCTCTGAAGACAGTCTGAGAGACTTGTGGCTGCTCAGCCTGGAAAAGAGAAGGCTGCAAGAAGACATTATAGCACTTTCCAGTGCCTTAAAATGGTAACAAGAAAGCTAGAGAGGGATTTTTGACAAGGATATGAAGTGATTGGACAAGGGGTAATGTCTTCAAAGTGAAAGAGGGCAGATGCAGACTACCTGTGAGGAAGGAATTATTTACTGTGAGGGTGGCAAAGCACTGGCACAGGTTGCTCAGAGAAGTTGTGGTTGTCCTATTCCTAGAAGTGTTAAAGGCCAGGTTGGATGGAACTTTGAACAACCTGGTAAAGTTAAAGGTGTCTCTGCCCATGGCAGGGGGGTTGGAACTGGATGATCTTCAGGGTCCTTTCCAACATAAAGCATCCTATGATTTTAGGATTTTATTACTTGTTTTTTTTAGCACTTATTTAGCATGGTCTGCCTCCTAAAGATTTCACCATCTAAATCAGTCATAGATAGGCGAGTATTAGGTAGGAACTATTTGAAGTAAAGCAGACTGATAGTATTTGTCTAGGTAAGTCATAAAATGCTGATTTTGGAAATATTTCCTTTAATATTTAAAAAAAAACTTCCACTCATATTCATCCATACCTAACCTCTACTATTCTTGTTGATGTAGGCTAGGTTCATTCTCCATACTACTCTCTTTCTACTGTCTATTAAGGCAATAACAAGATATTGCCCTAATCAAAGGTACATTTCCTAATTAAACCATCATCCTCTAATGCACCTTCGCTTTGTTTTTCTTTGCTATGTTAAATCCAAGATAAAGTATGAGTTTATCAGAGTATATCAAAGTAGATCCTTCTATCATATGTTGATGTAACTCATTATGGGAGTTTATGTATTATATGTTGCTTGAAATTTTAACAAAGTTATTGAGAGATTTTATATAGGAAGCCTAAAGTTCATCCAAATTCTGAAAGGTGTAAATTATATATTGATACTTATATTATGATATACATGGATTATTATTCAAGATCTCTGTTAAGGAGCTTGTACTCCATTCCACTACAATGTCTGGACAATAAGTTTAGGAGGGCTCATGATTCAGTGATTATGGTTAATGAGTGTGCTTAACTCTTAACTGTACAGAAAGGGATAAAAGGACAAAATCCCAGACCTGAAGATTTTGCAACCTATTATCAGACAAGTATGATGATCAGATGGAAAAAGGAAATAGACAGAGGGGTTATGGGGAAAACTATAGAGGGATTGTCAAGAATCTGATAATATGATCACATTCTAATCATGTGCATATCTTGACACTTCTTAGTAAAAAAATGTTTATATTTGGGAGGGATCTTGTGCTATTTCAACTGAAATGGGTTTTGGTGAGGATTGAAGAAAGTCAGGTTCTGAGAGAATAGAATTAACAATTCAAGATGTAGGTGAAAGAGATCTGGGGAGGCAGGAATTAATAGGATGGGCATCATTTGCAAAGTAGAAAGGAAAATGGGAAGTTAATATAAGGGAAGAGTATGAATTTACCTAAGATTCATTCACAGTGTCTCAAGTTATCATTGCAGGGGATAAACCTGCCTCTCCTCCAGCTCACAGAATTTGAATTATAATGCTTGCATGAACAACAAGAAAAAGCAGAGGCATTAAAATGGGTTTTCTTTGAGGTGACTTCAATAAAGAATGATTTGTCATAATTAACAAATAATTCCTTATTATTAGCTGCGTGGTAATTTTAATGCTATTCAAGTAACTTGGGACTTTGGTGGTGGTAGTGTTTTATTTTGCTTGCTTTTCTACTGTGAATTCATTGAGGTCATTTTTGAAAGGTTGAAGATGCCTGTGAAACCGAGTTTCTAGAGTAGTCTGCTTTTGTTTGAAATGGGTAATATATACTTTAGTGTTTAAAATAGAAATGAGTCAAGCAAATCATATGTTTACTATTTCTAGAAACTTTTTTAAAGGTTTGAGGGGTTTTTTTTGTTCCGTCTAAAGTTATGTTAGACAGAATTTCCACATGGCTGCGGCAAACCTGAATAAAATCTGTGACTTCTCATCTAAATTTATCATGAGTTTTTAACTATTTCATAGAAATCCAGACATATTTTTTAGCTTGGAATTTAAAGTGGTCTAAGAAATTATTAAATTGGTTATGAATTCAAGATGGTGTGAATGTACCTATACACTATTCAAAACCCAACCTTTTGAAAAAAAGTCAATAATGCTCCACGACATAACCATGATTAGTAATTTAGAGGATGATAGATTCTTGACTATGGAATGCTCCAGTCCTGATGCAGAAGGCTGGCTTTTGTGTCATGGTTAATGTAACACACTGGGACAAATTAGTCATGTCCAGATAGGGAAAATAATGGCAACTGAGGTGTGGTCCATTTTCTCTAAATTAAATATTGTTCTTTAGATTTCTGCATAGTGTCCTACTAATAATCCAAGCCTGGTTATCTTTGATTTAGGTAGTGACATGCTGAAAACCTTGTGGGCTTGTGATAATGACAATGCTGGCTTTTTGACACACTGGGTTTGCTTTTGTTCTTATTTTAGCATGCATTTTTTATGTCATGACTGTGCATATTCCTTTTCAGCGTAGGTGTGGAGCATCTCTAAGTGTCTTAATGTGCTGAGATAAAGAAATGTGTTCCAGAAATGGCATTTTAAGTCATGGTTCACTCATTTTAAGTATGAAAATGAGTACTTTGGTGCCTGAAAATTTGTTGATTTATTCAGACTTGTCGAGTTAGTGATAACATAAATGTTTGCTTCATGCTGGATTTATGTTTTCTTAAAACAGTCACATTGCTCTGTCAATCCAAATACTGTATAGGACATATTAACAAGATTTATGTTTTCTGATCTATCTTTAGACTTGCAGATTACATTATGAGATGAATGACACAAAACAAAAAGGGTACAGTCCGTCCTAGCTTAGTTTATACCTTTTCATGTTGTTTTCTGGGAAACATCCCTATTGTCTCAAGTGTCATCCTATATGACTCCCAGTTTTGGAAACTCCATTCTCATTCTCTTTGTTTTGCTGTGCATTAAGGGTTCCAAAGGCATGGCTCAGATTTCTAAGTCTTGCAAGACAAATATTGAATTCAGATTTTTCCAAGTAAAACTGCCTTAACATTTATTTATTTGTATGTTTAAATAAACACATATTTTGTTAATCATCTGGGATTTTGGTTTTTTTATTTGCAAAATTTGTACAATTGAACCTTCATATAAAATGCCGAAATATGTGACTGTTTTTAAAAATTATTAGTTTTTTATAAATCTATAAAACTTTTTGTTATAAACTTTATTAACAAAAGCAGTAGTTAACAGATATAAAAATAAGCAAGTTACATAACCATGGCAGGCTCCTGCAGTCTTTAGCTTTTCCCCACAAATGACATACACAACATTCTTGGCTGGAGCTTTATTCAAAACACATTTCAAAGACACAACTGTAAAACATTAGACCCTTCCAAAGAGCAAATTGACTAATGGGAAGAAACAAGACAGACCTGCTATGTAAGGCAAAAGAAGTCTCCACCTAACCAATATTCTAATTTCCAAGAAAGCTATCACCAATAGAAGTCAGAAAGAGACAATCCTTTCCATAATTCACTTTCTAACTTGAGATAACCACAAGTGACTTTATACGGTCTGCAGTCCCCCTGCAGTCCCCTCCTTTCATTTGTTGCATTTGTGTCTCTGCTGAATATCTTCCCAAGATAAAACATCAGTGAAGATTATAGTCAACATGCCATTCAACTTCTGAATGAAACCATGGTCATTTTCTAGTCTAAAGAGCATGTTCACACCCAGTAATGCTGGCAAATTGATGTCCCAACATAAGGCAGATCACCAGTCTCTTAGGTTTTAATGCCTTCATATTTACTTTAGGTCTGAGGTTAAATATTGGTGCACACATATTCATTCAGAATTGAAACAGCCTGCATAATAATTCCTAATTTTTCCTCTTTCCTACCTTTTTATGCTTAGTGATAACTTTTTGCCCAGCTTGTTAGCTTTTTATTTGACAGAGCTAATACAAATAGTAGGGGAGGGGTGAGGAACTCACAAATCAATCAGTTAAACAAAATCTTCTCTACTTCTCTCAAATTTTTCAGACCTACCACTTGAACTTAATTAGCTTACTGTACTTTTAATTACATTGTGGCCTTGCTAGAATTCATAAGCACTATCTGAACAGATGAATCTGCAAAGATTTTCAAAGGAGACATGGGTATTAAAGTGAGATTGGTGTCTTGGTGATTAAAACCAGTCTCTTTAAGGGAGTATTGAACTTTTACCGCTAGCAGGCAAATATGGGAATATGGTGCTACCATCTTTGTACTTATGTCCATTTACATGAGCATGACCACTAACAGCAAACTTTGAGCTGCACTGAACTCAACTCAGTAGCAATTCTTGCTGAATAATTGCTTTGCTATTGATTATGATGCATATTTACTCAAATGAATTACTTAAACTCTCATTTGTCATTTGAAATTTTTGTCAAATGCTGTTGGGAATTTTTCCCCTCCTATAAAATTTTATTGGCCACTTTTGTTAACAAAACCTCTGGGTTTAAAATTAAACTCAAGATTGATGAACCATTGAGGAAAATACATTTACTTGGTAAATGTTGTAGAATTGTTGGACTGTTCTGTATAATCACAGAAGAATGATCTGTGCCTGCACAGCTACATTCTCTTTTGACCTGTTAGTCACCTAACACTGATATACACAATGATGCAAATTTTCAAAGAATCACAAGGATAAAAGCCACATGATGGTTACCATCTTATTTTAATGATTGTGTCTACTCACATGGAGACAATTAATAACAGTAGGCTATGTGGATTATCATGCTGGGAAGACGGGTTAATGGAAAATTTCATAAGCCTCAAGGTTTTTGTTTGTTTATTTTTGGGGTGGAATGGAATAAGACAGGAAACAAGGGGGTATTGTAAAGACAAAAGGCTTTTTATAAAATCAAATACTTTAAAAATCTTCAAATCCTGTCAGAAAAAGGTGTAGAACTTATGCTTGTGTAGAAGTGACTATGAAATTAAACAGTTTCGGGGTTTTTTTCTGTCAGATGAAAATGTTAAATGAAGTGTTATCTCTTGAAATGTTTTGGTTGTGGTGGTGACATTGTATAAATGAAATACTTCTCAGATATATATTGGAATGTTTTTTCAATTTTAGTACTGTTTAGATGTGAAGACCTGGCTTCAGCCTATCTCAATCTCTGTGATTTAATCCCCAGAATCAACATTTTTGGACTATAATTATAAATAATAAGCACAATCTATCTGGTTGACCTTTTTCTATTGTGTGCTGTTAAATAGTGAGATTAAGCAGGAAGATTAAGGTCCCCTCACATCTTTTAGGATGACACTGAGACAGTACCATACATTTTTTCACTTTTATAGAGACAACACCTATTTGTAGAAATAATGAGAGAATGAGAATAAAGTCAGAATAGAAGGGAAGAATGCATGTATTTTACTTCAATCTTACTGGTTTTCCTAACTACAGTAGGCACCAAGGTCATCCACAGTTCACAACAGCTCTTTCCTGATTGTAGATGACATTACATCAGAAAGCACATTTAGTTTTTTATGTTTCATTTCTCTTTAATTTTCTTATAAAAATTGCTTCCTAACATTCTCTTGCACAGAGAAAGAATCTCTAACTTGAAGAAGTAAAGTAGCACCCACTCTAAAAATGAAAATGAAAATATTGTATGTCAAACCTGCTACTGAAGGAAATATAAATAAAGGTAGGTCTCTGCCTTAGTGATATTATCTTATTTAAGATAAATAATAATTGACATTTGTATATTTGATCAACATTTCCATCCACTGAGTAATGAGCAAATTAACAAGACACCTACTGTGTTGTCTTAAGATACTACATGTAAAAAGAACTAATTATTATTCTCTTTGGAATACAAATCTCCATTCATGGCAAGCTGTGTTGCTGACGGTGTAAAAAATGGAGGACAATATTGAGCAGGTGTATTTTTATGAAATGCTGCACCCTTCTTAAAGGCTTTGACAGTGACAGACCTTCCGTGAAGAAAAAAAAGTAGCCTGAAGAGTCTTCACATGTCTCTTTGTGTTTGTTGGTGAAATTTCAGTTTTCTTAAAGGTTCATTTACACCATACCAATCAGCATAGCATCTGATCTTATTCCAGTAGTGCATTAGGCAATATGACAAATATCTGTCTCATTTTAGTTCCCTCTTCCTCTCCCCAGGGGAGAAAGACTAAATGAATATAGATGCACAGGGATAAATTCAGACCTGCTGTAAGTAATTGTGATTCCATTGATGTCAGTAGAGTTGCACCCTACCACTTTTGATTTGAAACTGGAACAGAGAGCCGCATTGTTCTTTGCAAAATAAAAATAAACAGTATGTGAAGATGTTTCCAAACATTTCAATAATATTATCTAGGACAGATTCTGCTCCCAGTTAAAACTATACAAATCCATTTGAGTAAATGGTGTTACACAATTATAAATGGAATCAATCCTATACAAACACACAGCTTACAAATGGCTGTGATTGTCAGATACGCATTTATAGATGTACAGGGATCAACACGCAAAACTGCAAGTTTGGCCTTCTGTCTTTTAACAAATAGGTCAGTGGGATAAAATGCCTTTGGGTAAACCATCCTTCACAGCTTTTGTGTACTCTGTATTTTCATCTGAAACTAGACATTTTAAAAAATAAAAATTAAAATAATTTTTCCAGGTGAGCTGCTAGGATTTACTGTGGTCTTATGAGCCACATGTATGCCACTGAACACAGTCTAAGGATTACCAAGATAGGATATCACTTTGATTCGGTTCACATCTTGGTGTGATAGACCCGATTTCTAATTTATCCAAGGAAATAATAGATTGAAAATAAAAATAATTTATAGCAATAATTCTTTGAAGTTAGCATACATATGAAAGTGAAACTGCCTATGTTTTGGTAAAGTAAGCTTGTGGGAAATTCCTGTTGTTTGACTGGGAGATTCCCAAAAATGATGAGTATGGTGAATACTTACTTTGCTAAGAAGAAAAGTGATGGTATTTTTCATCCCTCTTTTGTGAAGTTTTAACTGAACTGACCAATTTACTGCATTAGTGTACTGTATTTAGCAAATAAAAAAGGGTTTCTGTCATGTGTAGTGTAGTCAGTCAAGAAGAACTTTAAGATTTAGAACTATCCATCTTTTAAGTAGCTGATTAAAAGAGTCACACATTTATACTTGTTTGTATCTCTACTTTTTAAGCAGTGCATAAATTATGATTTTGGTTAATTCCTTAGGAGAAAACAGTAAGCAGTTTCTTTACTCTGTTTCTGTTCTTTCTCTTAGATTCATACACAGAGCCTTCATCAAGCCATATTCCTTTTTACCATAACCACTCACAACTGGCAGGTCTGACTACTCATTGGTGGCCAGCACATGAAACATCTCTTTGCCATGGCACTTGCTGCCCTAAGGAGCTCCTCATTCCAGCAAAGGACGAAGCTTCTCAGCACTTCTGCATCTGAAAAAGAATTCTTGGTATGGGCCTGGTTGTTGATGAGAGCTCTGTATGTGGCTGGAGTAAAACACACACAAAAACTGCTATTAGCACACTGCTTTATGGAGTCAAGACCATTTGACCAGAGCTTTCTAGCTCTCAAATGCAAATATGTGGTTTCTTTGGGTTTTTTGTTGTGCTCCATCTCTGTGTTATGGCAAGGCCTAACTATATTATGCATTTCTACTGCATCTGAAAGTTTCAGATACTCAGGAACAAGGTCTAGAGAGAGATGCTCACACAGGTTTGGAATGTTATGGATTCATTGCATGTGGATCCAGCCATAGCATAAAGATCTAATTAAATTTTCACTGCAGTAAGTGAAAATTTCTGTAATTTTAAAGGCCTTTGGTTCATGAACAGCACTAATTTAACTAGATGCAACTGGTACACTGAAAAGTCTATTTGTAATTGTTTTAACACAAAGAATTCATAAGCTCCAAGCCCCATTTCTGAGAATTACTTCCTATGGAGATTCAAAAGATTTCTGTGGAGGTCTTTTGCAAGAGAAGAATTTTTTTTTTCAGAGCAATACTACATGGACCAATTATAAATGGGTTTCTGTTGGAGAAGAAAAAGAAAAATGCTATCAATACAATTGCTGCCTTTTTCATCTTGACTCTTTAAATCTTGGTGATTTTCAAGTAACAATTTCCTGATACATATTTCTTGAGGTTATCTTTTCATTATTAATGCCACCATGTTTTCTAGAGACAGAAATTTGACATACGTTTCCCTCACTTGTAGTCTTAGCTGTATGATTATTTTTTTTTCTAATATGTTTTTAGTTACCTACCATGGAGGAATTCTTTGAACCCTATGTTGACCTATCATTGATCATAAGGGGTGGTCCTTTCTCCAGATTCTGGCTCTAGTCCTCTTAGCTGGGAGCAAGGCTTAATAAAACTGAAACAATAAATATCTTATATCTACATAACACTTGAATCCAAAAAACAGTTTAAAAAGCAAGGATGAATTCATTTACCACTGAAATGCCAGCCACCTCTGGGGTAGAACACATGGTTCTTATTTTCACAGAGCTAAGCAGCTGTTTAACAGTATGAAACAACAGTACATTATAGTTTAAGTCATGAAATGAAGAATAACCCTGTATCCAACTGAAATGTAAGATTAAACTTAGATGGGGGGGAAATAATTACCCAAATTGGTAAAATGATCAGAACACAAAGACTAACCCTGCTATTTTGGCACAGTGGACCTTCAAAAACACTAAGGACTGAGTGTGGTTAGAAACCTAATTTTTCATTACATCTAAGAGCTGTTATCTTCAGTTAGATTGAATTTTCTGCAGCAAAATGATTTCATGTTTAAAAATGTCAGTCATCAATATCCAGACTTCTGTGGAAAACACGTGTCATTGAGACAGAAAACATTTTTTTGGAGTCTGTTGTGGAATATCTGATCAAACAGAGATTGAGCCAGTACCACATAACCTGACTGTTATGCACATCTCCCAGGATGTGGGAGAATGAAATTCAAGTTCCTGTTAAGATTACTTCACAGCATAGACTTGGACCTGGGTTTCCTATGTCCCAGAGGAAGGCTCTTAATCCTGGACTTACAGCTATTCCAATCATGTTTTCTTTTTATTTTCCCATGGAAAAAAAAAAATTAAAAAAATGAAAGGTCTTGGGTTTGGCTCAGTGTAGAATGTGAATTTTGCAATTTCAAAAACTTTCCTGGAACAGGAAAGTTATTTTCCACCCAGTTTACCTCCTGCTGCAATGTATTCGTTTGCAATATGATGAAAAGTTACTGAATTTACTGCAATATTAGCTTAGAGGGAAGACAATTGTTCTGTAGGATTCATATGGGTTTATATTATACTGTACTATTTCTATACATTCAACTATATAGCCTATACATCAGGCTAGGTAATCATCAGAAAATTTAACCTCAAAGTGGCAATGTATCTAGCACTTGTTGTAATCAACTTTTAAAATATGCTGCCAGTAATACTAACATGAGCGCACACCTACCTGCTGTTAAGGTGGAGTTAATAATCCTCTCAAGGAGCTGTTTACAGTAGCCACTAAGAGAACACCACTAGAGGGGCTTGTATGCCCCCGTTCCTTCCAGGATTGGTGACGTGACCTTGCCTGGCAGAGAGACCTTTTCACATTCTTCTCTGTTGGGCAGGTTAAGGAGTCAGAAGATATTTTTGTCGTTAAGAAGTGCTATCACTTTCTTTCATTTTTGGCAATCACTTCCAGTAATTATGTTCTTGTAGATGTCACTCCTGATACTGGTGAAAACCAGTATCTTTTGTCTATCAGGAATCCAAAAAATAGATTTAAGACTGTTTACATGTTTCAAATCTCTCCAGGTCAGATGCCAACAAAATTCTACCACTAATGAACAATGCTTGTTTTGATTCCATGATTATTCTATTCTATATCAATGCATTGAGCCTTCAGGTCTAATGAGGTCTATTGATTGCTGTAGATTTCTAGCATTTATTAATCTGTCAAATCCATTAATCATGTTGCTGCAAGAGGTGGTACAACATTTTAAAGAAACATCTATTACTTTCAGAATTTAATTTCTGCCTGGTATATGGACACTAAAGGTGTTGAGCCCAAGAACTGTGAAGTCAAAGAATACATTTTGCTGAGATTTGGATGAGCTCAAATTATTTGTGCAACCCCATTGGCACGGAAGTCTAGCATTGAAGAAACTTGAGTCTAAAGATTCCTCAAGTCTCTTGTTCTCTTAAGGCCAACTTTTATGAAAGTCAATGAAAGGCTAGTTTCCAACAAAATTAATGGCTGCATATTAATGGTTATTCAGAAAATTGAATTGTTTGGTCTTTGAGGAAAACACTAACCCTTTCTATTGTATTGGACCACAGGAGGAGCACTAATGTTTTCAAACAAGGTAGGAATGGTAGTTTGGGGTTTGGGAGAGAAAGACCAACTCCAGCAACAAGAAAATAAATTGTCAGAAATATTAGTCAAAGAACAACAAAAAAGAAATTATGGCATACACAGCTTCTCAACGTAAATCTTATCTCTAGTCTGATGGACTAGATACGGAGGCCTTTATAGTTAAATCAAATTAAACTTCAGTTGTCATGTATATAGTCACATGTATACATAAATGTAATGTGTAGAAAAAGTCAACACACACATAAAAATATATTAGATGTTCTTGTTAAGAATAAACAAACATTGCCTTGTTTGGCAGAATTTTCAAATGCATATTGCTTCCTTTATTTATTTTTTTATTACAATAAAAATGTGTTTTGTATTAAATCTATTGTTATAAAGAAATTAAGCCCTGAAATCTGCCAGCATGGCTTTTTTTCCATGAAGTGGGGAAAAAAAAGTCCTCCTGTTTTAGATACTTTAAAACATTAGAAATCTGAAAATGAAAAGACCAGCCTTTGCGTAGCAAATTACTCCATAAAAATAAAAAGAATTCTTCTGTGTGAACTTGAATGGTTTGAAGGCAGAACACAGCAGAAGAGAATAGCATGCATGGTCATAAAGGAAAACAAAGGGTTTAAGTCACTCTTTACAGATGTATCAGAGCCATTCAGGAAGAAAAATAATAAAAAAATATATAAATCAGAGGCTATTTCACAGAGGTTTGGGTCTCATTCCTACTCTGCTGGGTCAAACATTATTTTCTTAAGCCTGCACTTGTAAAGAAAATTCCAAGAAAATCCTCACAAAAAAGTCTTTTCCTTGATCTGCTCCTTAACTTTCAGCAATACAGACAAAATTTTACAGCCATTCATCTGTATTAAGGGGTATGACTTGCAAGGCCTAAGCTTTCAAACTTTACTATGCAGGGTACTTAGGTTCACCTTTCATCCTCTGCTATGATTTAACCTACACTTCATACTACACCTTACAATGCCCTTGTGTCCACCTACATTTTTTTTTACTGTCACTAATTCTGTGAAGCAGGTTACATATAACTCAGTGATATCAAGCTGTGCTTGGGTTCTGTTCTACAATGTGCTTTACAAATTCTTGATACAAGACAACCCTTGCTCCAGAGAGTAAAGCATTAAAAGCAATAGAAGATTGACTGGAAGCTTGCAATCCTACAATTTCTTCTGTCCAAGATCCCAGAAAGAGCCAGTGGGAAAACCAGAAATAGTATCTTATCTCTGAGTCCCTGAACACAGCTTGCTGTCTCTTCTTGCCTGATTACTCCTTTCTCCCCCAGGAATTTTCTTAGAGGCTGCTGTATCTGCCTCTGAACATTCAATTCAGTAAGAGTAAAACATCCAGGTATTATGACCCAGGTGACTTGTCAAGGTAGAAATGGTCTTAGTGTTCAGAATGGCCTGAGTGTTCAAAGAGTAAAGAGTTATTGAAGGTAAAATATGAATATGTTTTTCCTTTTTTTTTCTTTTTTTTTTTCTTTTCCATTTGGAGCAGTAATCAGTGACTTGGCTGATAACAGAAAGGGACAGTCCTGAGCATAATTAATTGTGACCTCAGCAAAACCTTTGACAAAATGCCCATCAGGGAGCATGGTGGGCTCCACGATGGCATGAGTATCTGATAGGTGAGAAGACTCAATAATTAGATGTGTGGTAACATAGAGATAGCATAAATCTATGTGAAGGAAAGGTTTATGGCAGAAATTAAAAAAAAAAATTAAGGGCCTGTATGACTTGAGGTCGGGGCCAGTTCTGCTCAAGAGCTATGTATAGACTTTGTGCTTGTGTGCATTGTCTGATTGTGAGTTGAATCGCCGCAGTGTCCTGCTTCATCATGAGGCAGCTACACCCAAGTTTAAGCAAAACTTCCAGCTTTCCAATGGATCCTAGGAAGAAAATTTAAAAGAAACTCCGGCCTATATGAAGGTACCATACTGAAGGTATTATGTGGCAGCTGTGGTGTGCAATGCCTTTTCATGTATATTCTGCAGTTTCAAATGGCTGGAGGTACCACTCAGCAGTGGGGTTTCACAATTTTTTATGTTTCAAAAGGTCCTGGACAGGACCCCACCAAAATCTGAGTAGGCTTGGCTTGTATAATGAAGGTATAGATATCTGAGTAAAATTGTGAGAATCCTGTGGTTGCTTCAGACTGCCAAACCCAAGCTCTGCTTTCAGTCTACGATATTTAGTAAGGCAGCATAGTCAAACTACCACCCATGTCTATAGCAGACATCACATTGTGAAGAGATATTGGCAGTCATTATATATTATTCTGGTTGCTTAGTAAGTTTGGAGGCCTGTCTGCTTTCAGCTGGTTGTCATATCATAGCTGAAAGCAGTCTTTGATGTGAGTTTGAAATGATGCTTGTGGGCACAGCCCTTCATCTGCTGCAAAATGTTAATCTGTGTCCACACTGCGACGGTGCAAATATTGACTTGGAGTTTCTACTGTCACACTGGACCATGCTGTGAAAGTAACACACAGATCCTTATGTTTGAGGAAGTATAGAGATATGGGCAAGGACCTATTAAGGGTTGTCTTCCCACAATAAGGTAAAAGTAGGGACTTTTAGAGTCTGTTGACTACACTGGTGGATGGTGGAGACACCACTGAGATGAGCTTAGATAAATGTCTTTCAAAGAAGGAAGCACCAGTGATAGGGAGCTTTTGGAATGCAGATTTACCAAATCAGATGAAAGGACTTTTGGCATAGCTTTGCAGATCTGATTATGGGGTAGCACAAATTTGGCTTACAACCAAAAGTTCCTTTCCTCATGGGCAGAGCTTGAGATTGTCCTAGCAGTGAGGAGACCATTCCCAAATAGGATTAGCTTGGCTCTGTTCTCAAACAGTTTTATCCCTGCTAATGCTCTTTTTTTTTTTTTTTTTTTTTTTGTCTCACATAAGATGTCCACATGTATTATCCTTTGCAAGACAGAAGAGACAGAACTTAAATGAAATCCAGTCTCAAACACAATGGGGATGTTCTAGCGAGCATGGTGGCCCACCCAGATTTTGGAACTCTTTACAGTCTGAGGAACATGCATTGGTGTGGGAAATGTAAATTTTGATTAAATTACCAAGGCCAAAGACTTGCTTCTATCCAAGTTGATGTAAGGGGCCTATAAACGCTTCATATAGTTTTCATGCAGAAATTGCAAAACCAAAGGTTCCCTCTAGCTTAATACCTCCCAAAACAAATGACAAAAAATCAAAGAGAACAAATGATCTGTTAATTAGGTTAACTGCTTTGGACTCTGGCAATGGGTTGTATTTAGTTTCCTACACATCCAATGGCTTGATTTTCAACCTCTTGCCAGTCATCTAAGGTGTTCTAAGTCTCCTTTAGATCATTTATATGTATACATTCATTATAGAAGACAAAATGTCTTTAAGATGCATTTTCCTTCCTGGCAGGTTAATTCCTAATATTTGCACTAATTTTAGCATCCTGATATTGCCACACTCAGAGTGTGTGACTCTACTTCTTTTCCATCCCTGGATATAGGTCAAGACTATGCTGATTTGGTATGGAATTGCTACCCTGCTGGAGATGTAGACTTGATTACTTGCTTGCATGCATTGAACAGAATTTAAGAGGAAAGTGGCTAGTTTGCTCCTGATGTGAAGCAACAGAAATATAGAGTAATTTTTAATTAACAAGCACACAGTAAAAAGGTGCTGCTATGATGGACACCGCTTCCCCATTTGAGGGTCAAACAGCAGGAAGATACACGAATTACTAAAGTATAATACTGGGACCTATCACTGTAGAATTTTAGGCAGTCATTCCTTCTCTGTTGGGACAGGATCCAGAGAGCAGAGGTAGTGCTGCCTTTTGTCTGAAGATTTCCAAATTTCTTTTAAAAACTCTTCCAAAACAGTAATTTCACAAATCATCTTAGAAGTGCCACAGATGAACAGAATTATTGACTGTTAGGAACATGATACTTACTTGCTAGGAAAATAACAAAGTGAGAGTACTAGCAATTCTAGTTAAATATTTCTAGTGTATGCTGCCGCCTTCATCAAAACCAGAGAAAGTACTTTGTGGGAAAGAAAAGAAGGATAAAAAACAGCAGAACAAAAAGTTTGGATGTTAATGTGCAGTTTTTCTAGTTTGTTTTCCAAGAGACCCAAGCATGATTAAGCTGAGCAGACATTCCTTGGACAGAAGGCAAACTTTTATAACCAGGCAGGATCCTGACATTCTGAAAGAAGACAATACTTCTGAAAAAGAAGCTTTGAGTCTGCCTATGACACAACAAATGACATTCAACCCTCCATTGTGACTTTTCAAAGACTCTAACAGGTCAGCATATTTTGAGTTTTGAAAAATCGGTTTGCCATATATATACACTCACAAATACACCAACACCTGAACAATCTCGTTTGTAGTACTGTTTGTCCTAGCGTTGTTAAGTTCTCTGTGTGCTTTGCTTTGTGCCAGACTAAGAATTCTTCACCCAGGGTATTGAAAATAATTGAAAAAATCTGTCTATGTGCCTTGAATAAGCAAAATTCATGTTGTTTTGGTTTGTTTTTTTTTTTTTTTTGTAAAAATGCAGGTATTTTGTAAATCCTATTTTAAAAGGGGGCTGAACCTGCTGAAAAAATTGCAAAATTTTCTCCCTTTGCTCATACTACAGCTTTAATTCTTTATCCAAAACTAGAGTAAATGGCTTCTACTAAAGAAGGCAAAACTGGTTCAGTCTATTCTCAGCTGAATGTTTTTATCTTCATAGACTCCATTGGCAGCAATTAACATAACTAAAAATATTTGCATCCAGGTTTTGTCTCATTTCCCCAGTTGTCCTGTAGCCAACAGAGAGACAGTTTTATCTTGTGGGTGTTACAGACCGTTTTAGTTTACTACAGTGACTATCAAGAAGTTTAGTGAAACTTACAACCTTATTTAAGCACAACAGCCATATGTATATGCCTGCAACTCTTCAGTGTTTGTGATTTCATTGCGACACATATTTCTTCTTATTTTGCTCCCTTTATTTCATACTGAAATGTAATTCCTTAGTGGTTAGACAAATGTAACAGGACCTCATTATGTCCAATTTTCAAGGATAAGGTATCCATGAAAAGGATGTATCTGGAATATATAAGAGAGTGTCAAGTTATATTTTTAGAAAGTTACTCATCAGGAAGTGTCAGAGGAGAATGATTGGAGAGAAACAGTCAAAATTCATAGGTTTCATAGTAACTGGTTATAGATTTGTTTTATTTTTACTTTGCAAGACATCAGCAGGCTCAGCAGCTATCCACAAAATTTTTGAGAAGCCATCAAAGACCACCAGACAACTAAACACATCATTCAGATTATTTTCACAACAAGAAAAAAACAGTAATTGAGCCATAGAGTTGAGAGTAACTGAGCAAGGATACTGAGAACATGTAGACAACAAATTAAAACAACACAACTAATTGGTAGCATTGTGAAAAATCAACTTAAAATAAAACATTATAATTAGCTGAATGCAATTAAATATTGACCATTTTAACTAATTCTAGTGAAATAAATAATTGATTTAAAAGTCATGCAATATGTCATGTTACAAATAATTTACTCATTATATTATGCTCAATAATGACAAGATGAATTGATGATATGGCTTTTTTTTTTCTTCCCGACATTAAAAGTTTTTATGGAGTGCTTAATTGTAAATGAAGCCACAATATTATATATAAATTCAGCTATCTTCATCTTTTCTTAACAAGCTGGTCTGATTTTCAGGTCTGTATTGTCTGTAGGTAGGACTCATGCAAACCCTGAAGCTCTCAAAATCAGACACCAAAAATATACTGAGGCATTGAGACAGCCAAAAACTGTGGATGACAATTACAAAGAAGTGCAGGAGTGCCTGGAGTGCTTTGCAGACACAATCATTCAAGGAAAGCCAAAGCTCTAACTTTGTTTTGCCTAAAAACTGCTTTAGGAGAAGCAGACACCTAGAACTAAGTCTGACACGCGGGTCTGAAAATATCTGAGCTCACCCCACGCATTTCAAACAGCTTCTCCAATCCCTCTTCTTGAAACTGTAATGATCAAATATTTGACACAACTGCGAGCACCAAACTACACTCTGTTGTTTAAGATGCATGAGCATTAGCCAGTAATCCAAATATTAATTTAGAATACTTGAATATAAATTGAAACAAGGACTGGAAAACAGATCTCTGCCTTGTCAAGTGAGTTTCCTCATGCACCCACTAGTCTAATAGAGCCATAATCATATATTTTTCTACTATGTATCAGTGAATATTTAATTATTCCATGCAAGTTTACAGACTTTGAGCAGAAGAGGGCTGAGGATACCTTGGTCACTTATGTATTCATTAAGACAGGAAATGCAGTTAGAAGTTTCTCTGGGCAAGTGAAGTCACTGAACTCAAATCTTTCACATTAAGATTCATTGCCACTAATCTACTCTGTAACTTAATACTAAACCCAAGACTTTTTTTTTTCTCAAGTCTAAATAATATGTATTCTTTGAGAATACCTTGGCTGCAGACCTTGCAGATTGATCCCTGTTGGATTTTTGTGAATAGCTGTACAGGGCTTGTCTATGCAGGTATTTCAATATTGCACTAAAGTACCAACAGAGTTACAGTGTCTCATAGGCCAAATATCTGTGCAAAGAGAATTAAAACTGAGTGTGTTTTATGTTGAGTAGACATAGGTACCAGAGTCTTTTGGTCATGGGAGTCCTTCAGCTGGTGTCACCTGACTGAGGTGTACATTTGACAGCACATGCTAGAGCTGCTCTCCATACCAGTCCTCTCAGTACTGGCACAGGATCAGGCATCAATTTGAAAGTAAAAAATGTTTGTTTCTAATTCTGGTCTAATACAATTTATTAAATACAGCAGATGAATGTAGAAAATTAATGTTACAAGGATACAAAATGTTGTTTATCAAATAGAGTACTGAGAATACAACACACAAATTAATCTGATCCTAAAAGAAAAGCTCAGCACACACACTAATTGCTGTTGCTAAACTGTGATGACCTGTGGTCCCACTCAATCCAGGAGGTATTTTCAATATAAAAGGAAATAAATTGGGTCTAACTGTGTTTTCACTTACATGTGTGCAAAGAAGGAAACATTCCATTAAAAATGATGAGGCAAAATGAGCAGTGGTTTGAGATCAGAACACAATCTCTGAAGTGTTTTTTATATACCTTAATCAGTCTTTATAAGAATAAATGTTAAAAGAATCCCTCTTGAATAATATTATTCTTCATTTCTTCTTCTGCATTAGTGTTACTTCAGATGCTATCAAGTGCCAAAAGGGGAGTAAAGAAAAATGTGTCTCAGGCCTGCACCCATTATGCAGGGTATTGCATAAACATAGAACACAAACCTGACAAAAGCTTAAAATATAATAGCAAGACAATGATATTCAGAAAAAAAAAAAATCTCTGATTTAGGGGTAGGCTGACTAAAATTATTCTTGGGTAAAAATATAGACCCATCTTTGTCAAATAGAGTAAAAACACTTTAAATCTTAAAGACAGAGTATTCAACCTCTATACTATGAAATGAGGATAGTAATCATCTTTGGCTTCAGCAGAAAACTTCAGCCTGAATGAAGGGTGACAAATGCCCCTAGGTTAGAACTTGCCTTTCTAAATGTTCACCAGTGGAGCTTAGGAGTTGCTTTGACTTCAAACAAAGATGCTGCTGGCACAGGTACAAGTCTGTCCTCTTCTCTTCAGGAAAGCTTTTCACATGACAGTTGATTTCTTTGGCAGTGAGCACACAGACAGGATAATGTATCTGCCACATGCCTTTTAAATATCAAGCAAAATGCACTTTTTTTGACATATAAAAAATAGTTGTCTGAGAAACAGGTGGGTGATCAGACATCATTGCTAAAATCTGAAATATCTTCACAATTTGGTTCCAAAACTGGAAAGAATCTCCAACTCACAATGATACAAAATGTTCTGAGGACAATTATCCTGTCAAATTTGCCATTATTTTTAGCTAAAAACTCATCCAAAAAATCTATCTTTAAACTTACTGTATTTTATGGTAAGCTTTTATGGAGGGAGATGGACCTTAAACTTATGTATTAAGAGTTTCTTGATAGAAAATGAACTCTCCTCTACACAATCTGAAGTACCTCAGTAAACTCCAAACTAGAGCGGACATTGCATCATGTTATTAGTTAACTAGCAGGGAAACACATTGTACAGTATACACACAAGAAAGCAACAGATCTCTTCCTCAAATTTCTGAGTTGTAAATTGTGAATGAAAAAAAAAAAAAGATGGTTTCCTTAGTGTTTAGTTTCTGCCTTAAATATATACACTGATTATGAAAAAATTTAAATTATAAAATCCAGTTAGGATGTTATGCTATGTCTTACTAAAATGTGTTTGGCACTGTTAAAATTTGGTTTGCCAAGTAATCTGCTCAAATATTAATATCTGATGTACTATGGACTCCGTAGTGGCTTTGATGGGAGAAGGTGTAACAAACTTCCCAGGCTTTGATTACGTATTAACCAGTGGCATGTAGAACAGATATTCATGGAGGTGATGAGAGCTTCTTAAATACAGATGTTTCCAAATACATAAAAATGATCCAATAGTCTGGATATCTCCCATAACTCCAGAAGTATTTTGAAAAGCACAGTGAGACATCTGCCAAAGGTTTAGACATTGACAAATAGTCTCCTTTGAGCATGTGAGCTCACTGCCATTCAGCCATTCATCCAAGCCACTGGGAAATGGAGATTGTTCATAAGCACTGGGGGCAATGGAGCTGTCAAACTCATTTGGTCACGTTCAGAATGAGATCATGTGGTTTGATCTCATTCAAAATATGATTATTTCTGGTTTGGGTGTGACTTGAGGCTTGAATGTCAGGAAATATGGAAAAATAAAGAGGGTGGAAGAGCAGAAAGTGGGAATTTTGAAGTAGAATCAGAGAAAGACAAAACAATCAGCACAGATGACTGTATGTTGGTCTCTACTTGCTGAGTCAAAAGTAAGTCTGAAATAATCAAAGGAAATAATGCTTTTAATTTAATGCATTCTTTATACATGCTTACCCCTCAGCAGTCCCCCTGCTGAGAACATGCCATCATCTGGGCCTTATCAATGCCACCTCCTAGCCACAACTGTCTTTATAGATGCTATTGTGTTTACAGCACGGATACTGCATAAACCAACACCTGAAGCTTCTCTGGCTTCTGTAGTCGCATCCCATCTTTCAAGAACATAAAATGAGGTTTTAAAAGTTCTCACCTACCCACAGAAGTGCACCTATGCCAAAATTTGGAGGCAGAATAATGTCCACTTAATTTTTAAGAGTTACACTGGTGTTGCTGTGGGCAGGCTTATTTTATTGTATGGTCCAAAAATGGAGTCTTTTAGCTCTGGGGGTCAAATCATTGAACTGAATTTAAGCAAGTGCTTGGAGACGTGCTACCAAAGTAGGGATTGGTCTTTGTGCAATTGAGAGAAACTTCATGAGCCAGGCACTCTATGTAAGATCTAACCAACCAGAATGAGTCATTAGTTTTTTGTGATGATACGTAAGAACATAAAAGAAGGTGGAAAAAAAGAAAAGAAAAGAAAGTTATGAGGATGATTAAGTTTGTTTAGTGCTTTGATGGTCATCTTTAAAATCAGATTATTAAGAAATCATATAATTTGAGGGAGATTTGGTCTGATTGGAATTTTTTTTCCATAAACAAATGTCCTTACTTTATGGCCAGGTGTTTGGCAGTATATCCACTGAGGGAAAAGTCAAGGAGTTGGCTGATTCATGTTCTGTGGTGTTACACATTATTTTGACAGTCCAAGGAGGTGTTCTGGTTCACTGTGTTTTCTGTGCTTCACCTATTGCTGACAACCTGTGGTGGAAGGATCGGTGCAAATCCTTGCTCCACAGATGGCAGCTGACGCAGGGGTCCCCCACATCGCGAGGCATTGACGCAATTGCTTCTACGAACCACTGTTCATCTGATAATTCTGTGCCTTTCTCTTGCCAGCCCTTCTCCAGCACTCAGCAGCTAACTGTGGCTGAATAACAACAGGTAGGAAACAACAAATGCTCACCAGGAATACTGAGTATCATTGATAGGCGTATCCCTAAATATTATTTCACATTTAATTGTCAGAGTGTCCTTTCCTTCCTGCATGGTCACATGCTAGAGGAATGTGTTTCTCCAGCACTCCACTGCAGAGCTACAGTTTGACCTGCTCCCTGACCTGCTCAGCTGGAACAGAAATGAGAAATGAAATGTCAAATAATATCTACATTTATGGCTTGAACACAAGCAAAGCCTGCAGGTCTGTGGATAATGTGGAAGCAAAAGAGAATGCTTTTGCATTTCTAGTGGTTCCTGTAACTGATGGACGAGGCTCTTGGAGCTGAATAAAATAAGTCCAGAGCAGGATCCACCACACCAGTCCATCTTGCTCTCTTTGGTGACCTAGGCACAGGTCTTAGGTTTTTGCCATCATCTACTACAAACTGCTGTGGTTTTGTGAAGTCATATAACCCTGTTGTGTACTGACAGTAGTAGAGATCAATTAATAGAGAGAACTTCACATCTGTTGGCAAACTGTCATTTAAGTGGAGTGGGGAGATGGAGAAATTTCCATTGATTAGCTTTTTGAAGCTGCTTTGTCCTTCTTCCAAGGAAGTTACACCTTGTCATTGATAAATGATATTCTGTACATCCCAGAATTAATTATTTAAATTCCATTAGCCTAATAATAGTACACAATAACTCTGCCTGCACACCATTTTAGGTTTTATTCTTTTTATTAAATTGGTATCTTGATTGATTTCAGTTATTTTCACACAGAGTAAAAGTGGGTCTTAGGCCAGGATCTTGCAAAAACCTTCACAGTCTTTATAAACTCAGGATAATATTTTGTATTGACAAGTGACTATTCATTACAATCCACTGCTGAAAAGGAGGGGTCCCACTTGCTCTTTCATTCTATTTCAATCAACCCTCTTTACTGCACTGGTCTACAGGCACTTACTTTACTTTGACCCTAACAATCTTCTCATCTTTGAAAAGCCAGTTCTGTTTACCAAGCAAACTCACAAACTATTTATTTTTTTTTTCTGGTGGCTTTCTTTAGGTGGGTTAGTTTTCTATAAGTGTGGAAATCCAGAAGATAAGGGGCTAATATATGTATCTTAGACACCGATAGCCAGATGTCTGTGGAGCCAGCCAAGAATTGTTGGCAATAACCAAAGGTTGTTGATAATAACACTGTGGAAAAGAGCAAGTTGTGGCAGGAGAAGGGGACAAGGTAGGGCACTAGTTTTCCGGGACAAACATCCTTGTTCTAGATCTTAGAGATAAGCGCAACACAGTACAGTGCAAGCACAGGAATGAGATCAAGAAGTAGGTATAGATTGGAGGGGTAGATCAAAACCACCCAAGACTGCTGAAGCCCTCCAACCCTAGAAGAACAGACTGCATATGTTAACTATTTTGCATAGAAAATGAGAAACTTACATCCAGGGTGAGGAAAACATACCTATTTTTTTCCTCCCTCTCTTCCTCCCTCCCGCTTTACCTAAAATCTACTGCCATGTGCTTATGTAGCAGGTCAGGGATTAATATACCAATTTCCATCCCAAGTATGCAATTTACCAATATAACTTGATAAGCTTTATAAGAAGAGAGGAGCCCCTGACTTTTGTCATTATTTTCATCCATGAGCATCTATGAATCTTGGGTGCTCTCTTACACTTCAGGGTGGGACACCACAGTAAGTTAAGGTTTTGATTAGGTGAATTTCCTGGGATGGTCTGGATAGGAAGCTGGAAGGTGCAGTTCAGGGGTGGGGAAGGTGGGTAAACAAGACTGACCTGGATCTCTCTCACTGGGCTGTGCCAAACTGTTTGCACATGTTGGTCACAGTGTGTATGGCTTCATAATTAGTTCCCAGAATTAATTTCCATGAATACCAGCGGGAGTCAAGTCAGCTTGACAATGGGATCTGAATATTTGCAGGATATAGATAATCACTGCTCAGTGTAAGTTTAGCAAATTCTTTGCTAGTTATTATAATCTGCAAATGCTTGAAAAAGCAAGACAAATAGACATTGACAGTGGCAGAAAGAGTCAGATGGGCTCAAGCATAAGGCTGAATCAAAACCCAGGTGGGAACCAGAAGGGTTCTGGTCTGAAATGGGGACTTCAACAAGAGAAATCATTCTTTCTTAGTTGTCTTGGTGAAAAGTCTGGTGTAAACAATCAGGTAAGCAGCTTGCATACCAAATTCTGCATTTCTATAGATTCCTTATCCTGACTTTTTTTTTTTTTTTTTTTTTTTTTAATCTAGAATTGATCCCATGCATTTTATAAGGTTGGGTAGCATGTTTCTCTACCCCTTCACTATTATAAATTCCCATGAGTTTATCTTTACTTATTCCCAAGCAAATGGTACATTTCTTTCCACACAGTGATAGCCAAATTGTATTAGCTTGGCACTTCAGAAGTTTCCAAGTCACAATATCAGGTTTAATAACAGTTTATATTTAAATGCATACTGAAAATATCTGTGCTATGCAATGTCTGATGTTGAAACAAGACTTACCCTAAGGCTGGGATTTGTCCTGTTTGAATATTATTGATACAGCTATTAACACAAATGACCACAGGATTCCTTCACCAACTACTCCCTGGCTCTCCTAATGGGCTTATCTCCTCTTTGTGTCATGATGGCATTTCCTGTGGTGGGTTCACTCCTCAGCGTTTTCTGATAACTCCTTTTTCCAATCCTGCCCTTAAAAAATAAATAACAATGATAGTAAGAAAATTCCTAGCTGGCCTCATTTGCTCAATTAGTGGATGAAAAGTGGATCTGACTACCAGCCTGCTTAACCACTGCTTTGGGAGCATGAGTCTGCATGGCCCTTTGAGGTGTGATACAGTATAGCTTGCTCAGGTACAGCTTATCTGCCTCTGTAGACTGCTCTCTTACATTGTAAATACACCTCCCTCTGGATGCATACCTGAACTTGAGCAGCTTAAAACAAATTATAGCCAAAAAACCCAAACAGAGAAACAGGAACCTTAGGATCTCCAACTTGGCAAATGAAATGAAAAATATCAGCATCCACTTCAGAAAACTATATTCATCAGGTATTGCAGGAAAGTCATTACACAACCTGAGTTTTATAACCCTATTTTGTTTTCAGAAGTGACATAACAAACCGCCTTCTACTTGTATAACATCTACTTAAAGGACAAATGAGAGGGATTTTATTTTTTAATTAAAAACTCCCTACAAATATTTTTTGCAGGTAGGACCAAAAGAGGCAAAACATGTTGTTTTTACAATTCACAGTCTTGTTGGAGTAATTAATTTTGAAAGTATGAAGGTCCATTAAGGGAAGGGTATACACTACTGTATTGCTCATCTTGTAACATAAATAGAGAGCTTATTTGTCAAAGTAAAGAAATAGTTCTTTTTGGAGACATTTTCAGCTGAATAATTATTTATTTGCTTCTGTCAGTAATTTTAGATTAGGGTCCAGATCTTCTCAAAAACACACACTTAATTTGTTCTATCCCTGCTGCCATTCTAAAGGTGATGATATTAGGATGTGTTGAACTGTATTCAGATAGCTTTGGCCTGGCCAAGAGTTTTGCAGCAGGACTGCTGAGGCTTAGTCTAAGTGCATTTCCCTGTGTTGTATCCCACATCTCAGCCCCACCCCAGGTTTCCTTGGTTCCTGGCTGGAGGGTACATGTGGGGTTGGAGGTTGCTGATCTCGGTCTAAAGAATCCTAGAATTTTGGTGGGGGTTCATGCAACTGTCATGGGCAGATGAGCCCGGGGCCCTTGAGGAGTGGTGAGGAGCCAGACAGGCTCTGGAGGAGCTGAGGAGGGACTGTGACCCCTGAGGCGAAATCCTGCATGCAGATCTCCAGCACACAGGTTTGGGCACGTAGACTGCACCATTCCTCGGGTGCATTCAGCCAGTTCTGCAGGCTGGTGCAAGGGTAAGTGGATTAATGGTCTGGCTCTTTTTCACTCCACCAGGGTAACTTGGGAAGACAAGAGAGCAAATCTTCTCTCAGGACAGGACTTGCCCGTTATCCACATTGCACAAAATAGCCACAGCCCACTTGTAGGACTTGTCCAGCATAGCCACAACCCCCTGCTTGCTCATGCTGGAGCTAGTGGCCATGAGTTAGGCCAGTCCTGCTACAGGTCATGATTTCCTGAGGTTCAGAGTCCTTGGCAAGGGTTGATTATTGGAGCCTCAGCTGCAGTCAAACAGCACGATGTGGGCAGCCTGCCTGTCTGTCTGGGAGCTCAGCCCACCTTAACTGGCTCTGCACCGCGCAATGTAGGTATAGACTTTATTTCCCAGAGGAAATCGATTTTCTCCTCTGTCTCATCTATGGGAAGGATGTAACAGGAAGAGGAGGCCTGCAAGCTTCTCTTCCTTCCCCACAGATTTCTACTAGAACAAGACATACTGTGGAGTATCAATGTTTTGTGAATTTTTTGTTTTTCTACTCAAGTAGTTGATTCAACATCCTGCAGAACAAAATGCTAGTCAGAAAATATAAATCCTCACAATGTCTTTCCTGCATCTAATAAACATCCAAATGATTGAAGTTTTAAATAAGCTAAGTAAACTAAATTCATTTCTTTAATTTGCGCTTCCAAGGAAAAGGGTGCCTTTGGGTCCTTGGCAGACAGAACATTAGACTCTTTTCTTTTTTTTTTTTTTTCCCAGATGTGAAGATGATTTAATCTTTTTTTCAGGTTTGGAAAACTAAGCTCCTACAAGTCGAGGTAGGCAGTTCATAGGAAAGGGAATTCAGGCTCTGTTATGTGGCCCTGAAACCTGCAGGCTTGGTAAACAGCAGATGACTATGATGACTATTTATTTAACTATGCAAAAAAACCCCTATACAAGCTAAATATTAAATGATATTTAAATAAGAACATAAATTTAGCTATGCATAATTCAACAGGAGGATGCCTCTGCAGTCAGAGCAGACAGGAGGTCAATGACCCTTGATGATAGCTCCTTCAAGTATTAATATTAAGTCTATATAATGAAGTTAGTCCTTGCACAAGCTTTATGCTCACCCTGCATGGGGAAACGGGGCCATCATCCATTATCAACACTTAAGTAGAGAGTGTGGTTTGAATCTCCCCTATGTTTAATTTGATGATTAACCTTCCTGGCTTTCCACATTTGTATTCAGAGTTTGCTGATGCTATACTTTCCATTAGAAAGGCTAAGATGAAAGTATTCCATGCCTTGCTCAAGCAATGCCAACTAATTCTAACCCAGCTAGAACTATATCTTTTATCTTTAACGTTTCTAATACACCTTTCTTACAATACTATCGAGGAACTTCATCAATTTTTCAATTTGCTTGTCCATCCCACAAGCACATCTTTTAGTACTGCTTTGTTCTGTTGTAAGTACTTGGTCCTGAAATCAGACACATTGACACTATTTGCTCTGCAGCGCACAGAAAAGGTCTGTATTTTTATGGCTCAACAGTCAAACAGCTGAGAAGTGGTTAAAACACACTCCATTTTACAGTAATTTATTTTCAGCCCTTGACAGATTGATTTCCATGGGGTTATTTGCTTCTTTCTGCACCCTGCTTCATAACAATGCTTACTAGATTGATTTATTAACTCTGTGCCAAATTCTTTGATACCTTAATAGTTAAATTAACTTCAGGACATGAGGCTAAGTTATTTTAACCAGGTGTTTGGGCTGATGTTTTTCAATAATGAATGAATAAGGTCATGAACTAGTAACACTTTGGTGCTTGAGTGTGCCAAAAATGTGCTTTCTCTAAGAGCATTCAAAACAGACATAAACAAGCTGGATAATAACTCCTATTCAAAATAATCTCATTTTTCTATATGTACCATTGCCCACTCAAACAGGGCATTTAGATTGCAGATCTCCCTCATAGCACTGATTCTTGGCTTCCTCAAATTTTTTTGAAAGACAATTTGTGAATTTTGTGTTCAGAAGTCTCAACGAAGCCAAAGTGTCCATGAAATCAGAATAGGTTAAATAGAGCTGGATGAATAATTCTTTTTGCAGATAACTGCTGAATTGGAGAAAGAAAAGTTTATCTTATATAGACCTGAATTTTAAAAATTCTTTTACTGAAATGAAAAACAATTTACTTTGGTTCAAGCAAAACTTGTAATTTGCAATCCCTTATTCTCCGTAGTTTAAGGAGTAGATTAATTTCTTAATTAAAAGTCAAAAATGAGAAATAAAATTTGAATTTGGACATAGCAAAAAAAAATTACATTTTTAAAAAGCAGGTCTTTTGAAATTAAAAAAAAATAGTGGCAAATTCAGGAGATTAATGAATTGTTTGTGAGAAGTGAGGTTCTGGCAGATAAACTATGTAAACAGGAAAAAAATTTACTCAGTGGTCAGACAATATGTCTGTGCTCTACAAACACAGTAGAAAATAACTTACATTATCAAAACTTAACATTTATGCTCCTATCTAAGGCCAACAACTTCTTTCTCTTAGCCTTCCTTTAAGTGCCTATTTAATGATGTTGATATATCTCTTCAATTTTTACATAACTGAGTGTAAATTCAAGTGGCACACTCTTGCCTAGCCCAAGGCTTTAGCACATGCATGCTGGGCGCTTACTAAGAAAACTGTTCAGTAGCTATTGTTGCACTGTAATTTTGAAACTCCCACACAAACTTCCCTATATGCTCTAAGGGCCTCTTAGTGCCATCAGCAACGCACAGCATAATAAGATGAACTGAAGAGTATTGACAAATAAAAATCTCAGTCAAGGTTGTTAGATTTATTGAACCCAAGAAAATTTAGTGCAGTGTGGCTTGTGAGCCACACTCAAGCTACAGTGCTATTGAGAAAACAAGGGTTAGCAGGTGAGTGAGATAACCATAAAATGTATGAAGATAAGCAAAATATCTCACAGTTGAATGTGTTGACTCCATTAGAATCATGGGACCATGGATTATAGAAGGGACTATGTAGTTTAACTTCATGATCAAGTCAGGGCCAACAACAGATCTCCAGGAAATGGCCCACGTACTTCATTAATGTCTGTAGGGATGACATTCAGTCAAACGGACAAAGAAGGAGGAAATGTGATATATTTTTCATATATTAAAATGTTATCATATATCTGATAATTTTTAAAATTCTATGCTAAGAATAATTATCCTTTACCTTTCTTCACTTCAGCTGCCCTCAGCCTACTCATATATTCCCCTCACACTTTGCAAATATTTGTTTACCAAACTGTTTTAATTTTTCTAAGTGTTAATCAGACAGTTATCTCTTCTCTCTTCTTTATTTATGAAATATTGGAACTTAATCATGCCATGTCAAAACAGCATCTCAAACCACAATTGGTGTCAGTGTGTAAAACCAGAATTCTGTCATGAAAGGATTTCAGTTCCCAACTTACATTCCTTCCTTCCTTCCTTCCTTCCTTCCTTCCTTCCTTCCTTCCTTCCTTCCTTCCTTCCTTCCTTCCTTCCTTCCTTCCTTCCTTCCTTCCTTCCTTCCTTCCTTCCTTCCTTCCTTCCTTCCTTCCTTCCTTCCTTCCTTCCTTCCTTCCTTCCTTCCTTCCTTCCTTCCTTCCTTCCTTCCTTCCTTCCTTCCTTCCTTCCTTCCTTCCTTCCTTCCTTCCTTCCTTTCTCTGAGGTCAATAAAATTGTTTATGTTGCAGAAGTTTGGTATCTCTTTCATCTCTGGAGGGTCCTAAGTTCAAAATCCCTACACCCAAAAGGATGTGTTTTAGACAAACTAAGGTTAATCTATAATGGTCTGTGGGACCCTACCTCAACCTTCAAAGGTTCAATGACAACTGTGGCCATTTAGCATTTGTAAAAATAAAGTTATGGAAATCAAAACATCTGGGTATCTGTGCAGAGGCATAATGTATATGCAATTTTTCAGGAAAAAAAAATGCAAGTAGACATGTGTTATATACTTGAAAATTTATAACGTTCCTTGTGAAGAGATGACTGAATGAAATGCTATATATATATTTTAATACAATTCCTTTGAAAATGACTGACATTATACAGTACTTACCAGTATTAACCAAATTTTTGGGTGAGAGAACCAATGAATTATCTAGCTTGGGAGGGTCCTCTGGAGACTGTCTGGCCAAACATAGCACATGGTCGACTTACACCGGGTTGATACTTCCTTTATTAACCTTTTTGCCTCTAACAAGAAATATAAAAACTAGCATGAGACAAACTGATGTGATTGCAAAGCAAGATGAGCCAACAACCTTCTACTCACTGCTGTGAGATCAGTTTACTGGGTCTTGTTATGGAGATATTTGATAAGACTCTGATTTTTCAGGATGAGGAGGGAAAACCAACTGGGCCCATTACTTCCCATGTTTGCCATGGGTACATGCACACACATACATATATTAAATAGACTGCTTTGTTCCTGAAAGGCAATTCAGCCCTTGATTCTTCTCTAACACCTCTTGCCATGCCCTGTCTTCCTTTTAGCAGGTCTGGGGTACCATATAGACTCGCTTCCTTGTGCAAATGACTTGGAGGAATTATGTCTTACAGTCTGCTCTGATCTTCCTTGCTCAGCTGAATTTTCTCAAAGCCTAAACTGCTGTCAGGATGGATTGTCTTTTTGCCTTTTTAGTCACTTTTTTAGTTCTAAAGGAAGAGAGGTTAGATTGTCTCAAGAAGTGGTCATTTGCAAAAACTTGTTCCCAGAGTACATTTATTTCCCCTGCAATGATTTGGTTGCTATGCCCTAACTCCAAATGGCAGCAGATACTCTGAAAGGTATTTACTGGCTGCCTACCTACCTTATCTTCTGAATTAAATCACCCTCTCATTCAAGATAAAATAGGAGCTACATCTTGGATTTATTTGGGGTGGGATGGGAGAGTGTTGCCAATGTATTCTTGTCTTTGAATGATCTGATTGTTTTCTTTTTAAACATGACACTAAAAATCAATCCCTGCCCTTGTACTGCAGACAGGTATATCCAAGAGACTAACACACAATTAATAGACCTCCCAGTAAGTGTACTGCATTGCCAGGAAATTGGTATTATAATGCTCTGGGTTTTTTTCAGTAGGGAGGCAATCATATTGACTAGATGAATAAATAAGTTCCTAAACTACTCTTTTTTTCCCTCAGATATTCATCTGGCTTCATATCTATACTGTTCTGCTTGTATTTCTACTCAACATAGATACTCAAATTTCTTGAAAATTCCTGATTGTATGTAGAAGAAACATGAGATAGCCTAAAGACAGGCATTTCAGAAATAGGTTTTCTGTTTTCAAGTGTCTGGTTTTTGACAGTATCTTGTTTTTCAAAGATAAAAATGAACTCTTGATACTGCTGAATTCAACTGACTTTTGGAGTGATATACTGCTTTGTTTCTGGTCCGGCCTTAAAGCCATAGTTGGTAGCCACTTCTAGAAAAACTAAACCTGTCTGGAGTAGATGTCCCTGGAGAAAACAGATACTCATACAGGAGTAAGCATATATGCAAGTAAACCAACTGCCCTCATTTTTTAGGTTAGAGACAAATGCACTAATTGACTCTATTGTGTTGCATCTTATTAAACCCACTTGACTTCCATGCACAGAACAGCTACAGAATCAGATGCTATGTGCATTTAATTAATTAAATGTGATTATTTTGATTCATAGAAAAAAATGCCCATCCATTGTTCTGAGTGCTTTCACGTTAAACAATAAAACATTTTAAGGCTTTTTTGCTCACCCTTTTTGACTGAGCTGTTAGCCATTAATGGGCATCGCAGACTGACTCACTCGTGAGGGAGCATTTTGTTAAAGTACAATCCTGCTTGAAAGTTCTGGTTTGTGGTTTTTATTTAATTATAAAAAACTATATATTATAGTTCCAGAAGGAACCAAAGAAGTAAAAAAAGGGTGTGGATATGGGTGTTGGTATGCTTTTAAAGCAGGTTCAAGCAGCCTGGGTAACTTTGATTTTTCCTTTCAGCATTTTAATTTACATTAGTTGCTTATAAAAGCTTTTGATTAAATGAGCCACTGCCGTATTCTTATGCTCATCAGTCAAGTTTGTCTTGCTGTGCTGCATTTATGTTGTGACTCAGGCCAAGCTGTCCTTTTCAATGTAGAGAGAAGGAAAAGAAATATGGCACTGCCATAAAAGGCTGAGCTAGCTCATGCTTCTTTGGTAATTTGTTTTCTCCAGGGCATTTGGCTAGGGTCTGAGACTGTTTGTGGGTGATTTTGCTCTGCCTTCTCACCTAGCTGAGGTTCTCCACAGCAGCTGGTGGTCTCATATCAAACAAACATTTTTGAAAGCTTGCCTGTAGTATTGGCATTGGCTTCTGCATATTGGGCCCCTCCTATCCCCAAAGAGAGCAGTTACAGAGACCCAGAAGGCACATGTCACCTGGGAGAAGAGAAAGGCAGTCCCACTCCCACCCAGCGCAGTCCTCTGCAGGTAGAAACTAGGCTGTTGTTACTATGACAAAGATACATGCAGGCCTTTCAGTCATAGCTCTGACAAAATTCAAATGACCTGACAGCAATGATTGGCTTCATATTGGTGGCCTGAAAGTGGGGAAGAGAATTGTGTAAAGTTATACAGTCATGAGGCACTCACACAGATACACTATTAGTAATCCCAACAGCTAGCCAGAGTTCATAAATATTATTCTCTGTCCTGAAAATATAATAATTCATGTACTAAGGAGAAAGAAAAGCCTCTGTTTGTGTTTAGCTCTGAGCTGTTCTGAATACCATAGGGAGAAAAGGGAGCCCAATGCTTAATCATACTTGTGTTAGCTTGGTTGTACAGCTCAAAATTGTGTGTGTTGCAGCATATTGCCTCAGAGTCATTAAGTAAGTATTTTATTAAGAACTGTCCTATGTGGCACTAAGGTCTTCTAGTTAAGAGTGTGCTTGGTGTAATATGTTACATTGAGCAGAAAAAAAGCACTTGGCTTCCTCATCAAGATTTTCAAATTAGAAATCTCCATCTCTCTTAAAAGGGCATAAATGCCATCTTTTGAATGACTTCTTAAAAAGTTTCTAAGGGCTTTCTTTTACATGATGGTATAATTTCTCAGATTTTAGTTCAATAAATATTAATTATATTATAAAATAAAATATTAATAATACAATATAATATATTTTAATAATATTATTTTAAGATCCTCTTAATAGAAAGAGTTGTTATTGACTGTATTGCACTTGCCAGAAGTTCTTCCTGGATTAGAGACACCATCCATGGAAGTACTACTGCAATCTTACCTGAAACAGATTGAGATTTTATTTCATGATGCAGCAGTGAGACTGGTACACAGGAGGAAAATAAAAAATATTATAAGTGTTGCTCTTAACAAGCAAGACTTTCATGGCTGATTGCCAGTATCTAATAGGCCTTGGGTCTAGGGTGGGCTCTGAGAAAGACTTTGAGGTTGAAACAAATATCTGGAGCATTCCATTGGTGTGAATGTTCAGTGAAACATCAATTCTACCTAAGGAACGTCTTGAATCAAACTCAATCAGTAGATCTTTATGGCAACCCACAAAGAAACAAAACTTTGCACTGGTTACTCTGTAGTAATGTTTATTTCACATTCAAAATGTGTATTACTGCTTCAGAAAAACAAACAAACAAACAAACAAACAACCAAACAACCATCGAAAACCCAAGAAAACAAGTTTTTCGTGAAAACTCTTTCCTCTTTGGAAGATTGGTAGTTTCTGTACCAATTGACAGCAGAAAAAGGGAGGCAGAAAGACATAAGATGATTTATTAGCCCTTAAAAGTTTACTGGAGTTACAGAAACTGCGGCTTAAGATCATACAAGGTAAAATTTTCTTTGCAGAGCACTTGCAAATGTTGATTAACCATGTTTTTCTCTAAAAGAAAAGCTGTTTCAAAAAGCAACTCTTCAGAATTGTGTTGTTGAACATTTCATGTTTATCTGGTTTTGGAAAAGCTTTCTTCTGGCAGAGGAAATTTTAAGTATTCAGAGCCATAAAGCTTCTCCATGAGGAGCTGCAGAGATGTACTCTCCCTCAAAAAGAGGCACTGAGTAAGAGACGTCTAGTTCCAGCAAAACTCTGCCTAGCACTGACACACAAAATTATACATCCTCTGTGAGGCTATTTGCAGTAAGGAAGCCAATTTTAGGAATTAAAAATAAAGTAAAATACATAATTTCTGCCTCAGTTCATTGAGAATTTAGGAAATGAATTTTCTCTGCCGTCCAGGAGCCACCTCATCTCAAAGGCAACTGGGCACTTTTTTGAGTTATTAATGTTTCTAGATAGAGGGACAGAAACAAGAGTTATTTTGTTTGTGCAGAACAAACTTTAATGCTTTCCTGTATTTTTTGCCTAGTGCAGACTTCCTTTACTGGGAGGCTTCCAGTATTTTTTTTCATTTTTACTGAGTTGTAAATACAACAAAAAATACATTTCACTGTAGTATCCCCTGTTCACAGGGAGGATAGGGAATTAAATATTTCCTTTACAAGTCAGTCTTGGCTTTTTTCTTAAGTGTTTTCTGAGTCTCAGAAAACATACCTACATACATGTATAAGGCATTGTTATATAAAAAAAGATCATCTTACTCCCCCTGTTCAACAGTGCGGTGTGAAAAAAATTATTAATTTTTTAAGTGTTAGATGCTATCTCTAAGTAAATATTCTTTAATGGTCACACGGCAGCTGTAAATAATGGATGTAAATTCTCTGTATTCAAAAAATATCTTTGTATCCAAAAGTCTATTTGCTTTTCCCCACTTGAATCAATTGGTCTCGCTGCCTACTTTTCTAAGCAGACTTTGCTTGAGAAGATATTTGTAACAATTGGCAAACCTTTGCAGTTCTGCAAGGAAGATCTGGGTAGGCACTTCTAAAGACTCTTTCATTTATTTGGTTTTGGAAAACTTCAAGATAATATTTACTCTAGTCATGGTCAGCTGGAATTGTAATAGTTTCAATTTCATAATAGATGCACAATATAGCAGTATGTTCTGAGTTTTTTTTTTTCTTTTCCTGTTGAAGTCAGAAAAAGCATTACTTGGCAAATTTGAAAGTAGTTAAAGTCAATTTCAATGGGATTACTGCAGGAAAATGGAGAATAGGTGTTTCTAAACTGAAGCCTTAATTTTACTTAAAACTCTAATTCCTTCAGTATATTTAGGCAGAAATGCGATTTTCAAATTTGCTGTATATATTTGCTGCTTACTTAAGGTATGTGCAAATGATTCTATACTGTTGAATTAATACCTTAAATTAAGGACACAAATGCAAAGCCTTTAATACAAACTTTTGTCCCACCGGTTCAATTAATTTAATTCTTAACTATTAACTGATAATTTCACATATTAAAAATATGCTAAATCACTCTTTTCTCTTAGGGTGGTGTGTATCTTCTTACTCTAGAAGACACAAATTCAGAAATAACAATATACTGACAGGAATCTTCATCTCATGTAAGAAAACACAACTTTTTTCTCCTCTTTTCCAAAATGATTGTGTACCTCACATCTGCAGTATAGTGGGGGAAAAGAATGGGGACCTTTGCTGAATAACTGGTCATTACTCTTCCTGGACTATTACAGTCAATGCAGGAGTTACTGATTTTTATGGGCTGCATTTTTGTTAGGATGTGTTTCTTTAAAAGACAAGAAGTTGGGAAGGACCTTAGGCAGAATGCTGTAGGGAAAGCAAAGCACAGGAGCTTTGAAGTGAAAATGGCATTGGTTTTATTTGACAATAAAAATGCTGTTTCTACATTAGAAGAAACTACTCTCACAAGGATTTTTTCTTGTTTTGGCTTGACAATCTTGATTTACGTTGTCTTGGTTATATAAAATACTGTTAAGGAAAAAAAAGGCATATGACATCAGTCTTGAAATTCTTGGACATTCTTACTCATCTGTGGATAAAGAATGGTAGTCAAGTGAAAGTAGTGTCTGTTAGCCAGGCACACACCCAAATAATCAGCATGTGGATTAGATTCCACAGACAAAGCTTAAATATCTTATTCAGAAGCTACCTTTAAACTCCAAGGCTTTGTTGTCACTGACAGGGAAAACTGACTTTTTATTCAGCATCCAGCTTAAATTGTATCTTCACAACCCTTCTGCTTGATGATACCACAGGACAGAAATACATAGCCTCTCTAGGAAATCTTTGCAGATTTGAAACATAATTTCAGAGATACAGTGTTTTCAGAAAGGGCCCAAGGCTAAAACATCAGAGTCAGATAGGGGAAGACATCCTGTGTCATAAATTCCAGGCAATGGGCAGGAAGTCTACAGGCATGATTGCACTGTACAGTAGCAATGATGAGAGTATGCCAGTGCTGTGTTTGCTGCTGATTCTGCTTTTTTTTTTTTTTTGAAGCAGGCAATGGAGCACCTTTAATGGGAGAGGACGGATGACCCTACTCTGCTCATTCAAACCCAGTATCTGCATTGAGAGAAACTGCATACCAAGGGATGTACTTTTGTCAGATCTGTGAGACCTTGGTGGCTTTTCATGGAATGGTCATTGACTCTGTCTTGTATAGTAATATTAGTTCAAGAATTTTCATTGTGAATATGCCAAGCCCAAAATCTTAAGAATTCATAAAAATTTCAACTGAAAGTACAGAAAAACATTCAGTTGCTGATGCTTAGGGAACTTAGTCCCTGAGAACTGGGAGATAGCTCAGTGGGAGCAAAGCCAGTGAGAAAAGTATGCTGTGACTGCTTTATTACAACCTGCAGAAGTTTGCATTTCGCTCAGCATGATGAAATGTTCTGCAGTTAATTCTCCCCCCAACTTTTTTTTTTTTTTTTTTTTTTTTTTGTTGTTGTTTGTGCAGTAGAAATGTATTTATGGATCACTTGGTTTATTGGTGCTATTGTCTGCTGGGTATTTTTCATTGCTTCTAGTGAAGAAAGGTTTAATATTTTTCCTACATCGTGTGTTTTTACCTGCTTTCAGTTCCGTGTCAGTCCAGCCAATGGCTGGGGAACGACTTCAGGCAAGGTTGTCTCAGAGCCCCACAATGGCAGCAGGGCTGGCTGCAGGCTGAGGTGCCGGAGGTTAACAGGGGTGAGGCAGCCCTTCATCCCTCCCTCCATGGGGCTTTCCCTCCTTGCATGTGTCTCTCTCTGTATATATTGGCAATCTCCTGGAATAGTGACTCACTCTCCTGACTGGTATGTAAAACCTTAAAGAAAGTAATTGTTTTTGCTGTAATTCTGAATCTCAGCTGGGGGTGCTGGAAATTAAACTTGCAATTTCTGAAACTGTAGCAAGATCTAGAAGCCTAGCAACTGAGTTTTCAAATAGATTTACCAGGTTTGTATGGTATTTAATAGCATGTGTCTTGAAAGCCATTAAATTTACATTAACTTTATCACATTACAAATAGTCATGGCTCAAACTTACTGTTTTGCAAGAACTTACTAGCTTGGATTTGGATACAATTTGTCATCGGCTTTTACATTTCATTAAAAATATTTTTTGGTATACTGCTGTTGTATAAAAATGCAGCTCAAAATTTTCTTCTGGAAGAGCTATCTAAACAGCTGAGGAGTGCTTTATTTGTAATAAGTTTGTTCAGTGTACCCCATCACATTTTCTGCAGCCCTTGGAATCTTACTGAAGCAGCAATAGGAGATTAAACCCTTAAACAATGTCACCAAGAACATTGCATTTCTGGCAGTGCAATCCTGTGTGCAAAAGCTTGAGTACAAAAATGATTCATGCCATCTATTAAAGGCTAATTTAAATACTGGAATACTTTTTTACCGTTCAGATGCTATGAATTATTGCATCTACTGTAGTTTGAGACTAAGTCGAGCCAGCTTGTCTAACATGACAGGAAACTCCAACCTCAAAGGATTTTTTAAAAAATTGTAATTGTCACAATAGACAGATCTTTTTTTTTTATTATTTTACCTATATGGATAATAATCTTTCATACATCTTAATACAATCTTAATGAAATCTAAAAAATAAATTTCATGGTTCATCTGCTGGTTTACTACAGAGACTGCAGAATAGTATATTAAAAGTGTATTTCTTTTTCACTGTTACTCTCTTTATATTATCTATCAAGTAAATCAAACACAGAGTTCTAACTTATTAGCATAAAATCTCACCCAGACACAATCTGCTTGATGAACAGACTTCCAACTTTTTTGTTATAGAGACATAAATTATACCGATATTACCAGGGAAAAAGGATTCTAGTACTTCACTCCATGTTCTTGACAAAATTCTGTATTAGGTTATGACTTCTAAAGAAACATAATGTTTTGTTTCCAATTCACAGATCTAAACTCACTAGTTTATTAGTTGCAATAACTGTCTGATGTTTCCTGCTTAAATATACACTAATGTAAACCAATTCTAACATTCCCTCATGCATGCAAGCACACACACGCATGCACACACATGGGCACATGTATCTTTCATGCCACAAAATTGGCAACTTAGACATTTTCACAGGAGACTCTCTGGACTATTTAGTTCAGCCACACAGGATATTGCACTTGGTATGATTTAGAAAATCATTTTTTTTAATCCAATCCTGTATTTCGTGAACACCCATAGCTTTCTGCAACTAACACGAATTAAAGGAGGGTCAGCTTCTTGTCCAGATGTACCCCGGTATCTTTATATCTCTTATGTATGTAGGGATCCTGTCAGATTCTGAAAAATACTGCAAGGTTTGGAGGCGAGCTTCATTTGAGCTGTGATTACAGAGGCATTAAGTACCTGCTGAGCATGAGCCTTAGCAAATCTCCATCGATTACCTGCCAGGCTCATCACTGAGCATCTTGACACAGTGGGGCTGCCACATTGGTCTTTGCAGGGAATTTTTAACATCTCATTTAAATGTCTCATCAACCTGTAAAATAAGTAGGTGTCTCTGCCTGTCATACAGAGACTGTTCCAGTTACTAGGAATGTTCTCTTTGCTTTGTTTTTGCTTGTCCCACTCAGCCTCTCCCCACCACCCCCCCAATTTTCTTGGAATTAATATATAAATAATTATAGAAAAAATAATTCTACTTGCACAGATATCTTTCTCTTCTCCACTGTAAGTCATTCCTCTTTCTACTCTTGGAATTATTTAATCTACCAGAAAAATATTTTAATCCATTCTTGCATAGTGATAAACATTTTACATTTGGAAAGATCCAGCACCCAGAATTGAGTACCTTGCAGGGTGGAGGTGGCATGCCTGCTGGCTAATATGATCCAGGCTGATCCAGCTCACAAACCCAGCCCCCTCAAGAAGGTGCTGAGCACTGGTGCATCAGACCACTGACATGCCCAAACCCATAGCCATCTCCTCTATATCCCATCATTACTGAAGGAGTGGCATATGGGAATGCCACCACCAGCCTTCACAGAGATCCCTGTTTGATCCCTTATCTTTTAGGACCCTTTCATGTGAAAAGCTGCTCTGCTCTGAGGAGGATCACAGACTCAGGCTTTACACACCAACCTTTACTAGGTGTGTGAGAGATACCTGTGGAATCTTCCCTTGCTGTCTGTGCTGAGGGGCTGCACCCTCTGAGCAGCTGCAGCGCCCTGAAATGGGAATCAAAGCAGGAAAGGTGCTGCTGGCTGCCAATGCTTCATGAGGAAGCTTCAGTTCCTCCTGCTGCCTGGGGGACTGACTCACAGCCTATCTCAGAGGGCTGTCAGATTGTCAGTGACCATGATAAAGCTTTCACTTGTCCCAGCTGGGGAGGCTTAGAAGAGATTGCAATGGGAACCAGCTGCTCACATGTCTGTTATGAGCAGGCTCTCAGGAAGATTTTTACTCAATTTCTGTGTCTTGCATTATTTAACTTACCACCTGATGTTCCTGTCATACAGTAAATCCAGAAAATTACTAGTTGCTGAGATTTTCACTGTGTCTGTTTGTGCAGATACATAAGTTTCTGGAGAATTTAAGATTACATGAAGGAATTTTAGCATGACATTTTAGCTGGTTTCTATTCTGTGCATGGTGCTCTGGCAGTGCCTGGAGCTTTCAATTCAGTTACTGCAGTCTGCAAGGATCTACTCTGTATTGCCCCAGCCTCTGCACAGACACGTCCTGCAAGCTGATAATAATCAGGTACACATACAGAACAATGATCATGATAAAAATCAGTGTAACAAAAACAATTTGCCTGATGATCATAAATGTTATTTATTGATTAGCACAGCAAATTTACATAGTGATTTAAGAAAAATACAGGTTTTTATTTTAAAATACAGCTAGGAAAGAAAAGAGAAATGCCAAACTGATTCAAATATAACTTTGTTCGAACTGTACTAAATAGCATATTTCTATGCATACATGTTCTATGGAACATTGTAGCCACTCATACAAGATGAGGGAAAAAAAACATTTTAAAGTCAAAATTTATTTGTTAAACATTCCATATTATTTTCCAAAGAAATTTAAAGTCCATTAATGCAAATGTATAGTGGAGTTTAAAAAAAACCTCCTGAATTTTGTTTTGATCCAGGCTCTAACATGGGCTGTGTTGTGTCACTGAGTCAGGCAGTGACACTTTTATGCAAAATGAATGGTATCTTTTTCTACATTTACAGCTACTACTTTTGCAGTTGTTCAAATGTGGTACCCGGAGAACATATATTTTTCCTTAATGGGAATGGGTTCATGGGAAACATCTCACAGTCTACAAAACAGGCAGATCAACATCTTACCTCAGAGCATGTTCTGAAAATCAGTCATTTTTACCATTTCCCACCCACAAGGCTGTCTTTATCCATTAGCACATGGAATTATATGTATTGCAGTTGGGTTTTTGTTTTATTTTGTTTTGGGGTTTTTAAATAGTGTTTTGAAAAGCAAATAATTGTTCTGAATAAAGGGTGGTGGTGGTGAAGAAGTTACTTCCTCTGTTTTTAACTGGCAGTATTTCTCAGGATTATATTTCAGCATAAGGTTTTTGAAGATACATTTTCAAAGGCTCTCAATTCTGATATCTTGTTTTATTTACTACAAATAAAAAAAAATAATTTGGCCAATAGATAAGTGAAGCCTTTTAACAATCGAATTATATATGTATCCTGCAGGGAATTGCTAACATCTTGGAAGCCAGCTGCAGGATCTGGTTCTGGGAGAGATTGATCTTCAGAAGCTTTGCAAGTGTTATCTATCCTCTTAAAGGGAAGGGCTGGTAATTCAACTTTTCACTCCCATGAGTCATGGAGCAAATAGTCCAGCAGATGGATCTGAGGTTCCTTCAGACTTGTGAGTTCCTGACGATTCTCAATACACTCATCAACCTTGTGCTTTTGAAGAGAAACCCAGTCTGATGCCTGAAGGCTTTATATATTGACATTTCTGTTGCCAGTAGAGCTGAAGGAAAACACCATTTGTTTTTCATGGGAAAGTTGAGAAAGAAGAAAAAAATGGTTGTTTTAAATTTCTTTTTTATGCTGACATTTCCCATAAATGAAACCAGGAAAATAGTCAGTTTTCAAATATTGATTATATTTTTCAAAGTGGGGGTTTCAGTATTAAAAACAAATATTTTCCAGGACTCAATCTTTAACAAAGAGAATCTAACTTCTTTGAAAAATTCTTGTGGGAGGACAGATAAGTATTTTCATTTACAATGAGGGGCATTCTGTGAATGAATATAGGAGTTCAAATAACAACATTAATATAGTTATTTTAAAAAATGTTTGAAGTTGCATGGTTTTTAAAACTTCTTTTCTTTTCTTTTCTTTTCTTTTCTTTTCTTTTCTTTTCTTTTCTTTTCTTTTCTTTTCTTTTCTTTTCTTTTCTTTTCTTTTCTTTTCTTTTCTTTTCTTTTCTTGTTTATTTTCAGTAAGTGAGCACTAGTGGGCAACAGAAAGTTGATGCTGAATTTGCCCCTTCTTTGCACAAAACTGCTGCAGAGAGTACCTTGCAAAGTGGGTGCTCCTAGTTTCTTTCTGTGGAAGTTCATGAGGGTACCTAAAAACTAAGTCCAGATGCCTGGATCAGGTATTTGGCACCACAATGCTTACTGCAAATAGATATAATAGTGAATCTAACATTACTGAGCTGTTAACCTCAGAATATGAAACACCTCTGAAACATCTCTGTGTGAAGAACACATGGTCTCCCTCAAAACTATGCAACTAGAAAAATGAGGAATTTCTGTATATGGACCTATACATTATTTAAATATAAGTGATGGTATCAAAGGAGAAAAACAGGAAAAAATAGAGAAAAAAATGGTATGAACTGTGGGAGTGCCTGCTTGGTACTTGGGTCATCAAAAGCAGTGAATCATATCCTGGAAGGGCCTGTTCTCCTCCACCAGCCATGGCTGAAGTGCGGATACCAAATGCAGATGTTTTCCATGGCTGACATTAGACTCTACAGGATCTGCACAGAGAGGCTGCCCTTTCTCCAAGTCTGTGCCCAGGCTTGCTGAACTGGTGCCTGTAGCAGCTGAGGGTTTGCTCAAGCTTGTCATGTCCCCTCATCCTTTTTGTCTGGGCTTGTTGCAACTGCCGTTTTCTGCCTGGCTTAGCATCTTTAGTCTCTTCCATAAAAAGTGCTGAAACTAAGACAAGCATCTATGGCCCCTGGAGGAGCTGTAGCCATGAACTTGGGCAATTTTTAATTCAGCTTTTCAAGGCCATAACTGTTTACCATTTCTAGCCTTGTTAACAGCTAAAATGCACTGGTTAGTAAAGATTTTGACTAGTACTGCAAAAATGGACAAAGTCACCAAGTCATGTAGACTAACACTGGGTCAAAAAGCTAAAAATAAGAACTATTTATTCTTTCCAAGCTAACAAAAGAGAAAATGAGAAACATCTTCATATAGCCTATCAAAACACTGACTTGTACAACATTATTTATTGATGGTACTGTACAAAGGGCAACGCCCAACCAGCAGAATTAAAAGTTATTAACAAATGTGCTTTTCTTTGTTTCACTTTTTTTGCATAGAAATATGTGTCACATTTTACCTCTCACAAATGTAACAGAACTGTCTCTTTAGCAAACTGATAACAACTAGCAGCATACAATGAAACTGATCTTCAGTGCACATTAATCATGCAGCTTCTATGTCTGCAGCCATTCCTTCCTGCAGCCAGGAGACACAAGCACCTGTAGTGTAAGAGAATGATGGGAAAAATGAAGCGGGAATCAGGTGAGAGCAACTCCAAGTATCTTTCTAGATTAACCTTACCGTTCTGATTTCTGAATTGCATGCATATTGTTCAGCCTTTAGTCTATTTTTTTTTACAAGAACATAAGTAAACATCACTGAAATACAGCTCTGCTATGCAGCTGCCTTTTCTATTCATCACCTTCACCTTGTCAGCAGTCATCTTACATAGTGGTAGTAAATACAAGCAATAAAATATAGCTATAGCCTCTCAGTCTTTGCTAAGCTAATGGTTGTAAGCCCACAGCTCTCACCCTGGCAGACATACATTTTCTCAATTTGTTCTTTCTCTTTTTTACCCTGGTATCCTACTTACTTTCCCTTTTCATGCACGGAAATTTCATGTTACAGTCAGCTCTGTTTGTATATTACCTGATAATGGGAAATGAATCAAGCTGCGTACTGCTCTCTGCATCTTGCAGAGCTACATTATTACATGATAATAGTAGAGATAGATCAGTACAGCAGAACATATGTTTGATTAGTATTTCCCAACAAGGGCCCAAATTTTATTGGTATTTAATATCAGTAGGCATCAGAACAGAGATCATCATCTTAGTGAGAATCTATGCAAGGCTTAGTATGATTATCTCTACTCATAGCCTTGGGTATTCAGTAATATTATGGCAGTTGTAGTGTCAAGTTGTAATGTCATGCAAGTAGTTTGATATCTATATTTTCTATATTTTATTCTGCTTTATATATTTTAAATATGTGTAATATGGAAAACGGGAGATACCTAAGTGCCCAGCAGGGTGATGACAAAATATGCTCTAAAGATGACATTCACTGCACATTTTCAAGCAGCTGCAGTCTTACATCAAAATTCTTGATGGCCCTGCATGTTTTAGTTTGATAATACATAGCAGAAATACTATCATTTAAGTAAGTTACAGAATTAAGCTCAGTTGAAGAGTTATTGCAGACAACTCTCACAGGAATGGCAAAAGTAATCACAAAATATAAAAAATGAATTTGTATTTTCATTACATTTGATAAAACCGAAATCGAGCAAAAAATTTCCTTAAATATATATATTTTTTACTACAGCATCTCACTATTTCTTCAAAAAATTAATAACACTTATCCTTTGACCGCAATCTCACTCCTCATGTGTGGTATCCTTGAAGAAATTTTGCTATAATTATTATTGTTAGTAGTACTATTATTATTACTGTTAGTAGTACTTCCAGAGAGTCTATGTCTTACCATTCTACCCCTGGGCAAATCTCCCTTTGCACCCAGTGCTATATTAACTCAGAACTAAAAAGGTATCCCAGCCAAAAGCTTAGAAATCAAAGAACAAGACTACTTTGGTAGACAAGCCAGGAAAAAGAATGAGCAACAGTCTGGCTCACCATCACATTTTATGAAGAAACCACTGAGAAATTATTATATTTGGTTTAAAATGTTTAAAGTACCACACAGGCATAAAATACCATTACAGGTTAAGAGGAGGGAAATGACAACTAAATTATGTGAGAGAAGGAGGGTTATTTTCTGAGTGATGGTGGAATCAAATATATTTTCCAGGGCTGCAGAAAGAGTGAACACAGAGACCTGAGTCTGGATGCTCATGGAGAGCTTGGCCCTGAGCTCCGAGTGGGGCTGCAGGAAAGCCCTCCCGTGAGCACAGTGCTGGAGCTGCTGGGAGCAGGGAGCTCACCCCCAGCTGCCGGGGACAGGCTGAAGCCAGATGAGACTTCAGGTGAGGCCCAGGGTCTCACCCTCACTGAGGAGTCTCTGGCAGGTGCAGAATGGGCACCAGGGCTCTGTGGCTGCGAGGTTATGTGCTGAAAAACCTTGGCAGAGGCACCTGCTGGGGCCATCTGTGTAACGAAAATTCCTATAGCTTCTTTCAGGGGGAAAGGAAACTGATGTGTGTGTCACAGCTACTCCTCATTACACTGTTTGTAAACAAGTCGTTTGTTTAATCTGGCTTGGTGAGCATGTGTTACAGGATAAAATGTTGCTGGTGAAGTAGCCACCGTAATTATTAAGGGCCATGAGATGATGCTTTGCAGCATGGAGCTGATCATGGGCAATTTACTACAAGGTGAAATAATAATATTTATTTCTTGCCTAAGTCATCAGGAAGTTCTGCTTCAGGGAACTGGAGCTTTTTCAGTAGAGACCTTGACCAGTCAGAGTAATTAAAAGCAGTTCAAAGATATCCTGAGAGAGAAAAACACAGTCTTGGGAAATAATAATGTGGGAGGTTCGTCAGTTTTTTGGGCAAACTAGCAAAGGAAAATTACTGGGTAATTTAGCTAGATAGCTTCTCAGAGCAACTTAGAGCCTAGTGAGAAATCTTGATTTGAAAAAAAAATGGAGGTTTTTTGTGAGTCTAAAAAGACACAGTCACTTTTAAGGATTTTGTTAGCTGAGAAATATTATACTTTGGGAACTTCTCTTCTGTCTTGGGTAAACTGCTTTCAAAGTGACCAGAAAAGTTGGATTGTCAAGAACTTTTAATCATTTTAGAAAGGGCAATAAAGTTCCTGTGAACCCCAAAAGTGAATACCATGGGTGCTCAAAATGCACACAGGCATCTAATTTAATACTGGATTCACCCAAGAATGAACATAAAAGCAATAAGATAAAAAGGACCTTTAATCTCAGCAAAGGATAAAAGGAAAGAGTTAGTGAGAATGTCAGGTAGATTAATTAAAGGAGTCACAGTGAACAATATTAGGCAGTAAATAACATTAGGGCATAACATAATTACCATTTCTAAGGGTTATTTATCACCAAGTAACCCTTTTTGGTCTAGGCCAGTCTTAATCCCCGTGGGCTCATGTACTTTCCTGGAGCAGCCACACCTTTAATTATGTAAACCTTTAGCTTTCTTAATTTTTAGTGCTGATCTGTGCTTGGACAAGTTATTGTTACATTTTGGTTGGATCCTTCCAGCCCTCTGGCCCCAGTCCCTCATTTTTTGCTGGATTTCTAAACTAAAGTCTTAGGCAGTGCTTGCACTGAAGCATCATATCTTTGTAAACTCACTGAGCTTTCTTGAGGTCTCAGATGCCCCCAACTGTGTGTTGCTGGGGGGCTTCCTTGTGGCACTCCTTCACAGTTTGATTTGAAAAGGTTTTCTCTCCTGCTTTTCTGCCCCCTTTTCTCTCCAAGCAGCAGCACATGACAGTGGCCTGTAAAGACAGAGATGAGCTTCCCTTAATACCTGCTCTTTGAAAGAAATAGGACACCTTTCAATTCTGATGTAATAGTCCTTGCACTGTTTTGTAGTAACAGCCAAGTAAGTGCCACAGGAAAACTTGCACTTTTTCCCTCTGCTCCCAGTGTCCAATTGACTTGCGTGTCTTTCAAGTAATAATGAAAACCATTCCCTGAAGGAAAATGACTATTTGGTTCAAGGAAAAATGTTTACAAATGTTGACTCTTTACAACATTTTGTTTAAAAAAAAAAAAAAAGGAATAAGCAATTTAAGGGGATAAGGAATGACCAGAAATGTTTCATGATTGAAGCATACAAAAAAAAAAAAAAAAAAAAAAGAATTTTTTAAAACAGATTTAATTATCTTTAAATATATATAAAAACTTAGTTAAATATTTAAAAAGTCAAAATAAAAAATGAAACATGTGATATTACTGAGACAATATTCTTGAGTTAATACCAAAATAAGTCTTTTAAAAATACTAAAAAATAATTCCACAAGGCCTGTCTGAACCATTTTATTATTTAAATGTTCAGTGAGTGAAAGGAAGATGCTAGATCTCCTCTTACTGGCATTCACTCCTTGCACTTCCCAGAGAACAACTCTATAAGCTATTTATGTCAGTGGACCTTCACCTCTGCTCCTCATGTTCTGGGGCAGTAATTCATCTGACTTAATTTTGATTTTTTAAAGGTTTAGTCAAAGTCTGTTGATCAGACTTCCTCTGCAGACACTGAAGAAAGCTGAGGAGCTCCAAAGGACCCGCACAATTGGGAAGAAGTATTCATGAAGGAAGTATCTTGTCTTTGAAGGAGTCTAGATAGCCAGGTGAACTCTATGGTTAAAGGAGATGAACCTTAATAGAAAACTTCTTTGTTACAATATTAATCATAAGTACAAAAGAAGTAATACCAGTCTTGCCTTTTCCCACTCTGAAAAAAAAAGGGGAGAGGTGAGAAAAACTAGTGGAACTCAGAGCTTTCCGTGGTGCTTGCCTCAGAAGAGGAAATTCCTGAACTGAAGGGTGTTACTTTTTCTTCTCTCTTCACATTTTTCTTACAGTTAATTATGGTCATAAGCATAGTTAATTATAGCCATAAATATATATGTCTGTATACATATATTCCACCTTCACAAATGACATAAGCTCTCCTTAGTGAAACTGGGTAGTTTTCTAAAATGGAAAGATCAGTCCATAAGTATAGGTGCCTAATTTATTAAGAATTTCTTAAACACCTGAGTGATAAGCAAAAGTTGGCTTTAGATGCTAAACTGATGCCACATACAAAAATTTTGGTCTTTTGTTTGTATAGAGTGACACGGCTGTGCTATTTAAGCAACCTTCTTATACTGTTCTGAGTCCTTGCCTCCAGTAGACATAAAAATGACATTTTTGTCCTACATTGGCCAAGATTATAGCCATTAACATGAACTGAAGACTGGAGGTGTAACTGAACTAAATTCTGTTACATCAAGGTAATCCCTCAACTCCTACACACTGTTCTTCTCAGTTTATTTAAACATGTCAAAACTGTATCTTCACTAGGATTCTCTATGGTTTTTTACCTGGTATGTGGTCAGAGCACACCTTTTCCCCCTAGCTTGGGCATACTATTATATGCAGTCTATCTAAGTGAGGAGTTTTCCATTTGTGCTAACTAGGCTAATAAGTAAACACTGAGAGAAACTCATCTTGGTAAATTTAAGACACATTAGGAATATTCTAATCTACCTACACTATGCTTCTCACATGTCTTAATTGGAGCCTATTTGCAGCATATTTAGAATGTATTTAAATATTCAACTCCATGCAAGGGCTCCTACTACTGAAACATTACAGCTGGCATACTTATTAATATTGTATATCCTCTTTTCCATTCAAAAGAGCCTTGAAATGGTTTTAAGTGATAGAGCAATGTGAAGATGGAAGTGTGAGAAACTTGGAAAATTTACCTCCTGTAAAGTAACAGTGGAAATACAATTTTAAAGATGGAGCAATTGAAATGAATACCATAAAAGCACTCGTTAATATGATGTTGTATTTATAATAATACCCCTCATTTTTATTACAACACAGAAGTGCTGTTACATCAGCTGTTCTAATTTCAAATCTTCTGCAAAATGGCCAAGCTTTTTTATTACTAAAGTGAGCAAATACATAATGCCTAGTCAATAAGTCTGTTTACCTTAGACAAAAACTGTGCAGAAAGCCTGTGCTGGCGAAGGTGCTGAACATCAAACAAGAGGACAAGTGTCTTCAGCTTGAGTGCATCAGGGGCACCGTGCATCTGGCAGGATTGACCCCTGCACAGAAAGGAGGCACTCAAGGTCAACATGTGGAGCTGTGTCACATTTCCTTTGGTATTTTGAATCCACAAATATAGGAGTGGATGTGTTGCTTTCTCCTGGGAGGGTTTTTCCTTCTGTAAAATGTCTAAAAGTCTGCACATCTGTATTTAAGATGGGCTTCGTGCAACAAGAAAACCAAATATCTTTAAAGACAAATTGTTTATGATTTCAAAATAGTCACCTTTCAGACTTGTTTTAGAGTCCCCTGTGCAAAGCTCAGAACCTGGAGGATCAGACATCTCCTCCCACACATCCCCATCATGAATTCTCATCACACCGTGGCAGGGAAAGGCACATATTCTGACTGACTTCAATAGAAAGACTTGTCTCCTGTATCAAGTTAACAGTGAACCATTGCTAGAGCAAGTGAATTTGAGGACAACATTTTGGCCTGTAGGCCAAGTTCCTCAAGACAGAAACATTGGAGGAAAGGCAAAATGCCACTCACATTTGTAGTGTGGTATAAATAAATAATATTGGCCAAAAGTGAAACTACACTGAAAGTCATCCTTGCTTTTAGTACAAACAAGGAGCTCCCTGTGCAGTGAGCAGAATAAATGAAGCCTGGTTTCCTATGGATTTGTGCCTCACAGTTGGATTCTCCGGTGTCTAGTAAAGTGTAAGCCCCATTTAAAAGTTTTTCTTGCATTGCAGGTATTTAGGCCATCCATCTCCCATGGCATGAGCTCAGCTGAAGCCTGTTCCTAAATGGAGCATGCTAAGAAGTGCTTTTTCTTCTGGGCAGCAATGTCTTTTTGGCAATCTTGTGGAATTTTATCTCTGACACCCTTTTCTCAGTGACTGAGTTTGGCCAACAGGTTCAAAAATTATGGATATGGTCAGGTAGACAGCCTCACAAGCACAGGCACTAAACGATACATATATATGTAGATAGCGTGATGTTATCTGAGATAAGTCAGGTTAATCTCGATTGTCTGCCTCTTTGGTGCCAGACCAGAACTGGCCCATGTAGAAGAAATTCCCAGAAAAGCAGATAGGCTTCAGTGAGCTCCCACAACAGATGGGTGAATTCTTCACTTCTGGCAAAGCTGCCCTTCTGATACACATCAAAATACAAGTATGACTTTTGCACATCCTTTCTGTAACATTTCCCTGTGGAGGGAGACTCTGAATGTCTCCTCTCTACTGTGCTAGGTACTGATGGAAAGCCTGAAATATGTTAATTCCCACTAAAATCACAGAAGATTAACTTTAAAGTCAGTTATTTAACTCTCTTATGACTAAGATAATTTTTTTCAAGCCATTACTGCCTAGGAGTTTCTTTTGTGACATTTCTAGCTGCATTTTTCACTTTTAAAATTGCAGCCTTGCTTATGGCTTCTAATGACCTACTCTAGAAATTTTAGCCTCCTTCAAACTGCAGGGAAAAAATTGATTTCAATGAAGAAGAAAGTTTTTTGGCTGACAGAGATCAAGGTTCTAGTCTGAAAATTCCTCCGAGGCTGTGGAGGCTGTGCCACCTTCTGCCAGGAAGATTATGCTGTGTAAGTGGATTGTGACTCAACAAAAAAACCAAAAAAACCCCAACTGGCTTTTGGAAGACACGTAGATGTTGCCAGTTTGCCAGTACTTGAGAAACAAAGCATCATCTGGTCACTGCCAGTGATTAGGCAATTTAACACACCATCAAAAGGATCAAAGTAGTTACCTGATTCCTTCTATATCTGCTGAGTTAATCCAATATAATTTCTGGCCAGCCTTAAAACAGAATGAGAATAAATATTGTAGGAATAAATTAAAAGGGATCAGTGAGAAAAGATATTAAATTCTCCTCGTTAATCTTCCATGGAAGCAAGATTAAAATAATCACAGTTTAAAAATTTACACAGGTTTCATAAATTCTGAACAGACTTTTCAATAAAGGATTATGGCTCAATGACAATTGTTAGAGATGCCATCTAAGAGAGCAGATGTATATCTGTATTTTATAGTCATGTAAAAAAGTAATAACTTTTGGTCACAATTAACTAATATAATTTGAAGCTGGAATATTGATTGGCAATCACACATAGCAGCCTCAGGCAATTAACAGGAGATTCTTCTAATGGTTTCTGGACATGACTACTCCAGGTGCTTAGCCATCAGCCCCCCTGCTGACTTTTGCCTAGGAAGAAAGCAGACTCTGCAGGCTGTTTTCCTCTTCTGCCCAGGCTGACAGACACAGAGAGAAATTGAGTGTCGGGAACATGCTTAATACAGGTGTAGTGATGTGGAGGAAGAGGAGTTTGTGTGGCACAAGATTTGACTGTATTTCTTCCAGAATCAGAAGGGTTGGAAGAGTACTGAAAACTTTCTGTGCACGACTGGTGTGTGCAGATGCCACAGTTGGCAATTTATGCCTAAAGTATTGATCATGTTGCATTATTCATCTATTTAGTCCTTTTCTGATGAGCAAAGGAAGCCTGAAATAAAAATTTCATAACTCTGAGAATGAAGTACCAAAGATTACTGACATTTGCAGTCCTTGCATACTTTGTGTGCTCTTACTTGATGACATGCAGCTCATGGTAAGAAAACGTTGTTTCTCCACCTAGAAGAGTGTCCCCTGTTCTGGGATAAAAGGACCTTGAGTTCTGTGCACAGTTCTGGTCAGGGCAATATAAGAAACACATTAAGCTATGAGAGTGTCCAAAGGAGGACAGAAAAGCTGTTGAAAGGCCTTGAGGGGAAGCTGTATGAAGAACAGAACAGCTGAGATCATCACTTGGTCTGTTCAGCCTGGAGAAAAGGAGACTGAGCAGTTACAACTTCCTCATGAGAAGGAGGAGGAGGGGCAGGCACTGATCTCTGTGGTCAGCAGTGACAGGACCCAAGGGAATGGCCTGAAGCTGTGTCAGGGGCAGTTTAGGTTGGACACAGGAGAAAGGTTCTTCACCCAGACGGTGTTTGGGCACTGGAACAGGCTCTCCAGGGCAATGGTCACAGCACCAAGCCGGACAGAGCTCAAGAAGCATTTGGACAATGCTCTCAGGCACATGGTGTGACTCTTGGGAATGGTGCTGTGCAGGGCCAGGAGTTGGTCTTGATTATCCTTATGGGTTCCTTCCAACTCAGCTTATTCTGTGATTCTGTGACATATTCTTCCAGATCAATCACATGAAGCCCATTTATTCAGTCATTGACTCTAAACATTCTGGTTTGTTAGGGTTTTCTTGTATGATGAGGTTAAGGAAAGTTCTATCAAAAAAAACGGAGAGGAAAAGCACATTTGAAGACAAGAAAAATCACATTTTTATTTTTATGAAAATTCTTGGAAATGCAATCTTTTTAAAATATCAAAGTTAGGGAAAAGCAAGGTTTCAAGTCTTTATTCTCTTTATGAGTTGACACAAAGGTAGGATAAAAACTTGGATATAAATTTCTTTTTCTTCTATATTCAATGGTCAACCATAACTTTTCCTCAGGCAAAAGAAACCTATTCAGGTTGACAACATTAACAAGTCTCATTTCTATTCTTCAGGTAATTTGTTTTTCATTTGAGTTTTGCCTTGTCCTGCTTCATTCATGTGGACTTTGCTCTTACAGGGAATATTTCCTTCCCATAAAATTTGGCATTTTAAATTCATTTGAAATGTGGAGTCCCTGAAAATCAGAATTAAAGTATTTTATAAAATGAAACTAATAATTTAAATATTAAATAAGGAGGTTCAGCCATAAGTGAATCTAGTTTTACCATAGTGTTTTAATTTAGAACCAATAATTCTTACAAAGATAAGCCCTGCTGTCTGGCTCATAAAGTAGATGAAATGATACATACACAGCTGTTGGCACACTGTAATCTTTTTCTATTATATCATATTGGAGATTCTTTTGTGTCTTTCTCCATTTTCATGATGATATTTTTATATCTCTATTGCTACATTTAATTGTTACAACAAAATAGAGTTAAAATTTAAGAAGAGTAAAAAGAATTAGAAAATCCATGTTAAATGAGAAAACTTATTCTTAGTTCTAATAAGAATATTTTCTTTTCCTCCTAGCTACGTGAGACCGCTTTTTTTTTTTCCCAAAGAAACAGACAAGATTTTGAAGTTTAGTCCTTCAATTCCTCAAAAACCACAAAAAATGTCACTATTATTATCTCTTTTCCTTTAATTTCCTTTTTTTTTGGTTGTTAGGCACAAAATCAAATTTCATATAAGAGCAAGAAGACATTTTTTCCTGATTTGATCAAACTTCAGTGAAGCAATAGAAATTTTTTGTCATGTACATTTAAAACAAATTACATTTGTTTTAAATGTACATGACAAAAATAATTTTCTGGGTACAACCTTTAATGAAATTGCTTAGTGATTAATTATTCTATAATTTATTTTAGGTCCTTACAAGACTGCAGACCTGACATTGAAGAATAAGAATTTTAGTGAATACCTGTGAAGTTATAGAATCTTGCTAAGTTTAGTGTTGTTTATTTAAATCCACAATATTGAATGTATTTATTTGTTTAAAAGAAAATACAAAATGTAAATGTGAGAGATGTCTTTTGAGGAATGATACTAAAAGGCAGTAAAAAATGTGACCTTTTCACGCTTGTGCCTAAATTTAGTCACAGTAGCAAAATGCTGTATAGCAGTCAATTAATTAGGGTTTCCTTTTGTGAGTGCAGAAAGTAAAACATTTGACAACATGGAGTAATGAGGTGGGAAAGGGAAGATCCCCTTCTTTCACAGAGGCTGTTGAGGCACAGCTTGGCCTGTGCTGGAGTGCTGAAATCAAGTGCAGGTTCTATCCCTTGTAAGGCCACACAGCTGAACCTAATTTTACCATATTGCAAAGACCGGAATCTTCAGTTAACATCTACCACATCCTGGTCCCTTAATCTCTGTATTATATGGTGGCACCTCCCACAGAAAGAGTTCTAATATTCTCACAGAACCTCAGACTAATTGTTATTGCATGTCAAACATATGGAACCACAACTCATATTTACTAGTATTAGTTGATTGCACTGAATATATTTAATCTTGTTTTCACCACTTGATTTTGGTTTTTAGTGAAACTTTCCCTGAAACAAATGTTCCTTAAAACTTATTTTAGGAGTACTGTATTTTGTATCAAGGTATGCTTTCAAAATCATATTTGTGAAAAATAAGAATCTCTTTTAAAGTATCATACACTGTAAGTAAGAAGGATGCAGCAATAAATGAGTTACTGACATTCTGAGTTCTTTCACAAGTACTTTTCCTTACTTGGAAGATGCCTTTGTTCATAGCATCACAGACCTAATGTAGCTGGCTTCTCTCTACTGCTTTCCTCAGACCTTCAGGCTGAAGTTCATACAATCACTCCCAAACACATATTACTCATTGTGAGTCAGACCAGTTTCAAAGTTTAAATAGGACATTTTTGCTGGCTTAATTCATTTAGATGGAAATAGGTGAGGAAAACCTTGCCCAAAGAGCTGAGCAGGCAGATTTTAGCAAGTTGGTCACTGCACTGTGAGAATGCCAAGCAGGACAGAGTAGGTTGGAAGGTGAGGCTGAAGGCAGCGCAAGAGGATCAGCAGACAGGACTGCAGCTTCACTGCTTGTTCTGGGCACTGGGAATTACTTGCATGTCTCAGCAAGGGTCAGACAATATTCTCCTATGAACAACTCCTTTCTTTTGTGTTTGAGGTACAGAACAAATTTAAATAGTTTCTAATTCGATGGTTCTAGTGTGGGATGAAAACACAGAGTAAGGGTTATTCCTCACCAGTAGGAAACCATCAAGTTTTGGATTTGAATTCTAAATTATTAGATTATTTTTGGTTACGCTGATTGATAATAAGACACTCCTGCTATACCCTTGGAGTCTGGGAACATTCAAGCTTGGAGTCTGGATTTGAGGACATCTTTGATTTGATTCACACTTGCTACTTGTGTACTTGCTGCCAACATTGTTTAGATAATGCAGCACATCTGACAGGCTCTGTAGGAAAAGCATGTCAAACAATGATGCTTTTTGTTGTGGCCTGGCTGGAATGTTAAACCAGACTTTAAACTATAGTGGAGTCAAGAAAAGATTAAAACGTTTTTTAACAAAGGCTTCAAATACAGAAATTAAGCAACTTATTCCTTCCACATCACAACCCTTGGATCACAGCCAGGGTAACATTTACAATGTATTAAAGGAGCTCATTCATCCTTCAGATAAAGAGGGTTTTTTTGGTTTGGTTTTGTTTTAAAAAAGGGAACATATTTGCAGCACCAAGTCTCGATCTGCCCAAGTGTGCCAGAATCACACTAGATGATATTTCTCAAAATTATTTTATTGCTTATGGGAATATATAAGGGAAGTATTACAATTTTTTTATTGTACAGTTCTTGTCCGTATAATTCAATTATTACATCTGAACACCAGTTATATCACTGATTCTTTGACTTCTGGTGTAAACCAGACCAAAGAACATCAGACAGTATTTTTCGTTGTGTTTCAGGTAAAGGGCATTTTTAAAAGACATTTGATACTAATTTTGAATCTTCAAGTCAGATCCCACTAGGACATGCAAGCACTTTTTTTGAGGGAGAGGAACAAGAAAAAAACAAAACAAGTTTAGAAAACCCAACAAATGTGCAAAAACTGTCCAGGACTTGTTTCTAGGAGATGTTTTAAAAACAATTCAGGAAAACAAGAATCGTTCATGCAAGACTCCAGAGGTTATTGCACACAGGAGGTGTGAATACTTGGGTCTCTTCACTCCAGAGTGAAGCAAGTTTCAATCCTTTGCTTTCTGCTTCTGAGGAGACTGTCTTAAGCATAAAAAAGTAGTATCATTGATGAAGGGAGCTTCATTCTGCTGAAGGTGATTGCTTCCACCAAGAGAAGAGTGAGCAAGATAGCAGATTATTCTAGCAGAAGTGAAGCTTTGGAGGAATGAGGCTTGGGGAGCATTTTCTCCCAAGAAAAAAAGAACAACAAACTCAACTGCAAATTTATGGCTGAATTATACCACAACATGAGAGAGAATTCATGGCATGCGCAGATAAAATAAGTGGTATTAAGATATAGGTACTTTGATGTATTTTGTATCCGAATGATACAAATACATCTGAACAAATATTTCACAGCTTTCCAGCTATATGCACATACCAGTGGTTGATCCAACTAGAAGACAAAATTCCCCAATCCAAGGTACATACATACTGTCTCTTGATAGTCTTATAAGTATCCCCCTGGCTTTTCAAATGCATCCCTCTGATGGGCAGGCCCTCCACCCAGTACTGCAGCTGCTCTCTTTCTGCTCCAGTAGTCACCTACCTGCACCGTCTTCAACTTACAAGCAATGCATTTTCCCACTGCAAAGATGAGCTGCCAAGAATTTTACATGACTTTTTCATTCATTCCCTTCTACAGATCACTGTTAGGATTAAGTACTATGAACTACATTCATAAAATAAACCTCACAGACCAAGAACTTCTCTTTAATCATTTATGACCATTCAGCTGGACATTTCTGTCCACAGCTGAGTCTTTATAGTAAACAATAGAGTTATTGTGGGTCATAAAGCTGTGTGGAGAGGCCTCTGATATATAATGATGTTATATTTGTACTCAAAATTCTGCTCTTTTTGCAGCATCTTTCTTCATACTTTTTCCCATTTTATAAGTGTAAAAGAATATTTACACTTGCACTGAAATCAGTACCAAATAGCTTGCCATTTGGTTACTATTATTTAGTGCATTTTATCCCCCATATTTGAGTGTCTAATTAAAGCTGTTAGGAAAGGAAGTTGTTCCCACAGAGAATAATAGCAATTCATGTTTGATAATTTCATCTGTAAATGGATTGAACAAAGTGATTAAGAACATATAAATTAAATTTGGCAGTTATACTCTGGTTATTTCACAGTGCCTTATGTACATAGGTGAGCAAATAATGGGTTATTTCAGTCTGGTGGCTCACATATCTGCCAAAACATAAGGGAATCAGTGAGGATGAAAGCAGTTCTTTTTGGGGAAAGAAGAGTAGAGACTCCTTCCCTATTAGGATTATAGGAATTCAAAATATGTGTTTTATTCAGCCCATGATTTTTGTTCTGTTACATATTTCAAAAATATTTATATCTGTATTTTTCATTCAGTGATTTAAATTTTTGCATTGTCTTTAATTAAAATGTTTTCTGACACAAAACACAAATGTTTTAATAAAAAATGTCAAAGCAAAATTCTTGGCACTTCAAAATATTCCCAGTTATATATATTTATTTTAATTTCATTAATTTTTTTACATGGTTTTGGTTTCCAAGAATTTTTGGGCAAATTTAATATTCATTAAAAATTTTGCCCCACCTCAATTACAAACATAAGTACACCCACATAACACCCTTTGAGGTAGCAAAGTGTCGTTGGCCTATTCCCACAAAACAAGATGCCAAATTATTTCTGAGGAAAGAAAGGAGAAATTAGTTTTATCTATTGAAATAAGTCAACGAGCTCAGCTTCCCACCAAAGGCCCTTGGCATGTTGCAGAATTCAAGTTCTTACTTGTTTACAAGCTTCTTGCTCTGAGGTCAGGTGCTCCCAGCAGTTCACCAGCAGGAGTCTTGTCCTGCTACAGACCACAGCTCCCTTCAGACTCCACACCTGAACTTCCTTCCCACGTCAGCAGGACAGGGAGGATGGTATGTACTCCAGTCTTGTCACGCTATGGGGATGGACAGCAGCCTCAGAATCTGAAATAATTTGCAGGTTAAACACTGGGGACATAAGGTTGTGTCTGTCTGTCCAACATGAGTCTCTCCAATAACTTTCTTCAGCCCCTCCTTTGACTCTTCATCTGGGGGAAGGGATGGCTGGATGGGGTCAGGCATCAGGGACCACAGCTTTTACAAGCCAGCTGTTCAGAAATCTGCTCTTTCATATCTGCCTGTCACAGACAGTTATGGAAGGACAGAGGAAGGTCGAAGTACATCTTTGCCCAGACAAGAGAGTGGATTAAGTATGAGAGACGTGTGCCTGGGGCGCAGAGGAATTTACTCTGCCTCTGTACACAACAGTGAGCTGTGAGCACAAATAGCTGTTGGGTGGGGATGGCAGTCTTCCCTATCTCTCCTCAGATAAACAGAGCACATTGTTCTGGAAGTCAAAAGTAGAGCAAGGAATTGAAACCTAATTACTTTTCAAGCAAGGAACTCAATTCTGTAGCAAGTGTAGGTTTCTGGAGTGGCAACTGCCACGTGTTATTTCACGGTCTTCTGAGGTATTGTACCAAAGGTAAGAGGTAGAAAAGAGCTATCTACCCAGGCAAATGGATATAAAATTCATGGACTATACTAAACAGGAAAAAACCAAGGCTTTCTAGGAAAAATTGTCTAACTCAGGCACTGTTTGAAACAATTGATAATAGCCAGGAAGGATAGTCAACTTCTATTACTGTTTGGCCTGACCTACCTGGCTTTAGAAAAGGAGCTCAATTAACTTCTTTAATTGAATGAGCTAGACTTATCAATTAGACTCACATATGATATTCCTGCAAATGTTCAAACATCATGAAATGATTAGAAATTTGTCAGCAATATCAAGGAAATCCAATATTTTTACCAAATTCCAGATGATTCACCTTTCAGTGCATGAAATCCATGCAGACTTTTTGTTGTTTAGCAAATATTCGAAAAGTTTCCTGCAAGTGCAAGTGCATCATTTACAAGGAAGCATGCTGTTGGATTAAATACAACACAAAACTTAAGCCAGGTGTCCCTCAGGACCACCCCAAACACTCTTGTTCACAACAAACAGCTGCCAATATGCTCAAGTCAGCTTGGTGCTTATGATATATTTGCTGAGGTTTTGACTGGTACATCTGTGGTTTTAAATTGGTCATCCTGGGTGCTTCTCCACAGATGACTCCAGAGATTGATGGTAGTATATGGAGTCTTTCACCTGTAAGGACTTTGGTCTGTATTCACAGTAAGGAGAAGTGCAAAATCTTCCATAACTCTTCTTATTTTCCCAGTACATTTATGGTGAGAGGACAGAAGGAGGTGTTTGCAGTATGCAACAGAATGTTTAATAACTTGCAATCCTGTGTCCCATTTAAGGGCTTAGTTGCACAGCTGAAGCTCACACAGGCAATGAAGCCCATCAACACTGGCATTGATTGGAACTCCTGTGAACAGTTTCAGCATTTGTCTTTCTATCTACCACTACAAAGTGGAGTCTTGCTCTGCCAAAAAGATACACCCCCCCAAGTGCCAATGAAACGGAACATTAGTGCACTGTAGAGAAACTCCTGTTCACTTCGTGATATATAGACTGAACCTGGGTTCCAGTGCTGTCTGTCTGGATCTCCCAAATCAATTATTGTAAATCCTGAGTGGTTTCTGTTACCAAAGAAGACCACCTTTATGCATAGGACTGCTTCTTACATGAAGTCATGTGCCCTGCTTTATTAAAAGAGAAAAAAGAGAATACAAAAATAGGAGGAGACTCCACCTTAAAAGCCTCTGTCTAAGGCTCTGCCTATGAATTCTAAGAGCTCTGAACAAACCAAAAACCGTAACAGGGCTTTTACTATCAAACAAGCAAGGAAAAGTTTAGATGAGATGAATTCCTCCTCTTCCTTTTTTTGCAATAGTGCAAAAAAAAAAAAAAGGACTAAACAAGTTAAATAGCTTTGAAATATTTATTCACTTTTCATAATAACTGCATGTATCCCAGCTGGAAACGATTATTGATGCTGATGCAGATCACAAAGGGTTATGACAGAAAGAGTGGCTAGTTTAATAGAAAATTATAATAACAATGAGCAATGTAAGCATCTCTATCAATTTCTATTGACATACCAGTAAAAGATTCTACATTATATACAGATCTGGCTTATTCCTACAGATTTTTCTAGGTGTTCTTGTAGGGTGTAGCAAATATTTAAAATTATTCTCTAGAGTTTCTGACATGGTCTAATAAAACCAGCTTTGCACTAAACAGCATTTCTTCAATGATAAAAGGCAAGTAGGTAATACCTCTGCTTGCTATTCCTCTAATATGCAGTTCCTCTGTTGGGATTCAGACATTATCATTTCTTCCATTAAGCTTTGAGTCAGGGTCTTTGCTTAATAAGGAAGACTTAGTTGTCTTCCTGCAGTCGCTGCTCTTTCTAAACCTCAGCCTTGATTTCAAGATGAAAAATGTTACATGTAGAAAAGGATTGATGCTGCCAACACACTGGCTTTTCAGAGATGATGCCAAGTATTTGATTGTAAAGTCAGACAGGGATGCTCAGACCCCAACAAAAAGCCATGTAAATAGTTAAAGATGGATAATAACAGAAACAACAGATTTTCTTAATATGAAATGGTGTTCTTTAAAATAATCCATTTTAAAATAAAAGTTTCAATAAATAAAAATAGTGCTGTAGATAGCATTTGTCTACAGGGGCCTAAAAGCACATGTTGACTCAGATAGTCTGGTAAGAAATTACCACTTCACTTACACAATACCTGAACCTTGCCTTGTCTCAGAACTACCTCAGCCACTTAATCACCCCTTTCTAATAAATGGCTGCCTATATCCTAAAGGGGGGTTTGCTCTTTATGATGAGTCAAGCACACTGTCAGTGACTACAGCACCTGAAAACAACATTTTTTTCCTGTAAATATTTATTCTGTCATTCTCAAAAAGCTAGTCTGTGTAAGATTTTCCACAGCTGACTGGGAAATAAAAAAGTTCCTTGTTACTAATAATGTATCTGGTACCTTAGAACACACCATATTTGGGGACATGGGTATCTGAAGCACTTGCTTAAATGTACAGTTGGCTCTAGATGTCAGGGGTCCCAGCTGGCTTCATCTCAATAATCTTCATCCATTTCACTGAACTAAGAGTTCCAACCTAAGAGCACAGCTAAGGTATGTGCCCAGACTATCACACTACAGAGCTAAACCGTCAGATTTTGCCCATCAAAATCTCTCTTACATTTCTAATATCATCAGCCCCTTGCAGAACTGGGTGCCTGTTTTCTGACTGATTCTTTCAAAGAGAGAAAGGCCATCAGAACCAACTCAAATACAAACTGCATCTGTAGTGACAACTTGACACTTTGGTTCTTTTCCATAGTTTTAAATTTGGTTCTTGTTAACAGGAATAAGTTACTTACAATCAAGCATTGGAGATCATCTGATAACCAGGCCAGGGAAAGGATAGGCAGTGTTCTTGGCTTCCTTTTAATTCCTGTAAAAAAACTAATCTTTCTTGTTTTTAATGAACAAGCTCCTTCTATGTGTGACAATAGATTTCCCTTTCAAGAAGTCTTGCCTCAGTGAACCGGATGCTTCCCTGAGCAATAACAGAGGCAGTCAAACAGTCCTGCAGACTGTTCATGCCTGGGAGTGGAAATGGGCAAGGATGGACACTGGTGTTACAGAGAGTACTGGAATGACTGATTCTTGCCCCTACAGGATGAACAAGGAACATAATTCGAGGTAAATAAATATTCAGATTGTCTTCAGTGAATTTAAATTTGTTGGACTTGCTGTCTGCATTAAAAATTGGTACAAGTGCTGTTGTCCAAGCATCATCCCTTTACAAAATACATACTGCAACAAAACACATACTTGTTATTGGCCTTGCTGCAGAATCCTCATATGCTTTTATTCAGACTGGCCCAGATTTTATGAGGAGTTAAGTCATCACCAAACTCCCTTTAAGTTCAGTGGAAACTGACATCCTGAAATTATTTTAAATATTGTGCTTTATTGTAACTTTCTTTTAGCCTTTCATTTCCAAGTCATCTTTGAAGCCTTGGTACTTCTATGGCTATAACGAATGGTTTGCTCCATTTTAACCTTTCACATTTTATTAACAAAATCAAAACCAGAACAATTAGATACCTCCTGATTTTCATTTATTTTAATATTAAGGGAATGTTTGAAATGGCACAAGTACTGGGGAAAGTACTTCAAGCCCTGGCTGCAGCAGCACTGAGGTTCTGGTCACAGACATCAAAGATAACTTGAAAAGAAAAAAATTTGAAACCAATAATTCTTTGCATTTCAGGATACATTTAAATAATTTTGTTACATATATATTTAAAAAAATCAAGAAAAGAGACTTGAGTACTGTTGAAAGCCAATATTTTGAAAGTACAACTGAGCTATTCTCCAATTTTGTCTTCTTTGGGGAAGACATGAGAAATAAAACTATAGAGCAACAGTGGAAGATTGAGTAAGCAGATATTTAGGGGAACTGCTGGAGAACCTCTGCCACTGGCTTCCTGTATGGACATTAAAAAATTACTCATTGCTTTGTTCTTGTTCCAAAACTCAGATTTTTCTACCTCAAACATCTGTGCACTAACAATAGATAGATGTGGATATTCCATGTCTTAAATGCTTAGGCCAGAGTGCTTGCTGTCTATTGCCCCAAAACAGACACATTAAAGTAAAACATGGCAATAAATATAGATATGTATCAGATCTGAAATCTCTCTACTGCTCTCCTGATTTTGAACCTGAATTATGTAGCCTGATACAGATTTAAAAAAAAAAGTAAAGGTATTATAGTATTGTCAATTGTCACTTCACTCCTTTTGTTTGCTGTGCCTCTTCTATATTTCACTTTCAAAATACTTGAGATTGATACTGTGGCTGAATTTATGACTTAAGGAAACTTTGCATTTGCATTGGTGAGCGCTCCATACTTTTCATAGCAAGACCTAAAGAATATTAAGGAAAATTCTGTTTTTTCAAAATTCCCTGAGAGTGCTAGGATTTTGAAGGAGGAAATTTTGAGGAGTCTGTGGGCATGAAAATTCATTGATAACTAAAAATCACATTTGTCCTAAAAAAATGTTAAGGCTGCATTCATCCAAAGTTTTGCTGACAGCAAATATACAAGCTATTAGTAACAAACAGGGTATTGGAGAAGGTGAAAAATAAGCAAGAAGACTGGCCAGACACTAGCAGATTTAGTTAAGAAAGACTAGACCTTCATTTATTTTGTTAAATTGTCTCTTTAAAAGATTAAAACCAATAATAATTTAGACTTTTGAGAAGTGATTTTAATTATAATTTTTGTACCTACTTACATAAATACTTTAAGATTAGCTACAAGCTCTCGTATTACATAACTAAGAAAAGAATGGAAGTGTTTAAACAAAGTGTATTAATATACTACCTTTTCTGCTCTAGGGGATTTAATATAATTTTAAGAGTATCAGAAATTAATTACTATGCTTATCAAAAACTTTAGATACTTCCCAGTCAATCACAATAAAGGCATGATTGACACTTGATCAGCCTCACTCTCTGCTTCTTTATTGATCCTATCAAAGGTGTCATTGGCATACACACTACACCTGAGCTTTGCATTTTAAATGTAGGCTTCTGAAGACTGTTGAATACCAATATGTTTAGTAGCTGTGTTATGACAATTTTCATTTAAATCAGAATAATCTTGGTCTTAGGGGCTTGGGCTAGTGATATCTCATTATAAATTCCATTACCAAGAATTAATAGTGAAATGATTGTAGCCATCAAATGCATCAAATGCAGAGTTCATGGGCACAGGACACAGCATGCACATCACAGGAACTTTGATAGCAGGCTGTGATCCCGAGCACTGAGTTGCTGTTTTTTCAAAGCTCTCTCTGTAACAATTTCAAAATCTTCCTGGCCACTATTTAAGGAATGTAAAAGTAGGATTTTTTCTCACTGCATGTAGCATTCTACTTTTACCTACATTGGATTTCATTGGCCACTTAACAATTTAATCTCCCACTCTTTTTTTTTTTTTTTTTGTGACCAGCCCTCATCTTTATTCTGCCAAGTAATTATGGTGTTTATTTAGGAAATTCTCATGGGAGCCTGGGTTCCCTGCTTCTGCCTGAGTGCAGTCTGTAGAACAGCAGAGGTCATTCTGCCCCAGAAATAAAACAATTCAACAGTAATAAATGAGAAAGAAATACCACTGTCTTTCTCACAGAGCTTTTACCTTCCCATGGCTTTGACTCCCGGGGTGGTCATTATCAAACAATTCCTTCTGCCCCCTCAGCTGTTCCATTCAAGTTCATGATTCAGCCTGAAGCGGTTTCCCACTAAGTTTGCTTTCTCTTGAGTTTCTGCTCCAGATGCCTGTCTGCATATCTCAGTGCCATGGATGCCAGCCTCCACCAAACCAGGAGGAGGTCGGTGTGCTGAGAGGGGCTGCCTGGCCACAAGAAAGACAGGAGAGAAATGAGGGCATGAGTTCACGCCCTTCAGATCGATAATCACAGGTCTTGTGACCCCGTGTCACCAGCAGTCCCTGGCATCTCCTAAGAACACAGCAGCTTCCAGGCACATAGGCCCAGCCGTGCCCTCTTCCCCCAGAAGATGACCTCTTAAAATGGTCTGTGTGCTCATTAGCAACCAGAGTGGTTGCTTCAGAAGCAGTGGGGGTTTTTGGGTGGAGGGTGGGGTGAATGTTCTGGATTGCAGCTCTCCCTTTGCACATATTCTGTTAATAAACCAAGGAGAAACTGTCTCACTCTAAGCTTGTGTCTGGGGCTATGTAATCCAAGGATTGTGTCAGCAAAGGATGAAGGCGTGAGGGTGCAGTTTCCAGATGAGCTTGATCCCACAAATGGGTTCCATCTCTGTTTTCCCGTTTGCAACCAGTCTTGACATCCTGCACAAAACCTGTGCTCCATCTACTCATATGAAGTGATAATTGAAGGAGCTCACCAGCACTGTCCTCCTGTTCCTTGGATGCACTTGCAAGAGATCCCACAGAAGGATCCTGAACTAGCTCAGGAAACAATTTTGAGGAAGGTGTGTGCAGTAACAGAGATGATAGGATCTGAATAGGAACTTACAGTTCAGCACAGCTGCCAAGTTTGGCAGCTGGAATAGGACAAATACTACAGCTGTTTACTCACAAGGAGGAACATCATTTCTACTTGGTCATGACCTCATTCAGGTATAGCTTTTAGGGCAGTTAAGGCCATTCTGTCAGATGATGGGTCCTTCTGCCATGACAATAGTTTTCCAATAGCAACAAGATTTTTGGAGATTTCACTTTGGAGGCGTATTTGGAAACACTCTCCTTCCCATTACCCCAGGGCTCCCATCTTTGGAGCTGCTACAGTCTTCAGGAAAGTGGTCCCAATGTAGGGATGGATGATGAGTAAACTTGGCCTTAGGTATGCTAAATGAAATCCTTAGTCACTTTAGGTACGTCTGAAAAGGACGCTCGATGAGTTACATTTTGTGCTTACTCAGCAGACCATAATTCTAGATGCCTGGTGGATTCTCTAAATGTCAGAACTTTCCCAGCAAAAGTCCTCACAATGACATAACTCTAGACAGAAAAAAAGCTTTCATGTTTCAACAGTCCTAGATGTCATATAGGATTCTTAGAAATAGTTCTGTCAGCCAGTTCTCTTACTCGGGGCTGGTCTGCTGACAGAGCCACAGGGCACTGTAAGAGTAGTGAAAGGAACTTATTAGGGTAGGAACAAAACTGATCTTCTTGTGATTCTAATTCCAACTTGTGCCTCACTTCTCCACTTCTGTCATGAATACAGAAGTGCTCTAACACTGCCTGTGTTGAGAGCAACATCTGGTAACAATAGACATTGCTGTGCTTGGTGGTAGAGGTCATACACATAGACAGATGTGTAATTGATGTCAAATAAAAAAGAGTACATTCCTAAAAGGAAGTAATTTCTGTTTCAGCTGCTTTTAATGGAAGACCATCATAGAGGAATATTTCTTAACAATGAGAAGTTAATTTACATTTTCTGTGCTTATCAGACACAATAAATTAGATGTGAAGTTTTGTGTAACTGCTTCAGCCGTGCATACCTGCATGTGAAGTTATTTGCTGATTTTCCACAGTTTGCATTTGTTCAAAAAACACACAGATGAGGTGATCATGAACATCTTTATATATTGGATCAACTTATCAGCCTTCAATTCTCTCTCTCTGAACAAGAAGCAAGTACTTGAATCCCCTTTATTCTATGATAAAATAAGTTTTAAAAAGTAATAAGAAGCTATTTTGTTAAAGGTAAGTATGATTCTGGAAAATCTTGTCAGCATCTGAAGGTCTCTGTGTGATGCTGCACTTAATCAAGGGTGATGCTAGATGTTCTGTGGCAAAATAGGAACTTTGGTTCTTATCTTTTGTGATTGCACTGGGTGTGGTTAGGATGGAATTACTTTTCTTCATAACAGCATGTATAGTGTTGTGTTTTAGATTTGTGATCAAAACTGTGTTGATGATAGCACAGAAATGTTTTTGTCTACTCCTGAACAGTGCTTGCACAGAATCGAGGTTTTCATGAGCCAATAGGCTGGGGATGAACAAGAGATTGGAATGGGGCACAGCTGCAACTGCTGATCCAGGTACACATTAGAGATATTCCCTATTATACAATGTCATGTTCAGCAATAAAACTGAGGGAGTTTTTCCAAAGAAACTATTGTTCTAAGACTCTCTGGGCCTTGTTCTGCTGATGGAAGGTGTAGAGTAATTGTCTTTGCATCACTTTTTGGGTTTTTTCCTTTTTTCTTCACTTCTTAAAATGTCTTTATCTCAAACTGCAAGTTTTTCTCACTTCTGCCCTAATTCGCTCCCCCATCCTGCCAGGGGAGAAGTCAGTTGGCTGGGGGCTTAGCTGCTGGGGGCTTGGCTGCAGTAAGCTCACTACCATGATCCAAAATAAATGTCAAAAATATTCAATACCGTATCTCCTACATTTCATCTGTGATGTGAATATTATTTTGATAGTCCCAAACAATGCAAAAAAATGTCTGTCTGACTTACCAAGGCTATGGTGTAATGTTTCCTGTCTGGCCTATAAGTCTTTATTCTTTTTCATGGCAGGAGCCCCACAGGGCAAATGCATGGAACCCCCTGACACAGTGACTCCTCTTTGATACTGGTTTCCACAACTGTTATGGCATTGGTGGTATCCTCTTGCAGAGGGGTTTCAAGATGATTGCTCACTTTTGCCCTGCTGGATGAATATTTGCCAATTGCCATATCATATAGATAGTCACTTAAAGAAGTAAAGAGGACAGTAAAACCCCATCTTTTCTGTATTTCCCTCTGTTCTTTCACTGTGTTTGGGACTTTTGCCCACATGATCAAAGTTGCATTGCCAGTGAAAGGAGTCTGTGCATGTGTAAATCTGTGTGGGAAGGGAACTGAGCAGGAGTAAATGGCCCCAGTTATTACAGTCCTAATGAATTTATTCCGTTCTATATAGAACACATGGAATCCAGTGATCAAGTCTCTGTGGATGCAATATTTACTGTCAATAACTTCTATAGAGTTAACCTTCTTGAACACAAATAAACATGAAACACTACTGATTTTACTTCACACCGTGGAGAAAAACAGTTACAGATTAATTTCATAACTAGATGTATTTCTGTGGCCATTTTTCTGCAAGAAGTTACAGCCCAGTAATCTCTTCCAGTCCTAATCTCCAGGAACACAATTTGATGCAAGTCCTGTTCTTTGTTTCGATGCCAATGACAATTTTTCTTACAGATTTTGCTCTTCTTTTAGCCAGAATTCTACTCTTGCTGATTAGTTGAGAATTATTTGGCTTTCTCAAGTAGTTTTTCCCCAAAGGACTCCATCCCTTCTACCAATGGTTCATTGTTCTACCTCCTGAATGATAGAGGCAACATGTGGATTAAAAAATAGTATATCAAATTATGTGGCAGAGAAAGGGATATGCTGGCTTAAAACTGAATTTCGTCTCCCTTGCTTTGGTCTGAGTTCCACCTCCAACCATAACTCATTGCCTCTAACCTCCGCTGCACACAGGGTGTTCCAGACGGTAACGGGGTAATGAGATACTCACAGTTCTCGAAGTGCAACTCTAGGAAGCAAAACGGTCCCAGTGCTCTAATGAAGGTAGGGCACAAAGCCAGTCTGGTAGAGAATTCATTTTGTTTTCCAAATTATGCCTCACTGCTAGTACTTCTGAAAACATCAGAAAGTGGACTGAAATCTCCAAAAACATAATTGTTTCACTAAAACTTCATATGAAGCCAACAATCCATTGGCACTTGTAAAAGAACAACAATCAGAAAAGCACTGAATTCACCAGACATACACTTTTCTACTGAGGTGTGAATGAATGACTATGACAGGGCCTCCTGAAGTTTCTAACTGAAAAGTAAGCTGCTTTCTCTTTAATTCCCAAATCATGTATGAATGCTTAGACAAAGTTGGTTGGTGCATCTGTGACCATATCCGCCAACATACTTTAGTTGTGACCTGTAAAATACAGTGCATTTTATATTTATTTAGTCACTGGCTTTGGTCTCCTCTGAATTATAAAACTACGTCTTGGATAAAATGCTGTGAGATTGTGCTGTGAATTTAGTCCATAAATTCACACCAATATTTGTTTTTTATCAGTATTAGATCAGTCCTGGCAGTTTTCCGTACAAATGTAATTCCTGTGACAGAGTAGCTGTTTTTATTTCCACTGAAAATAACACAGAAAATTTTCAGTAATAGATGGGCAAGAACAAAATGCCGGTTCCAGCCAGTTCTGTGCACCTTTTTGCTGTACGGCAAATATGAAAGAATATTTTCTTTATTTTTGTTTAACAGTAAAATTTAAAGTTACCTACAAGAGTGATAAATTGTTTCTGCAGCATTTCTTTTGAGGTTTATTTAAGAAGATTTGAAAATTATTTCTTCTAGAACATTTTTAGCAGATCTTGGACACTCTACTTTTTCTAAAACTTTATGGATAAGTGAAAGTAGTATTCCATGCTGTGAATCTAATTATATGTGAGGAAAAAGTATATATTTAATTGTGGCTTAAATAACAGACTTTTCCATTTGTTTCACATAGACACATTAAAAAAAAAAAAAAAAAGCTGACTTTGGGAAGAATTTGACATTGTGTTTCTTCAATTAAAAACAGAAGTAGTCCATAATTACACCTTAGATCCTTAATAATCTTCTAGAAAATCATTACAAAGCAAACAAACAAAATTTGGAGATCTGAATGCTTTCATTTCCACTGCCTATGGAGGCTTTTAATCAGGAAAAAAAAATTAGACATGTTTCTCACATAGAATCATAAAATGGCTTGGGTTGTAAGGAACCTCAAAGATCATGAGTACAGACTCCTTTCACTAGACCAAGTTGCTCAGAGCTCCATACAATCTGACCTTGAGCACTTCCAGGGACAGGGCATTCACAGCTTCTCTGGGCAACCTGTTGCTCACCATCTTCACAGTAAAGGACCTTGCCTAATTATCTGATATGAACCTCCTCTCCTTCAGTTTAAAATTACTCCCTTTTGTCCTGTCACTATTAAAAGCATAAGATTTCATAGGTCCAAGCAGAGTGTTCAGCCCTTTGGGTCTGTGTAGGGACCAGATGATTTGTTGTTCAGGTTAGGAATGGGAGCTGTTGGTCCTCACTACCAAGGGTCCAGGGAGGCCCGTGCTCAATAGGTCTCATAGCTCTAAGATCTAAATCTCATAGATCACAGGTCCAAATGCCAGACATAATAGTGGCATTTAGGAGTGCTGGGTGGGCAGTTTTCATTGCTGTCCAAGTACAAGGGTTTAAGCTACATTTCTTTAGAAATCTGAGACTTCTCCTTTGCTTGTGTCATGCCATGTTCTTGCCTTCAGAAGAGAAATTGTACCATCTGCTTGGCCACAGAGCTAACATATCGTCCAAGTGATGAAGGTTTTGTCCCCACTCAGTTTTACACCAGAACTATCTCATATTTTCAGTTAGCTTTTTCTTGGTGGCAACAGAGGTGCATAGCAAACTGCTTATGCAGCCTACTGGCCTTCTTCCACTGTTCCAGGGGATGGTTTCAGTGGCACATTCTTCTGTCACTGGCAGTTGCTCACACATTCCCTGTGGTCATGGCTATGAGTAGAGGGAAGGCCTGCTAGATGCAGACATGGTGCTAGATAGTTGCATTACAACCCAAAATTCTCTAGAGAATTAAATTTTAAGCCTAGATTAGCCTAGACATATCCAGTGAGAATCAAAATCCAAGCTGATACTCTAGTCACAAAGTGGATAGGAAGATTATAAGTATAAAAGAGTGGAAGCATATATATTTCCCTTCTTCCCTGAACAAAAATGCCAAAATGGAATCAAAGATTTTCACCACTAATTGAGTTTCTGTTCTTTGTCTGTTGAGGTCAGAATTGTAAAACACCTTAAAGATGCTGTCTGGAGTGTTGGTTTTTCTTTCTCAGAGGAAAGTATGTTTTGTTTTATAAAAGTCTTTTAATTAGAGATCAGATCTTATGAGGGTGCATTCTGTGGCCTTATGAAAGACTGTTTTAACAATGGAAAATGTGTTAAGATTCAGATTAAATTCTTATATAATAGATATGTCTTTGGTTTTGTCTGATGCTGAAAATAAAAGATTTGAGTTATTTCCATGGCTGAGTATATTGTAATAGCTGATTTGCACAAAATTTGCACAAAATATAAAATATAATAATATATAGCAGCAATTAACAGGCCAATGATGAATAACATTGAGCTGGACCTCAAAAGGCTGCTTTACACTTTCCTGAAGACTGCAGGTAAACCATATTAATATCTTTTTGCCTCAGTTTTCCTGTTTGTAAAATAAAGTTTGTTGTATTCCATTCCTTGGTAAAGCCATTTGATATCTACCACTCAAAAAATATGTATTACTAAGTGACTGGAAAAGAATAATTTTTCAAAGTACTTTTGGCATTTGTTTTGGTATTATTCTAGTTCTGTAAGACATGCATAGAAAAAAACCCCAAAGCACTGAACAATTAAAATTTTCTTTTTTTAAAGCCCCATCTTAACCTCAAATAGAATGTTATCAATTAATTAAGAGGAATCTGAAATTCATGCTTTATGGTCCGTTTTATGAATAATAAAAAAATATACAATGAAAAATATGTTCAGAGAGTCCCATAGTTTTATAATTTCAGAGTAAATAACTATTTATTACATGTATGAATAATTAAATTATTATCATTATTTCCACAGCAGAGAAAATGTGGAAAAAATAATTTTGCAGAGCCTTGTCTAGATTGGCTAGTGTTCAATTGAAAGCAATTTGCTGTCTCTGAATGTTTCTGACATTAGACCTAAATACATTTGTAGCTTTTCTGTAAGAAATGAGAGGTCAGGTGTCCACTTTGATTGTAAAATTTAGTGAAATGATATTTTCATGGTAAATTTGGGTGCTCAGAAAAAAAATCTCATAAAAGAGATTAGTCACTTGCTATTTAAGCTGTTAAGAAGGTTTCTTTTCACTATAGTCTGAGCTGCCCACCATATTTTTTTTTCTCTGAGCTTAGCAAAAGCAGGTTCATTTATCACTTTGACTCTTTTGGCTTTTGAGTCAGCAGAGTTTGAACACCTCTTATATCTTTTTCCCCTTCCTATTTTTGAAAGACAGCCACAAATGCTATACTGAACACAAATAAAGACAGTCTTTCTCCTGAAGACCATTACAAGTAAACACTTGGAAGGCTAGACATTCTAGGAAATCCAGATGTTTGGAAGGACTTGAGTGTAGAAAGGGTACTGTGTCGGCTGAAGCGAAGCATGAATGTTTTTACCAGAATATGCTACTAAATTTAGCCTGGGAGGCTCAAGAATTTTCCCTTTTTTCCTCAGAAGTTTCTACTGCTATGTTTTAGGGACCCATTTGGATCATAACACATGAACACATGTGTTCATGACCCACGAGCACATGAAGAGCTCTGGATAACTACAACTTCACTTATCCTCTGAATGGGCTTCAAAGACCTGGAATACCTGTGTTTCTTACCTCTAATTAGGTCTGGAACACTCCTTGTAGTGTCAGAATATGGTTTACATCCATTTATTTTTTTAGTGGCTTCCTAAACAACGTCAGGTTAGTGGAAATTGAGTTGAGAATCTCTTTGGGTTAGTCTGCAGCCAAGTCATCTTTAGACAATCTTGCAAGTAGTGGTTGTGTGTAGCTACTGCAATCCAGAAAATTCCTGTTTTCCCAAATCCATCAGTCTGTGCCACTACTTGGTTGCTCTTAAAATGAAACAGCACTCTATGTTTTCAGGGTCCCCTCCCATTCCCTTTACGGATCAAGAGCAGATTTACAGCGCAGGATTTGGGTACTGCTCTGGGTTTGGACCAACCTCATCTCTTGATGCGAATCTCCTGAAGTCCATTTGTAATTCTGCTGCATTTGTGCCGTGGTATGGAGATGCTGGAGTGCAATTCACTCTTTCTCACTGTAATTCATATTGGTGCACTCCCAGTTTAACTCTGCTAGGATGTGGTCTGGGAAGTGAGGTGTCCCCTACAATGTATATTCTTGGGAGATATATAAGTATGATAAGGGAGTGATATTCATTTGCACTTCAGCAAATGCAGCAAAAAAAGGAATAAGCCTCTCTGACTTTTTGGAGTATATCTGCATTACTAAAGATTGGTGAGATTAAAACTTGAATCTCTGATTTTTTTTAAATTTAATTTAAAAATCTAAGATCAATTAACAGACTTAGAGACTAAGTACTTTTTAATTATGAAAAATCTGCCCAAAATAAAGGATGAACTAATGGTTTATAACTTCTAAAGCACATTTTAAGGTTGGGTTATGAAGTGAAAAACCTTTACATACAGAGGTCTCAGAGGAGCTGCCATTTATTAATGTTTTAAACAGATGCTTCAGTAAGCAACATATTTAATTAAATCCACAACTGTTGTGCGTGAACAAGACAGATTTTTACTAGAGCAAGAATAAAGATGAATTCACAGCAACAATTAAGCAGACTTGTTTGTACAGTATGTTTTATCAAACAGGTAGAGTAGCTTTACAAAGACATTATTTGAAGTGTTGATCATCATTAAAATATATGAAAACTGAAGATCATAGTGTACATGCAGTCACTGGAAAGAAAATGTAGCTTGCCATTCTTTCCACAAGGTCTGATGCCATTTCCAATGGACTTAATAGGAGCTAGACTGAGCTTCTGTATGTGTTGGTGATATATGTACATGCATTTATGTATCTATATCTATATATACACACATACATAAATATGTCTATATATTTTTTATATATATACATACATATATAATACCATTCATGAATAAATAATTTGAATATGTATGTATAAACAATGTTTTGTGAAGACCATAAACAAATGTATGGTACAATTATTTGCATTATAAGCAAGTAAATATGAACCACTTGCTCATGACTTCAATATCCAACCTAAAGCCACAAACTCTGATTTCACCAAATATCATCCAGGTATAAGAAGGACTAGAGGACACAATAACACCTTCACTTTCTCAGTTCTCTGCCAAGGAACCTGATGAGGTTCAGAGAATTGCTCCATTATTAACACAGGAATTTTATTGCTGTTGTATCTGGGCTGGGCTCTTGACCTCAGTGGAGTTCCTCTAGCGTAAAGAGTAGATGAATAATGTTAAGATCTCTGTGTGGAAAGATTCCTCTGACAATATCATGTAAGACTGCACACTTTCTTATATTCCTTTCTCTTTTCAATAGAGTGCCTTGGAAGAAGCCAACTTCTTTCTTCTGAAAAGTAGCGAAGTCTTTAACTTGTCCCATAATGATGGAAGTCTAAGGATTCTGAGTAGATTCTATGCTGAGCTTCATCTGCTGCAATGCTGAGATGTGCAGAACTCCACAAAACACACGAACTGTCAGAGGCATTTCAGGGTTTCTTTATTGCAGGAAAGGTTAGAAACAGTTGCAGCAAGTATTCTTCTATGTACCCCTCATTCCTTAGAGTTTATGCATTTGTGGAGTAAAGCATGCTGCAATGCACATTTGTGTTTTTGAGGAAAGCTAACTGTCAATTATTTATTGTCAACAAGTACTGTCAACATTTATATAAACTAGAACTCTCTAGTCTTAAGGGCACTAAATAAAGGCTGTGGAGATTCCTTCCCTGCTCTGGCATAGACTCTTTATTTCAGTAGAGAGAAAAAATATTTTAAGCTTTCCTGATTTTTCCCAGGCCTTCTAACTCCTCTTTGCCTCCAAATAATTCAACCTGTAAAAATTTGGCGAAAGATTATTTTTATATGCTATGCAATATTTTTTAATGACAAGTAAATAGTGCTGTGAAGTGATCTATTTATATCTAAAATTACCACGCTGCTATTTCATTAATAGCACCATTTGCATTACTTAATTTATTCAATATTCAGAGACCAGCCAAAGCTGGTCACATTTTTGCTACCATGGTAGGAATTCATGGTGATCTCCTACTGTATTTCTGATAAAAGGGATTTGCTTCAAAGCACTTTCTGCTACACAGCCTCATAATTCTGAACATAGAACAAAAAAATGCTATTGTTAGTTAATTTACATATTTATTTTTTTAAGCACCAAAGAAAACCAGCTTTTCTCCATTCCAGAGCAATGCCCTATCAGATTTTGCCACAGAATAATTGCATTGTCTGGTAAAATGACTGAGTTGTTGCCCATGACAAAAACCTTTGTTCTTTTGGGAACTTGTGGAGAAATTTTGCCTTGGGTGAAATTCTCAGTTTTGCTTAATCATTTGTTGTTGTTGATATTATCTGGTTTTATAAGAAAAATTCCGAATGTGACTGGTAGCAGTTTCACACTCTCTGCAGCTCAATAAACTTTTGAAACATGGAATATTTTGATAGCTTGTGATCCAAGCAATAAATAAACTAAGATGCATAATTTGGTATTTTCTCAAACTGTTTACTAAGGTCTAGAGAAAGAACAGGATGTTCTTCTATTTTGGGGTTTTGAAACTTTCCCTTTTGATTAGGCTAAAAGAAAGAAATAGCATGTATTCCAGAAGAGAGTTAACATGAGATACCTTTGAACACACAGAAGCAGGGGATCCAGTTCTCCTTTCGGCCTTCTCTCTGCCGTTTGTCTTTTCTGTGAAATAATGTTGCAGCTAAAAAGGAAAATGATGAAAAGGTGTGAAGACTGCCAAAAGAGTTGCTATGGTTTTAAAAGCAGTTGTAGCCACCAAAGCCAAAAAACAAATCTACACAGGAACAACATTAGGAAGTCTAAGGAATCATCAATAACATCAGTAGGACGTATGTCAGTACTCTAACTCACTGAAAAATACAGGGCGCAGTCATCGTCTCCTTCAGATCTGATGGCAAAAATCCCATTCACTTTAATAACACAGGATTGGAACTTCTATTTGAAACATGATTGTCATAATTATTTTAGTTGGCTGAAGTTCTTTTTTTCTTATTTCCCATAATTTGGATGTAAAATGACTTTTCAACAATAGCTATAGTATACCATAGCAGCAGTATTTTTGTTAATGGTGGGAGATGTCAAAGAATTCACAGTCTACAGGTAATTACTCTTTTCTACCTGCAAATATTACATGTAATTTTGTGAAGTAACAGTCTTTCCAAGCTATGAGGTATTTCACAGTAGCTCACTGGATGCCTATGCAGAGAACTGAAAGGTCACAGGTATTTTAGTGCAGTCTCCATGTTATTTGTAACTTCAAGAAACCTGTTACTCCTGTATTAAAGATATTCCAAAAGTTATCCAATAAATTGTATTTTACTGTGCTAGCTTAGAGACATAATTTACAGGATAGCAGGAAAAACAAAAGGTGTGTGAAAGAACTTCTCAGAAACAGAAAAATATCACAGGAAGAAAAGGTCAAAATTGCAACCTGGTCTTTAAATACAGTTTACTAAAATTGCATAAAGGATTAACAATATAGAATTCCTCCAGATACTGGAAATATTTTTCATTAAAAGTAATAATTTACTGAGACACTAAAGAAGCTGTTGCTTTTTTGAACCTGTTGACTCTAGAACTAGTTGCCATAGAGGTTATTAGTACTCCTATTAAAATTTTTGTCAGAGCTATTTATTGATTGCACTGCTCTTCTATATTGTCTGTCAACAAAATCTGTATTTCCAATTTTTTTTATCAATTATCATGCTGTCTGCTTCTGGGAATTGGTTTCTTTTAAAGAAATTTACATTTCATGGAGCAATAGCAATACTGCCTACAAGTATGATCAGTAGCAGGCTGCTTCCTACGTTAAATCCAAATGAAAAGCTTTGATAGGCATAGCTATTTGGAATAAAACTGTCTTCCAGTGCCAAGTACTTGCTGGCCTGATAATTAAAGGGTCAATTGAATTTATTTGATTTAATTTTTTACCAGGAAAGCAATTTTGATAATTTTTAGGTTTAGTTTTAAAAATTGTGAATAACTGCTCCATTTATATATATACATTGAAGGATCATATTTTTAGAAGTACAGAGATAATTCAAAACATATGAGCTCTGAAGAGTGTCCTTGTACGCAACCTTTTCCAAACAGGTTCCATCAGTGCCACCCTGCTGCACTTTCCTGCACACCCCAGCAGGCTGAGGTGAGTAATGGAGGTGGCTGGCACGGCAGGGCTGCTGCAGGCAGGGGCGTCCCTCCGGCACCTGTGGTGACCAGGGATCCTCAAAGACAGAAAGGATCCTGCTAACTCGGGCCAACGAGGTATTTCAAGGGCCTGCAAGACCTGCAGGACCTGGATGCCCTGAGTCACTGGGGTGACTCAAAGGCTGACCTACCTTGGGTAATCCACACTCCTCTGGCTGTTATAACAGAAACAGATGAACACAGAAACTCCTGTTTTCCATCCCTGGATATCAGCGCAGAGGTTACTGAAGTCCTGATACTTGTCAAACTTTGGAGGTCTAAAACTCGTGTTCTTGAGCTGCCTAAGGCTGTTTGGGATGGTCTCCCAACAAACATCCCCCTAAAGGGAATTGAAATTTTACCAAGAGATAGGCTGTGAACTTCTCTGACAAAGGGTCAGTTCTTTAACTCCCACCACAGGGAGACACCACCATTGACCTAGAGCCCTTCTGCGGGAGAAAGGGAGGCTGTAACCCAGAGACAGCAGGGGCTGCTGACAGTGGGCACAGTCCAAATGAGACCGTAGAGACAGCATAAATCCAAACTGCTGACATGACTATTGCAGAAGCATTTTTGGTGGTAGTAGTGCAGAAAGAGAAAGATGTGATGAGTGGACACAACTGAAAATGCAATGCACTGTTTCGCTGTTTATTTCTAGCTATTTTGATTCTGTGTTTTCTATGACCAAAATGTAACACGGCCTAGGAAAGTGGTCCAAATGGTCTTCTGAATGAAACATAATCACTTCTATTTCCTCAAGCCAAAAGTATATTTAGCCCTGGAACAATAAATCTATCATTGTACTGATTGAAGCAGTAAATAGATATTGTAATCAAAGTGCATATTTATGAAGTGATAAAGTAAATGTCTCCAGAGGGTGGTGCCTCCAGCTCAGTACAACCCTTTTTTGAAGTTATGGTGGCTCCGGAGACTGGACAGCTCCTTGGTTAATTTCCCTTTCTTTTTTTCAGCCAGTACAACAGAATGGGCTGTGGGCATGAAAAGCAATTTAGTGGTGAAAAACAGAGCAGTCTGCCCTCTAGTTTACCCTTTTATATTGCACCAAGCATTGCACTTCATGCCTAACACTCTGGGAATTTAGCACTCCCTAGAAATATTTTTTTATAATTATTTGTTACATCACTACTTCTTTTAATCTTCATTGCATTAAGATTATAAAAATAGTATTGTGCTGTATATATAACCACCTACTTAATATAAAAACAGCTGTTCTCCATGAATATATTAAACATTTTAAATTAATTTTTTTCTCAGTGTGAAGTAGGCATTTTAGAATAAGCTCATTGAATCTCACAAATATTAAATCATGAAGGGCAAGTTTCCTCTATTACACTGTGGGATGTGAAGTAACCCAGCAGTCAATTTGAAGTGCTGCTGATCATCTCTGGGGGAATGTTAAATGGCCACCACTTTCACTGAAACCATTGATTTGTTTTGGGTTGCTTAAGGCTTCTTACATCTGTTCAGGTTGTACATAGTAATTAAGGGAAGTGAGAATAATAGTGCAAGATGCAAAGATTAGCTTTCCACCTGGCACTGTGAAGAATGGAGAGCTCTGTTCATGTATGCAAAACCCTTAATAAAATAAAATAAAATAAAATAGTTCTTCATCTTATCATCCAGCCACAAGTGAAACCCAGTTTGTGCTTCTCCTCCTTTGACTTTGATAAGTGTCTTGTATGAAAATAAAACAAATGTCCTCTCAGAATAGCCTGTTGGTATAATTGTAAGATGTAACTCTTGGAACCATGAATGCACTGAACTTTTTATGAAATATCTTCTTTCACAGCTTAGATGAGCTCTGTACTGAAAATTGTAATGAAATTCAAGATATGCATGTAGGGCTGAACAGCCTGGAGTGAATTTGGTTGTGCAAGAAAGGTTTATGATGAGGGAGGATGAGAATGCATTAACACTGAAATTGTATTATATCATTCTCTGTAGGAGGAGTATACTTTAATTGACCTGTGTATGAAAAACAAAGAAATGTTAATAGCCTTATTTACTGAAAGGTATAAGCTGTATAATAACTTTGTCTGCCTCTAACATGAACATATACATTCTATTCAAACACTTATGGTTACAATCTCTTTTATTCCTTCCCTCTTAACATAACAGAATCAACCAGGTCTTAAACCACACTGGGTGATACTGTGATAAGCATCAGGGTGTACCCACACTCTTCATCAAATATTAAAGAGGTTGAAGGCAAGAGTCTGGGATGACTTTTACACCCTGTGCAATCTACTGATTCCTCCAGGGTGTGAGTGTGTCAGGAATATGGGAACTGAGAATGAAGTATTTTCAAAAGCAGATGCAGGGGGAGGTGTGTGTGTGTGTGTGTCTGAGTACTAGAATGGCAGCAGGCCTTTCAGCAATGCAGAGTTGAGGAAGGATATTGATAGTATGCAGTATTTTACGTATATACTTGTCAGTGTATTCTGTTCCATTTCTGAGTTCTTTGCAACGCTGGCATCATCCATTTCAGAGTAACTTTCCCAAACATTTGTATATGGCTCATAACATGTACAATTGTTTGAACTCTAGCCTCTCTTGCTTTTCCATTTCCTATTCATACATATACCTTTGTCACTTTGCTGGGGTGTCCCTGCCTTCTTCAGTTTCATCTGAGGCTCTGAGCTCATCATGCTCTTCTCCCTTCTCTGCCTCCCCTTGTGACACCCCTGGGCATTGCAGATCTTTGTGGTCAGTGGCTCCAGAGAAGCTCCAGCTCCCCCATCGTGGTGCCTTCAATAACAATAGTCCACAAGGAGAAACTGCAGATAGCTTTTACCAGGGATTTAAAATTAATCAGAAACAAATATTTTGACCATTATCTATAATGCTAGCAGGAGCTTCAGTGGCCCAGACAAAGCCACAGTGAAATACAATGTGAAGGCAGACAAATTAAAAAAAAAAACAACAAAACAACCAAAAACAAACAATAAAAGCTTCTTTATTTTGTTTCTTAATGGCGTGGGTAACTAATTTTGGAGAGAACCTGCCTGAAGTTTTGGTTGTTTTGGGTTTTTTTTTTTGTCAGATCAGATCCTTTGATAAAAACCCCAGCACAGTCCATAAGGATACTGTAGCTCCAAGAGAAATTCGTTTGCTGCACAAACTCTTAGAGCAAGGGAAGGCAGCGTAGGTGTTCACAGTGGTCAGTTTAGCTTCAGCACTGAATCCTTCTTTGGGAAGAACTTGATTATGAGAGTTTAAAAACCATCCATTTTTGTTGTAGCCCATTCTTTTGCCCCATATTTTTCTGCAGGCTATGGACAGTGTTACTAGAAAAAAACCCCAAAAAATCTCATGTATAAGAAATATTTTTCAGCAGACATAGCTATTCTAAACAACACAGCATGAACAGAAGCTATTAATATCATAATTTCTGCTGATTTTTCATAACCTTGTCTATACAGTCACAATCATGACATTACAGACAACCCAGAGATAACTTATATACACGTCAGGATATGATACTTCTTGACCTACATTTGCACACCAAAGGAAAAGAAAATCCCTTCAAAACACTCTGCCCAATAGTTTTTACAAGGATGAACCTAATTTTCCGTAGAAAAAAAAACCCAAACAGGGAAACAAAACCAACAACACAAAACCAAAAGTCCCACAAAATTTTTGGGCTATTTAATAAATTAAAAGTTTTAATGCATCTCAAAATGTTAAATTTCCATCCTAACACACCTGCATGCAGCCACTATCTCGTAATTAATTAAAGTATATATTCCAAAAAGGCATCAACTGGAAGATACTAACATGGATCAAAGGCTCTGACTGTAAGAATTCAGACAAGCAGATGTCTTCCCTCATTAGCTCATTTCAGTGACTAATCAATTAAAAATATGTGTTTCATTTGTAATAAAAGTGTCTTCTACCTGCTGGTTTTACAGTTCAGCCATAGTTTCTCAATAGTTTTATTCCTGTTCTGATATCTACAAATATATTAATCTCTAATCTAAAACCTAATCTATATCATGACAGTGTACACCATGATGTGGCTTATGGCCAGCTGAGAAAGCACCTGAAACATGCATTTTGCTTTTGAATCTTGTGATAGCTGACCATAGAAAATTTTTATTCTCCTATAAAACCCTCCAAGAAATAATAAGATTTGGGAACCACTCACATTTTTAACTTACGGGATCAGAACTTAGTGCAGAAAATGGATTTGATTCTCTTGGAGATAGACTTGGGCAGTAAGAGTTATGGATCTTTTCAAGAATGTCAGCTTTTGATATTTCCTTTTCCTTGTTCCCCTGTACCAAGTGGAGATGAAATGACAGTGTTTCTTCTTAGGCAAATGCAAGACTGAGTGGGACTTCACATTCCTAATGATGCCAGAGAAGAAAGGAAGAAAACAGCTTGGTGGCTCCCAGCTCTGCAGCAACTGAGGGAGCAGTGTCCCCAGAAAAGGGCTTGCAGTGTCACATTTCTCATCTGTGACTGCTGCTGCAATACAGCTCTACTCTGGAGTGATAGTGCTTTGGTTACATGATACAGCTTTTAATCTATTATCAGGACTAAATAGCTGACTAAAGCATTTTTTGCAGTAATTTACCATAAAACAGATTGCTCCACTTAAAAGGAATATGGTATCATGTTCATTATATTCTCTGGAATATTGTAAGTTTAATAAATCTTTCTTCAGTCAGAATATAAGGATATATGTAGAAGTTCTTCTGAACTCTTGAGACGGTTTTTAGAAATTATTATTTTACAGTTTATCTGTATAAATTAATATAAATATTATACTTATCTATTGACTAATACTTTGCTCCTTCCTCATTCCATGCTTTATTTCTGCTGTAATATTTTCATTAATAAATTCCATGATGGAGTAATTCACTGAATACACAAGAAAAACATTAGTAATGTAAAGCAAATGCATGAATATTGCATAAATTCCATATATTTACTTCATACCCTGAGGACACCTTTATTTGTACTAGATAGTGTTTCATGAACAGTTTGAGTTCCTAAAGTATGTTTGTTGTTTGGTTGAGCAGCTGTATCCCAGGATATTCACAGATGAAACCAAGAAAAATACATAAAAACAACTCCTCAGGGCACCATAAACTTTTAAGGCCCAAATCCTGGTGTCAGCTATTCATGTACAACTCCCAATGATGTCAATGGAAGTTTCATGAACATATCTGAAAACAGATTATGTCCTTTATCACAGCAAGGGAAAACATGAACCAACAGAGTCCCAACGAAACCAGAAACTGGAGCTCATGGGAGTGACCTGAGTACTGTCAGTCTCACTTCAGCCACCCCTAAGTTGCCAGCATTATCCTTTTACTTAGAAGTCAGAAGAGATTTATAAAAAAATCCCTGTTTTTCTATAGTTTCAGCACACAGCTTGGAGGGGATAAGAATCGCATCTAAAACATTCTGGTTATACTAACTTCCAGATGAGCCACTTTTGCTCATTGGGACAGTAGAGAAACAGATGGGGCTTTTGTCAGCACATAAACTTTTGTAAACTGGTGCCCATCAATTCGACCTGTAGGACCAGAGAAAACAGCCTCTGTTGTTATTTCAGGGGAGGTTTTGGTTAGACATTGGGGAAGGTTTCTTTACTGAAAGTGGAGGGTGTCAGGCATTGCAACAGATTGTACAGGGAAGTGGTAGAATCACCGTTCCTGAAAGTGTCCAAAAAGCATGTGGATGTGGCTCTTGGGACTATGGCTTAGTGCTAAACCTGGTGGTGCTGGGTTAGTGGCTGGACTTGACGATCTTTTCCAGGCTCAGTGATTCCAGGATTCATGAGCCATACCTCTTTCCTTCTTGTATTTCCATGGGTTACCTGTGGGTACATACAGCGCCAGCAGCACAATCAGGTTGTCTGAATCCACCCCACAAGCTTTTGGCATCCAACTGGGATTTGGTGGTCAGTGTTCACAGGCAGTTATTTCTAGAGGAAATTTACCTTATATTTGAGCTGAATCCCCCTCTCAAGGCAGCTGGACACCTTCCTCTGCTCTGGGGAGAGAGAACGGAACTAAATTATTAGCAGAGGCATCCCAGTTTGAACCCTAAAATTTGGCAGTGCGAATCTAGAGCACAATGTTTACCACATTAGTTTTCTACCCCTGCATGAGGTACAAAGGAGTGATAAAACTGCAGATGTACTGCAGTGTATGGGTATCTGAGCTGAAAATAAGTGAACTACACATTAACTGCCCAAACCAGTTGTAAAGCTTATCTGAGCACTTGAAGGAGTGACAGTCTTTCTGTTAATCTGGGCTTGAGCTTTTCTTGATGACGCCCTCCTGAATGCCCCATTTGGTTCCCTCTTTGACAGAATGGAAATTCTAGTCCTACATGTTAATAGAGCAATTGGAGAAGCTGCACCAGAATCTGTACTGAGGAAACTCAGCTTTGGTTGACAACAATTGCTTACTCAGCATCATCCAGTCAATGCATTTTAACTAATTGTCTATTTATTTCTGTGCTCTTTGGCTGGTGAGATTTTGTCATGAGACAGGCCAGATGGCACAGACATCAATACCTGTGATTAAGAGAGAAATAAATGATGCAGCATCATGGCTTACCCTGCATTGGGATTTTTTAAAATATCCTGTTGTCTGTGCTTATGGGCTCAGCTGTATTTTGAATGCTGAATTTCTTAAAAGAACCCATGACTTTTGTAACCTGACTCCTAGGAATCAATTTTGATTTCTTAATTTAGCTGATGACAGACTTTGAGAAGGCTTCTTCTAGGAGTCCCTTCTTATTGCACTTAAAGAAGAGAACGGATTTAATGTAGCCAGACACAGAGCAAGGTTTAAACATCAGAGTTTAAAGGCAGTCAGTGATGGAATTTTATCAACACAGCCTCAGCTGATCTGCAATACCATAGAATCAATTACCAGATTCAATTTTCTACCAAATTTCTTCTTCCATTTTAGGCAAATTGCAAATATGTCTCAAGATATTTTTCTTTATTTGGTTTAATTTTCCTAGAAAGCAGGCAGTGACATTGCCTCTGTCATAAACCTTAAATCGTCATGCTTCAGGTCATGAATGGAGAGGTGGGGGGGAGGGCAGAAATTTGGAGGGGAAACCCATACCACCACTATTTACAGACACCTCTTGATGAAAAAAAAGGTAAAAGCTGTTACCAATAAAGCATAACTTTGTGGAATTGACTGATGGCACTGAGAAAGGAATTTGCAAGATCAAGGGAGTAAATAGTTGCAGTCCCTGAGTATATTTACTTCTAATTGAAAAACCTGAATATGCATGTTTCCTTTTGAGTTCTAAAATCTGTATGTAAGAACCTGCTATAGCACCAGCACATTAAAATACCTACATCGTTTACATTAGTATGCAAACTGTTTATTCAACTGAATGTACTACATATAGGATGTTTATATACCTTTCTCTATTTATATAGGTTGTGATTTGGTTTAAGCAGAGAAGAACCAGCTAAAACTTACATGAGACAGTGTGTTGATAGTCTGGATTTTCTTTTCCCTTTAAATCTTCCTTAAATAGGTACTCCTCTAGCCTCTGTAGATGACTTATAGCAGCAAATGCACAAATGAAATAATGTTTTGTTTTTCCTGTTAGCCTATACCTACAGGACCTATATGTTCTAGAAGTAGGATGTTTTACTTACTTACTTTCTGTAAGTATCTCTGGTAATGCTGTGTCAGTCCAACATAAGCCTTTGGCTGCTGACAGCTTTCATTTCTCTATCACTTAGAGTGCTCATCCATGGCATAAAAATTCCCATCATACTGAACTCCATTATCTAAATGAGATGGAGCACAGAGAGAAACTTTAGTTTCTCCTTTTGTGTGTGCAGCTTTTAGGCAGTAATGTGGGCACAATGAACTTATTGGAGCTGGGAGTAATGGTGTGAGATTGCTCACACCATTACTTTAGATGGAAATTGAGTCTGTGCTGTCTGCTCTGAAGTCTTCTTGAGGCTCTACTTTCTGCTTTATTTTAATTCTCTTTGCCTCAAGGATAATGAATATGGAATTTTTCAAAGACCTTTCCAGCCAGCAGTCATTCCTTAGTCTCAGTTATGTAACACTAGGATTTTTGCCTTTGAAAAAGTTGTTTATTTATTTGCATTATTTTTCTAATATACTAATTATAAGCTACCCTGTGTGCCCTAACCCTCTGAAGCAATTATTTTAAAGCTGAAACCTAGTAGCAAGAGTTTTCATTTAATCAAATTTTCATTGTTCATACATTCCAAATTAAGAGCTTGATTCTCTCCTATTCATTTATACACTGTAACTCCAAGCTTTTCTTTGTCAGTGAGCTTTGGAGTTAATTTCAGCTCTGATCACTGGCAGTTGGAATTTTTCAGCTCTGCCATTTTATCAACACTCATTCTTTTGCATTATGATACCACCTGAAAAAATCAGATCCCATGACAATATGTGCTGAGCTGACACAGACCACGCAGATAGTGCCAGGCCCCACCACCTTGGAATGGTGTAGCATGTCTCTTAAAAATGATAAAATAATGATAAAACAATGTGCCTACCAGATAATAATATTTCATTAATTAGTTTTACTGCCTGTGAGAACCCAGTCATACATGAGGATCCCATTGCCGGAAGAAAGAAGTCAAGCACACTACAGAACCACATTTAAAATACAGTGAACTTAAGGCTGTTATCAGTTTGTGGCTAAGATTCAGACAATATGCATAGATATAAGAGGTGTCTTATGAGGAATAGATAAATATGTGTAAAAATAATTATTTATCTAATACCCACAAATTGGTGCAAGTGCAAGTGACCAACCTGCTTAGGAAAACAAGTCTTGCTCCCCGGCAAGCATATTAGCCAGCTCAGCTTCCTGACACTTACAGCATGGTATGTCTCAAACTAGGAAATGAATTGCATCAGGAGACACAAATGACCACAATCCCAACACTTTTGAAATCATATCTGTGATTCACCTTGACTTAGCATTGGTTGAGCACCTCCTTTTGTAATTCACACCACACCCACCTATGAAAAAAGCAGCACAATAAGCAATCTATAAATTATTCAGTTTAAGTCTGTTACAAGGAGAATATGAGGTATTCCTACTCTTATATTCTTGAATGATATCCAGGGTAGGAAACAGGTGTATGTTTGTGTTTCTGATGGAGGAGATTGCAGAGAGAGGAATGAATACAAGGTCCATTCTAAATCCACAAAATAAAGGTAGCTCTGACAATTTGCATTTTGCCTTGGATGGCATTTCAATATTTTTTAAGAAATTGAATTTGTTATACTTGATAGCTAGCTGTACATTCAAACAGATGCCCACTATAAAGTTTTATAGAGTTGGATTAAATGTGTTATGTCATACAAGAAAGTGAAATTTTGAACTGTCAACACATTTCGTCCTTGCATCATCTCCTTGTTATCCATTCTGAAGATGAATATGGTTTAACAGATTGGAAATTCAGTTCAGTTGAAGAAGATGATGTGTAAACCCAATCTTTACGGTACTTTGTGAAAGACATAAATTTAGATACACTGAAGCAATGGTTTTGTTTCAAGATGGATAAGTTTCAAATTCATTTACTGTTTTGCCCGCATTTGACATGACTCATGAACGTGGAGTTTGACTCAGATTGAGGGACACAACTAGGATTAAGGTCGCTTGGCTGCAGAAGAATAAGATAGGAGCTGAATAGATACTATATAAAGTGTGAAATCCATAATGTCAATGATTTAAATACTACTGGCCCTGAAAGAATCAATTTCTCATCTGCTGATTGCAAACAGAGGCCCTTCTGGCTTTGTATCCAGACCTAGATTACTTGTCTGCCCTTCAGGGCACTGACAGCAGAAGACAGAAACAAATGCACAGAGAACAGGCAAGTTAAAGTAAACAAAAAGGGAGAGGAAAGCTGGGTGGACACCAGCTAAACAGGTATCATGGAAAATAGAGTTCTGCTCTTGATGGTACCAGGACTTGCAAGATTTATGATAGAAGAGTGTAATTCATTCAGTAAAGGATTTTAAATTCAGGGCTATGAACTCACGGGAGTGGAAGCAAGTAATCATAGAGGCACAGACAAATGGCATAGCACAGCAGTAACATAAGTGCTGCAGTGTTAAGTTCCCAAACAAAGTGATCTAGAAGAGAATTCGTCTTGGCTGTGTTCCTCATTACAGGCAGACCGAAAGCAAAGGAGTATGGCACCTCGACAGCTCAAATCCCTTCATTGTCAACAGATGTGAGCACAGCTGCTCACACAATACCAGTGTTGAAATGAGCACTCAAGCATGGGCTGACATGTGTTTAGGGCAGAGCAGGACATAGCGAGCACAGAAATCAAACTGGGGGTTGGGAGAACAACACTTTCTGTTCACAGAAGGACCGATCATATGTTTAACAGGTTCAATCTGTTCTCATCCTGATATAGTAGCATAACCACATGGCTTTGTTATCCTGGTGCAGCCTAGTCAAATGAAAGGGATTTTTCAAATTAGAACCATATTCCAATAGTTGCCTGTAATCCATAACTCCACTTTCCTCTGTATCAAGATGCTTCAGGGCCGAATCCTCTCTGTGATACACAACGCAGTTTTGAGTTAGAGGCAGGAGAACACCAGGTTGCCCTGGTTATTGGGAGATACTTCCACAGATAAGTTCCCTTTTGCCCTGTCACAAGGGATTTCAATTTTTCCATTTAGTCCAGAAATTTGTCTCTTGCAAGATCTGGTTTAATAGAGTGGTTGTGCCCATTATTTTATTGTAACAGAAAAGAGAAAAAAGAGAACTTGTTGTGCTCGTGAGGGTTTTTAACTTGTGGGTAAATACTTTTATAGGCATTAAATATATGTAGATCTTTTACCAAGCCTTTCTTCTGTCCCAATCCTACTCCTGATATTTGCTTTCCTCCAGCCCCTACCCACAATGGCTCCAGCCATATACTCTCTTGCTTCTGAGCCATCTTCCAAAGCAAAGTCTCATGCAGGATCTTCTCTCCTGATAACTTCATGTTTCTAGTTTATTGGGAGCCGCTTCACCCTGCTGTGGTAAGAAATACTTCACAAATAGTGCACCATTGCACCGTTAATATGTAGTAATCATAAAAGCGAATTTTTCCTATGTGTTGTAGCTGTTCTCTGAAGATTTGAAAACATATCATGCACACCTTTCATTGCCCCCTGTTTTACCACAACCCCATCCCATTTGGTAAGAACTTAAGTTATTTCCTTTGCAGATGGCATAAAAAATTTCAGTGACAGCTTTTAAAATTTGATAAGCCTGACATTGCCTACCAAAATTCCTACTAAGAAATAAAAATAAATAGCCTGTCTCACTGCATGATTTAACTCCCTCATTCATAAATATCTGCATACTTATGTTCTTGAATATGAACCTGGATGTATGACTTGAAGCACTTAAATTTGACTTTGTTACAGGGACTTTGCTCAAGGTGATATAACAATTAAGTGGCAGAATTGGACACAGACCCAGGTCTTCTAGTTCCCACAACACAGAAAAATCACTGGCTCATACTACTTCCTCCCAGGGTCAATCTATATTTAATGTGAGCATTGTATCATTCAAAGAAAAAGTAAATGGTTCCAAAACTTAACATGCATAATTTAGTTTACACAAAATTGACACTTTTCTTCAACAGAATATAAAATCTGCACAAGTATTCACCAGTGCTGTGAATGCTGTAAAAATTAGAAGCAAAGATATGGTTGGATTTCAAAGGGGAATAATTTTGGGGCACATTTCATGGACATATATTAGTGCAAAATTCAGAGCTGATTCTTCAACTTAGATAATCACAAGGAGAGTTTCATCTGATGTAATTTGGCACAATATTCACCCTATTATTTTTCTATCCAAGTATTTCTTTTGAAAAACCAAATTATTGTTAAAAATAATAAAATCAATAAAATAACAGTTTTAAAATAAAAGTAGTCTATCATAATATTTTGGATAATTATTTGTGTAGTTTTTTCTAATTCAATTCTTCTGAAATGATACTAAATTACGTCATATTATTACACATTTAATTAAGCGGATTGAAACTTACTTTACTAAATCAAAGTTATAGCAAAGAATTTTAATAAAATAGTAGTGAGAAAATGGCATAACCCTGGTTATAGATTAAATTTTATCCATGCAAGAATTTTCTTCTGAATCTGATTTTTTTTCTGAAAGAGATCTTTCTGTGAATGCCGAATACATAATAAATAGAAATAATAAGTAAATAGAAAGTGACTGCCAATTATTCTGAGATATAGCTGGCAATATTTCCTCAGACTTCTTGAAAAGCTATGTTACTGCCACACTGTTACAATATACCTTTTGATTGCTTAAGTTAGTATATTTCAGAAGTTCTTTGAATTTTCTAGTTTTGGCATGTTTGTGCAAAATAATGGGAAAAACCAACAACATGATTGTCAGTATTCATAATGACATGAAAATCACTTTCAGCTTGTTGAAATATCTGCTGAGTTTTTCTCCACTTTTAGTCATTCTACTAAACTCAATGTTATCTCACCAGCTGAGCCTGAGAGAACAAAACAGGCTAGTAACAAAATGATGCCCTAACATTTACACTTCAAAGGAGCTTTACAAAGAGCAAACTTCTCATACTTAATGCCACTGATTTATTACTCCTTAAGAAGTCATCTTATGCCCCAATCCTTATTATTCATGGACTTGTGAGGAAACCCAATATATTCAAAGTGTCTCCAAGTACATGAAGTAAATTGTAGCATCAAAGCTCTGAACTCAATGAAATCGCTCTATGCACAAAGTCATTATCATGTGTTTGCAGGGCAGTGATCTTTATGAGCATGTAGGACACTGTGATCTTGCCTTTGATTTATCCAAAGGCCTTGCTAATTTCCAACAATATGCCATAGGACTAAAAGGATCAATTGCTTGTGTTAGGAGTTTGTAGGATGTGCAACAAAATGTGCCACCAAAGGGAATTAGGAGATTAAAGAAATCAGATAGTAGCAAATTCAAAAATTCATCAGGGAATTTTAAAATATAATAAAATAATTTTATTATTTAAAATAATGTATTATATACTTTAAAAAATTATTTAGTCAAAAAAGTGTGAGGGAAGACCAAACAATGGAATATTAAATAATGTCTTCAGGTTTTGGTCCGCCCAGGCTGCTACCAATGGGGAATTTTTTTCTTGACTTAAATGGTAGCAGGAGCAAGTCCTTTTAACTTTGAAAATTATCTGATCTAAATTGTGTTTGACAGTAGAATTAAGATCTTGTAGATATCTGACCCAATTATTTAATGCCTGTGGTGTTCCATTTACATGTCAAAGCACATGGGATACCACAATTGAGTGTTCTGTGGGGAGGATCTTTACACTCTGAAGATAAACTCAGGCTTTGCTCAATCTACCTTTCCCAGAAAGTGATATGTGAGAGTCAGTTTAATATGACCTTCACTTTTTAATCAGCAAATTAGAGAAGAACTGAAGGAGCTCAATGCTGAGCTTGGTTAAACAAACATGTCAATAGAATGCCAGACTACTATGATAAAATAGAAAATAAGACCATCCAAGAAGAACATGCATATATTTTGTGTATGTAGTCTGTAGCAGAATGAAACATTTGGATACTAAATGGAAAGGCAATTACTATTTAAACATGTGAGAAAAAAATTTTTGGGAGTTTCCATCTACCTTTCCAGTAGACACCTCTCAAAAGTTCACTGCTTTTCAAGTGCGTCATTGAAATGATGAGACAAAATTATTTAAAATAGAAATAGAGGTTTCTATTTTAATAATTGTGTCTCATTATTTTCTGAATATGATGCCTTCAAGAATGTATTTAGCCTGAAACAGAACATTTAAGTACATGCTGAGGTAAAGCCCTTTGACTTTTGAAAGATCCTTCTCGTAGTTTCTGTTGCTTAGTTATGAAGTCGGTTTTCCCTTGCCTACTTGAGAAATTTCAAAACTTAGTGTTGCATCATGCTGGAGAAAGCTGACTATCCGACGTAAGAGTTCTGATTGTTTGTTGCTTCACGTCTTGCTCACAACCATTCATTAGCATTTGTAGAAGTCAAATACATGATGATGTAAAATACAGTCCTTTGTTTACACCAGCATGAGTAACTTGTATGCCATTTTTACATATACTTAGCTAAAATTTAAACATAGGGTCCAAAATGCTAGACACTGGAGGATCAGGATTTGGAATTGTAAAGTTTACTGGGACAAAGAGCTTCAGATGTAAATGAGTAAGATTGTTTCATAAAAAATTCTCATATAAAGTGCATCATAAGTCTCTATCAAGACCTCAACTCCTTAGCATACTAGCTAATGAATAAAACACACTTCCAATGCCCTTCAAAGAGCAACAGAACTGTTAATGAACCAGTTCTACATTTTCCCCAAAAAAGTCAAAACACAAGAAGTTTAGAAAAACTTTTATTCAAAACTCTTCCTGAACTTGAAAAATGTTCCAGGCAGTTCTTATACAAGCTGTTAAACAAAAGTTCCTGCAGTAAAGTAATAGCAGAACATTTTCTCAGCTACAAGAAAGAAATGTCAATAATTCCTCAGTTCTTGCTTTAAAATGCTTATTTAGCTTCAGTTCAATTCCTGCATTGTACAGAACTTCTTCTGACAATTACTAGTTATCTTTTGGAAGTCAAAGATACATGTTTATTTCACTGTTTGCCCCTTATGCAGGTCCAGTGAGTTATAAAGATTCTGAGAGATTGAGCGATAAAGATATAAAGGCATAGATTCCCAGCTAGTTTTGGTGAAACTACATTGATTTACATCTGCTGAGGACTTTTATTCCCCTCAGGTTTTATTTCTGAGTGCTTTGTAAAACCCTACATATCATAAAACACTTGCAACACACCGTACATGAAAACATAATCTTTCTTATCAGAGACAATAAAGATATCTATAGAATATAATTGTTCTGCTTAAGATAAAACAAAGAATAATTTGTAATTGTACGATTAGCAGTGTTGCTAGTCTCACACACCAGGTCAAATTGTCCAGGGATGAGGCAGAATTTGACGGAAGATTTTGCAGCCCCTTCAAAGGAGGCTGAGTGTGAGAAATTGAAAACACCTCCCCTTCTGCAGACCCAAGCAACAATCCTAATGGATCTTACTCCAAGCATGCATTGCCTGAGCTCTTAGGAAATCCCAACAGAGCCTCTACCAAACACCTGCTCAGCTCTCGGGGAACTGCCCTTACATCAGGGAGGTTCTGTGCCTGCCAGCTGGCAGCCACACAAGCCCTGGACCTGTCTCGTTAATGGTGTCAGGGACACCGCACTCCCACAGCTGAGGTTCCAGCCCAGCCTCTGCTGGCTCTCACCAGCAGCTCAAACAGGGACTGCTGAAAGGAGTTTCTCCTGTGGCCCAGCCAGTAGAAGTGGAGCTGCTCATGTCTTGTTGGGAAGTTGGGACCCCTGCTCTGAAGCTGTCAAGAATCTCCTGGACAGGCAGAGGCCAAGTGCCCGACTGAAGCAGTGCTCTCAACAAGCAGAATGCCTTAGCAACAACAGCAATCCACAAAAATAACAATTCCACCTGAAGATGCCCCTTGCAAGTGTTTAAACACCAAATAGAGGATGAAAAGTATGGATTGAAAAAACCCCACCAAGCTGAAATTGTGCTCAATTTTGTTGTAACAGGACAAATTTCTCACCATTTTCCCAAAAATGGAAAGATCAGTGTACACAATTATTCCTTCCTGTTAAGAAAATGACAGATTTGTAGGTAATACAGCTGTCTGCTTTAGCAATGTTTTTCACAGCTACAGCATGATTAGAGCAAGAGGCAGCAGGCCTGCCCTTGCCACAAAGATGGCTATAAGTTGGACTGTTACAAATAGCCAAGTGCCTCATGATGTTTTATTAATATGCTAGCACAAGAAGAAAACAGAGAATAGACAAAAGAGCTGAGTCTGTTCCACTTCATGAGAAACATAGGAAACCACCAAGCAGAAAACAAAGGACACCTCAAGCTCCTTCCCTTTAAAATATTTCCCAATTAAAATGTTAAGCAAATACCATTGGGTTCAGACTGTTTACACAAGGCTGGTCTTGTCAAAGAATAAATGCTGGCAGGGCAGGCAAGAAAATGCCAAACTCTCTCATCTTCTGTATACCTGTAAAAAACTGCATAATTAATAGAACAGCAACTTTAGACAGGCCCCAAGGGCTGGAACCGCCAAACCATTTCGACCCCTCGCTGCCATGCCTACCTCCAAAAGGCAGAACCTCTTATTTCTTTGCCAGTTTTTCTTTAATCCTACAGTGCCTAAATCAGTTTTCATCAGTTACACTCCCCTAGTTCTTAAGTGAATGGTGCTGTGCCGTGCCTAGAAATCCCTGGCTGTCCAAGCCCAAACACCAGGCAGGCAGCTCTCCCAAGTCACCCCACACCTGAAGCATGAACAGCTGGCAGTGCAGAGGCTCAGAGCTCTGCTCTCCCAGCCTGTGGTCCATGGCTGCTGGGGATGCTGCACACTTGCCATCCTCACAGGTTTCATCCAACTTGTCTGGTGTCAGGAGTCCAGCTCAAGACCCAGTTGGCTTGCTTTCTCTGGACATGCTGGGACTCCTGGACACCATTGGGAACAGAATTTCAACCTGCAGTCTTGAGGCCAAAAGATTAATTTTAAGAATATAGACCAAAAAAGAGGCTTAGAGGAACCACAATGTCAAGGCAAAAATGAGCTCCATCAAGAACATAGGAGAAAGATGCAACTGCATTTCTTTTCCTTTGAGAGAACCACACACTATAACAGCTAGGGTCTCTTCTAAAGCACTGCTGCTGCCGTCCCAGTGCAGATTTCAGCCTGCTCTCTACAGTTCAGGGCAAACTGGTGTATTACAAAGGAATTTTGTGCTGGGTTGCACACTGATCTTTAATATACATACCAAACAGTGTATATTTTTCTATAGAAATGAATTCTCTGTGCAACTACTCTTCCATAAATACTTGATAGTTTGTTTGTTTTATTTTTTTTAATCATTATAAACTAATAACAGTTGAAGGATTTTCTTTAGATTAAGTGTAGTGCTCTCTTTACCAACCCAGGGAATGAGGAATGCTGACAAACCCTAAAACTCCAGGGCTGGTAAGCAGTTACAAAAGATAATCAGAATTTAAACACCTTAGCTTCTGAATATTCATACAGCTCAGTAAATATTATGCATTTATTAAAAATCTATTGCCATCCTTCCCAGAGGCAGAGGACATACAATGCCTGGCTGGTTTAATCAGCTTCCCTACACTAAAATGGATTCTTAAAAATGCAGAGTCAGTATTTCCTCTCAAGACATCACCAGGCAAGCTGACCTCTTTAAACACTGTTTGTTATAGTAAGTCTGTACTGGCCCAGTAGCCCAACTCCCTCCTTAGACAATTAAAACATGCATATAATACGTTTCCCTTGAAGGCTCTGTGAAAGGTTGAGAATTATAAGTGGAGATCTTAACAGCATCTTCCAGCTGTGTTCTGTGTCTCATTCCCGAATCAAATTTTTTCCCCAAGATACGTTCCCAAGTCTCTCTCACTGTCTCAGGTAGAAACAGAATCTAATGACTGGGTACTATGCTAGTCTCAGCTGTTTAGTTAATTTCATTAGAGCTAACATTCAGTGATATTTGCTGTTGAAATATTTAAGAGGAAAAGCCAAGTGTTTCGGGATGTTTTACCAAATTTTTCATGCTTGTGTCAAAAAATAATGTTGTTTAACTCAATTGTCTGGTTTCTGTGTTTTATCTCAGCAATAAAACAAAAGGGACTGCCTGTAAGTCTCTTTGTAAAATATATTGAAAAAGCTAAACAAAAAAAGAAAAGAACTTGGTATTTTCTTTTAGTATCATAAATTAATTCAGTGTAACAGAAGAATATTTACATCAAAGGATCCCAGCTTGTGTCCACAGGTTTAGATTTTCATATTTGATGGCCTCCATGTCTTACTTAGGGTTTTAAAAAAGTTTAATTTTGATTTTCTGAGTAAAGTTAACATAAATTCGGTGAGATATTTTAGTAGTACATACTGCTATTAATAAATTATTTAAAAATGCTTGTCTGCAAGTCTAAAGGCTAGCTTTTAGCTCAAAAGCTTTAATGTTCATCAGACAGGAAAATACTACTTTTTAAGAGACATTATTTAATTTGAGGAGAAGAATTCTTTCTTAGCAAATGCGGTTACCATTCTTACCAATCACCAAGGTATTTGGATGGTCCAGTTGTAAATGTAACGCAGTAATTGTCCTTATTAATTTGTTTTTGTTTAATTTTATTTTACACCATTACCTTTCCATCCTCTTGTCTTAAACCTGTCTTCTTCATGTTTAAATAACTCAGTTTCCTTAGAAATAATATCTACTAGATATTAAATCTGACAACAAATATTTATTTGGGTTTTCTTTCAGATTTGTCCTGGCTTGTTAGAAAGCATCCCAGAATGAGTCAGAGTGAAGATCAGGGTAATTTGAAGTAATTTTCTTTTATTATGTCTGGTTCTTTTATGGGAAATCCTTTCTTTGGCGGGATCTGCAGCAGAGCCTTGCATTTCTGATTAAAACTGTAGCCTAGACTGGTCAGTTCAGACCTCAGTCCAAGATTTTAGATTAACCCTTTTTGCTTTATGCTGTTCAGTAAAAATAATAAAGTTACTACCTGCATTTTTCAGCTGCATATGTAGGAAAAAGCTTAATAAAAAAGAAACAGACAGTGTATGATTATTTTTAGTGATATCAGATTATTGCTACATTTTTCTTCCTCCAGTATTTAAGTTCTCTTCAAATTTAATTTAATATTATTTTATTTTGGTTTGGTTTATTTTGTTTGGTTTATTTTGGAAAGACTCAGGCAAAAGATTGGTGTTCTGACCCTTTATATGATTAAGACTATGGTGATACAAACTATTTCCCTACTTTTAGGAAGTTATTTTTTCCATTAATTCTTTTTCAAAGAGCAGCTTAAGAAGCTCATCAAGAAAGACTGCTTCACAAGTAACATATGAAATGAGATAAAATTCTTATTGTATCCATTTGCAACAGCAGAGAAGAAAAAAAGGAATTAAAGCTATATATCTTGTTATGTAAACAGTTCTGGAACAAATGGAAGCTCAAGGTAAAAACAGGTGCTATTTATTGTATCTATTATTTTTTTCTGCAGCTAAAGCCTGAAACATGTTTTATTTGGAAAAAAACCACACTTTTATAAAGCATTTTCCCCAAACTGCAACAATCAGCCAAAGTATCCTACATATATTTTATCTTTCAACAATTTACAAAAATACTGTACAATACGTGCAAGAATCTTTTCCATGGTTCTCAGTATAAAGGTAGCATGTATTTTTGAATTAGCTCCTGAATTACATCTTCTGTTTCAAAAGCCCTCTCTGCACAACATTCAGGACACAGGAATACAGCCCAATTCCCAACATTAATTGACTTTTATCCAATTTGATAAGAATTAGAAGTATTGTTTGAACTTGAAAGCACTGACTTCCATGGAGCCTGGATTTTGCTTAAATTTTTAGTAAAACAATTTTTTTGGAGCTTTAAAATCCTGCTACAAAATGTGCTTTAAATTTATATGAAGAACAACCATTAATTTTTCACGGTCTTCCTCATATGAGTATCCCAGCTATTTGGCTGTGCACACAACATGTCAGAATTAGGCTATTTGAAATATTGTACAATTTGCATTCTACCTCCAGGAGCCTTCCGAGCCAACCACCTTACCATGTTTTCTTTCTTTTTTTTTCTTTTTTTTTTTCTTTTCTCTTTTGTTAGTATATCAGTCTGCCAAGTCTCTCTTAAGCTCCTTTTCAAAACTTTTGTTGAATTGATTTATTATTTATTTTGTGATCTTTTTTATCTTTTTTGCAGATGGCCTATGTTTTAACATAGTGCTATAAAGGACTTGGGAGTTGAATCTTACTCATTTGTTTTGTCCTTGAACAGCATGTGGCTTTCAAAATCTATGTAGAAAGGACACACTTGACCTACTTAATAGCTCTGAATGGGCAGATGATTATAAACAAAACTATTTCCGATCAATTCATGTTTTAATTTTTAACTTGCATTTGTTATTTTAAAAGAACCAAAATAACAGACTTTCCAAAAACAGAGGACATTGTGGGGCAAGCCTCTGATTTTTGTACTGATTTTGCCTGTAGCATCATTGACAACAAATTATTGTTAGGTTTAAAATTACCACTTTGCATGTAATATCTGCATACAAAGCACTACTACTGTTGCTTGTCCTGTATCAATCTAAAAGCATCCTGTAAAAATCAGTCATTCATATTTGCACCGAAGATGTTGCAGTTGGTACACAGGACTTGAATATGGCTGCACTGTAAGATAGAAGGAGAGAGGACAATTCACAGGTTTGTGCTGCACATAATTAGGTGGGTGCTGTTTTATATGCCCTGGTGACAAAAGACTTACTTATGTTTTTTAATTGTGAAAATATTATATTTCCATGTGATTATGCAGAAGTTGGAATTCTGTCGCAATTTAAACAAGAAAAAGGGAGAAGGCTGGCAAAGTTATGTTGTGAGAGTTCTTTCAGCCTAGGTGTTGAGTGGGAGAAATTATGGAAGTACTTATGAGAATGGAAGGGAATTTGGAGATAAAAGCTGGAGCCACCAGCAGAGCAGGCAAGCTTGTAATGAGTAAGTGTGAAAAGGAATTAGTACAGAGCATAAGTAGAGACTGTGTGGCTTATAACCCTAAAAAACAATTACAAGAAAAAATGAATGTGAGATGAAACTAATAAGAGATTGAGTTAAGTGACTCAGAGACTATAAAAAGGGAGATGACATAGTTAGAGGACCAGGTAGGAGAGATCATCTTGATGACAGCAGTCTGAACTAATTGAAGAAGCATAGATTAATACTTTTAAAAATTGGTTGTGTCTCTTACAATAGGAGTGTTTGTTCAATTTAATTATAAAATTTCTTACAGAAGGAACCTAAAAGTAATATATAACATAATGTGATACTTTTTTAATCTTCCCTGCTACTTTTTAAAATCCATATAATATCATGTTTCAGAAAAAAACTATGTACAGGGGGAAGCACAGGACTGAAACTTGATATTAGTGATTTCTAACAAATTATGCAATATAGCAGAGTTCTAAAAATATACTTGTGAGCTTGGTTGTTTTTTTTTTTTTTAATTTTTGATCAAACCATCTCATATTTTGTGTTTCCTATGTTATCAGGTTGTTCTGGTCATCAAAGACTTACACAACAGTGCTAAAAATGAATTGAGGTATTTCTTTTCCCTATCTGAAAAAACTAAGCAATAGACACATGCATTCCCAAGGACTAATTGTCCTAGTTCAAAATACCCTTCAAAATTCCTGAAAACTACAGAATTCTACCTTGTGGCCCTGAATGGCTACATCTCACAGTTGCAGTCTCCACCCCAAGACAATCTCTCCACCTTAGCTTCCTCTCCCACTCAGGGAGATTCTCAGGCTCCTTTTGACAGCCCCCACCCCAGGTCTGGACTTTTGTCTTCCTTCTACTCCTGAGCCCTTGAAGTTCTTGCCAAGTCTGCAGCCCAGCCTAAGCCAGCAGGCTGGTTGGCACCTGCTGGGCCACGCTGTCTGCTTCTTTGCCTTTCAGTCATGGCTGTGTCCAGATTCTTCCTGACCACAAAGATTTGATTTCAGTTCCAGGCTTTAATCTTGTCCTGAAGTAGTAGGAACCCCATTCTTTTTGGCTGGATAAGTAATTTCTCTTTTCTGCTTGGACCCAAATTATCTTTGCCATCAGTATAATGGTTACTGATTCCCACGGTATTAGTGATGGGTGAAGTGAAGTCATCACTATCATACCCTCATGAAAGGCAGGCTGTAAACCAATACAGAATAATAACACTGGGTACAATGTGTAGTTTACACTTATTGGAACCACTGTTTGCCTTTTGTATTTTTAGCTTAGGGATAAAACCACACCCTGTCCTCCCTCGCCCGCCCCTTGATGGGCAAACCCAACAGAAACTCTGCAAGTTGAAACTCATGAGCTTCCTAGCCCTTCCATAATTATTTTTATCCCCAGTGTAAAGGATGATTCAGTCATCAGTCCTCTGAAGAGAGACAGAGATAAAGAGAGAGAGAAAGAGAAGAGTATGCAGAATTGCTGTTGGAAATAATCCTTTCCACGTGAAGCAAGAGTGGGTATTAGAGGAACAAATGTCCAGTGGAAGCTGGAAGAGGGATGCTTCGTGGAAAGCCCTGAGGGAAGGAGGGCATGCCATCATCTGTGGCAGAACAGAGATTAGTGTTGTCACTTAACCAATGCTAAGGTTAAGGAAAAGGATGGCATGAGAAATATTTGAAAAAAAAAATCTGTGCTGCATTGTTTATATTTTTGGTTTTCCTCTTTACAAAGGCAGGAGCTGGTGCTATCAGTGCATAGGGTTGACACTGAACACAGAGATACTCTTTGCCTCAAATATTTCTGAGTAGAAGGGGGTGGAAGAGGGTGAATCAGTGAGTAAAGTGTAATGCAGCACAGGTCTGGGGAAGGCTGATGTGTGCTGGAACTGATGTTTAGAAGGAAGAAGAAAAAACCCTTTATTTGGGAGACTTTCACTGAATAGTGCAGCAAATGGCAAAGACCTCCCCTTGAGACATCAGTGGCAGAAAAGAAATGTAAAGGACAAAACAAATGAGAACTTTGATAGTTGACAAAGTAAAATAGAATTAGAGATCTTGGGGTTTTTTATAAAGAAAACCTAGAACAATATAATGTCTGGAGTATGAACAGTACCTACTGTACTCTAAAATGGCCAATCTCCCTGAAAGGGATTGTCAAAAGTGACTTAGAAACATTAGTCCCACTGACAGTTATGTGTATCTTTCTGTTTTGGAAATGTAATACTGAGACTAAAAGAGAAGCATAGTGAATTTTTTATTTTCTAAGGTTTGAAACCCACTGCAACATTTCTACATTTGTCTCTAGTCCTGTAGGCTCAGCTGCTCCGGAGAATATGTGCCACAGATGGTTGCCAAACTGCTGCCTGTAGTGGAGCCCTCGACTCCCAGTAACACGTCCACAGAACCAACAAATCTATATTTTGCACAAAAGAAGGAAGACAATCTGTTTACTCTACCTTTTTTTATCTTGGTCGTGACAATCCCAGTAGCAAATTTTTACTGATCCAGGAACTAAGTGTAATGGACAGTAGAAACATTATTCAAAAATTCAGAAGCAAACAGCACACAGAGAAATTAAAAAAAAAATTGCTGGTTTGGTAAACTTGGAGATGTGTGTAAAAAGTTAATGTCTTAATCAGCTTATTACAGTTCATACAAATTTTATATGTGGTGTTAAAAAGCTGTTCAGAGAGTCAAGGGTGACCTTTATGGAAGTAAATTTTACCTTTGGGATCTGATCAACACAATTTGTCCCTGAAGGAGGGACAGTTTGCGTGTAAATTTTCATTTGGATAATTTCTTCTTGTTTTAATCTTGGAATGCAGCAGACAGTCCCTTGAGTTCTATTAGATGTGGAGTGGCTTTCTAGCTTTATTTTATGCCAACTGGCCCTCTTCTTTGAGGAAAATAAATTTTATTTGTACTGTTTATCTCAGTAATGATTGGCTTTCACTAAGAGCAAATTAATTTCTCTTTCAAGAGTGAGGGTCTGGCCCACCTACTCAGTGTTGTCTGAAAAAGGCCATACTAATTTCTCAGCAGATTGCAAATGTCCCCTCCTATGTTCTATTCCTGGTGTGGGAAACCATCTACTGATCTTGGGGTATGCCTCTTTTTAAAAGACAGGTGATTCCCAAAGGACACATTAGTGCGATGCTATGGGGATCTGGTCCAAAATATTGGTGAATTAAAATTTGTATTTTGCCAGTGGGCTTGGCCCAGCTGGGCAAACCATTGATTCTGAATGATGTCAGCATGTCCAAGGCACCAAAACCACATCAGATAGTCCAATCAGCAGAGGGCCTTGCATAGGCTCTGGGATAGGCATTGCCTCAGTTTACCTGTTGGCTCCATTTTAGCAGGATAATTATCAGAACAACAATGGCAATTAGCATTCAGTTTGAGTTCAGCTTCAGAATAAGGGTATGGCCACACATGGCTCCACACTCAACAGCACTGCACCTCTGTACCATGATTATGGAATAAACTTTTATGAAATGTTGGCCATTGTTTGAAACATGGCTCAGAGAGTAAGGTGGGAGAATACAGAAACAAAAATAGTCCTTTCCTGAGCTAGTGCTGGTTTGTCACACAGAGCATGAAGGTGGTTCTGCATATCCTGAAACCCACAGCCCACGGTCAGCCATCCTTTAGTTGGAGAAAGAAGGGCCTTGTGATTGCACAAGAGGGATAAAAGAGTAGTGACAGAAAGAGGAAAAAAAGGGACCTGAGGATGACAGTGGCAGCCATTAGCAGCTTGGCCATGTTCCCCACATATAGGAAAATGCCTGAGATATACCAAGGATTGATAACCTGTATGGGATTCTGAGTCCCTGTGATTTAGAGAAGAGGTGAACTTGAGTCTATTGAGGTGCAGTCTAACACGACTCTAGGCCATGACTGTCACCTCAGCTTGTCACCTGCTTTGTGTGACCCCTTCTGAGCTTTCTGCAACTCTCTCAGCCAGTTTCGTGAGCACACAACTTGTCTAATTAAGCTGATGCAGTAGGACCAGTGTGGATGCTGAAGGGCAGTGAAAGGTAGGTCACCAAGGTGGAGTCACTGGATGATTAGAGTGCACAGAGGTCAGGCTTTGAATGCCAGCTGACAGGGAGGGGTTGAGGGACCTCAAGTGCTCTTTGAAGAGGCAAAGCTGCTTCAGTGATGTAGCAGTGGGGACTGCTCAGGGGACCCCTGTGAGGAGGTGGATGGGGTGTTGCAGTGAGTTAGCTCTCATTGTGGGAACCTGAAGAAACAGCCTTGCTGGGCAGAGTCTGCGCACAGCCTTCCCCAGCCCCAGAGCCGTATTGAACAGCAGAAAACTGATGATGCAAGGCTTAAGAACTGCTTTCACAAGAGTTTCTGAATCACAGTTTTCACCTAGTGTCTGTAGAGGCAACATTGGTTAGTGTGACCCCAGATGGCTCCTGTGTTCTGGGCATCTTTGCCATTCTTGCTACATACTACACTTAGCAGTAAACTGTATTTTAATACCCAACCACAGCAAAGTATTTTTTTATATTTTGTACATGTGTATTCATATTCTGGGGAAACTAGCTCTGACAGATAGAAATGCTTTAGGTAAAAAATTTGCAGAAATATCTAATTTATTCTCCAGTTATCCTATTTTGTTCATCAAAATTATCCCTCAGTTCCCATGTACTTTAATTTACATGAACTATGTGTTTCTTCAGGAAATTAGCATATTATGGTTTATTTTCTATAGTTGTAACTATTAAGAAAGAAGAATCAGGCAAAAGACTGAAGCTTAAAGCAAACCCAAACTAAAATGAGAACCAGGTTAATGACAGGCCTATTGGCTAAGGCAGACTACAACAGATCACATTAACAAAATCTAGCTGTTTCCTCATCTGTATTTTTAAATATTAATATTGCTAGACCTTAAAGCTTGATGGCTATGATACTCAGATTCACTTTTAAATGCTCAGCCACCCATGGACATACTCAGCTCCTAGTGAGGTATAGAAATTCCCTATAAGTTGTTTAAATGGACTTAAACCCAACATCAAGAGGACATACACACTATCCAGCAGAGAGGATGCTCCTTTAGCTAGTTTTCCTTCATAGAACAAGACTAAAAATCATCTTGCAATCTTGTTGTGATCATTGCTATTCTACTACTGCTTTTTTCCCCCTATTTTCATGAGTGTCTTTTTTTATTGCTTTTCATTCTCCATGTTCCCTTGTCCTAATTTTATTTCTTCTATTACAGGGTTGCATTTTGTTTTAACCAGTGTGTCAAAAATTTGCTAATAACTACTACTGGTACCATGAAATTAAAATGTCAGAAAATTATTTAATTACTGATATCAATGTCATGACATTTTCAGGATTCTAGGTGAAACTGGACAACCACATCTTAGTATTGGTTTCAGAATTGAGAGTTTTTAAATATGAATTTCAAACCAAAAGTTTAAGAAGGTGAAGTAGCTAAAGAAAGTATCACTGCAGCTCTGGAAAGCATTTTACAGTTTGCTGCAGATTTAGCACAGTCTCTTTTCCCAATGTGCACACATATGTCTTCTTAAAGCTATGACCTCCCCAAACTCGCTGTCTACACTCAGCAGAATTGTGGTCTACTGCTTTTGGCTACTGCAAGGAAATATTTTTGCCTTCTGGATGGAGCTAGAATAAAAACAATCTTATAGTAAGGACCAGATGCTGGAAGGGATCCAAAGTGATAGTAGCTCTTTGGCCTGGAAAACAAAATGAAGTAACACATAGGTGAAGAATGCATGCAAGACCAGTCTATGAAGTGTCCCCTTAGGTTTCATTGTGTCCAGGTACAGCTGAACAGAGTGCTTTATCTGTGTGTATCAGTAAAAGCGATCTGTTTCTAATGTGGAGGTTGAATTGTAATAAACAATGCAGAATTTTCAAAATATATAATCTCAGAACCACAATTTTAATATTCTCTTTTTTTTTTTAATGGCTCTTGTTGCATTTTAGAGTAAAATGAATGAAGCACAATGTACTACATCACACATAGTCATAATTTCTTTTTTTTTTTCCTCTTATTAAAAATAAATCTTGCAGTTGGCATCATTAAGCTATTGACACTCTGCTCCAGTGTAATTACCTTTATGACTCTGTTGGTAGTGCACCTTTTACTTAGAATGGGAAATACCTCAAATAGTCTGGTAAATTTTACTACTGCAGGTGGGGAATGTCCAGTTTAGTGGCCCCACTGTATTACACTTTGTTATGCACATGTGCCAAAAAATACACAGGATATAGATGCGGCTGAGTTAATATAGCTGGAATTTCCTAACTTATTCAATACTTGATCTTGTATCCTTAATATTGTCAGTGAACTGGCAGGGGTGGGAGGACTGGGATGGCACACTTCCATTTTGGCAGTAAACAGAAGGTAAGTAAATAGATGGAGAACTAAAAATCATTAAATCTGACAGGTTATAGGACAGACATCCATGACAGTCACAAAAGAATATATAGATGTATACACATACTCAGCCTCTTTCATTTCATAGTCAACAAAACGTGATTCACAAATGTGCTTTAAATGGCAAATCTGATGGAGGTCCCTGTTTGTCAATAATTCATGTTTCACACAAAGACAAATCAATAAAACACATTTTATGAATCTGATATATGGGTTGTAACGGTGTTCAGCAGACAAGATAGAGATTTGAATTGGCTCCCACAAAAAAGAGTAATCCTCCAAATGAACAACTGATACCTTGGCTTTATCTAATGAGATGGATATTTCTGAGGCTTTGACTGGTTCAGAAGGCTAAGAAGGCTCCAAATTGTAATTAGGAGATATTAGTTGCATCAGTTTCCCTTTTAACAGGGTACAGCTCTTCATGCAGATGCTAAAAAAAACCTCACCCTTATATGTTTTTTTGACTCCAAGTGCTCAGAGGTGTGTGGCCAGCCAGGGGAGGCACGCCAGGGCAAGCTCACTGACTCAAAGGAGAGGACTTGCAAAACATCCTGGGAATACAAGAATGGAAAATATCTAGGCAGGAAGCTCTAGTAATAGTTTGGTCAGAAAGAGAGCTGTTTTCAAAACCTGTTCATGCAAACCATTCCCTTTTTTTTTTTTTTATTTTATTTGAACTCCTTCTCTGGAATTTGAAAAGCATAAGCTTTTTCTTCGGCATTGTGTTATTTTCCACCACGTTCCAATAACACTTGTGTTTGATGAGGTTACTGATATATTGCCCATTTGTCAACAATAGCCCCAAAGGATTTGTCAATATCACAAGGTGCTGAGGGTTAACAGCTCCCTTAACCTCCATGTCTCAGTTGTTTCTCATTCATTGGTGCACACACAGGGAGCCCATTACATCTGGTTGGCTGTATAGTGGTGGAGATGCAGATAGATGCAGTTTTCTCCTGTTTTCCCTAGATGGCCAGTGGATGTTGGATCTCTGGTCCAAGCTAACGAGGCCCAGCAAAACCACTGATGGCACCTCAGCTGTGATGTTCTATCTCTACATATTTGTCAAGAGTTCAATGTAGAGGAAGAATTAAATGTATTTTTTCTCAATGTGGAATTGTATTCTGCTACAGCACACAAGGCATTTATTTAAACAGTAACTCCAACAAACCTGCCAAGGTCAGCGCCTTGGGTTGGTGTCTGTGGGCGAGCGGTGGTGATAACAGTGGGACCTGTGTGCGTGCTGCTGGCTTCTCTCACCCTTGCCTCACTGGCAGGGGAATGAATCAGCACTTTGGTACATGAATGCACTGTTCAGCAAGTTAAATTCTCAGCTCAGTCTCTGTACATCTGTTGACTGGATACAAGTATATGTTCTAGTGCCCTTTCATATGTTCTTGGCACAGAAGCATTTTGTTGGCATGAGCATTAGGCTGAGTTTGTTGGCATTTTAGGAAGTAAATCTGATTTAAATGCAAACAGAACAACAAATAAAATAAAGCAAACAAACAAACACACCAGGAAAGTGTTCCCACAGCAGAAGCTGTGCATGGCTCACAGTTTACAAACACAGGCTTAGTCGTCCTGCCCTCTGTCTCCCAGGTTTACTCATCCCATCAGGGAGTGAATATGGAGTTTCAAGTGAGCAGCATTTTATTGCTTAGATGGCAGATGCTTTCTGTCCAGAGAGCTTCTGCCTGATGAGGAGCTGGAGGATGTATCTTCTGCACTTCCCCCAGCATGCCCAAAGACTTAACCCAGAAAAAGCCATTAGTCAAAAAGACTTTTCCAAAGTCCAAGGCAAATGTATTTTCTCTAGGTTATCCACTAACCTAATTTTCTTACACACCTTTATTTTAAAGAATCATTGAATTTATAGAAGAACAGAATTATGGATGTGCTTAAAAGCAAACAACAACCCACTTCAAAATCTTTCAGAATAAGTTTCTTACCTGCTAGTGAATTTTCCTACGTGGGAAAACTTTGGCATGCTTTTTGAGATGTTTGCCTTGAAGATGTGCATTTAGCAGTGCTTGAGTCCCATAGTTTATCATCAGAATGATAGCATGCTGAAATGACTAATACAGCTAACACAGAATTTCATGAAATTACATGTCAGACAGGTACTATTAAACATTTGGGAGATGCTCTAGGGTACTGCTGTATTGCAACCCAGTAATGACAGTAGCTCAAGTGCAACCCTAGATGGGATCTTGAGTAAGAGCACCTTGAGGAGAACAAATTTTTTTTTTTTATGTGAAAGAAAACCCCAACAAACAAGTTCTGTTAAACAAAAGGACAAGAGGTCATGTTCAAATATCAGAATATATATTAGGTGAGAGAAAAACTCGCAGTATGTAACCATGATTTTTTGAAATAAGTCTTTTATGCTATCAAGTCCACTGGTCACCTTAACAAAGGTCAGATAATCAAATTGAAATTCTTCCCTCTATTCACACATGTACTGTTTATTTGCTGTCTAGATGGTTGGGCTTTATAGGAAGAGATTTTGTGAGTAAATGTGCAAAGAATTTGTAATCAGAAATTTTATCATTTGTCACCATTCCTGCCCTTGTCAGTTTTAATGTTTTGTAGTCTTGTAGTCTTTATTATGGTAAAGAAAGTATAGCAACTGTATTCATGGCACAGCAGAGAAAAACTGCCTGTGAGAAAAGTCAGAAAACCCAAAATACAATATTTGGAACTTGATTGGGGCCTCTGATTTTTTTTTTTTTTCCCCTATTGACTTCAATTATTTTTAACTTCTTTTTCTTGTGTTATTAAAATCAGAACACACATAGAATAGTTTGCTGTCTGCTCTAGCTCAGAAAAATATGAAAGCACAGACTGTACTGAATGATAGAGTTGTGCTTTAATGTCCAGCCATGTGGTTTCTCCATGGAAAACTAATGAGTTAAAGATGAAATTCCTCTTCTAGTTTGCATATATCTTCTTGCAAGGATTCTGCTGAGCAGAAGTATAATTGGAGACTCTATAAAATTGAGTCTTGTACTTTTTAATCCTAACATCATAGGCTATGAAGCATCTTTCTTCCCACAAACCCACAATGTTTTATGTCCTAGACATGATCAGTTATGGATATTTTTGAAATAAACTAAACATTCTCAAAAATATCAGGATCATTCCCCTGAATTGTATTAAATACCATCTGGAAATAAAGCAGGATATAAAAGCAGAGAAACAGAAAGATATAAAACTAATGTCTCAAGGCTGAAAGAATTGTCCTGAGTCCCTGTACTAGGGGCTTATTCAGCTCTAATTGAATCAAAAGTAAAATTGAAGCAGAAACTAGAGGGGAGGTTTTCATTCATGCTTGCCATGCTGTTTTCACTTATTAAACTTTGTTCTGAGTTAACAGGAGTACATTCACAACACTCTTCCATATGAACTGTGTCTGAAATTGTGTGATACATTCAGAGGTGTACTGAAGGTGTACAGAGACATTTCATTTGTATTGTAGTATAGGAATGTGGATTTAAAATACATTATATGACATAGTGGCTTAAAATACCTGGGATGATTTTAAAAAGTGTTGAAAATTGAAACTATATCTCTCTACTGCCCTATTTCATTGCAGTTTAACCAAGGGAACAGGGAAAAGTCCCCTCCTCACAATATTTTTCTACAGAAAGTATAGAAATGTGTATCTGGACCTTCTGAACCAAATTTAGTACCAGTAGAAAATGTTTTGTTGTTATTGCTTATATAAGCAATAACAAGTGTGAAGTACAGTCAGAGTCTTTGGGTTTAGGCCAGAAGTCTTCAGAGAATGGACATTCTGACTGCAGCTGCTAAGCACTTTGTGCTATGACTCTTGGTTTCTGAAATAAACTCCAGGCTACTCCTGCAATACAAATTATAAAGGTGGTTTCCCAGTGAGGCTGGAAGCCTTGGTCACATGCAGATGGCATAGAAGAGGTAATTCCTGCTAAAAGCTTGGCACTTGTGCAATCAGAACAAAGCAAGTCAGGAAAAGGGAGAGAATGTTGAATTATTAAACGGTCTGAAATGAAGAATAAAAAAAATTAAGCTGGTATTTTTGCCTTTCCTTTTGACTAACTGAGCAAAGACTGTGATGTTCTCCTGTAGAAAAGCAATTGTCAATACAAAACCAGATACTTCTGTTGCTATAAGCAGCAGTTAATGGTAGCTTGCACTTCAATGGGCTTTTTTTTTACCAGATTACAAAGAAAAGGATGCCACTGTGCTAAACTGTGAAATACAGCTATTTTCCATGAAGTTGATCCTTTCAGCTTTTGCAAGCAGAATTCACAAGTTATGCCCCAAAGTTTAGGAAGATATGCTTGCCTTGAATTTTTAAATTAATTTAAACACTGTGGTCATATTGTATAACTCCTGGTGAAGACACTCTTAATCCATAACAAGGATACCTGGATACTTTTTCTTCCTTGTCTATTGTTTTTTTGGAATGCAGACTTCATCCCCAGGAATAGCCCTGTAATGATAACAATAATATATTTATCCACATCTAATCATATTTGTCAAAAATTTTATTATAGAAAACCCCTTTATGTTTGGAGAACATCTTTTGACACCAGTTGAGGTATGTTAAGGATTGTCTAGATGCCAGCAGCAGCAGGAGTGAAATCAAGGAAACAATTGGAATAGGATAAGATATAGAAAAACACATTTTGTGTTTTAAATGAGGAAAGAGTGTACAATAGAGACTTTAGCTTAGAGGAGCCAAGTTGTAGGCCAAAGGGAAGGTAACTGAGAAGCAGGGTATTCAGGGTTAAGATGCTTACAAGGAACATGAAAAACTGGCTTATTGATGTGTCATAGCATTCCTGTGTGACCTTAGCAATCCACAGGCCCAGTTTTCTAAAGAATGTGAGGCAGATAACTCCTCATTTTCATATATAATTAGTTATAAAATTAATATAGTGTGTAGCTACTACCATATGATTAATTATCTTAATTCATGAATGCTTCTCAAGTATGAGTTTCATGTGTTAGCATTAAATACCCCTTAATTTTAAGACCCAATCCTGCAAATATTTATTAGCACTTGCTGTCATGAGTAAGTCATTGCTCAAAAGAAAACATTAGCTTCAATGGAATTACTTGCGGTGTTGAGTGCTATCATAGAAGGGAATGTTTTCAGAGTTTTTATTTTAGCTAGATCCCTATATAGGTCATTATAGATGTATTTCTATATGTATATACACATATACATATTTTCATAAAATTAATTTTACTAACCATTTTCTTTCTATGTATTCCTTGCTGTCTTTTTTAAATTGTGAGGGGTTTTTTTGCAATGCGTCCTAATTATGACTTTCTTCAAGGTACAACTAGCAAATGAAAATGCTGTGTTTTCTTATCGTAAGTCTGAGCTGGTGAAGAACATTAACTTGGGTCTCATGGTTTTTGGACCAGATGAGTATGAATAAAATAGTTCATTGCTTTTTCTTCCTTTTTTCTCCTTTTTTTTTTTTTTAAGTCTGCATTTTTAAATTCTGCAATGCTGTTTTCCAAAGCTGAAATGCAACCCTGAGGCCAGTTCAGACACGGTGTGATGCAGGCCAGTTGAATTGAGTGGTGGTTCTACTGTGGATGAGTTAAAGAAGGAATCACCCGAAGCAATGGTAGCTCTCAGAAGGGGGCCTGCCCTTCAACAGTTTAAAGTCTTTGAAGAGAGATTTCCTTTGAGCAATGTGAAGTCTTTGTGGTGATGGGAAACATACATTTGTAATTACAGAAGAACACAGTGTACAGTAGGAATAGTATAAAAGCATGCGATTTACAGTGTCTAAGGAGAAGCTTTGATGTAGAGGGCCCCACTGACCTAGTTTGCTGCTGAAAGCCCTAGAAACATAAGTCTGACTGACTACAGTTACAGGGATGCAGGCTGTGAACAACATCCTTCTGCCTCTGCACTGCCACTCCACACCAAATGAATAACCTTTTGCAATACTGACTGTATGGAAATACGACATGAATACAAAATAACTGTGTTTAAAAACATTAATAAAGTTTTCTGTGCTCCTCTGGGGAAAGTGTGCTAGGAAAGAGCCATTGGGAATCAGCATTCAGGCTGGGGGAAAGATTTATCTGGGAAGATTTTTTATGGAAAAAAATGTTGAAAATTTCATGCCAGGGCAGCCACCCTTTGGGAGGGTATGGGGGGAGAATAAAAAAGGATGCTTATCTCTGTTAAGAAGGGACAGAATGTAAAGCTCAAGAAGTGATACTGATTCTAGATTGCTATGGTATCAGAGTCTATAAGAAAGGCTGTGTTTGACAACAGCCAACAAGCCATAAGAAGAGTGAGCATTTACCTTTGGGGCATGCACTGCTGTGAACAAATCTGACATGAGATCCAAGACAAGATATTCCCCTCCACAGGAAGAATGGCAGTGGTGAAAGGGAATTGAAGGAAATGGGCTGCCATGATCTCAAACATCCTTAAAACCAGCTGTGTGATGTGGACAGTACCAGTGCTCCAGCAGCATCCACCAACTGTCCACAAAGAAAAGAGTTGCATCTCATGGGTCACATGACACAGATGGCAAAAACCCTAGGAAATCACAGAGTTGAGAGAGTCAGAAGTGTTTAATAATAGTCTCTATATTATTTTAAAAATGAAAAATTATGTATTTTTTTGTTCCATGGATCTGGGCTAAGATTTTTAGTAAATCCACCTCAGATTTGTGTATGGCTACATTCAGACCATTTCATGATTGCTCTGTGTTTGGATGCTCAGTTGAGCTGAGGTGGGTATCTGGAGGTTTGGTTGGTGACCACATATAAATAATATTGTGCTGAGGTAGCACTGTCTGCCTTATAATCACTTTGCCTGTGGGAGACGGCCAATCTGAGGAAGGTCACTGAAATTAAAATGGAAAACTTAATTACATAAAAATAATATGGGTGTGTTAGGTGCTTTGATGGACAAGGATGATGTAGGAAAAGAAGAATATAAAGCAGAAGCTATTTATAAACCTTACCTAATGGGAGTAATAGACAACAAAGGATAAATCAGTGACTATTAAGCAGTGTTTGTGCCAGCACAAATACAAACTTTTAAAAGTCAACCTTAGACTTAGTAAATATAAGGTTCTCTATGAGGTATGGGGGAGACCCTGGGGATCTTGCTGCCTGTAATTCAGCTGTTGGCTAAGACTCCTGCGGTCACCTCCGACTCACCAGTCATTGACCTGATCCTAGAGCAGAACAAGCCTAAGGCTTTTCTACGTTTGCAGACAGCAGTGCCCCAACCACCTTTTGAGGCTTCACTGAAGGACCTTTGATGCCTGTGTTATGCCTACTCTGCCACTGTAAGTACATCATCAGCAATAAAGCAAAACAAATCTTAAAATCAGCTTTTCAGGGTCAGATAAATTTTATTTCAAATTTGGCAGGCCCTTATCATTTGGCATAACATGCCTCAAATTTGGGGCTGTTTCAGGGAGAGGAGTTACTCCTCTGATATCAATTCCAACCCATGACCATTACCCAGATGTCTTGCCCATGCCCTTTACAACTCTCCTTCACAGATATGTCCCTGCCTCAGTTTACTTTCAATTAAGTCTGAAGGAGCCCTTCTCTTCTCAACGTCACCACTGTCACCATTCCCACCAAACAATTGCCTTTCATTCCTGGCTAACATTGGAATGTTAGTGGTTGCAATCTTGCCCTCCTAAGTGAGATGACATCCTTAACCCTTTCATTTTTAGGAATCAATATGATCTAAAGGTGTAAAGAATAAATTATTTTTGGTAAACATAAACTGCATTTTCCCACTTGACTTATTTTCCCCCTTTAGAAGACTGAGATGGGCAAGATCTCTTTAACATGGAAGGCTGGGCCAGTGTATGAGCAAAGAGTGGTATCGGAAGTCACCCACATTAAGCAAAAGTTCATGTCGTGGTTCTTATTTCTAACCACATGAGACTTTTCCTTTCACAAGCAATTAAAAGAGCTGAAGGTTGCAGTCCTTGTGAATTTTTGACAGAACTGCCCCTGGATCCTTTAAATTTCCTCCTCTCCTTTAAAAAGTCCCATCCCAGCTAGCAGGCTGCCAAGTACATGTGTACTTCTGGGAATAGCCACTGCACCTGTCAGTGGTACTGGACTAGAACAATACGGTCATAATTACAGCTGGGGACAAGAGATCTCTAACCTGATCTCACAAACATTTCTCTCTGCCTTTATTGCTCTTGTGGGCCTTAATCAAGGCCAAACTCTCCTCCACTCAGATGCAAGTTTGAGACAAGCTTTACTCATGCCCAAGCACCATTACAGCCTGTCTGCCTTTGTGGCAGTATCCCATAAATGATGCTGAGAGTGAGGTCAGCCAGAGATTCTACAGACAGCCCCAGGTGCTGCACACTGGCTGCAGGTAGTTGTGCTGCACATGCAGCACGGATCTGCACATCCCTAGAGGTATGTGCTAACTTGGAGAACCATGGGTCCCGGAATTCTGTACCTCTGTCAGAAGTTGTGCTTGGGTTTAGCTTATCTCATGGCCTCAGCAGTATGGGGCTGTGTTCTCAGCAGAATTCAAAGGAGAATCCAGAGTACAGACTGACCAGCTGTTTCTTAGTCTTTACACTTCCCCTGCCAAAATACTTCATCTTGTCATACTTACACCTGCCTTTGGCCACTCACTCAAGATCTAACACATCGGTCTTCAGAAACAAGAATACAATACAGGGATCTCCATGTCTTTGGAGGGTTCTGACTTTAAGCATGTGTAGTTACTTAATCAGCCTTTTTCTCCACAAACACAAAAGTGTATGTTTCAGGAAACCATCAAACCAATTATGAAGACACAACATAGCTTTAATGTTAACTCAGCACTGGGTAGAATTGAAGGTTGTGACTCACTCAGAAATAGGTTTGAAGAGCATTGCAAGAGTAAAGAAGAATCTAACCTGTATAGTAAAAGCTGACCACTGCATGACCCAAAGACAATTTCAAGGAAACACCCTTTTAATAGTCAGTGATTCTGTTGAGAAACAGCATATCTGCCCATCTGCCTATCCGCGTTTTGAACCGAATATTATGAAAGAGAAACTGCTCCAAGGCCCACAGAGAAGTGCTATTTTATACTCTGTTTTATCTTTATCATTTTATGTAATATTTTTAGCAACAAGAACTATTGATCTTTATCAAAAGACTCCAAAAATTCTCCAAGTGTGGCCGTGTACAGAGGCAGAAGATTATGGCACACATTATGAGGTAGAGATTACCTACTCTGTTTTAAGTCTGAGAAAGCTGAGGAACAAAAAGATAAATGAGCTCCAAAACCTTGAAATACTTTTTTCTGCAATATAGAGTTTGTGGGTTTTAAACTCAAGTAATTGAAAGGATGCTCGAGGAACTCTTTATTTAAAATACATGAATTCTTATTCACAGCTTTAAAAGAAAACCCAAACCAACTCTGTAAAATCTCAGCTGGACTAAGACTTCCAAGTTGATCAGCAGTTTCAAGTGTCCCAATGGAGTATGCCCAGTTTGAATTCTCAAACTGGTTGCTCTTCAGGAAAAAGCTCTAAGGAAGCCTCAAGTTTTATAACCAAAATGCTGATGCAGCCAAAGCTTCTGAAAATCTGGGTCTAAAAATAGGCCTGAAAAGAGTCAACCTATCCTTGCCCTGCCTCATTAGTATGGAATACACTTTAACTCCTTTTGTCTTTACATCCCCTCTCAATATTTTCCTAGGCACTGCCAGGAGGGGCACCACAATTATAACTCCATGAAAGGTAGTTATTGAAACATCTTCAAGGCCTAATAGAGTGCATAGAGCTAAGGTGTGCCCAGCTCTGAGCCCCACCACACAGTGCTGTAGTTGGTGACATTTTTTAAACAGCTTCTGGGTCTAGAGCTGATGCACTAAGAATTAGCTTGTGTGTCTGCTCAGCCTGGCGTGATACAAATGTAGTCTGAGTGCTGGTGCTCATATGGTGCTGTTTGAGGCTATTAATTGCTTTCCTTTGGAGCCTGTTCCTGTGATCTAGGACTGCAACCCTCTGCAACCACTGCGAAGCAGCAAGTCCAGGGGACTCTTCCATTCACAATGAAACATTTATTCTCAAGAATTTGCTTTTTATAAAGTGAGGAGACAGGAGACCCACTCCAGTGTAGTTTTCTCTTTCTATATTTTTTCCCATGGGGCTTTACACAAGACTTTATAGGAAGGGTTTTAATTTTATTGGGATATTTTTCTAAGCTACCCTTAAGTAATCCTTTTGAGTTCATTCATGTTCTCTGTGGTAGGGTGTTCTGTTGCAATTACAGACATACAGCAAAACAGAGAAGAGCTGAAAATAGAATGTACAAGTCGTTTTTCTCACTACAGTTCAGAAGGGAGGCAACAGTCTGTGCCACTGATTCGTGGAGTCACAAGTACCACTGTGGTTCCCTCAGCAAGCCAGGACAAGTGCTTACAATGCTATTGTGATAATGTCTGGAGGCCCCAAGTAAAATCAAAGCCTCATTTTGTTTGCTGCTGAACAGCTTCTACTTTGAAGCATTTTTAATCTGAAAGTTGAATCATGCACTTAGAGTAGTACTGCTTTTGTGCAGAAAGTTATGCTCCAAAGAGACAAAAAAGAGGAAAAAAAAAAAAGAAGAAGAAAAATCCAACATAATTTTCTTTTCTTATATATTATTTCTAATATTTGGGAATAGAAAACTAAGGGGCAAAAGAGCTGAAAATTTTTTCCAACCAAATTTTTTATGTTCCACTCCAGTGCTGATCTACAAAACTATCCTTCTCAGCTGCAGATTTTGTGATTTTTCTTGTGTAAGCAGCTTGCTTTCTAGGCAGATTAATCACTGTATTTTTCCTGTGCACTCATTTTAAAGCCTTCTTGGGCACACAGAGGCCTGTAGCACATTTTTACAATCTGGACATGTCCATTCATCCACCAATACAACCATTCTTCCATTCTTGCTAGCATCTTTCTCTAGTCCTTAAGTAGGGCCGCAAATTTCAAACACACCAAGAACACATTTCAGACAACACCCTCATACACACCAGATCTCCTTACTTTCCCTTTTTCTGCTCATACTTTACTGCATTACTGTCTCACTCCATTACTTCCCTCATTTGTTTCCAAATCAGCCTTCCAAAACCATACTCTTGACATTATCCTTCCAACTATCGTTCCTGTTCCTTCAAGTACATGTCTTGCCCCTAAATTACACACCTTATCCCAGCAGCTTTGCATACCATATCTCTCAGACCTCCTGCCTGACTGAAGAGGATGCCAAGTCACCACTGGGAATCCCAAGGAATGCCAAATCCTCTGTGTGCAGTAGCTCTGTGTTTCTGGAGACGGTTGCCGGTGCAGCCCCCAAGAGATAAGAACCTAGAAACATCTGTTTAGCTGAGATTATGTTTTGTCCAAGATTAGGCAGTGCTACCAACCTGCTGCTCCTGCAACACATAGGTACCAAAATCCAGTACCATACCAGCAGTGCCTTCTGCTCAAAGACTGTTACCTCCATCAATAAAAGGTTGCAAGCATCTCTCCATACTTTAGCTGTTGGCAGATTATTACCTGCAGGACTAAAGCTTTGCAAGCATGTACATCTATATGTTTATTTATGTTAATAAACAATGGTGCTGTGCACAGCACTGACTCTCTGGCTGGTTTTGCCTTGTTTTTTGTGGCAGTGGCTCCGTTGAAGCTTGTGTTTTCTGAGCACAGAGAATTAATCCAGCTGCTTTCCTACGGCAGGCCTTAGATAGTTTCTGATTCATGCGAATTACGTTTACCCTGTGCTTTGGCAAGACTGAACTCAAGCTGATCAGCTCTCTTACGTGACATCCCCACATCCAGTTTTGACATGCCTCTCTGGAGCACACACCTCAACCCACCCTTCTGTGTCGTAAGATGTCCCAAAGCTCTCCAGCAGTGTAATGACACTGACACCCTTACTTGCCACAACTCTATTACATTTTGAGCCAAGGTCACCATGTAGATGTAACGTAAGGACAGAGTGAGCCAAGGAACGGTTTGACTCCTTCCTTGGTCAACTCTCCCCTTCCTTGATTATCTCTCCCTTTACAGGTCCACAACCAAAAGCAGGAAGGCTATTCTAGGTTACTCATGGGTGTTAACTTCAGAAACTTGTATCTCATATACTCCAGATGCAGATGACAAACACCAGATGCAGATGGACTGCCTGGTTTCCTGGGGAGCCCTGGAAGAAGCCCTGGTATCCTGTAGAGTCCTTCTTTGACTGTGGAGCAGATGAAGTTCAACACATAATGGAGATCTCTGGAGATTCACTGTTGCCACACTTTTCAAAAGCAGATAAAACATCAAACTTACTGAAGCTTGCTCTTTTTTTTAATCCAGCTGACTTAGTAGTGCCTCTAAAAATTGAGGTTTTCCCACCTTTCTGGGCCTCTCTTTCAGTGTTTCACCACTGTCAGTGAGAAGCATTTTTAATTCCTTTGCTGCAACTTGTGCTTTTCACCCTTTGCTGTGCACTGTCAAAGGATTCTCAATCTGCAGCTATTCATTAGGAAGTTGAAAAACAACAGTTAGATGGCTCCTGAAAGTTCTAATTTCCAGGCTAAGGCCACACACCTTTTCATGTACCATGTCCTTGAATGTCTCTGGCTCCTCATATACTATATTCTCACTCTCTTTAAATATCTTTCTGACCCTTCCCCAGATTTCATTCAATTTGTCAGTCAGTCTTGTACTAGGAGGCCAGAAGTGCAAGTAAGATTTGAAATGTGGTCTCAAAAGTGCATAAAAGAAAGAATAATCTCTTACTCCAACCTATTGGCTACAGTGCTGTGATACAGCCCAGTGAACTCTTAGATTTTATCCGTAGATGAAGGCCACAGTTTTTGGCTCACATTCAACTCCTTGCTTTTCAGTTTCTTTCCTGTTAGGCTGCTCTGCAGGTGGACAGCTCTCCACAGCCTGAAATGTTGTGTGTCTTACACAAGTGCGTGGGACTTTACCTTTGCACATTGTGGACAGCTGCCCCAAGATGAGAGAGCTGCTTTCCAGCAGCCACATTTTCTGGTAGATGCTGAGGGTAATCAGCAATGGATAAGGTGTGAGGACAGAGCCCTACCCTTTAGAATAGGAACAGGAGACATCTGGTTCAAGACGTGCTGAAGAGTTCATTCTAGGGAATGTATGGGACACATACTTGAGCTAATCCCATATCCTTACACGAAGCCATTTGGATTCAGTCAGATTTGACCAAGTTGCAAAACAACACATGGGAGAGCTGAGACTCAACAGAAGCCTGAACTGATGTGACAACAAAAGAAGTAGGCTTAAAAACCCCAAAATGCTACTGCTGCCTCTCAGTCACTGAGGCAATCAGCAGTAACTTCCCAACAGCCCCTTTGCTTCTCCTGGATTCTCTGCAGCGTTCCAGACACGCATCCCAGCAGCACAAACCAGATGTGTCCTTTTACTTGAGCAGTAAAAAAATAGTATTGCAGGCTTCTTGTTGAAGCCCACTGAGGATGCATCCTACTTTTTATGAGCTTTGATGCTTCTATTCCCAGTAAGTTTCATATTTACTGAAAAATCACTTACTGTTATGACTGGACAAAATTAAATATGATTTACTTGATATAGATTTGGGTATTCTGGTTCTTGAACAGTACTGAGTAACTTATGCATTTACTGTATATTCATTGTGATTGAGAAAAAGCATTCTTACACTTTTAAGATGAATTCAAATACCTTTGAGACACTTCCTTCCAGAGCTCAAAGAATTCAGAGAAATGAGAAATAATTACCTACACTGATCAGCTCTCAAAATTTTGGTGCACTTTTTAATCTCTAATTATTATTACAGCTAATGGGTTTCTACAGAGTCTGACACTGCAGGTCTCTGTTGACTAAAACAAGAACTGAAAGTGTCATTTGTTTTCCTCCTCCTTGAGCATCTGCATGCTTCCTGTCTAAGGGCTTGTTTTCACTACTGAGGAAAATTCTACTTTCTCCCTCTAGGAAAAAAAACCCAAGTCTTCCCAGGTCAGCTCTGATTTTTGTGAATTTCACTTATGATAAATCCTGAATATTGTCCTTCTGCATTAAAAAATGTAAGAACAAGGGGGTGGGGAAAGGTAGAAAAAGAAAGATGTAATTCTGGCATCCCAGCAAACCTTAGAATATGTTGTTAATAATTTCTCAGCTTATCAGAATCAATGAAACCCGACTTTTATTAATGTATACTCTTAAATTTTGCTTCAATAACCAGTGTTATGTTCAAATGTTAGAAAACACATATTTCTTGTATTGTTCAAAATTAGGACTTGAACCAATTTCCATATTCAGTATCCAACAAGCTATGAATGTGTTACAGAATTTTCATCTAAAACCTCACTTTGTCCATAACTATATTTTAGTCCTACCACTGCTCCATTGTGCAGTATTTGTCCTTTTGTAGCTTAGAATATGCAAATTTCCTGTGATCTGAAAAGATCATAGAAACATCATTGATGTGAGTCTTATAGATGTATAATTAAGGAATAATTGAACTAATTGAAAACATGTTGCATATCTAGATCAGCAGACAGTCCCTAACCATTTCTCACTGCTAGACTTGGAGAGGCATCACAGTACTCCCAGTCACTGAATCTTAATAGTGTTCCTACCCACTGTGAGCTCATTGCAGGGTTGGATTCTCAGCTGGCAAATCTTGCAAGAAAAGAAAAGAAATTACCCCTTTAATATGTGTTCTCAGAATTGTAGAAGAGTGGTGAAAAAAAGTCATCCTTTGTATTTAAAGACAGGTGATCAAGGTTTTGGTTATCATGCAAAGTTTATTAAACCAATATGTGAATTTTCTCCAGGTTGATCTCAACTAATTTATGTACATGTGTGCAATTTCAGTAGTTGTTCAAGACAAGTTGAAGTGTTCCTGGAAAACTGCTGTACAAAGAGATGATTTCTTCCTGATAAAGGATTTTTTACCAATCTATTTCATTTTAGAAAAGGATCCAAATGAAGTAATTGGATTTGACACAATGAAAGGATTTCTAAGTAGAACAGGTGAAAACATAACTGGAAACAATTAAACACTAATTATCTGCAGTCATCAACTGGTCACCAGCTGTTCTGAACCACATAAAGAACTACAAGGGAGCAGCATATGCTATGGAGAGAAGTATTAGTAAAGACTACAGCACTGTGAGGAGGTATGCAGAAGGTTCAATTCTAATCCAAGCCTGACCCTGTAAGTCTTCCTATGAGTAGCTGTACTCTCCAGATTCTCACAAAGTAGAATAGAATGTCACAAGTTGGAAAGAACCCACAAGGATCATTGGGACATAGTGCTGAATCTTCTCTGTTTCACCAGGGTGCAATCACTGTGAGCTGCTAAGTTTAGAAGCACCTATTCCTGTTTTACTGCAGTCATGGCTTCAGTGGAATTGCTCGCACCAACAAGCTGCTAAACTTAGTCTTCCTTGTTGGGCCTGTGTTTGTGCTCGGCTGAGGAACAGAACCAGCAAACTGGTGGGGCTGTGAGTAGGGACTTTTTGTATTTGTTTGGTTTTTTTCACACTGGCATTAGAATGAAACCATTTCCAAGTGCTTTCTCAGTTCTTTTGTCTGGTTGCCTTTTATCCCACATTAATTAATGTAATTGCTACAATTTCATAGTCCAGTGGAAACTAACTAATGATACTGGAGCTGAGTGTTCTGTTTCTGCAATAAATCAAGAAAGCAGTTGGTATAATACTGCCTTCCACTTCTTCCCAACACATCAAATTAAAGAAGATAAATATTTCTTTTTCATGGCTTAGGGTCTGGTGGTTAGATCAGTCCTCCATGACTTCAAGGGGAGGGTCGATACAGTGCTTACTTCTGCTTGGGGGAAGTTCAGATCAAAAACTTCAGCTCTTTCAGAGAATATTCAGTGCTCTGGTCTTGGGAGGAACAATCTCTGCAGCTCCCATTGAATCTGTTCCTCAGTGTAAAAATTCGCACGAGATTCATGGTGCCAAAAAACAGAAGAGAGGAAGGGATATAAATAAGTAGCTAGGAAAACTGCCCACAGTACAGCTGGCCTTCTGCAGTAGTAAGTCTAGTTTTTGTTTAAAAGGAAACAAACCAACATACTATCCCTGCAACAAAGACTGGCTAGGCTGCACATGATTAGAGGAAACCTTAATGTTCTGCATCTCCAGAGGTGGCCTACATGATAGACCCCTGAAGGAGGTGGAAACCTGATCTTTGAAAATCAACCCTTCCCACCAGAAGATCACCATTGTTTGAAATGACAAAGAGCTTGTCCCAGCAATACCTGGGAAGAGGATCTGCTGGTGCTGCTGCCTCACCTCTCATGTGAGAGGCTCGGAGAGACCAGCCCATTACTATTAGTGCTTTCCCAAACTGAAGCAAACAAGGAACGGCAGAAATATATGAAGTGTTTTTTTGTAAAGGGCTTTTGGAACAGCAGCCCTGCCTGGTCACTGCTAGTTAAAATGATAATTTGAGGCGAAATAAAGTTAAAAGATCTGTAAACATCAGCAGGTATCAGGAAAAAAAAAAAAAGAGGGGGAAATCTGATTACTTATCATACTTTCTTAAGTCCATAGATGTGTAATGACATGTCCATGGTCTACAGCGGGACTTATTAACAAAACTCTGAAATATTTTTAGTTTTTTTCCCTGCTTTCTTACAGAATAAAGAAAAGTGGGGGGACACAGATGAGACTAAACTTAAGAAGTCACAGGGAAGGGAGTTGCTTCTTCAAAATCAAAACAAATTTCTAGATATTTTCAAGAAAAACAACCTGACTCTTCTTTAAACATAAAGATTATAGTGGGAAAATGGCCTTTATACCCTAAGGCCCACAGTATGACAAGACTCCAGCACTATCTACCCAAATTGTCAATGCTGCAAGCAGACATGGCTTGTATGCAATATATTCAGTCAAGATGATGTCATGCACAGTTTTATATTTGAATTCTTTTTGCTGTACAATGGACTATTTTTTCAAGGCACAAAAGGTTAAATTAACTGAAATGTTATTGGGTAGAGTTGAGAACATGTATATATTCCACTCAAAGGTAAACTCTGAACCTGATTTTCAGTCAAGAGCACCTCTGAAGTGAGGCTTGCCTAGAGATGTAATGTTTGCCATTCTTTTTCAAGTCAAAAAGCTTGTGATTTTGTAGAGGGAAAAACAAGACTTGCCATGTATTTGATTTTGTATTTTTATAAGCTGGCACCTACCTTAGGTATGAAGAGTTGTATTCCTTGTTCTGAATACTGATATTCAGGTTAGAGTTAAGCCCTCCAGAGTGGTAGATTTCCCTACAGCAATCTGTAGGGAAACACCTGAAGTCAGCAGGCTGAGGTGTTTGGTGCTAGCCCCTTATGGAACAGTAAAGATGAGGAATCAGCCCCTTCTACATGCTGCTGTTCACCATGAGTCCATAAGCTGTGGTCCTTTGCTTTTCCTGTGAAATGCTGCTGGTTCTATTCTCATTGATGCCATGGGTTGTAAAAGTGCCCAGATATTGGCAGACAACCATGTCAGTTCTTCCTCAGCCTAAAGTCAAGAAAATCCCCCACCTCCACAGAAAGTACTTACATGTCCAGCCTATGAAGTGTTTGGGAGAAGAAAAGAAGGATGGCTGAGGAATGTAGAAAACATTGCACACCCTGAATAATCTAACCAGATGATCCACACTCTGCTCAGTGTGGATTTAAAAGGCAGAATGGGATTTTTATCCTATGTAGGGGGCCCCCATCCATTCCCGCCAAGGAATCAGGCAGATTTAGTTAAAAAAGAGTTCACCCTAAATATGTTTGGATTGTGTTATAATCTTAAAAAGTAAACAAAATAAAAAATTCAAGATGTGATGTGTTGAGAGGGAATGAAGAAAAGTGAGCACAGTGTTTTTTAAATTAAAAAAGACAGTGAAGAAAGAGCCACAAGATAAAATCCAGGGAGGACCCTGGCACTCACAAGAAAAACAGGCTTTCTTTCTTGTAGGAAGAACTTCAGTCACTGGGCTATACTATGTGGCATAACTGACAGCTCCCTCTTTCCATCTAATGACTTCTAAATTATTGTACACACATGCAGCTACTTCTAGGAAGAGTGTCTTACCTCCCATTATTCTGAATAAATTCTTCACACCTTCAGGAAGAAGGAAGACACGGATGCTGAACCCTCCTTTAGCTGAATCCAGGTCACCTAATTAAAAATATCAGTAGAGAGCAAGAATATTTCTCCCTCAGGTCTCGCACTTCCCAATCAAAGAATCCTATATAAAGAATAGCAGCAGCAATTGCTTTTTATGCAGTCTACTACAACTGGTGTGTCGTTAGGTATGCTTTGATAGCATCTTCAGATCTAAGCCCTAGAGAACTGTGGCAGGATGGAAGGAATTGAGAAATGCCTGATTTTGGATTTTGGTTTGATTTTAACAAGAATTAAGAACTGAGCTGTTCTGTTCTCTCAAGGTAAGGAATTCAGAACCCTTGGTGTCTCACTGCTTAAGAAACACAAGTAAAGCAGTTAGGGATCTAAGATGTTTCCTGGGATATGTAAAAGGAGTTTTCAGACACACTATTTTAGGTCTAACTAACTGCTCAAATTTCTTTAAGTCCTATTTATCACAGTTACAGTGCGTGTTCTTTACACTCTCCTACCAATACGGATCCATATTAAGTGAAAGGTAATGCACACAGGGGAGGTTAACTTGTAAAATTTATGCTGTTGATGGTCCTTCTTGAACTGATACCTTGCCAAGGCTGACCTACAACAGAGGCTAAATGGAGTTAAAGAATAAAGTAGGTATTTATGAAAAGGTTTCAATTGATACACTTTGGGTAGCACAAGAGCCCAGACAGGGCTACTTCCCAGATGAACCCAAAATGGCCACAAAAAATGGATGACTGGTCATGGGGTCTCACACTTTTATATGTTCTGGTCCATTAGAATATTGGAGTTAATTGTCCAGATATAACTATAGCTTATGAAGGTCCATCCTTATTGTTTTTCTCTCTTCAATCCACGTTGTTTATGCTCTTGGGCCTGAAATTTGGATCATTTGTCCTTGGTCCCCAGCTAGGAAAGGAACTATTTTGTCTAGCTACTCTGGGAAGAGAGCTTACCACCCCTTAATATGAAGTTCAGAACTACACACTAAAGAAGTACAGAATCTGAAAAATATGAAAGATAAAACCTAAGGCATCAGAAGGATTTATCACTCAGTAGTTACACATTCAAAAGAGTATTTGTATTGACTTTCATGATGTGTCATACTGAACTAAATCAAACTGGTTTCACTTAAATTTATTCTTCTTTCATCAAATAAAATTTGCTTACTTAAACTTCCCTTTGTGTATTGGCCTTTTGAGAACAGGAACTTCTCTTTGAATGACAACAAACCAAATCACTTTATCTGAAGTTTATTGATATGGATATTAGGAAAAACTGCTTCACAAAAAAGGAGGTCAAGCTTTGGAACAGGCTGCCCACAGTAGTTGGTTCACCATCCCTGGGTATTTAAGAAACCAGTAGGTGTGGGGCTTGAGGGCGTTGTTTAGTGGTGAATTTCGCAGTCTTGGGAAACCATTGGACTTTACTATCTTGTGAATATTTTCAAACTTAAATGACTCTATCATTCTATGATACCACGACTTATTCTGCTTCCAAAACACCTGTTTCTTCTAATATACAATGTGGAAGCTGGTAGTAAGGAAATGATGGACCTTCCTTGTTATGCTCATCTATTCTGTTTTGTAAATTCTGCATAGATACAGAAACATTTCCATCTGCTTTAGGGGGTTCCATTATCAGTCACATATGTGCTGAGAAATACTTCTGTTTTAGCACTAGACCAGATCAGATAATTCACAGTGAATAATTTATTTGAACAAATTTAGACTTTCCTTTGTTTGTTAGTTGTTCAGGAGTTGGTTTTGATATTCTTGAATTTAATCATTTTTCAAAAGCATTTGCTTGATAACTTCTATGAATAACTTAATGAGAAAAGTTTTGCTTGTGGACTGTGGGGCCAATTTGACATGAATACTAAGAGTTTGGTGCTGTTGCTCAGGTTTTTTAGACCCCAAGGCAATATAACATTTTTCAACTTCTTGACTGTATGAATAAATTTAAGCTGTTATATGTGAATACTTACATGTAAAGGTTCAAAATTTGCTTTTCATAACAAGTAGTAGTCAGCACAGTAGTGCTGCAACTGTGTACATCCCTAAAGTAAATATTTAATTTCCATACTTCCAATAATGCAAAGAGGATATTCCCTTCCACACGATTTAATTTTTGCACAAGTGAGTCTAGATAAAGGGGTATATTTAGGTGGCCAGCCTGTATTTGCTGGATGTCTGCTCTTTGACACCATAACTGGAAGAAAAAAACAAACAAGAGTACTACTGCTTTTAGAAAATAAGCTATTATTCTGACAATTAAAAAAAATTCTTTCTTCTATCTTCATTGCCAGCTTTCTATTTCAAAATAACCTTAATCTTTTGTCTGTGAAAAGTTAAATATTTGACAACAAAACATCTTGAACACTGGCTTCTTATTGGAAAATTGGAACACTTTAATATGAAATACACAATATTTTTTTGAAATTTATGAATTACAGTATAAAACATAGGCAGCAAATATTAAAAATGTATGTTCATAGGAATCTTCAGAATTCAGAGTCTGATAAATCAAATGGAATAATTCAACGATAGGATGGTTTATCTGTATTTTGAAGCAGATTAAGCTAATTTCTCTTTCTTTTAGTAAAAGTTACAGAGGCTTTATCTGTAATTAGATGCACTAAATATTTCTGAGACATTCAATACAGAAAAATAAGCAGAAAAAGTGCAGTTGTTCTATGATTTTTAATGTTGTTTAAAGCACGGAAATCATGAACTTATTTTGAATTTTTGTTCATCATGGCACTTGCACAAGATTGATTTATTTATCTCCCTTTATATTCCTTTGGAAATGTCATTCATGTAGCACCAAAATGCTATGTTTTAGTTAGGCTGCTGCAAATTCGACACGTAACTGACAGATGATGTCTAAGCATTATGTAGGGCTATTAAAGATGACATAGAACGCACGAATATATCAGTACACGAGGGAGAACGCTGGTGAGATTTTGGGAGAAATCTAACATCACTGGCTGAAAGTCACAAGTGGAGTTATGTGAATTAAATAAAGGAGAGAAAATACATCAGCAGCAAGACAAAAATCAAAACTATGAGGCAGTTATATCAGGTCTAGAGTAATAAAATAAAATGGGAAAAAAACCCAAAAACACAAATTCAGGAAACAAATATGGATAGAGTGGAGTATAACAACCTATTTCACATGCTTGTGCACACAGGTTTCTATTTGTCTTGTACTTCAGACCCCTAGAAATTTTCATGGAAAGTGCAGAACCCTACATAAGAAATTTAAATCCTTTAGTACTGTGCTGTTAGTTTTAATTAAGTATATGTGTAACACCTCTTAAAAATAATCCACCAATCCTTTTCCTTCTCCCAGGGTTTCACAAATGGAAGTGAAAATTATATGCCCTAATTACAGGAAGACACAGATTTTTTAAAAGACACAATTATCCCAGTCCTTATTGTAGAGTTTGACCAAATAAGTAGAAATAAACAGACAATAACAGGGCTAGGGGATACAAAAAGAGATCCAATGTCTGAATGTGACTAGAACTAGGTGTAAAACAAAGTAAAAATTATCTAGCTGGTAGTTCATATACATTACTACTTTCCTAACTGACTAAAAGTTGTACAAGAGCATGAAACATGGGACAAAATATACGTTTGATGTTAAATCATTTATCTCACATTTGTATTCCTGAATTTTGTATTTGGTTTATCTGTGTTGCAGAAAGGTGTGTCCTCACTTGTGCTTTCTGTTGGAATGAAGGAACAGTTTGCTCCAGAGACTTCTCCTGCTGATAGACATGGACATGACAACACCTGCACTGGTGCCTCCTGGTCTAGCCTGCACCAGTAAGATTTCCATTGCCATGAGCTCCCTGTCCTCATTTAAATGGTGTCTTTTCAAGGACTTTGCAAAGAGCTTACATTGAGGACAGTGTTCTGCAGTAATGATGGATATGACTGAGAGCACTATGAGAGAAAAGAGGATGGTGATAAGCACTGTACTGAACCATGTGCAACAAAAATGTTAATCTCTCAAGTAGGTTTTGTTCATATTTTGCCCTATAGTTTGAAGGTTAACATAACTTCAAATAATACTTGCTTGAATTTTTGTCTTCTGAACTCATCTACTTGGTTTTGCATTGTCCCATTTTGTTTTGCTTTTAGCTTTAAGTTCTTTCCTCTCTCCCTTCTCAACTTGTTCTGCTTTTCTTTCTCTTGTGACACCACAGTGGCAGCACAGTAAAGCCCCACAGAGTTCTTATTTCTTCAATTCAATTTGACTCTCACATATTGCTCTGTCTCTTCCTGAAATTGTATTGCCATTTCCAGAAATGACATGGCAATACTTCACTTGAGTCACTTGCCATTTTAAGTGGACCTTCTTGTATTTGCATTAATGATATGAAACAATGCCTAATGGAACTACAGTGTGGAGAAAGGTGAAATTAAATTAGTGTAGCTTATTTTCTGCTGTGCACTGAATTGGCAGAGAAAATAAAATTGTGGATTGCTATAGCATTTACAAAAATCCTGAGGAATCATTCCTAAAACTATCGTCAAAATCTGTGCATGCTGATAAACAAACAACAGATATAAAGTTACTCTGTTTGTCTCTGAGGAAAAGATGAAATTGGTGCGGGGTGTTGGCCCTGTCTGGACACCAGGTCCAAAGCTGCTCTACCCTCTTCTTAGCTGGGTATGGGAGATAAAATATAACAAAAGGCTCATGGGTCAAGATAAGGGCAGAGAGAGATAATTCACCAGTTACCAACACAGGCAAAAGACATTTGACTTGGGGAAATTAGTTTAATTAATTGCCAATCATATTAGAATAGGGTAATGAGAAATAAAACCCAAATCTTACAAAACACTTGTCCTCTTCTCTTGCTTCCCTTTTTCCTGGGCTTGACTTCACCCCTAATTTTCTCTACATCCTTCCCCCTACCAACACAGGGGATCAGGAAAAGTAGGCTGTGGTCAATTCATCACAAGTTTCTACTTTTCCTTCCTGCTCAGAGGGAGGACTTCTCACACTCCTCCCCTGCTCTGGTATGGATCCCATGGGACTCAGCCCTCCATGAACTTCTCCAGTGTGAGTCCTGCCCATGGGCTGCAGTTCCTCACAAAGTGTGCCAGCACTGGGCCCCTTCCACAGGGCACAGCAGGTGGCTCCATCATGGTCCCCGACAGGGTCACAAGTCCTGCCAGCAGACCTGCTCCAGTGTGAGCTCTTCTCTCCATGGGGCCATAAGCCCTGCCAGAGCCTGTTCCAGTGTAGGCTTCCCATGGGATCACAGCCTCCTTTGGACATCTTACCTACTCCAGTGTGGGTCCTCCAGGGGCACAGCTGCCTCACCATGGTCTTCAGTATGGTCTGCAGGGCAATCTCTCCTCTGATGCCTGAAGCACCTCCTTCCCCTCCTTCCTTATTGACCTTGGTGTCTGCAGGGCTGTTTCTATCAGCCTCTTTGGCTGTTATTGCACAATGTTTTCCCTCCTTTTTAACTACATTATTCCAGAGACACTGTCACTGAATGGTTTGACCTAGGCCAGAGTCGGGTCTGCCTTGGAGCCAGCTGACTGTTGAATGTGGAGGAAGCTTCTGGCAGTGTCTTATAGAAGAAACCCTGTAGCCCTCACCATACAAAACCTTGCCACGCAAATGCAACACAGTTGGTGAAAGGCATAAAAAATCTGCATGCAAAGATTCAAAACTATTTTGCAGTTTTCTCAAAACACGGCTAGTTTTCTTGGTCTTTAGCAAACAACATATGAACTTTTGAAGAAGTCTGACTAAGCCCTTTTGCAACGTTTTAAAAATTTCAAAAATTGGTGTATTGAAATAAAATACAAACAAACAGGAAACCCCATCAACTGTCTGTGATTCACATTTCTGAGCAGACAGCAGCATTGCACAATAGCTTGAGACTGGAAACAAGAAGGCTCCTACATCCAGATGAAACTTCATGGGGATTTCAGGCAGAATATAATTATTTCATATAATTATATTATATACGAATAGAATATAATTATGCAAAGTTGGAATTTTGTCAGGACACTGTGGTGAGCACCTATGCTTTGTGAAAAAGCTTATGGGGATTTTTAATTACAATAAGTGGTCAGAATCTTAGTTTGATGTCTCAGCCAAGAGATGAATTGATACTGAACTACCAGACTCTCAGTACATGCCTGGGTAGTATGAAAATAACAGAACCATTAGACAGCTTGACTCACCTTGTAGTGATGGCAGAATGGGCTGTATCTGAAATCTGGAACAACGATTAAAAAATACTGTTGCTCTTCTACAGAAGAACAGTGATTATAAGGGATGTAACTCTGTATTCAAGATTCTTTCATTCTGGGGAAAGATATGCATCTGCTAAACATGCAGATATGTTATCTGTTCACTTCAGAAACACTTAAACAACTGAGCATCTCTCCTTAAAAATTACCACAGAATGGAATAACTTTTACGAAGTTATCATGCTGTGGAATGAGTCTTATGATATGAACTCATTATGAGTTGTAGAGCCTTCACTCAGCAGAGTGAATATTACACTGGATAGCTGAATACCCAAAAGTTTCTTAACTGGTTCAGTCCTATCTGTGTAATCTATCTATCTTCTCATGTCACACCCAGCTCTACTGTATCTGAATATCTTCCAAGTCTCTCTGGGGCAACAATTTTTTTCATTATTTTTGGTAATATAATATAAACCTTAGGCTAAAGTATCATTGTTTTATTGCTACCCCTGAGATATTTTTGTCAGATGTTAATTCATAATGTAGCAAAGTTCTTTCCAAAGAACAGAAACTAGAGTTTATACTTTGGGAAAATGGATTTGAAATGCCCATTAGTAGCTTTTTAACCTTTTTATATGAGTTGTGTTAGACATTTCTAAAAACATTTTAAAATATTGCTAGGAGTCCTACTTTCAGAATTTCTAGCAGGTTTTTATTTCTTTTTTTTTTTTACTTGGGGCTGCTTACATCTTGACTGAGATCCTGGACTGAGCAAAGGGTATCTGATTCAAAGTTCAGACTGAGACTATTCAGACTTTAAGGTCCCATTTTGGTAGCTTTCCTATGAGTTTGCATTAAGTTTGTAAAGCCATGGTAATTGACTCTCAGATTAAAGCACACACTGAGTGATGCCTGGATAGGATTATGAGTTGAGGTGCCTTGTATATTTTTTTGAAATGCTGGAAGAAAGAAAAAGTGAATTGCTGCCCCATTTTTGTGTAGCTACATACACAGATGCATATAACAGGCAATAAAACGCGTTTGTCTATAGGCTCTCAACATGAGGCAACCTGATTGCCAGAAACTTTAACTCATGCAAAAATATGGTCCATATACAAAAAGTCAACTTAACTTTAGCAGAGCTGCTACTGGCTTCACTGTAATTAAGTGCTAATCGTAGGGGTGTGCTGTTTTGCAAGGCAGTAAACTGGTTTCCTGAGAGGATAAACTTGGAGGTCAAAGGCCGGGGAGTTGGCTCCGTCGGGGACCAGGATCGCTGCCGAGAAAAGCAGCACACCTGTCCTGTTATTGTGATTATGAGACAAATGTGAATAAGGCCAGTAAAACAAAGTAACCTGAAAGTCTGGAAAATTTACTGCCATAATTGTTCAGAGTGGCATATCGTGCACACTGTGAGCAGGGAGCCGGGCTGTGCCGGGTCCCACAGGACAGGCTCAGCTCTCCAGCATGGAACACATGAAGGAGAGCTCCCACAGGGCTCTGGGGCCATTGCCCCTCGGCACCATCTCGGGAAAGCTGCTCCAACTATATAGGGTTACATTTTCCAAGCTATGAAATGACGATGTTATTTAGTAAACTTCACAGAGGGGTTTCCAAGTGCAAATAACAAATTACATACAGCTCTTCAGTATAATAGAATGGAAAGTTTAATCTGTAGTAAATAAAAATAGCAGCTGTTCCACGTTTCAGTACTGTGCAATACTGTGAGTAGGAATTGCAAGAATAGATTCAATAAAAAAGCCATAAAGTTTCATGAAAAAGGTGGGAAAAAACCCTTTGAGAGTAAGTTAAAACAACCGTACTTTATTAAGGACTAGGAAAGAGAGGGAAGGAGAGAGTTTCTGTGCTTTTACCATCAGAACAGCACATTTATCAGTAAGTAATTGGAGTGTTAGTAAGCAGTGGGAGGGAACATCCACCCCAGCATAAAAAGCTGGGACCTGACACAGGGAAAATTATGCGCCTATTGTTTCTGCATCATGGATTCCAAATATATGAGGCTCATTTCTATGGCAGATAGACTCAGATAGATATAGTTTCAAAACCAATTTTTTGATCCATAGAGAATTTTATATTAGCAAAAAAGAAGTAGCTCTTCCCCAAACACCAGAACAAAAGGGAGAAAAGCTCTGAACCCAAGAGCTGAAATTTCTGCACAACTATATTAACATTTAAAACACTCCTGGCATATGGAGAAATGAGCTTGTCAAATTTCCTGTCATAGGAATAAGTGAAACAAAGAATTCAGTTATTTTACAAAGGCTGATATGCTTCTAATCATAAGCAAAAATATGTATATGTATATAACTTCAGATGCAGACATTTGCTCCAGCAGTCGATACTGTTAAAACCTTTAGAGAGACATCTGGAGAAATAAAAAATATGGACTGGTTTGGGGTCTAAATGAAAGTAGTTCTCTCCCATTAGCCCTTGAACTCATCGCAGGGCACCTCACAAACCTGGGCAGCATTTTCACACCTCTATGGCACAGAGATCTGCACCCAGCCATCAAGAAGGTCAGAGAGAAGACCCCTCCTGTCTGCACAGCTTAGTAAAACAATTATATTTCCCCTCCCTGCTACACTGGAAAATCTGATACCAATGGTATTAATGAAATGATATCATAGAAGTTGTATTTATGGTCTGATCCCACCTCACAGTCCCTGTGCTTTACATAAATGATGACTGTCACCTTGCAGTGCTCATCCTGTGTGTGTTCAAGATGATGAGATGATTGTGTTTCTTATATGTTTGGTATGAATCTTACAAGTGTATGTAAGTTCCTGACAAAGAGATTAAAGACGATGGCAGTAGGCTATTCTCACTTGTGCCCACAGACCAGACAAAGTCAGGGGGCAGAAATGGCAATAAAATAAATTCCATTTCAACATAACATACTTTTTTTCTCTGAGTGGTCAATAGGACAGAAATAAAAGCACCTGGAATGTCAAGGATATTTTGAAGAACCTTGGAGATAGATGTTCAAAACCTGACTAGATGTGTCCCTGAGCTCCCTGCTCCCACTGACCCTGCTCTGCACTGTGGGGTTGGACAAGACCATCACTAGGCCTGCCTTCCTTCTTCAACTGTTCTGTGACTCTTCCAAAACAACCATCAACCTTACAACCAGCATGATGATCCTTCTGTTTGAGTAATCTACCTGTACTTTTATTGATGAGGAAAACAAACTGTATGACTTTCACATCCCCTAGACAGAATATATGTATTAATGGAAGACAGTGAATTGTTTTGTAATTAGACCTGTATTTTAAAATACCCATGTTGCTGGATTTTTGATGGTGCAGAACTAATTTTTGCACAGTGACTCTCCAGTCACATTTATCACTGCTGCAATAATGTATGGTTTCGATCGAGAGATCTTTTATTTTTAGATACTCAAGGATATTGCAGATGCACAATGCAGTTAGACATATTTCATACAACCGTAGAAATTCACACTGGAAAAGACCTTAATCCCAAAGTAAATTAGCCTAATCTGTCAGATGAAGATCTTCAGAATCTCCAAATGGAGACTCCAAGACTTACCCAGACAATCTGCTACTGTACTTGGAGGAAGCTTTCCCTCACAGCAATAGTCAATCCCTCTTCCTGTGATTATTTTATCTATCCTGTCCATGAAAAATAGGCTCTTTTCAACAGCCTTTTATGTATTTGAAAGGTTGATGTCTCTTTTCTTGACTGAACAAGGCCATGTTTTCTAGATTTGTGATTACTCTCACTGACTCTCACCTGGACTCCTTCCAGTTAGTCCACATCTTTCCTTAATTTATACAAATCGCATAAGAGAAAGGTATGGCTTTATAGATGGCGTTCCTGCACACACAAGGGTTTTTGGGAGTTGGGGGAACAAACCAGAAACACTGTTGGCTTTTGGAACATAACCAAGCTTCAAAAATATTGCAAAAAAATGTCTTAAAGGGGGAAAAACAGTCATAAAATATCCTAAAGGTCTCTAATCCTTGTTCCCAGAGGAACTGCTAGTGGTTTAGGACGCTACTACTTTTCTGCCAGAGGTTTTTGCCTGAGTAGCAGTGTTGGACATATTCAGAGAAATTAAGTCAGATCAAGATGCATTTCTAGTTTAACTTGTTGCATAAGACCCCTGCATCAAGCCCAAGAGTCCCTGTTTGAATGAAGCATATTTTAGAAAGACAGCCAATCTTGATTTAAGGACTGCCAACGATAAGGGATATACCAGATCCCTGTGCAAATTATTCCAGTGGTTAATTGCACAGCCTAATTTCTATTTTGAATTTGTTCAGCTACAGCTTCCAGTCATTGGACATTGTTATGCTTTTGTTTACTAAACAAAAGATCCCTCTACTATCAAAAATATTTCTTCAGCTGCTCACTGTAATGCAGCTGTCTCAGATGTTGGTTCACCTCTTTTTTAATGTTTCTAATTTTTACATTTTATTTAGCATGTTTAGAACTTGCTTCTTTATTTGGGATATTGGGGTTCAGTAATCATCTAGTGGCACATACATAGGAAAGTACCTACAAGAGCCCAAACTTTTGAAGCTATTTCAGAGTGTTTCAGATCAATCCTTTATCACTTGGGACCCACTGTATGTGGATTTCTTCAATCTTGTGCAGACTGTCCCTTGTACCATCTTCCCCTTTCATCCAGAAGTAAAGCAAGATGGAAGTTTGAGCAAGCAATGACTTTATAGCTCAAAGTTCCACATTTAATGGGTGACTGAAGCAACTTAGTCTGTGACTTAAGAAGGTGTTCTTGAATTATTTAGTTGCTTCTTAAAGTGATATTTTTCAATTTAAGTGTCTTGAAAATTGTCCATATGGTCTTAGCCATAAAAACAGGTGGACAGAACTGCAGCCACCTGTCCCCACAGTGGTGTGGGGAGGTCCTGTTCAGAATCTGCATCTACAGTTCTTCATACAGTAGCGGTACGGAGTCATGTCTTCTCCATGAGATTGTTTTGTGTCTGGTTTCCCTAGAACTCTGAGCATAAACAGAAGATGTAGGCCTTTTGTCAGCTGAGAATTTCTTGAGATTTGGCAGATTATACAAGTAGGTACTGCACATGTGCAGATTGACTCAAACATGGGTGTGCAGTAAGATGGTTTTATCCTGTGTATTTTGAATTTAACAGCTCAGGCATTGGAAGTGTGATATTTACCAGATGTATCCAGTCCCTGCATGTGTGTTGTAGAGTCAGTCTGCTGATGCAGAGTAAATGTGCCACATTTAGAATGTATCTTACAAGCTGCATATTCCTATAGACCATTAAGGTTACTCAAGTCCTGCACTGTATGTTTGCCCTGAGCACAGAAGGCATTGGCATTTTGCATATGGGGGTAACTCCCCCTTTGCGCTGTGGCAATCAAAACTCATAATTCATAAATTTCATTTTGTAGAAAATCCTTAAAGAACAAATAAGTATATCTTGCTTTGCGGTTTTAATTCAAACTGATTGATCTAAAATGTATTTTATCTCCAAGGTGCTATTGTCCTTCTGATTAATTTTTCAGAGTTTTAAGATAGCATCTTAGTGAAAACATGTAGTGTTAGCACTGAAGGTTTTTCTACCTCTAGGGTTTTTTTTTTACTTAGCTGTGCCTTTTCACTGTAAAATCAGAGGAAATATATTAATGTTGGCTAATTAACAAAACATTCCACAAGTCCTGAATTGTTTAATTCCACAAGTTCCAAGCTGTTGCACCCAAAACAGAATACAGACATTTAAATTGGTTATAAACACTTTCTCAGACACTTTTTATTGCTCTTTTACTGTTTGTAAGTGTTACAAGGCAAAGTGAGAAAAGTACGAGATAAGATCGCCTATTCCTTTTTTTGCTATTATCATTCTTTAAGGCTATGTTAGATAGCACTTCCTTCTAGCAAAGCAAAAAGAATGGGACCATCATTACAAATTTTATCGCATAAAACAAGGAAAGGAAGGAATCCAAGTACTGTCGAGAGTAGGCCATGGGGTGATAAGCATCTTCACTATCTGTGCCATACATCATTTGCCTACAAAATTGCTTTGATCTAATACACAGCCTTTGATCTAAATAAATTAGCCATCTTCCCTTCTCTTGAGGAGACGAAAGGTGAGACTGTATAGCCAGCTTTAGCGCAGGATGCTCTCTTAGCTTGGTTCACTTCCCATTTTGCTCCCAGAAGGTCCATGTGCGTGTGCTGATCCACTCTTACTCTGTTCTGGAGCAGCCAAATGTCTCCTCTGCAGAGAAGCAGACAGCTCACTCCAGGGTGTCCTCCAGGTGGGGTATTCAAGCAATGCTTAGTTTGGGTCCCCTGACTCTAACAGTGTAACACTCAAAAGTCTTTATTTGTGTCCTGCAACATCAGTCCTTGCCATCAAAACTGCCATGTGAATGGCTGCAGCAGAGCTTTGCCATCATTTCAGGTGCACAAAAATAAAAAAGCCCATACAATTAACAACTGTATTTCAAGACCAGTGGAGGATTAAAGCGTACCTTATAGTTCATCACCTAATAGTGTATGAGCCAACCAGAGAGACAGGACTCAGGATACTGCCTGAGTACTGCCTAAGGCAGCTGCCAGGAGCAGCAGTAGCCAACAACAATTACATCAAAACAATTCAGCAAAAAATTAAATCCACCCAAATATAAATGAGTGTACTTACATATTTATGTATGTGTGCACACATGTATGTGTGCATGTGTGCGTGAGAGAGAGAGAGAGTTCTGGAGTGGGTTGTCCCATTTAGAAGTTCTTCCTCCCTCGCCAGCTACAAGATTTGGAGCAGGACTCCACCCCTACGACACTGCACAGAGCTAATGCTTGTATTGATCTCATGACTAACAGCATGCTTTTTCCTTTTCTCTCCTACGCAGAGATTATGTAGTTTTGTAGCTGATAAATAGTTTGGTTTAGGTGAAAGAGTAAAAGCTTTCACTTTTTACATTTTCTAATCTATTTCTGGCCTCTTCCTGCCTTCTGACTCATAATGGCTGTTCACTCTTCTATAGTCTCTTCTAGTTGACGTCAAAGAGCAAAACAACAAATGCATTTGACTGCATGATAACACAATGGGTTGTTCCCAGGATATGTAACTCTATCTATTTAATTAAGTAGCAATTAATTTGAATATGTTCGTATATTGTCTCATCATGCAGGATTTGTAGGAGCCAGTGTATTACCCAGCTGCTAGTCATTCTCCAGTTCAAAGTGAATGGGAGATCACAGGACACAGATGTAGCTGAGAGTTTTAAACCAGATTTCAGACAGAAATAAACGTCTTTTAAGGAGAATTATCTCATTAGACTCTGAGAGTAAGCAAAAGGTTATTAGAGGTCACATACTGCCAAATTTTCTCATTTGAGGCTGCCTGTGTATATTGGCTTGTGTAGGGATTGCATCAGATAACAATTGGACATTCATAATCAGATGTCCTGGTGACATCCAAAGGTTCAAGTACAGAACCTAGAGTATGGACTGATTTAATTTCTACTGTCCTGTTGAACAGAAGGAGTATGATATTTTTTATTATATTTTTATATAAAACAGAAAGAAAAGCTTAACAGACATGAACAGGTTCTTACATGGAGCAGCTAATGAAATGTAGAAATAGTCATTTTGCTAAGCTCCATTGCTAAGTTTAACACTGTGTAAGCGAGCACAGTTGTTTGCTTACTTAGTTAACTTCATTATTCAGTATACCTTATGAACCCATGAACGTTTTCAGTTTTTCACTTAGGCATTGAAACCCATGCCCAAGTGACATTCTCACTGATGTCCAAAGTACTTTTGCAAAATAAAATATGTGGAAATTGGCAAGAGAAAAGGGAATAAATAGATTGGATTTTTTTTGAACGCTAAAAGGATGCAGGGTTTAATAAATTTTAGGTATATGTTTTATAGATTAAATCTTTATATACATTTTTGAAATGGTTTTCACTAATGAGCAGACTGCTTTTTGTACTAGGGATCCAATGGTAGTGCTAAAAGGTCTGATAAGATCTCATCTGAAATACTTTCACAGTTTTGAATACTCCTCTATCTAAAACAGAAATCAAAACTGAACATGGTGCAGGAGGAGTGTTTTCAGCCCTCTGGTCCTCCCTATTACTTACAATGATGACACTAAAAATGTTTTGTTTTAGTTCACCTAGTAAAGCAAAAATTGAAGAAAGAGCTATAAATAAATCAAAAGAGCAGACCTAGTAAAAGAATGTTTAGACTAAGAAACAAGTGCAAAAAAAAAAAACAACTGGCCATGAATAAACTAAGAATGGAAATTAGATTCAGATTGATCTTCAGATTAAAAGAGTAGTGAGGTTTTCATTGGCCTGTCCAGTAAGAGTGGTAGGACATGGCCAGGCCTCCCATTGTCCCCTGGCAAAATCCATGGGCAACACCAGCATCCCACTGCACTTCTTCCCCATTATCTAGCCCATGCACTCCTAAAACAGTGTGATTCAGGTTAGACTTTAGCTCTGAAAACACTGAAAATCTCGACACTTTCTTTGGTTATTCATAGATTACTTTTGTATAAACCATTACATCAATAACAAACTAGTACCTAAAACTTTGCATTTGTTTGCATTTATATAGATGTTGAAGTAGTTTACAGGTCTGGGGATTTTCTCTGTGTTGATCTCCAGTTAAAAGAATGCAATTTTGAATTATGCCTGTATACCCAATGGCATATCACCAAAATCTCCATCAAAATCTCTGGGTTTGGTGTGTTCACATCAAAATTAATGTATTACAAACTGTACAAACTGGAAGATATAATGCCAAATTTTAGGTTTTTTTCCAAACATGTTTGGTTTTCATATTCATAAAGACTTTATTATAGCCTGCTAAGTTTGCTCTGATTACCTTTTGTTCCTAACTCAGCTCAGATACCTTTAACATCTTTCAGGTCCAAACAATTACTATAAAACAGTCTGTCTCTGTTATAATCACAATGTTAAGCATATTTTTATGTTTAATATAAGGAAATTATGTGTTGAAAAGTAAAGCGACATATAATTAATAGCAAACCTGGCTAATGATAGCTAAAATACATCAAAGCCTGCTCCAGCCCATTGGCCAGTATATATGCTTTCGGCAAACTAACTTCCAAGCAAATTAACTTTTCTAACTAGGGATCTCCTTGAATTTTATAGTGGGAGACGCTGATTGAAGCTTTGATTCATTAATAAAATGATAGATCCTTGTTGTTAACTCATGCAGTTGATGCATAAGTTGATGCATGGTCTTCCTATTACAGTGTTTTACTCGATGACTGCTGAACACATGGTATTCCTATAAGTGTTCAATGTCAGTGATAGTTATGGTGTTTATGTCATTTATTTGGGACTTGAGTCAAGGACTATTCTAACATACAGAGGCTCTTTTGGGGAGTTACCTTGGCTGTTGGTTTCTTAGACATTGTTCCCATTGGTTTGTTTTACTCATCTATCAGAAGCAAAATGAAGTCTTGGTTGGTTTGCATGTAATTTTTGTGGACCCATGAATGTTAATGGCCAAAAGCCACTGCAAGGGCTATTCTAACCTTTTGAATTATGCATTACATGGACTTCATTCAGTGAAGAGAATTACTAGGGTCTGCTACCTAGATTCTATCAAGTGAAGTAATATGGAGCTGAATTACAGCTTATCCAGCCTAGGATTAGATTGGGATCTTCAAAGAAACCACAGGGAGCTCAGCACTGCAAAATGTCTGCTCATATTCCTACTTTTAAAACCTCCACTGTTGAGTTTACTTTGTGGAACTGAATCTGGGTGAGGAAATTATATCAAGAAAATAATTCCTGGCAAAGCTTTGAGAAAGACCTTGCACAGGTCTTCATTTGTTTATAAAGCTCTCTCCTGATTCCTGCCTACACTGTGGTTAATTGCTTAGTGAATCATCAGGATGAAGCTACCATTTTTTGCCCTATTATCAAGTGTTTTGAAGATGGCTGTTCTGTCCCCTCTAACTCACTGGGTCTTGTACATTGATTGTTTATCTCATGAGGATTCAATGACATCATGCTTCCTTGCCCTGGAGGGTTGGGCCTAAACTGAGCAGAGCAGAATTACAGGGTTTCAAGAAGCCCTCTGTTCAAAGTGTCTTCACAGTCATGAGTCAATGTTCCTTCAATTGATGCCATATTTTCATAGCATTGTTCAGCTCTAATGATGAGAAGCTATTGCACAATTAAGATAGATGCAGTCTTGTTTCCCCGCTTACTAATCTGAAGAAGCTGTTTTGCTTTATGTTTCACCTAACAAGAAGTGTAAGGTGGAGCTTTCAGAAGATGAGAACGTGTTCAGACTCATTTTTTGATGGAGTTTTTTCAGATGGCTCTGAAATCATATATGGCCATCATCCATTATTAATAGCAAGTTTAACTATTATAGCAACTAATTTCTCCATCAGCTGAGTAGCATTTCAGTTACAGGCTTGTACTGAAGTACAGAGAGGGAAAGTATCACTATGCCTTTCTATATCCTCATTTTAACACCCACTCAATCAGAATCACTTAGTTCTGCATTTCTATCTCCTCCTGTCCTGTAAGAATTGCAGTAAAAGATTTTTCTAAGGTTATGGCCACCTGTCATAACTCACTCTTTCCAAATTCAGAAAAAAAATGTAATTAAACAGAAATAAGACTTGTGGTCTGACTTCAGTCTAAACACAGTATACTCACCTGCATTTCAGCAACCAATCTGTTACAGATCTTCTGAAGACATTCCTATCACCTCTGTTAAAAGGCAAACCTCAGTGCCTTTGAAAAGTAAAGCAATATCTGTCATTTGCATGAGTCTAAATTTGGAGTCACAGCTAGACACTGATTTTAGTTTTCTATTATAAACCAAGGTAGAAACAGTTGTGTTTCAGGAGCTGGTTTGTGAGCAAATTAAACAGTCTGACCCTACAGGCAGCAATATCCATCAGAGAGGTACAGCAGGAAACTTCACCTTGCTTGATAAAAATCAACACGCCATTCCTAAAATTGTGCAATCTAAGTGCTTGGTTAATACAATGGTGAAACTAAGAATTGAACATGAATTCCATCTTTTGTGATTGATAAAAGACTAATACAGCATGCCAGGTGACAGACAGAAACTCTACATCCCCAAAAAGAGAACTGAAAAAAAATTAAGAGGGGAACAGGACAGGACAGCTTCTTAAAGAAAATCCTTTGATGCAGGTGTATGGGACACGTCAGAGCCAGAGAAGAGAGAAGATGCAGAGCAGAAGATGAGACATATGCTTGAGGCCCACAGGGATTTGGGATAGTGAGAAAGGCCATGGCAGAGTCTGGGATGGAATGTGTAACTCACCTGGTCAGGAAAGGCAAAGAAGAAATAGTCATGGCTTCCTACTGAGGATGTGGGAACGTGATCCCATGCCAAAGCATCCTCTAGTGACTTCCAAAACTTACATTAACTCAATCCTTCTCCTACATGCATACACTCTCTTATCACAAGTGGTTCTTCTCATTTTGTTTGGGTTTTTTGGTGGTTTTGTTGTCTGGGGGCTTTTTTTTTTTTTTTTTGCAAGTTAGCTGAAAAGCAAATGTCTCCGTTCAGGTAAACATCAAAACCTGCTTTCTTTCTGTATCAACACAAATGCAACTTTACATTGACACTTTTCACATACAGGAATTTCACAGGTAAAAGAGATTACTGTTTTGGACACTTGAAGGCAATTAAAAATTGGATAATTCAAGGAAGAAAGCAGGCAGATAACCAGATGACCAGGTCAAGAAATGGTTGCCCACAGTTTGTACCAGGCTATAGCAAGTTCCTGCTCACTGTCAGATTTCACAAAATGCAGCATTAAAAGCTGCATCTCACTAGCTTTCAATCCCAAGAAATGACTGTATTCTGATGCTAACCTAGGTCACAGGAAAATATTCTCAATAAATTGAGACCACAGGCATGTAGGCAAGAGGGAGTTTGTATGTGTATCTGCAAGAAATGTCAGTCCCTCCTACTCAACCCAGCTCTGCTGTCCTCCTGCCAACTACAGGAACTTGTAAGGTTGGTACTAGATGAGCATCACTGTTTTTGATGGTGCAAAATGAACAGTAAATGCATCTAATAAATAAGTGAAATTTGATTAACATTGTGAGGTCACTATTTTCATAATCTCTGTGTGCAGAGTAACTTCCCTGCCGACCCTCCCTCTCCCGAAACCCTGTCCTTGCCACAAATACAGTTAAAAATTGTTCACCTGAGAAATGGATTAGGACAGTATAATATTGCTGCAGCTGCTGCCAGGTGGGAGCTTTTAGTTTTATCTAAAGAGTTGTATCCTGTGAGCTTCACGAGTATTTTAAATTTAGAAAGAATTCAATAAAGCAACTGAAAACTACATAAGGAGGCACAGCAGAACCTCCAGAGCAAACCAAGCACCAAGGTAAGAACTTCACTGACAGAACAAGGTTTTTTGGGTTTCGTCATGATAGTTAATCTGGTCATTAGAGTAACTTACTCATTATTGCATGGGAGGCACTGCTAGCTACCAGCTTAAAGAGATGATTGTATTTATCCTTTTGTGCCCAAAGTGTACTAATCTGCCTTGAACTCCCACCTGAACTAGACCTGACTTCTTACAAATCTCTGCTTCCAACTATTCAGCTATTCTTGGGATGAGGGACTAAATTATCCCTACAGAAGGTGCCATGCCAGGATTACAAATGCATTACCCACTATACCACAAGCTGGGGAGTATGACTATTAAAGTATCAAAGTCAGAGATTTTTATGAGAAGAATGAGTCATAGAAGCAATATGTTCCTTTCTTTCTCACTAAACAAAAGAAGAAAGACAATGACAAAATAAAACCATCCCTCCTTCTAAATGGTAACATCCAACAGTGAAAACCTAGTCAAAAATATCTTTCTGTATGTTCCCTTATTGTCAGTGTATGCCACTGAAGTGGCAGGAACCACCAGTGTGACACTTTATAATAAAAATCCTCTATTAAACTGTGTTAAAATTTGGAAAATAAGATAACTATTTTCTGCCTTTCATTCATATAAATTTGGGATGTCTCCCACCTATTACTATTCTCGTATTTTTTCTTTTCTGTAAAAAAGTAATTGTTTGTATATGGATGTTTATTAGAAGTGAAATATTTTTTTCTTTATCTCATAGCCTTGAAAAATAGTGTGAAACAATCCCTGATGGTCTGATCAAATTTGTGTATACTTTTATCACATCAAAGCAAGTGGAAATTCAGAAAAGGATTGGAAATCACAGATTCTGATAGACATAGGGCTATAAAAGTAGGGTGAAAATAGCAATCTGAAATTATAAAACTTGCAGACTCACACCATGCTGAGGTGTGATAGCAGAGCCACAGATGAATGTTGTGATACTATCCAATGCTGACCACTAAACTTACAGGTTACACACTATTCCTTTGATTTAGAAGCCCAGATCCATCTTCATCTTCTGCAAATCAGCTTGCTAGTGTAATGTTTTTCTTTTTGCATTCAAACATCTACCTGCCCACAAAGTCTCTAATATGCAACAACTTATATGCCACAACTTATTTTTCATGCACAATTTATTTTTTCAAACCTACAATGGACATTGGTTCAATCTTGCATCTGCAACTGTCTTCCCACTGCAATACATTGACTACTGCTATACTATTTGTTAATCTATTTCTCTATACAGTGGTGGTATGAATGTAATTATTTCATTTTCTGAATATTGGTTCCAAAGCAGGTGTGTAAAATGGAAGGGTTTACAGAGCCTCTCTCTGGAGGTGTTCATATATGTTCTGGATGTGTTGACCACAACATTTCTAGTGCCATTTTACAGAAAGATGCCATATCACTGACAGATTACAGAATGGTAATTTAAACCAAGATGTGTTTAAATAATATAGGGGTCCCAACAAAGTCATTGACTGAGTGCCCTGTATGCAAAGCATGTGACTGAGCAAGAGACCATCTTCCCAAATGCCTTTCTCATTAAGAATGGGGTGTGGCAATGAAAGCATGTGTGACTGCTTTAGCAAAACATGTTAGCCAGATGAGTTTGGATGGCTGTATTCTTTGGGTGGCAAAGCAATTGAGTAAGTTATGCTGGTCATCCTGAATATGTATCAGCATGGCCTTTGTACCACATCACACAGGCACTTCTGTATTGTCCCAAATGCAGCAAGAAACACGGGCCATTATATTTTTTTGAACAAACAATTTTAAAATTATTTGTTAATGCAGGATTTCCTCATGGAAGAAAAGTTGGTTCACGAGAGACGTAGAGGGGAAAATGTTATTTTGAATTTAATACAGATTTTTGAGGAAAAACAGTATATTCACAGCAAGATATGGGTTTTTTAAAATTAGTACATTTTAGTACAAAATTCCTTCTATAGGTCTTCTAGTTTGTCAAACTAGCAGCAATGAAAATTTCCTTTTCATTAGTGATGATGATGTGAGAAAAAATGAATCAGGAGTTATTTCTAAAGCCCAGCACTGGTGTGCATTGACTAGCAATTATAAGGAAAATAAATTATAAACATCATCAAAAAAATACAGAGTGTAGAAGGTCCTGAGAAGAAATAAAATAGGTAGTTCATAATTCCATGGTCCATCCTTTCACAAATTAGATGCTGCTTGGACTGCAAGAGCACTCTGAGACAGACAGCTCTGTTCTTGAGACACAATGGAGCTGTTCACGGCACAAGTGAGAGTTCAGCTCTCCTGGCAGGATGCACAGGCTGTGCTCACCAGGCAGTCCCTGGCAGGGGAGAGCACGCTCACGAGCCATGAGAACCATCTTCCTTGTTCAAAAAGTTTAATGCACTTCTCTCACTTTCCTTTTGAAACATGTAGCTTGAGAAACATAAAATATATTTGAGGAAGGGAAGACACTTTTTTTTTTTTTTTGGGAATGGCTATGCTCCTGGAAGTGATTCAGGGGCTAAGGAAGGTAAAAAAAAAAAGGATACATTTTTTTGAAATGTGATGAGTTCTGAACTTTGAAAATCCCTGTGCTGATTTGTTAAATTTTGATGATGTACTTGAAAGAAGTGGTCTTGTTATATTAATTATTGCAATCCTCCTCACTTCTTCTGCATAGCTTCCCTCTTCTGTCCAATTTTTTACATACAGGGTTCACAATGAGAACGCAATGTATGGAGCAGCTGCAAAGTTAGAGACAAGAATAAAAAGAAAGAATTAAACATACTTAATATTCTTTTGTTTCTGAAGACTTTTCAGCTTAAAGAAAGTGTCTACATATATTTAGACCTGTTTTATTTAATTGATCTTTCAATAATGTTTAAGGGCAAAAGACCAGGGCAGGCTCCTTCCTGTCCTGATGGTACAAAGGGATAAAGGTACAAAGTATGCACAGCAGTTGTTCATATGTGGGGACTGATAATCTTGAGGAGCAATTATGGGTTATAAAAGGCTACATGAAGCCCAAGACAAACAGCTCCTGCCTAGTGCAGCAGCAAAAGAAGCCAGTTTCATTAAAAGGGGGGTAGTTGGGACATACTGCCCACATTTAGAGTGTTCCTGAGATCCAGCAAATCCCAGACTTGATCTGAGCATGTCTAACACATCCTATATTGGCTATAAAATCTTCTAGGCTTTTAAGCAAAGCCCCTCTTCTTTCTCACCAATTCACTGGTAAAGGCTCTTTCTAGTGAAATCTGACTATTCTGTAGGGTGGGTCAAAGTGTTGGGTTTTACATAAACCTTTGAAACTGCAGTGTAATTCTAGAAAGAAACTTTCTCAAAATGGGACTTCTCATTTAAAAAACCTATTGGTATTGAATAATAACTTTTTTTTTTGGTCCAACTATTTTTTTACTCTTTCTTGTTATAGCTTTGCAAAACAGATAATAAAGAAACTGGATTCTGTTCTGTCCTGTACATTTTCAGCAGAACTCATGACAGCTTCCAGTCAGCTGTGAGGGAATAAATTTGCAGAAAATACCAAATTTTCACGAATTCCATAGAGAACTTTCATGTCCACCTATGTGCAGTACAACAGACAGTTCCTGTAAAATATTCTTCAAGACTTTCATGACAGAGACATGGCAGGCATCTGTAAACTTCTCTGTACAGATGTGGGCACCCCTCAGGAAGAGGATATTCTTGGGATTTTTTCCAAGGAAATTTCTGAAAACTTTTCATGCTTGAAAAAGAGATTTTTTCATTAGAAATACATACATTTTATAAAGAACTTAGGAGGAAAAGGCATGTTTGCAGAAGTTTCTGTTCAAAATGAAAATGAATTCACTCAGTATTAGTCAGGACACTGGCAAGGCCTAGAAGATGCAAATTCAAGTATTTTCTGTGCTGAAGTCACTGCATTAATAAAATTCATGAACTAAAGCCATTCACAGCATTTTTACACGTCAGGTGAGTGGGTTTGTTGCTAGTCTCTTTTTACATAGGTGTTTGCCAGTTTCACATGTTAGACAAAACAAAAACATTCAAATATTCATCAGTTCTGAAGACAATATTCTGACTTGCTGACTGGGCTGCTGTAGTTTCTTTTCCCAGTAGCTGCACTCCAGCTAAACTCTGATGTTTGCCCTCTGACAAAACTTAGTAGGAGATGTTACTTTTCAAGTACTGGAACCATTTCTCCACCAGCCTATGCTTAGCTCCTTCTTTAGACCTTTCACTGTGGCCTAATTGATTAATGATGAACAGGACATGGCACCTGTAAGAAAAATGAGATCCTGTTTCACAGATGTTGATTATATATTCACAGTATAATAAAGGAGCTTAATTAACATTTTGGATACTGCTGCAAATTAGCTGTCTGACTATTTTACCTCTGCAGGTAGCTAAATTTCAAATTTGTTATTTTACAACTGTACTTGCAAATGCCCCTGTTGGGTAAAACTCACCTTCAACATGCACACACTTCAACAGAGCATCTCCAAAGTCCCATTCTCATTATGTAGAGAAATCTTTCTCTGACATTTGCCCCACAATCCATTTTCTGCTCCCCCATGTCATCTGAGTATCTGCTTTGCTGACGCTGCTGGTCTTGAAAAATTTCAGTATCAACTTAGTTAAAGGAAAGTTTATTAATACTTCCTGAGAATATTATGATCACTTGCCATCTAGATGTCAAATAGCAGAGACAATACAGTACTTTTATGTTTCCTAATGAAATCTTAAATTGTGAAAGGAAATAGAGCCTGACTCTCCCTTCTTCAGAGATGAGCCTATGTCTGTGATTTCATTTGGCCTCTGTAACGCCAAGCAGTATTTCTCTTTGTGGTTGGTTGACCTGGCTGGACACCAATTGCCTACCAAGTCATTCTCTCATTCTCTGGCATGGAGTTCTCCAGGAGCTGCAGGTGGAACTCTGCTCCACCATGGACCTGCATGGGCTGCAGAGGCACAGCTGCCTCACCACGTTCTGCACCACGGGCTGCAGCAAAATCTCTGCTACAGCACCTGGAGCACCTCCTGTCCCTCCTGCCCCTCTCTCTGCACTGACCTTGGTGTCTGCAGAGTTGTTCCTCTCATGATCTCACTCCTGTCTCTTCAGCTGAAGTTGCCCTGTTTTTCCCCCTTCTCAAACACATTATCTGAGAGGCGCTACCGCTGCTGACGGGCTCAGCCTTGGCCAGCACTGGGTTCCATCCTGGAGCCAAGTGGCATTGGCCCTGTCAAACATGCAGGGAGCTTCCAGCAGCTTCTCAGAGAAGCCAACCCTCTAGTGCCCCTGTTACCACAGCCTTGCCACACAAACCCAATGCACTCTGTTTTAATCAAACTCTCCTTCTTCTCCTTTCCAACACATATTCCTAAAAAATGTCTCTTCAGGTGACAGCGCTGTCCATCAGCTGCTATGACATCTCACAGCACCCTCAGTCACTTGGTACATGCAGTAATTATGAATTATTTGGTACTTTAATATCATTAGAAATACTCTTGACTTTTTAAGTATAAAACATATTTAGCAATAAAGTAATTGCGAAGCAAAATGTTTAAAGGTTTATTTCAAGAAAAATTGACTCCTTTGAAAGATTTTCCCATACCATGCTTTAAACACAGAGTTCTGTTGAAACAGACCTGTTTCCCAAACAGCTCCCTTTTCACCAGTCTGTGTTTGTCACTCAGAATATCACTTACCTGAAGTTTCCCCTTCAGTGTTAACTCTGTCCAACATTTTACTGCATTGACTAAAGGAAGAACAGCCCATTATCCCTCCTATGGTCTGGTCTCCGTTTATTTTGTCTAAATGCTTCTTTAAAGGGTTTATAATTCCAGTGTCACTCTCTGGCAGTTTACAGCTCATGCTACAATTTTCCAGGCATCACTCAAAAATGTGATATATTAGCAGAGAGATCAGCTCCATCACATACCAGATTTGGGTCTAGATGGTGAGGTACCAATTTCTGTACCACTCTGACAAATGGCATACTCCTGCTTTCCCTACACAGTTCCTGGCAGTCCTAATTGGCTTTTCATGCCATTGGAAAATATCTCATTTTTTTCAGTTTTTGTAAGAAGTAAAATTATGTTACATAAGTTTTACCAAACAGGGTTGGGTTTTTTGGCTGGGTTTTTCAGTTGAGTTTTTGGTTTTGGTTTGTGTTTTTTTTTGTTTTTTTTTTTTTTTTTGTTTTTTTTTTTTTTTTTTGTTTTTGTTTTTAAAGCAATAAAAAAAGAGTACCTTTATTTGACAACAAATTAAGACAGCTACAAGAAAGTTATCAATTTTTGCCCTTTCATCTGGCTCTTGACAGGAGAGATACATCCAGATGACAAGCATGCTTAAGCTATTCTTTCTTCTTCATATAGAAAACATAAGGTTTACAATATGTACATGGAAAAAAAATCTAGTTAAAATCCCAGGCTAGTGTGTGAGGCAAATTATGTCTATCCTTTCAGAAGCTTTAATTTGTATGACTGTTTTCTGGAAACTTTCTTATGTCAGCTAAGAAAATGTTCCAGGTTCTCCTTGTGTGAATGCACATGTAAGTGAATGCCTCTTGGATCATAAAATTAGTCCTGTACACCAAACATAGTCCTCTTAGAAGCCTTACTCCCAATTCTGATCTCATACCACTGTTACACCAATTCAACCAAGAGATCAGAAACAAGAACAAGAAATCAGAAATTCCTAGTCTTTTGACAATAAGTAACTTTAAAAAAAATTCCATGAGTCTCAATGGAAATTATCCGGATGGACAAGTTATTTATTGGCAAAACTGCATTATTTTATGGCTCTGATCCAGTGGACGACTTAAGCATGTGCTTACTTTTAACATGAGAGTATTCTCATTGGTTTCAATACAACTTCACATATTTAAAGCTAAGCTGGTTTAAGTGCTTTGCTGGATTGTGGCCTGCTTCTTCTGTCAGTAACAGGAACTTAATTGAGATTATAGCTGCTATGGAGAGATGATATAAGTTTAAACAATTGAAAAAGATCAGACTGTGTAGGACTGTTGAGTTCTACCAACCTTTTATGTATTTTAGATCACAGGATACTGACTCTTAGAAAGTGCAAGTACAATTTTCTTATTGAATGAAATTTATTTACTTCGTCACAAGTATCCTGGAAAGTCTCTTTATTCATAGGCACTTCCAAACTCAACATTTATGACCATTTCCATTGTGGAATAGCTGTTCCCCTGGCTGATCTTGTAACTAATAAGGAGAGAAAGATTTTGAACAAGACCAGCAGACTTTGTTTTGGTATGTCTTTTGTATGGTATCTCTTCCTTTGGTATCATTATATAGTGAAAATTTTCTATCTCCTAGTTTATCTCCACCACACAGGTGTATACCAGGTCTCTGATATGTCTTCCCAGTAAAAGAATATTTCAAGAATATTTCTTTATGATATTTAGATTTTTTTCTGTGCAGGTTTCCTGGGACAGAGATTTACTAAATTAGCTTTTCCTGTAGTAACTGAGAGCTTTAAGCGCTTAGGGTGAGTTTTGGAGTTTGAGATTTGCAGCTTGCAGCTGAGCTGTTGTGTGGCTTTGTTCCTATGGTCATACTGTTATCTCATTTGAAAAAGGGCTTGAAGGTGGACTGGTGAGCACAGGCAGATTAACATTACTATATTCTTAGTAGAATGTGCTTTACAATTCTTAGAAAAGGAAACACCGATTCACTTATACTTTCTACTTTGTCTTCTCTACATTGCCTACCATGGTCATTATGAATTGATGTTGTACAGCCATATAAATATCTATAAAGTTGTACAAATTACCAGGTACTGCTACCTGCCATAACTAAGTTGCTGAAAGGACACATTGCTTTAATGATCAGAATCATGAAACCTCAGAAAGATCAGTGCATTCAGACACCAAGAAGCACTTTTCAGATAAATAGGAAAATGCACGTATCACCTCTGGTGGTTCCAGTACACTTCCAAAGTAATATTACACCCTATATACCAGATGCACAATATATGAAATCATGTAAAGTGCCTCTGCAGTACTGCTGTTCTATTTCATCTACTCTGCTGCCAGACTATCTATACATAGTAATATATTTTATTGGGAAGGCTTTCGCTGTGGTCACCTGAATCCTGTCATACTTCAAAATCCAGCACACTTAGAAATTATGTGCAGCTGAGAGGCAGCTACAGATATCTTATTTCTAATGAAAAAGCCTTCTGTGTCATGCTTTTGAGGCGTACAAGACTGGGTATGCCTGAAAAATTAGGCCGCTGTGTGGTCTGCACAAACTGCTGGCTACTGAACTGCTTGGGGCCAGATTTTTGTCACTGCATCAACTCAGGTGATGAGTTTTCAGGTCTTGGCATGCATATGGCTGGACTGCAAAGCTGTACCTGTGCTGTTGTGTTAGTCCAAGTGTGGCATCCATCTGTATGTTACTGTGTTTCATGAGACCGGGTCACATAGTCATTGTTCTGGTGCATTAAGACAAGAATAATCTACCCCTGTTCGCTGCTCAAGAAGATGTCTGAGTTTCTGGGTATGTGAGGCTGAAGCTGTGAAAAGGCCCCAAAGAACTTTTACATCTCCATGCATTTTAGTTGTGTCCTTATTGACAGACTTGGGCTTTTAATATGTCCCTATTTATAAGTTGAAGGAATTGCTAAACTCATGTTTTGTGAAGTGAAAAATTAGTAGCAAGTACCCAAGTCTAAGTTTACTCTGAAGCGAAATTAAGTGGAACCTTAGTTCTTGAATTCTTTTGGGAAATGTAGCCCCACCAGGCTTCCAGGCTACCTGGCAAAAATTGGCCTCTGAGTTCTTTTTTAATTCTGAAAGCTATAATCACACAAGATATCTTTGTTGTCAACAAGGACAAAACAGAGACTCAGCACTACTTTTTATAGACTTTTCAACTTGGCATGATCCTGATCCACAAACCAAACTGATGGCTTGTTGAAAAATGTATTTTGGTGTCTATAAATTTTGTCTCACAAAGCTGTTGATACAGGTACAATTTTGGGAGGGAACAGGAAACATGGTGACTGAAATGTCCTTCTGACCTTCAATATATGAACATCTTTTTTTTTCATCCCTATTAAATTTATTGACAAAAATTTAATGGACTTAATTTAAAAATATATACATTATAGATTATTTGTTAGAAAGATAAAGCAATACAGCTATATCTAAAGCAATAGCTAAAGCCATATGCTTTATAGCTTTCTACAGGTCTTGAGAATAATGGAGTGCTCAAAGTTGCAAAAGGATTAATATCAACTATAATTTGATTGCTTGGATAAAACAAACAGAAAAAAAAAAAACTTCACAATACCACAACTTGTTATTAAAGACAGTGATAAAATATTTTGGCTATCTTCTGTACTGAACAAAAAGAGTGCCAAACTGTAAAGCACAGACCAAGAGTTACTACACTTAAGCAAGAATACTTTTGTGATGCAGAGTATATTCCACCCATGACAGCATCAACTGAGAGCAAATGGGTTGTGTGAAAAGCCACCTTGAGAAAAGCAAAAGGCAATTCAAAATGTAATTTAGTTTTCCAGAAATTTTCATGGTATGTATAATAAGAAAAGGAAAAGCATTAATCTGCAAAAAGGGAATGAGATCCTGAACTACATATGCAGGAGTTTCTGAATCAGAAATAAATTCACTGAGCTCTTAAGGAAAGAAACTTTTAGCAAAGTAATGCTGAATTTTGAATAGAAACACACACAGTCTTAATGTCTTCCAATGCTAATCTTAATCTAGGAAACATGATTTTCAAATAAATACAAATGCAATAGAATAGTTCTTTAGCCTCTGACCAAAATTGTTTTGAGCATCATTGAGTAAAATCCAAGAGTGTAGAAGATTCATTCAAGATATTGCTGAATTCTCCAGCTGGGAGTATAGTCTACACATATTTGATAAACTAATGTAATGAGCAAAGTAATTGATGATTAATTTCTAGTAGTATTAGTGATTAATAAACCCTAAAGATTGAATACATTTATTGTAAAATACTACAGATGAGAAAGAACCAATAGCTCCACATTCTACATGCATCCTACTGCCTTTTTCCTTGTTTCTGTTTGCATTTTGATTAGTTGCTGGCAAATAATGCAGAGACCTGCCTCATGAATATTTCTTTTCTCTGATTGCATGCTAAACTGCTGCACATTTTGCAAAAAATGTACTTAAAGTTTATGCTGGTATCTGAAATTTTTTGTGACAATTAGGTTTTTAGGTTCTTGGCAGAGTTGAGCCATGAGATTTCCTGATGAAGAAAAAATTAATTTTGTTTCCTTGGATGTTGCCTACCATTTTGATGCTTTCATATAATGACTAAAAGTATTGATAAAATTGGTAATATGCTTTTGAATTAATACAGTTTCCATAGTTGTGGGTGTTGGTTAGCTGCGTCCTTTTACTCCTTCATGTAGAGAATTTTCTCCAAAGTCCTTCTAAGGGCTGTTGAGAGCTGTTAAGGATAATGTAGGAAATATTGACTTTTTGTTCATTTTTGTCTTAGTGAAAAATGGAACAGGATATAGTCTGAATTACATACTTTTATGGTAATGGCTCTGTGAGATAAATTATATTATTGCCTCTCTTGAATGAAACCAGATAGTTACTTATATAGTAAGGTGATTCAGTTTTTCTTAAAGATATGTGGCCAAATGATTGGTTGAAATGTCTACATTTTTCTACTTTTCTATTTTTGTGTTCCACAAATGATCAGGCATAGCTTCACAAAAATCCTAATAGTCATTCTCCATATTATCTTCATAATAGTAATTATCTATATTCATAATACAGTCCTGTCTACATTTTACAGGTAAAATAAGTTGCAAATGTGTCTGAATGTTCCTCAAGCCTTCTACAAAGGGAATAACTTTGGAGAATAAGTATCCATCCAATGTCCTTGGGAGACCTCATGGACCTCCATGATAGGATTCATCATGCTGATCTTTAATGCCTGGAGTCTAGAGGCTGTTTTTGAGCTGGCTTTCTGGATTCCCTGTATATTAAATGGCAAGAACTGGGCATGGGAGTTCAGCAGTTAACTCACATGAAAGCAATATCCAAGATAGGCAGAAGAACTGTGCCTAGAACAGCTACTTTCCTCTGCTGACTGGAGCCAATAAGACTTTTTAAATTTAGGCTTGGTTTTTAGATCAAACATATGCCTCTATTTGTCATGAAATAAATTTCAACCCTGTCTTCTCTTGATAAGCTCTAAAGTCATGACTAATGCAACTTGTAGATAGATAGCAATTCTATTAAAACACTTGGTTTTATTATTATTATTATTATTATTATTATTATTATTATTATTGGTGGTGGTGGTGGTGGTGGTGGTTTTTTATGATTCTCCTAATTTATCTTTGTTGCTGGGACATTTGGCTATGTTGTTTATAGAGTATGTCAAAGGCTTTTCATCCTATACTTTGCATATATTCCTTCTGGACAGACACTGTATTGTCAGGATCTGTTCAGTATCTTTCTGTTCTCTTCATATGTCGAAGCACATAACGAAGAAAAAAGAGGAACTAAGTGCAGAGATCATGCCCTCTGAATGGATAGCCATGAGTCAGATGTGTACTTCATGCAGATTCTGCTGTTTATTTTATGATAACCTTACGACAAGAAAACAATTTCTCATGTAAATACAATTCAATTAGAGTAATTCTATGTCTGAAGGATTCCTTTCAGCCCAGTGGATATGGGAGTAGTTTATACTTCAATAGCTTTTGTGAACAAGGAATTGCAATTGGTTGAGCATAATTCAAGCATACTTAAAGGTCTAAAGAGAATTTCATCCTACTGTCCTCACACACAGAATAAATAGAAATTTAAAAACTCACTACGCTCAGAGAAACCTTTCCAGATCACTTTTCTTGTTTCTCATTTAGGAACCCATGGAAATATGCATTTCTTCTAGTTGTACCTCAAAGTGATGGAAAGGAGAGAAAGGAAGTGATTCTGGCATAATCCTAGTGTCACAAAAAGAAAAGACAAAATAATTTCTCATTGCAAATCAAGACAAAAGAGTTTCTCATTGCAAATCATTGTATTGAATATCACATAGCCTCTTTTTTGAGATACCAAAGAAGTAGCCACCTGCAATATGCTGTGATAGCCTGAGTAGGAAGGGAAATATTAGTCTGTACTATGAGGTGAAGAGTCGGCTAGAGAGTTGCCATAACATATTCAAGGGTCCTGTAATATCTGTTCGCTGTCCTGGTTGTATATCCCAGTATGTCCCAGTCTTAGAGTAACCACACCAATCCTATAAGCTTCCAACCCAAGATAAGGTGTGTGGCAAGGTTTTGGTTGTGGTGGCACTACAGAAGTGGATTCTGTCAGAAGTTACTGGAGGATTCCCCCATATCCAACAGAATCAATGTCAGCTAGTTCCAGGTTGGATCTACTGCTGGCCCAGGCCAAGCACATTGGTGACTGAGATATCAACATATTTAAGAAGGAGAAAAAAACATGGCAATGAAAGCTAGAGAGACAGGAGTGAGAATATGTGAGAGCAACAGCCTGCAGACACCAAAGTCAGTGAGGAAAGAAGGGGTAGAAGTGCTCTAAGTGTTGAGGTAGTGATTCCCCTGCAGCATGGGGTGCAGAACATGGAGAGGCATGGGCTGTGCCCCTGCAGCCCTTGGCAGTGCACAACAGAGGAGAGATCCACCTGCAGCCCATGGAGGGCTCTGAAGTAGGAGTAGGCAGATAGTAGTGCTTGAAGGAGCTGTGGAATCCATGCAGGCATCATCTGTTCCTGAAGGACTGCCCCCCGCGGGAGGAACCACATTGGAGCTGTTCATGGAGAACTGCATCCCCTGGGAAGGACGCACATTGGAGTTCATGGAGGACTGTCTCACATGGGAGGGACCCCCACTGGGGGAAGGGGACGAGCGAGGAGTCCTCCCACTGAGGAGGACACAGCTGCAGTGGGTGTTTTAAGTTTGGAGATAATTTCCCATTATCCTGCCCTGATTTGATTTGAATTAAATTAAACCAGTTTCCCTAAGCTGAGCCTGTTTTTCCCATGATGGTAACTGCTGAGTGATCTCTCTCTGCCCTTATCTTGACCCCTGACCTTTTTGTTATATTTTCTCTCCCCTGTCCAGCTGAGGGGACTGACAGAGCATCTTGAGCTACAGTAGGCACATCTGTTGAGTGAGAATTTGGACATTATCCTGCAGTATACACTTTTCTTAAATTTTATCTTAAACTAGGCATGCTCTCGTTTTAATAAGAGGATTTGACTTGTGATGAAGGGACTATGTTGGTACCACTTTACTCTCTCTGAAGCCCCAGTTTTCATGATGTAGAGTAGTATTTGCCACAATTTGAAGGATGAGTTGTTAATGAGGGACAAGGGCCTGTCTAACACACCTGCACCATTTCTTCACAAAATCTAAATGTCTAAAATGTCTAAACATCTTAGCAAAGCTGTCCCTCTGCAGTTGTACTAAAAAAAAAAAACAAAAACAAAAACAAAAAGGTTGTGAGGTTGTGATAACATTATGTTCTCCCTTTTCAAGAGGTATTAAAGGAAGCTCTTTCTCAACCATGCACATAAGTAGTGATACTAGGAAAATTCAGAAGCATACTTGAGTAAAAATTTCCTGCTGTCAAAAAGCATATGACCTTGCTGAAGTTCAGAAAGTCATTAAAAAGAAGGGCTGTCTTTGGGCTTGTGTGTTTGGTTCAAAATAGCTGAAGCTGACGTTGTACATCTACAAGGATATTGGACCCACAAGAGTACTACCATCTCTCTTCTCTGCAGTCAGCTGCTCCAAAAACACATTCATTTTTTCTTTACGATATAGATCTAAATGCTGCTGCTCTGTATGCATAAAAACAACTCCATGAGGAGTTTCGAAATCTATCCTGCCACTTTCGTTGGCCCTGTGCACAAATATATTCAGGCTGCTAAAATGCCTTCCGCTCCTCTCTCTGGAGAAAGTGAATTGCTGCTTCCATTATTAGCTCTGAGAAAAACATCAAAACTACATCTAGTCCTGAATGCAGCATCATGTTCGCTCACAGGATTGAGCAGCCATGCTCATATTACACTCGCCTGAGCCCCTCATGTTGACTGTCTATAAACTAGAGGATTTATTTTAAGCAGTCCCTGCTGGTTTTTAAAGCTCTTAATGCCAAGGGACCTGGTTTTTGCAAGACTTCCTCCTTGAGCCCCCTCCCAGTGCATTTCCACGAGCTGACACCACATACCTCTGAGCTGTGCCACTTAGACCCACTTGCAACAACAGTATGAGCTTTACCTCCTGCTGTGATAGCTCAGAGTATGCATTTCACTTCTCTAGACTCTCTGTCTTATCCCATGTGATCAATAGTTTTCTCCATTTGCAGTTGTTCAGTTAATAATGCACCTCAGTATGAAATTAGATCTCCTAAAAGGAATCTCAGGGCTAGGTATCTTGAGCCCTGAGACACATTAAAAAGGGAAGTTAATTTTGGAAGTTTAGTCAATGACCATATTTTATAGTTTACAACAGCACAGTTCCTTTCCTACTATATGACAATAAATAATAAGTATACGTGTGTGTGTATATATCTATAGCTATATCATATATCTATATCATCTATATCTATATCTAATTTATATCTATCTACATGCACCAAAAGTACCAAAGAGCATCTTTCAAAGGAGAAAAAATAGTAGTACCCAACTTCCTATCAGTGTTAATGTGAGAAAACACCCAACCCTGAATGCTCCTCAAAAGCTACTGTATAGAGAAGAGCAATATTTGAGTAATAATAATCTAGTAATGTTTGCTTTTATGCTTCATAATATGTGATTTAATCAGAAAAGGCATATCTGAAGGAGACTGTCCGGAAAACTCTGGAGCCCTTAGAGGCTGGTACCAGTGAGCTTCTCACATGTTTACAGCAAATGCTCATTTTAAAACTTGAGAAACAGTTGCAGCCAAGCCATAGACTTGCTGAGTAGATTGGCACAAGTTTGGAATTATTTTGCAGCTAAAATCAAGAAATACACAGTACTTTCCACATCAGTGTGTATTAGCACAACTGCAGAAGAGTTAAGTCCCTGCTGGTTTATCTTTCCATACTAGTGCTGATGTAGTCAAGTCACAGCTCTGGGCTGTGAAAGCCCTAAGAAAGTGTCACTATGGCACCAGTTTATTTGCATATTGATAGTTCCAAGCTTTGGGTTCTGGTCCTCCTTTTACTTTAGATTCATTTCCACAGGTTGGTGGAATCAGCATCAGGGACAGTTAGCCAAGAGGAGTGCAGACCTCACTGACAGATCCAGGCAGAAACATACTAACAAAGCTCTCACAGCACTGCTAACTTCTGCTGTCCCTGATTGTTACATACAGTTGCTGACTCCATGCCTGTTTTAAAGTCCAAATTTGCCATTGAATTTAGTGGGAACAGAATAAGGCTCCTATGCCTTTTAGCCCATTGCCTGTCTGGGCTACATTGAAGCTGCCTGCATTCAAAAAGTCTGGCAGTGCTCCATTGTAGGATCCCTGAAGCTTAAGGCCACTTCATTTTTCCTCTCTTTGTAAATCAGAAGTACCTATTTTTGAATGTGTTTTTAGTAGGAAAATTTCCATAATATACTTTGAATTTTTATACATCTATATGTTTTAATTCTGTATTTCCTTATACCATGATACTCTTGAGGAGCCCTTCCAGTCCAAATTTCCCTTGGCTATTCTTTGTAAATTTTTCTTTATTTTTTTACTTTTTTTTGCATTTACTTAGCTTTTTCCCTTCCCATCCCCTGCCTGCCCCTATCTTGGTACAAGATGTCTGGAAAACAAGTGGTTTGTTTTTTAGTTTTTCAGAAAGAAAAAACCCACCCCTGGCTACTTTTTCAGTATTTGACTAAACTCAACAACAAAAAGTCTGCTCAGCACACATAAAAAGAGCACTGAGATAAGTTTTGGAGACCTCACTTTAGATGGCCTCAAAGCAAAGAATAAGTAAAGATGTGCCAGGATTGGATTACCCGCTCCTACATCTACCCACAGACTACAAAGACAAAAAGGCCTCCTTGTGCTTGTGGGTCACCATATTAACCCACAAGGTTCAGTCAGCAAACACGTGTCCTTTTCAAAAGCTGCCCTTTACTCAAAGCTGTGGTTTTTTCTATCTGTGGTTTTGAGCAAAGTAAGCAGAGCTCTCTGCCAGTATTTCAGGCTACCCATCACACTAAGACATCTTGTCAGAATTCAGCCATCTCTGTGGAGCTGGCGGGTACTTCACTGAATTTCACAGAATGAAGTACATTTTTTTTTTTAAGCCAAACCATAGATCACATCCCTGCTAGTGAGTTGGGACAAAAAAATTCCTAGGTACTCTGTTTCTTTTTGTAAAGGGGAAAGGATTTTAAATGGAACTCCCTGCCAGGTCTCCTACTTACAGCTCTGTGCATAAGTCAGGAGTAGTACAATATCTGCTGCTAATCCAGAAGCAATATGCTGCAGTCATTAAGGTACTTACTTACTACTGTGCTGATGAATGCACAAAAAAGAACAGAAAGGAAATTTGGCAGAGCAGATGGTGGATAATGATAGTGACAGTGAACAAAAATACTGTTAAGTATTGTGTCTGTTGGGGAGCCCATTCCCCACTGTAAATATAAAGTAAACATGACATAGGTATTAGGTAATTTTACAATCTACTGTTTTTGGCAGCTAGTTTGGCACTGGTCATTGTGTCTATTTTGGGGATCAGCTGTATGGTCCCAGATTGCCATTTTTCCTCTGCCTTTCTTTCTCTTAAATTTCCTACAGTATATTATCACTTCATTTTAGTTTCACTTATTTCCTCTGACAGTAGAGCAGGCCAGGCAGAGTCACTTCCTCCCTAAAACTCAATCTGTGTGAATGCTGCAAAAACCTTCCAAATGAAATGCTTTATTAAAACACATACATATTCAGCCGCTCACCTTCTCAAACATCTTTTTCCTCTGCGTGCTGCATACACTAAGGATGCTTGCTCTCTTCCAAGGTGGAAGATCTTCTTCTCTTAAGAGGTATCCCGCTTGGCATACCTGACACTTTAAAGTGAAATTTGGGATTAAAAAAGAGCTGAATTCAGGGCTTTTTTGTTCATTTCCGGGAACTAACTTTTTTTTCTCTCCGTGACTGCAGCCTGTTTTGCTACACATGCTTTTCTAACAGATACCAGTGGAGGTCTTGAATTAGATTAGGTCACATGGATAAATGAAAATAACTTGGTATAAAAGGTTATCTGCTCTCCTTGGTTTTCACACATTTTACTCTTCTGATCTCCTTTTTAGTGCAAACTTTCTAAAGCCTTTTAAAGATAAAAGGAAAAATCCCAGGAACAAGGCTTACTGAAGTTTTATACACTCACCATTCAGGTAATGTCTGCTTGCAACAAATATTTTTTCAACCAATTTTACACATTCCTAATTACAGGCTTTTAGGGATCAAATTAACTAGGTCGATTAATGAATCCCAGATCTAAGTTATAATGCATTCATATATGGGGGTAGTATCTGGGATTAATGAAGTGATTCTGCAATAAAAAAATCAGCAATTAATATTTTATTTGGAGGCTGAGGGCTGAGGCAAGATTTTGGAAAAACCAAGTAGTTCTGCTCGTTTCATGATTTAAATTAGAGGCGTCTGCACATAAAACTTAATGATTCTCTCACAAAAGGTAAAAGGATGTGTCAGCTTTTCTCTGAATTTGCATAGATAAGTATATTTATATATGTCTCTGTGTGCTCTTCAACAGAAAATCCAAACCATTTAAGTTATATTAGCTGATTGTTGTGCTTTTTTTTAAGAATTGGGGTAGTTTAAAAGAAATTTAAAGAGAACAGAGTAGTGTCCTTGTTGCTTCTCTGCCCATGAGCAAGCTGCATACCTCAATGCCTGAATTATTTTCAGGTGATTTAGTTTACTCCTAGACTCAGATGGCAAAGCTGAAAGAGGTGTAGCAGTGGAGGCCTTTATGCAGCAGAAATGATCCATGGCCTCATGGGGCACATTAGGCCATCTCAGTTCACAGGTCTGGTTTGGACACCTCGCTGAGCTATTTGACAGCAGCCCACGCTAGGCAGAGCAGCCATTTCCTCTGCCTTTCTCTGATGTATGGGCTGACTATGAAGGCTGATGGGAGGGTAACAAGAGATTGGCAAATAATTTCTTGTGAATCTTCTACGATCATCATACCCACCCAGGTCTGGACAGAAAAATGCCAGCATCTTTGGCTTCCTGTAATATTTTTGGTGGCAAGGATGTAGACCTAGATAGTTTGGTAAACCAAACTCCCTCTTCTTGGAAATGGAGGGGAAATGAGCATTTTATCACTACATAGCAAGAGTCTTAATGCTTGCAATTTTTTCCTAGCATGATATTTGGTTTTAAATGTTTTCTTTTGAGAGACATCATATAAACAACATTCTCCGTTATATTCATGTATTAGAATTTTTTTTAAGAAAGGATAACTCTGAGAAATTTTAAACAGTAGTTATTTCTTACAGATATTGTTCCTTGAAACTAGATTTGTGCTGTTATATGGTGAAATGAAAAACGTTGTTTCAGGTTTGGACTTGATCCATATGCCAAGAATACATATTAGTTTTATTTAGGTTGCTTAAACCTTTATTTCAGTGTTTCGTGACTGAATGTTTAACTATGCATTTTTCATCGTTTTCTCATTTTTTCCCCCTGAAATTCCCTAAGCTGCTTAGACAGGGGAGGTAGGAAATGAATAAATATCACAAAACTGATTGCCTATAAAACACCACTGGATTACTGATTCACACGTACAATAATTGTTCTTTCAAAATAGCACATAAAAGCAGTTATCCTTTAGAATGCTCCATCCCCATTCTGCAGCTGATGAAAGATGCATGCTCACCAGTTGCGACCCTACAGAATTCCTAAGAGTGCATCTGAATTTAGACCATGAATAGACATCCGGACTTTGGGTTTCATTTCCACATTCACACAGCTTTTGTGCAGCCCAGATCACTTTGCAAAGGTGGGTAAATATTGCTGGTTAAGTCATGGATAAATCATTTGTTTTACTCAGTGACTGGAGTTAGTTTTGCTAAGCACAAGAATTCAAGGGCAACTGTAAGCAATGTTTTTTCCAAAGTCAAAAAATCACATCTGACAACACAGATTTTAAAGCTGTATTTACAGCTATATCAGAAAGAACTTCTGTAATAATTTCCAGACTATCAAATCATTCAATTTGCTCTGTCTCCTTGTTTCACTGATTCTTTTTCACTTGTCCTTGTGGTTAGAAGAGGGGCAACTTAAAAGAGAAGGGACAGAAACGGAACCAGAAAATTTAAAGCTCATAGAGCAAAAAGGAAATGGACAGCATTGGCGATAAGGAGGAAAACAATTCTTTCTCAGTTCCTTCCTTCTGAGGAAGGCAGCCTTCACTTCTGAAGGGCCAGTTATCTCTGCCACTGCACTCAGTGAGAATTTCAGCTGTTAATGAACAGGTGACATTGCAAACCCTGTGACTTTTTTACTCTCGACTTCGCCGACTCTCTCTACATCATTTCTCATACTAGGATTTCTTCATCTACTCACACTGCTCTCTCTTTGGCCAGAGCATAATGGTTTCCTCAGACTGCCGAGCAAGGTGGCCAGGGCAGATGTTCATGCCTGCCTCCTGCAATTTCTCTCACTGATGGACCTCACTGCCACACCACTCCTCAGTTATTACTTCTCCAGCCAGTTTTATTTTGTGACTGGAGTTTTTTCTTTCTCAACGACCAGTGTGATTTTTCTCAATCTCATAATCTGTGTTCAGCCTTCTCCTGAAGGCTGAAACTGGAAAATAACAACCAAAGTTATCTAAAAAAGGTGCAGCTCCAAAACAGGTGACAACTGGTCATTCACACATAATATCACTAAATTAATTTTTATTTCTAGTTAGAACACTATAATTTCTTGTAAGTATCATAACAGAGAAAATTTTTAAAAATATACTTATTCAACATAGAGTAAATTAACATTTTCAATTTGAGAAAACTCTCATTTTTTGTTGTTTTGGTTTGGGTTTTTATTGGGTTTTTTTAGTTTTTAATTTGGCTTGGGGTAGGGGGATTGGTGTTTTATACAAAGTTTTCACTATTAAGAGAGCTTTTTAAGGAAATACCACAAAATTTTAATGGTAATTGCATTTGCTAAATTCTATAATTTCTTTGTATTTGTAAGACTGTAGAAAATGACAGAAGTAAAATTTCAGGTCCAGTATAGAAATAGACTGAACAGCTGAGTGAGAACAGAAAATACTGAAATTTAGAAATGATCCATTTAAGCCATGACATATAGGACATATAATTCTAAACATGGCAAAGTCTATTGACATAAATTTCAAAGAAGATAAAGTTAAGATTTTCTATTTTATAATCTTTTTCAGTCAATTTCCTTTTAAAATTGCAGGCTGAAACTCTGAAAAAAAGTCATATGCAGAAGCCTGGCTATAATGCAGCATTATGTCAGCAAGTTATACTAATGCGATAAAAGATTTGACCTAAATATCAGTCATAATCTTGTTTTCTGACAGATTCAATAAATCAAGAAAGTCCTTGACCCACCTACAAAATTCGAGTATGCAGAGGAGGTGCATGGACACTGCAGGACAATGATGAGGTGTTATTAATTAGCTCTGGGAAAAATAAAACTAGAGGGATGTGTGGTGTAAGTTGAGAGAAAGATGGTTGGGGGAAGAGGCAGGCTGGACTAAGAAGCTGGTGAGGAAAGGAAGACTTTGACAACATGGGAGTGACTTTACTGAAGTGAGTTGATATAGGTCTTTCTTTCTTTCTTTCTTTCTTTCTTTCTTTCTTTCTTTCTTTCTTTCTTTCTTTCTTTCTTTCTTTCTTTCTTTCTTTCTTTCTTTCTTTCTTTCTTTCTTTCTTTCTTTCTTTCTCTTTTCTCTCTCTCTCTCTCTTTCTTTCTCTCTTTCTCTCTTTCTCTCTCTCTTTCTTTCTCTCTTTTTCTCTCCTCTCTCCCTCCTTACCTCTCCCTCCCTCCCTTCTTCCTATTTGCATAAGAAATAATTACATAGTTTAGTTTTCTGGAAATTCTGGGCAAATCCCATGTCCTTCTTCCTGCAATTTTACACATTTATAGAGTTTTAACCTGTGACATTTCCACACACATCCAACGATCTTTAGACAATTATGCGAACATTAGGTTTGAGGATTCAGAACACATGCATTAATAAAAGCCGTACAGGAAGTTCCCCAGTATTATGCTCAGGAAAAAGAAAAATGAAATAAAGTCACAGTGTTTTCACTGCACTATCCATAGTTCTCATGATAAAGATTTTTGCTGTAAAAGCCCCAGATTGGTAATCGTGTAAACAAGTAATGTGTCATTCTTGAGTTTGGACTAGGTGATACTAGTGTTTCAGACCTGTGAATTATAATATTTAAAATGTTTATTCTCATTTAGGAGTACAGAAGTAGCAAGAGTTATGGAGTCCAGTTATTAAAACTGTTGGTCAAAAATTTACTGCATTAAAGTACCTTTGTTTTCTCTGTCACTAGAAATGTTCTGGTAAGTTCTAGATGAAATGCATTCTTAGTCAGTTTACTGCCTTTGTGTCAACTTTCATCAAAACCAGTGTCCCCAAGAATCTAATTATACTTACTGATGTTTAACCAACCTGTATTCATAAATGTAAAGCATTTTTCAAGTCTATATTTCAGTCTTATTTCTCTTAACTTGGCCATATTCTTTCAGTCAGCATGTTAGATCCAGCAGGATCTTTTCGATTCTCTGCTTTTCTGTTGTTTAAGTTTTAATTCATTATTTTTGAACATGTATAATGAGATGTTTGAAAGTATTGCAAGACCTCATACAGTGCCCAGGCTTTTCTAGAAATAAATCTAATACAACCATGGACTGTGACAGTTTTCATTGTACTGGCAACTTACATAATTCTTCAATTAGCTAGTCCATTCAGGTCCTTTCACATCTTTTTCAGCTGATAAGCTCTCACCCTGGAGCAGAACTTTCTGTTATGAGCTGCTATCCTGTCACCCCTCAAGAATACTCCGATCTTTTATATGATATCCTGGTTATCCTCTCCTGATAAAAGTAACAAGTTGAGAGGTATAAGCAGATTTGTATTTTGCTTTCTTGCTTCCTGAGTGAAAAGCAGACATTAGGCTATTAATGACCATCTGTTTCAATAGTGAGTCTTCAAGAACTCTAACCAGTAATTCATCTCCAGTTCCTCTACCAATATTTGCCTGACGATTTCATACTTTCATACTTCACATCACAGATTCTTCTCTCCTTTCTTTGATTTTAAATTGCTACCTTCATAGTTGGCACCATTTCCTTAAGTCTTGATATATGAAATCCAGTGCACTTCCTTTGTCTAGAAGCTCCATCTAGGATGATCCACACTTGATTAAATCCTTGTTGTTTTACATCCTATTAAATTGTCTTTAAATATTTTTCCTTCAAAACATGTCCTCAAGCAGTCTACAGAGATACAGGCTTACAGATGCCTGATTACTTTCTCCTCATTTAACTGTTGGCACAGTATTTGGTGTTTGATTTGAAAGGTGTGTTCTCATAAATCCTGCACGGGAGACCCCCTAATCCCTCTGACTTGAGTGCATTAAGACTCATGGCTTCTGTTTCCACCACAGTTGAGATAACAAGGGTGTGTAAATGAAAGCTGCCATGACACATTCTGTTTTTCCTCCCAAATCAACATAATTGTCCTTTTTGAAACCTGAGGCAAAATTTGTTTCATTTTTGGCCACACCTAGATTATCTTTAATCTCTGCTTTACCTTGACTGCAAAGCTGCCCAACTTCTTTCCTTGTGCCTTTTAGTCTCAATTTATATGGCTCAAGAAGGAAATAACATATATTCAATATCTTCTTCCAGGCCAAACACAGAAACTATTTTGACAGCCTGAAGTTTCATCTTGCATTTGTAAATTACTGGAGAGTTCTTTGAAATTTTTCTCAAGTGTATAGTAAAATGTTCTGTAAGTTTCAATACTTTTGACTTTGAAATTCCAGATTTTTTCCATGGCCAGGTCCCTTGGGATTCTAGTTTTAATGAGCTTTATTAAACATTTCCATTAGTTCACCAAAGATTGTCCTTGCGAATTGTAAATATTTAGTTGGATATCTGATTTTTTTAATCACTTTATCTTAAATGGAATTAACTTCTATTTGCTTGATTCAGGTTCTTTTTCTGTTTTCAAAACCATCACCGATATGAGTCTAATAAAAAATATTTCATCTAGATTCTGGTTCTACATTATTTTCTCATTTTAAACATTTTTAAAGATTTATTTTGCTATCCTTCCACAAAATGGTCCTGACCCAAGCAAGATATTGCTTTACTACACTCTTTCATTTCTTTAGCTTATACAGTGTAAGTTAGAGCTCCAACTCTCTTTTTTTCTTTCTGCTTGTCTTAAAGGCTGAGTCTCCTTCAATATCTATGTTCCACTTGGTACTTCTGTTATTTGATATTTTTATCTCTATAACACTTGGTTTCATCTCTAATGAGTGTAGCTCAAAATCATCCCTCTCTGAGGAACACAAAATAATGTAGGAGCATTTGTTAGTCTCATAACATGCCAATGAAATAATTAATTGCAACGGTGGAAGGCAAAAGTGCATTGTGTGTTGAGAAGGTTGAATGTAGAAACACCAAAATTCTATGGACAAGTCCACCCTTGCTTCAGATGGATTCTTTTACTACATTTGTCACCATAATATCTGAACATCTTCAATGGTGTGGTAAGCAATATGACTAACATCTAACATTTGCACTTTGTTTTCTCTTTCTATCTTTCCTCTCAGTGCTAAAGCATTTTGGTTTTAATTTTTGTATTTTTCATGCCTCTTTTCTTTCTATATGTTGTACTGAATGGGGCATAAAGAATGCAATCTGCCAAAGGAGAAAAATTTCAGTAACTGTGTGAGGCCAGTTTCAGGGTCCATTTGGCTTTAGACCATTGTCTTAGACCACTGTCCTTCAAAAAATGTTTCCTACTTTGATTCTGACCCTAATAAAACTAATGCAGCACAGAAACTTATCTGCTATTGAGGATGCTATCCTAACTTTGACTGGCATGTAAAAACCAGAGATGAATTTCTTGATGCGTCTCTTTCGCAGCCCTCCTAGGACCTTGTCAGCTTGCAGAATAAAATAAAGTCTTATTATAAAGTCTTATACAGCTATGTTTTTCACAATAAGCATTAGCATTACCCCCAAAGTTTGTTATATTCACTTTTTGTAAAAATTGCCCAACTTTACACCATACTACAAAAGCAGATTAAGCTCTCAGCCATTTCAATGCAGTGACGACAGGAAGGAAGGATATCAATAATGACATCAGTGTCCTCCACATCAAATTCCTGCGGCACCTTTAGGACAACAACTTTCTGAGTTAGCCAGTGGCCCATGTGGCTCTGTCACATTCTATCATTTGGGGGATGATTAGGTGTAGATCAAATCCACGTGGGTTTGTTGTCATAAGGTAGGCAGAAAGGATGAGAGGATGCAGGACAGAAACTACAGTAGATAGACTGAGACATTTAGGAGTTATCATTCAATATTGGTTTCTTTCATCTGGCATCTGAGGCTTTAAAGTTGTACACAGAACTTGCCTTACCCAATGGCCACAGGCAGCCGCTGCCAGCTTTGTCAAGAGACTCCTGAGATTTCTGATGATGCTTCTGGTAAAGGGAACACCAGAGTGAAAGGTGACCTGTTTTCAGAGGCATGATGAAGGCTTTTGGGTACCTCAACCCTTAGGCAGAGACTGACTCTCCGAGGGTCAGAGAACTGTTTTAAATACAATGGACTACCATTGTATGAATAAGCCAATTAATTTATAATTGCAGTATGTCCCTTTTCCATTCTGTGAGGAAAATCACCACTGTCTTGGTGTTTAGTGTGGTCCAGTACCTTTGTGAAAGCATTACAGCAGCTGTAAGCACTGTTACCATTATTACTCTGTTTACTTCTCTACCATGGACCTTCTCTTTGATCCAAATTTACAGGACAGAATTTGGAGGATTTTCACCTTCCTGCTTTTCTCCTGATTTCTGGGTTTCTTAGTGTAGTGAAATAAATACACTACTTCTCTATTTTTTCTCACCAATTTATAAGAAATATGATGTGCCCAAACTGCTTTGGTTTAGCTGTTCTTGCTTTGCATGTAAGCAGAGCATCATGAAGAACCCTTGGTGATTAGAGAGAGGAGTTGAAGAGCTCCAAGGGGGAGCAAAGTAATAGAGAAAAACCTTTAAGTGCAGGAAGAAACTTCTCATAATAAATAACCTTCCTGTAGATAAAAAAAAAGTCAAAGGCTGAGATGAGTGAATTTGAAAAGGCAGATTGAATTCTTGTGTACATTTGAAAAGTGACAACTCCAAGTGTGCTTTCAAGGTGAAATTTCAAAAAACACTTGCCTGAGTTAGGGGCACAAACCTAACTGGAATCTGAGTATTTTTAAAAAATCTCATGCCAGAATCACTAGAGAATAAAAATATGCTGTGGATTTGAAGAGTAATATCTAAAATATGAATATTTTTGTGCCCATAGTCTACATCTGCAAGTAATTATGGGTGCAAATGTGGATATGTCAACATCTACATACATTAATGTACCTGTTAATCTGATAGGTAAATGTATATTTGTTATCAAATAACATACTCTGCAAACTGTTCCCTGTTATTATTTGTACATGTAAAAATAGAAGCCGTGTTAACATTAACTCTCAGAATTCTAATGTTGATCTTTTTATCATGCACAAATGGAAATCACACCAATATCAAAGATAAATATACATATTTGAGGGAGACATTAATACCTTGTCTCATTTTTATTATATTAAGAACTGTATTTTCCACCCATGTTGTTCATCAATTCTCTTTTGTGTAGCAATAAACAAGTGAGTTACATGAACTTTCTTGAGCAGAATTGTCAGTAATTAGTTTTTAAATACTTTCCAGTTCAGGAGGCTCGGCATTGATCTTCCTGATTATTTAAAATTGCCCTTTAAATACTCCTTTACACGTTGAAGTGAAATTTAGATTTAAAAACATAATTGCAAACCCCTCTTCACTTTACCCAAAGAAAATGTCAGATTTGTATATCTATGTCTCACTCAAAGAAGAGGGAATTATTTTTTTTCTCTTTCTTTCAAAGACATATACTGATTAGTTAACTATCCTGAGATCTGACATTTTCTGAGTAGATTGTCATCATAATTGTTGATTTATACTAAGAAAAAAATACAGTTCCACTGAACTGACTTTCCAATAAGATTATTTTGCTGTGTTGGACCAAAACCATTCTAAGGATGAGGTGCTTGCTTTCACCTAGTTTTGTAGCTTTTAAACTAGAGTTATTAGTTTCAGATGTCTGGTATGCACATTGTGGGAATCCAAGCAGTCCCGTCCTGTTCGTGATTTGTACATAGCCCCCCGGCCGGCGATACACATGAAGTTTTTTTTTCCTGGAAAACTTCAACCAACTTTGGGACTGTGATTAACAGGTTATATTGTTATGCTGATTATTAACGTGTAAACTACCATCTACTTTGTTAAGTTTTGGTGCATTCAAAGTCTGTCTGAAGAACCTGCAGGTTGAGAAAAGCTTAGCCTCAGTGCTGAAGAGGTGCTTAATGATATCCTTCTGAAAATCTTATCAAACTAGTTGTTAACATCTGAAAAGTCACCTTTAGCTTGTGCCAAGAAGTTTGTCACAGCCTGGAAGTAATCTCTTTTTAATAACCCTTCTCTACTCCTAGAGAGCTCCTTAAAGATCTTATAATCTGCAGCCAAGAGGACTTCTCTGATAGGTTTCCCCTGCTGAAATTTGCTGTGGCTCCTGTGAATCACACATCATGAAAAGAAACTATACTGCCTGCCTTTTGCCATCTTAAGGAGTTCAGTATTGTCCATTTATACTTTGGCATTTCTGGCTTTTGCTTTATTTATATAGATACACATAACCCTCCGAGGCACTACATTTGAAGGTAGCACATTAAAAGAACATTAGCCTGCATTCCCGCCTCCACCAGCCCTTTGTGTAAGCAATGATGCAGGCTCTAATTACCTGTATACATTCAATAACTTTTACCCCCACCAGTGCTCTTACCTCACTCATAACAAGGCCTGAGCCTAGGACTCAGTCAGGATGGTATACTGAATGGAGCTGTGTTGTAAACAATGTCTTATAGACCTCTTCCCCTATCGTTGCAGAAGTTCAAGGTGTATGATCAAAACAAAAACACTGTGGGATTACAAACAAAACAATGGTTGCCCAAGTAAAACCAAGACAGGTTCTACTGCAGTCTTTGACACTGTGGGTATGTTTACTGTGGGTAAGTATATGCTGTAGAGATAACTGAGCAGTTCAGGCACCAGCAACAATTCTGCAGCAACATAAGGGAATTCACTCTTCAAAGTTAAGCTCAGAGCTACCTGGAGATTCTACAGCTGGACTGGTTCTTGCAGCTGGGTTGGCTTGGGCTGAGAAAAGTTTGCGATGTAGAAAATACACAGAGCTTTTTTGTGTTGCTTGGTTGCATACATTGTGTTTTGCAAGGATGGTCAGTCCTGGAGTAGTCCTTTTGTGTGTGGGCTCAACATACATAGCTGCAAGCTGAACTGAGGAGAGCCATACGTTGAACTGAGCTGATACAAATGATAAATGATCAGCCAGCAAACTAAATGTATTAATTAAACTAAGAATCTTTAGTGATAATTTCTTATGCAAAAACAAGGTGTCAATATGTCTTTCAATGAACCTCTCTCAATATTATCATCAGACTTCGAAGAAGAAGAGCAAAAATAATATGCTACTTCACATTTTTGGAATAATATTTAAGGAGTACCATTAAAAAGAAATAAAATAACTGAATATAGTAAGAAATTCAAATATGTAAGAAAGAAAAACTGGGACCCTGAACCCAAGATTATGTAAAAGATCCACTGTTACCTATATATAATAGAATCACAGAATGGTTTGTGTTGGAAGGGACTTTAGGGATCATCTAGTTCCAATCCTCCAACCACAGGCAGGTACACATTTCACTAGACTGGGTTGCTCGGAGCCCCATCCTGGGGCTTGAACACTTCCAGGGATGGCACATTGATAGCTTCTCTGGGTAACCTGTTCTAATGTCTCACAACCCTTGCAGAGATTTCTTCTTTATGTCTAATTTAAACCTCTTTAAGTTCAATCTACAATCTTTAAGTTCGAAGCCATCCATTCCCCCTTGTCACTACATGTCCGTGTCTAAAGTCCCTCTCCAGCTTTCCTGTAGCTTTTTAGGTTCTGGAAATCTGCTGCAAGGTCTCCCTAGAGCCTCTCTTCTCCAGGCCGAGCAACCCCAACTCTCACAACCTGCCATCCTAGGACGGGCTCCAGCCCTGTGACTGCCTTTGGGGCCTCCTCGGGACTTGCCCCAACGGGTCCATGTCCTTCCTTTGTGGGGGTCCCAGATCTGGAGGTACTCCAGATAGGGTCTCATGAGAGCAAAATAGAGGAATAAGAATGTTGAGACAAAGATTCTCTGGTGTGCTCTCTGAGTCTGCAGTAAGGCTACACAGCCAGCTGCCATTTAAATGCTTCCTAAATAATTGGAACTTTATAATACTGGATTGGTTCAGGGTTAGTTTTGTTGAGTAGTTTTTTTTTTTAAATGTGGATACCTTTAAAATGCAATAAACACACACTGTCTGTGTGTTGGAAAGAAAAGTAGCTGCATTCTTCTTCCTATTTGACTCTCAGAGATGATTTTTATTCAGATCCTTTATTTTTTATTTTTCTCAGCCTGCAGTCAACTGAGGATTTTTGCCGAACTGCGCAGAAACCTTGCTGCCTTGCATACTGAAATGATGAAATACTGTATATCTCTCTCTAGAAAGGAAAAGTAAACACCAGAGTGTTCTAACTGAGGTCATACTTTCTCCATGTCTAGACATCTTTGGTGATCTTTCCCTTTTATAATGCTGCTGTGCCTTCCATGTACTCAGCTGTGAGGAAAGTACTTTGCTCTTAGTTGCATAAAATATGCCGAATTTCCAGACAACTTTCAGTACAGCATCTTAGACAGTTAGGGCTGGTGTGTGTGATCTTTTATGAAATCAGATTTTTTCCTCTGAGGAACTTTGCTCAGTAAACCAGTGGCAAATTTGGAATGAAAATATGACTGATGTGGTTCCTTAATGCCCAGCTTGTTAAGCAAATGCTGTTGAATCCAGTCCCCAGTAAACAAGCTAAACTTCTTGTTCCACTAGAAATATATTTTACTAAGAATCTTTGTAGATCACTCTCTATGCAAAAAATAATGTCACAAGTCATGGTTTTGAGCAGAATAAAGCAAACATTTATTAAATTAAATCGTATGCTGAATCAGTGTTTGCCCATATAGTTCCACTTTTTAAATATTAATATTCTTTTCTAACTCTTTGTACATAAATAATCTTTTAAGAGAGTAACAATGAAATATAGACAATCCACATCAAATGAATGCGAGCTTTTGATGTGATTATCAAAGGTCTGTTGGATTTTCTCTAATTTTAATTAGTATTGCGTTCTAACCAACAAATTCAAGTCTCTCATGGATTTTTTAAATCCAAATATTATGCCCCTTGCACAGAGGATTTTGGCTTAATTTGGCCCATTATAAAGCTACTAGTTATTAACAAAATTATGTAGAAGTTCAGATTTTGAAAACTAAAGTGCTGAGGATTTGCTTTAGCATAGAGCAATTAACTAATTGGTCTATGCAGTAAATAAAACTCCAGTAAAGGCTTTTGGGGCATTTTTTTTCAATATTTTTCAATATTTTCAGTATTTCCTTTGGAGAAATACTTTAATGTTTAAAAAGAATATACTAACCTGGAATTCTTCCTGATATATAGAGTCATGAACTAAATAGATCATAAAATCATAGAATCATTAAGGTTGGAAAAGACCTCCAAGATCATCAAGTCCTTTGACTGGTCACCACCTTGTCAATTACACCACAGCACTAAGAGCCACATCAAGCCTTTCCTTGAACACTTCCAGGGATGGTGACACCACCACCTCCCTGGGCAAGCCCTGTCAGTGAAGGTGTTCTTCATGATGTCCAGCCTGAACCTTCCCTAGTGCAGCTTGGGGGCATGTCCTCTTGTCCTGTCAGTGGCTGCCGGGGAGAAATGACCAACCTCCACCTGGCTACAGCCTCCTTTCAGGGACTTGTAGAGAGAGAGATAAGGTGTCCTCTGAGCCGCCTTTTCTCCAGGCTAAACACCCCCAGCTTCTTTCAGCTGCTCCTCATCGGACTTGTGCTCCAGGTGCTTCACCAGCTCTGTTGCCCTTCCTGGTCTTGTTCCAACATCTCGATGTTCTTCTTGTAGTGAGTGGCCCAAAACTGGACACAGGACTCAAGGTGTGGCCTCACCACTGCCCAGTACAGAAGGACAATTACTTTCCTAGTCCTGCTGGGCATATTGTTGGCTCAAAAAATTTTTGCCACTCTTTGTGAATCTGCATGTCATCCTTGCCAAGGAGCCATGCTAATCTTTTCTGTATTGTTCCAATTTTTGTCTATGTACTACCAAAGAGAAATATGCAATACTATCATTACTTTCAATGTTGTGGAGAGCTTAAGCACAGAGATACTGGCCATTGTAAATAAATAAAAAAGGACATATTGCATGCACATTTGCAATATGTTACTATATAATTTTACTGATTCCAGTCCTTTTTCTCTGGGAAACACCAAATACTATTTGAACAGGCAAAGAAACACAAAATTAATCAGACTGAGATTATCAGACCTACAAGGCTATTTGAGTTGTGCTAAGAGATTAGAAATCAGCTCTATTTTTTTTCCTAGTAGACCTTTAACCAAGGAGGAAAGCCCACCCAGGCAGTAAGGGGTGATTCATGGATTCTGAAGCCAGAAATGACCACTAGTACCATTTAATCTCTAGCCACAGGAGCTATATTATTTGTTTTCCCTAGAGGGTCCTTAGAGAGGGGAAAGCTGATGGCCCAGTGGTGACTGCCCGTCCTCTAGTCTGTTCCAGCTGCTACAGGGTGGGGAGCTGAGTGTGCCTATGGGAAGGGTGCTGCGTATGAACAGCCATGGTCAGACACTTGCAGGATGGGAAATGGGCTTGAAGTTATGAAAAGGAGTGGGCCAACACCAGGAGCCACATTTCAGGAGTGCCCACCTCCCATCTCACTGCCCCGTGTCTAACTTCCTCTCCCCACAGCTGCTCTAGCCCCTCAAACCCCTATAGGATAAAAATCCCTATAGGATATCCTATAGGATACAAATAATCTTCTCAGCTCTATGCCTCTTCACTCACTTCTCCAGGGCTTACTCTGGCACCACTTTGGCTCCCTGTTAAAACTTGCCTAATGTCAAAGACTGGGTTTCTCCTCTTCATCCATTTTGGATGAGTTTTTCACTCTTCCAAAGATGCACAGATCCTTTTCCCTGGGGGCATGGGCTGGCAGCTCCACTCTACAATACGCTTTTGCTCCCCATTCACAGCACTTCAGTGTGATCAAACTTCTGCTGAATTCAGGCCCCCTATCCAGGAGATTCAGCGCACTCTGACAGCTGACTCCTGACTGCTTTTCATAGCATCAATGTTTTGCCCCCTTCATACCATGCCCAGAATTCAGATTATTTTCAAATAAAGGTTAAAATGGCTCAGGTCCAAGAGCCTTGCAGTGTCTTATTAGTAATGGCCCAGATAATTAATACCTTTCCATTAATGTATACATTTTGAGTGCTATCAGTAAAGTGACTTTTAAATCATTTAATCTGTGCTCTATTAATTACATATAATACAGGATTTTAAAACACAATGTCATGTGTAGTATGTCAAATGCCTCAATGAAATTTGATTAGACTGTAACAATACAGCTACCTTTGTCAACCAGACCTATAATCTTATAAAAGAAAAATCTAAATAAGATAATTTGACAAGAACTACTTTCTCTGAAACTACATTGAACGATACAGCTTTATTTTTAGATCATAATTCCCTGTTGATAGAGTGCTGACTTTGTCCAGCTTTCTAATTTTTTTTTCCTAAGATTAGAATCAGAATAACTGATATATCATTTCCTGAACCATTTTCTTTAAATGCTATGATTGCTTTGGCAAATCAGCAGTTCCTTGGATTATCCTTTCTTTCCCAAGACTTGGTAAAGAAAATTTACTCTAGTGGTCCAGAGACCTTCTTGACTAATTTTTTTAAACTTTTCAGGTAAGAACAAGGTTTGCAATACTTGATTTTAGCAGAAGATATGAACTATTCAGATGCACTAATTGTTAGGTTAAATCCCCTTTAATATTTTGTTTTTTTAAGAAATCTGCTGGTCAATATTGCCATTTATTTATTTCTGAAAGGAAGAAATGTGAGTATCAAGACCACAGTGGGACCTCGAGACAGGTGAGTGGCTAAAACTCCGCTCTCGTTCTGACCTAAGCGTGGGAGTGCTGGTTCATCTCACACTAAGCCCATGAGGAAGCTCTATGCCCTATCTTTGGTAAGCATACCAGGACAGTCTGCAGGAAATGGTTTATTGACAAGAATGATGAATTTACATGTATGCTGGTTCTTTATCAGCCCCCTAAAAATGTTTTGCTGTCTACCTTTTCCTCATCGTTCCAACCTCGTCATGGCACTCAGCAAAACACACTGTACCAAAAAACTTCTCTTTTCCTTTCTAACAGTGCTGTAACTTCATGCAGTTTGAGGCCTAACAAGAACTGTGGATCTTCCCACAGCAGGGTTTGTCTGTAGGGTGATGCACCTGGAAAAAGCACTGCCTGTGGTAAGCATCAAAGTACCCTGAATAACTGCCTGCCCTAGACAATCCCACAGCTTTTCTTGTATCTTGTGGTTTACCAAGCATGACAACAGATGTGGGTGACTTGTTGCTTTGTAGTTTGTTTGTTTGTGCGTGTGTTTTCATCTCAGATTTTCACATTCTTGAAAGATGCTTTTTGTTCTCCTGGTCTTTGAAAATCTGCAACCTAGAGGTTGAAAACCTAGAGGTGAACACAGAAGTTGAGATTTCATTGCCCACAAAATCTAACTGTTACACAAACCTGGTGACCTTCTGGGTCTTACCATCCTCAGATTTCAGGTCTGGCACAGCAGAAAAGTTCTAAACAGTGAGTTCAGGATTATTTCAAACTAGATATTTCCAGGGTACTACAAGTAGACATCTGGGGAAAGCTAACACTCTGCTGATTTTTTTTCCATCATCAACCCCAGTCAGAGGTAAGGTACTGTTCTGCACAGACCTATGGGGTGAACTAAGGTAATTAGGGTCAGAATAACTGTACACAGATAATTAGTCACTACTTATAAGGAAAGATCTAACAAGACCATAAATGTAATAACTTTGTTTTCAGAATTATGAAAATTAGCACTGAAACTGTTATTCATAGGTGAACTGAAATGCCAGAATCAAAAATACTTGCTCTGTTATTACTATTGAAATGGTGAACTGTTCAGAGTATTTCATTCAGTCTTTGATGAAGATGGCTTAAAACTGGCTTTCATTATTTCAATTTTTTTTTGTTTTAGCACATCCTGTTAGAGAGGACACTCAAGCAGTCCTTAATTACAGTAACATCTTCAATAAAGCACATCCATGGGTACCTAGATATCTATATATTGTTCTTCAGCAGATATCACCCCTATAAAGACACGGTATAAAAAAGCCCAAATAAAATCATGGAAGAGCCATGTTAAAAAGTGAGTTAGCTGACCTACATTATTAGGACCATTTAGAAAAAATGTAGCTTTGCTTCCCTTTATCTGTATTCTCTACGTTGCAGGGGGCAGTTATTTCTTTGTTTAATCATGTCTTTGACCACAGTTCAAAAGTCAATATTCTGCTGTCAGATGCTGGCTTGCAATTGAGGGATAGGTAAGGAACTTAACTAGGAAGCTTTGTGAATAGGGAATTGAATTTGCATCTCATTCACAAAGCACACATGTTTACATGACCTTTGAAAATGGGCATTAGAGCAGTTTGATCATGAGCTCTAGGCAATCTGAAATAGTAAGGTGATTGAATCAAGAGGCTCAGGTACTTCTTACATGAGAGCTGAACTGAAAGAGAATTATTTTAATTTAAATGCAATTTCATATCAAATTCATAGCAGTGTTAGCATTATGAAATAATTGTAGTGGCACTGTAAATTACTGTCCAGAGGCTTCTATGGTAGCAACAAACACTCTAAGGCTGTCAGTTCATCCGGGTCCCTTCTTGCCGTGCAGGGAGGCTATTGTGGAGATTTGGTCAGAATGTGGCAAGTGATATTCAGGCAGACATTTAATATTTACTGAGGTCAAATGTATTATAACATTAAATTCTCAGAAGAATACCAAAGCTTGGTTAAATTACATAGGAGATTTAATTTCTAGACTCCTTTAATGCCAAACTTTCATTAGACTACAAGTATGCAAAGGATGATTTTGATTATATGACCTGTCCTGTGTTTAAGAGCCAAGCATCTCTCATTCTGTGCAAGCACTACATGCATCTATGGATTTAGAGCACTGGATTTGAAATATATAGAGAAAATAAGTACTTTTCAAAACCAAGAAGGATACTGGAGTTCTTATTTACTCTCCCAGTGCTCAACAGCACACTTTTCAGGAGCATGTGTAAAACTTTGCCTCTTCAACCACATGGGTATTGAGGATGTGTCTCAGTATGCCTTACATTTCCAATGAGATAATACATTGCTTACCAAGGGGGAAGGGAGGTTGGCAAAAACAGAATGTCTACATAGCCTCTGCCAGAAAGTCATGAGTTTATTCTGTCTGTGTTTCCAGCTGACAAGGAACTTTGTGTGTGACTCTGGACAGAATGGTGCTAAACCTACTTTAATAGACAGTGCCTTTTTGGACAACCCACTGACCAACTGTTCATCTTGTTTGCCATGGGCCTACAGGCTGAACTACCTCCAAAAAGCAGCTGGCAATTAATGAAGAGTGGGGGCTCTGTGGGGCAGATTGCCACTGGTATTAGGATTACCTATGCCATGCCTGTGATGAATGTAAAGTTAACAAGCACATATTCCCAACCCAAATCCATTGAGATTTCACAGGATAATAGATGTAAAGGAGTAGAACAGCAAAGCAGGGTTACCTATTCTTTTAATGGCTTATTAATACTAGTTATAAATGTTTAATGGCTGATTACATCTTCATCCTGCACAAGGCCCCTAAACATGTATCAGTGCTCCTCTTGTTTACTGAGTGTTCTGTAAGGCAAAGGCAGCCCCAGCAAGGTGACCTCCCTCAGCCCTGCTCCCAAGACTTTCCTAGCTGCCCTTCTTCAGGAAGGCAGGTTTCTTCCAGTACAGCATGCCCAGTCAGCACAGTTCAGAGATTAGATTTTCTGGTTCTCTGCTGGGAGAAATAAGGGACATATGAGATAGTGAATAGTAATATCAGAAAAATATCTATTGATGGTAATATCATGTAGATTGTGGGATCTATTTTTAAGGCATTTTTTTTCTAATTCATTCCCACACTAGATTAAAAGTTCCTTTTCCTTTTCAGTTTTCTGAACATTATCCATAAATTTTTTTGAATGTTTTAGTAATTTATTTAATATTCATAATCCTGTTTAATTATAGCTGCATGTGACTGTCTATTCTTAGATATCATCTTTCCAGGTTATAATAATAGAAAAGAAAGGTAGTTTGCAAAAAACTGCACAGATACATAGTGCTCAATTTTGCTGAAGCTGGGCACAGACCAGGGACTGATTATGTCTCTATTATGCCTAGCAGATTGAGGAAATCAAGTGGTCTTAGCATCTGGGTTTTAAGACAGTCTAAGTAACAACACAGATGTTACTGCCAGACTGCATACAGCCTTGTAGTGGATGAGCACAGTGGAAAGATACTGCAGACATCCCATTTCTCCATTATGCTCCCATCCTGCATCTCACCTGAAAGGTCCAATAAGCATTTAATGCCCTTTTAGTTCTCAGTAATGGAAATTTATTGCTTTTGGGTTATGATTAAAGTACCCTTCATAGTTTTTGCAATTTTTTAAAGTGGAAAATGTTGATGATTTTGTTGGAGAAACAAATTCCTTGTTGTATCAGAGGAGGTGTGCTCTAGCTTAAGAGTTAAGCCAGAAGAATGGAAATTTGAAGACCTCTGCCAGTGCTTCAGCAGCTTTTCAGAATGCAAATGTTTGCATTCTGGATGAAAATTCAATATTTTTCACCTATTATTTTGATTTCTCTTATTTTTCTTTACATTTACTGCATTTTTTTGATGAAAATTGCATTTTCAAACCAGTCTATGACACTGTAGAGAGCACTTGCTTTCAGTTCTTCACTGAATCTCTGATCAGTTACACCTGCTCATTCCTGCAATAAGAGCCCCTGACATGGTTCATGGTGGGTGCATTTCAATGCAGCAGTTCTTACCTGAGATTTAAAGGAAGCTGTTTAAAAACACCTTAAAGGAACATGTTGAAAAACTTTTGAATAAATTGATTTGATTTAAATTAAATTTTGATGATTTAAAGGAACATGTTTAAAAACTTCTATTAACTAAGGTGAGGATGGCAGGTCTGCCCCCCACCAGCCAATAGGACATAAACAAATATTTTTACATAGATACAACATTTATAGTGCATGCAGGAGAACATACAGAAATTATACAAGATGTATGACAAGGACAAGAAGTGTTATGAATGAAAAGCAGATTTGCTAGTTTTTATGTTTTATCTTATCTGTTTCTTTCCTACTAAATACTTCACAGTCCTGACCTTTCCAGCAAAATTTCATCAGGTGAAATAAACTGAAATGCACTTGGTCACAGGCACATGCTCCTTCTGTACCCTTTCAGTGATTCTATGCATTGGATGAATCAGTAATCACAGCAAAACACAGTAAACACAAAATCAGGATCACAGCCCTTCTTAAAAGGAAATGTATAAGAAATTATTACAATGATGAAGGTGCTCAAATATCTTTTGCTGTTGTTGCTTGGTGTAAATAGTTTCATTTATAACTCTTCCCTGTTCAGGAACCTTACAAAGCTGTTCTCCTCAGTGGTTTATTAAACACTCTACTTCTGCAGGAAATCGTTAAGTTACATGCTCTGCTCTGGATCTCTGCCTCCCTAGCAGGGGAACAGAAATACCAGGAGATGAGCTGTCCCTGAGCATTTTCCACACAGCAAATATGCAATCAAGGGTCTTTAAAAGATTTTCATCTCCTAGTTTGTGGATTTTCATTTATGGTGTAACAAACCTTGGCAGAAATCCTGAACAAGCTTCCAGTCACTTGAATTGAGCCTTTGCTTGGTCTGATTTACTGTAAGGTCTGATGCAGGATGTTTATTCTTTTCCCTCAAGCTATTTCTTCTTGGAGAACCATGCAGTGTTTCTCTGATTCAATGATGATAAAACCCAATCCATCTATCAAGATGAGTCAGCAGACTAGGTCTGCTCACACCCCTCTCCCCACACACATACACAGCACCAAAATGCCAACAAGCCGCATGTTGAACATATGTGCAGAACAGCTATGATAAGTTGGAACAATCATTAACTTATTCACTGTGCAATTGAAGTACATCTTGTACATGAGTTTCCAAAATTATTTTAATAACAATCCTCTTTGACTAAACAGTGGAAGATAGTTGGATCTCTTCCTGAAGGCACGTTCCCACAGTAATATCCATGGCACATCCATTACAGACAGTGCTGTTAGTTCTCATTAGCTAGGACAAACAACGCAGTGAGTCACAATCTCCCTGCATAAAGGATCCCATTGTTTTAAACTGATAAACCAGAGATTCTGCTCTGTACTGGTGTAAACCTGACATTGATTAAAGCTTCCTGGGATGCTAGAAAGGCAGCATTTGAATGGGGACTTGAGGTGCAAGGAAATCTGCCACAAAGATACAGTCAGTTTGCATTTTTTCCGATTGAAGTTACTTAGCTTCTCTCATTGCTGGGAGAACCTATTATATTTGCTGCAAGTATTTTCCAAAAGCTTCTAAGAAAACTAGGCTTAAACTAGATTGTACCAAATATTTCTAAAGTTTGCCCAGTAAAATAAATTGTGTTTATACACTTTTCACTTAATAGTCTACTTCTACTAGGTGGCAATTTTTTTCTCAAAGTATGCTGAAGTGCATCTAATTTACTATGAGAAAGTATTCTTCCTCTTATACTTTGGCTCTTGTTTTGTTGTTAGGTTTTGTAAAATCTTAGCTCTAATGGTGAAAGCCAAACACAGAAATATTTTTACCTGCACTTTGCCAGTAACATCAAAAGACATGCTATTATCTCAACAGCAATTTGGACTGGTTATCAAATGATAATCTTGGAATGAGTGAGTATGATTTGTGACGGTACTTATCTTTTGTAGGTGTGGTTGGCATGTATTAAAATGTTTTTTTTTTCTTGCTGGATAGCATGCCAAAGACTTCAGGCAATAGGTAATTATTCCATGTAAAATATTTATTCTCTGCCAGTCATATGTCTTTCTCAAAGATCTGACTTTGCAGCAAGCATTTAAAACCATGTAAAAGCTTAAATATGAGGCCAGAATGAAACCTGGTGTAAGCAACTACAATAGAAATACATGTTGTGTGTGCTCGGTAGCTCTTTGTGAGTAGAGACCAGTTGTAATTCCTTTCTGCACTTCTTTGGAACCTTAAGATCAGATTATCCAATACTGGGCACTCAATTTCTATTCCAGCTGTGACCCAACTAAGAACTCACTAAGGTGAAGATTTTTTTGGTTTAGAGCTGCAAAATGAAACTTCTCTTTCTTTTATTCCATTATATGCTGTAGGCTATTCGCTGCCTTAAAATGTTTTCTGTGCCTGAAGTGAAAGCTCCAGAATACATGTGCAGTGTAAAGTCAGATTGACCATGGCAGTTCCCAGCAGATGCTCTGCTTCTGAGCCATGGCTGTGGCCCTGAGCTCCTGTGCAGCCACAACAACTCATCCCTCCCAGCAGGGCACTGTCACATACTGGGAAGGCTAAACTGAACATACTAAAATAAACTGTGCTAGTTTGGACTCGCACTAATTTATTTAAAGATTTATTTTCTCAAATCTAGTGCTAAGAACTGAAGTCATAACCTAAGACTTACTTCAACCTTCCAAAATCACACAAGAGACACAATCAACAGAGGAAATAGGATAATAAATGTGCATATAACAGTCTGTATTATTTGCCCTTTCAAATAAAATATTCCCTTCAATATTTACATGTCTACACCATTAACATCCTCTTTTCCTGACTCTAACTTCAGCATCTAGATACAAAGCAGACTTTATTTTTTCTAATTCCTTGACAGAGAATGAGACAGCTGCTGCTGCATTGGTGCTTGCCTGAAGGACTGGCAGGTGGTTATACATCTGAAAGGTTCAGGCTCTTAGGAAATGTTGGAAGGCACAAACCTTTTCTCAAGTACAATGAGGAATCAAAAAAAGAAGCTTCAGGAGGTGAAATAAACTTCTGAAAGACAAAACTGTAAAGTAAATTATGGTTATCACTTCAGTAAGCTATTTGCAATGAAGAAGAGCATCTAAGAAAAGCATTCCTTTCTATTTATTAAATTTTGCAGTAGGGAAATTTGTCAAATGTTAGTCCAAGTCCAGCTACTTACAAGCATTACCTCTGGCATATGCCAGTGTGGTGGGTAATTTAGACTCTGTAGGTCACTTCCACAGATTTTTGTCCCCTCTGCAGTAGTTATGAAGGGAGTCTGACCAGCAACAAAATCTCTAGGTTATTGGAAGTCAGTCCTTGTGCTTACTGCCCAGCTAATCTCTCGTTACATTTTTAATATGCTATAGCGTTTCAGCAAAGTTTTTCTTCCAATTCTGAAAAATCTTGCATAAGTAATTCCCATTCATAACAGTACATTTATGCCATTTATTTACTAAATTCTTCTATTTGGTAAGCACAAACATTGTTTATTGTTTAAAGTTCCCAGAAATTCAGTATTTCTCCAATGCAACTCTAGTGGAGACTAAACTGAAATGAAGTTAGCAGAAATGCTGGTGTAGGATTAATACAGAGAAAAAAAACCCCACAACCATGGCTTATTTTCAAAATTTGACAGACAGGTATTATACTGATCATCTTTTTAAACTGATTCTATCTTGGAGATTACACTGATATGTTAATAGCAGCTTCTGATGTTAAGTTGATAATTTCATTTATGTATTGGCACAACACAGGTAGATTGACAAGACCTAAATTCTGTGGCAAGACACAGCAAGATTTAGAGAGGAACAGAAGGAGCTGAAAACATGATGAAAGAGAGAGATGTGATCAGATCAGGCTGTATCCTTTGACTTATTGGAAGGGTTTTCTGTTAACTTCTTGCTAATCATGCAACACTTACATGAAATTAAGTTCTTGAACTTACTGCTTTGAAACTATATAGCTGAACAATTTCCATCTGCTGCTAAACTGCAGACTTTCAGTTTCCAACAACTCTAAGCTATCCAATATACTGCTGCATGTAAATGTAGCAGGCCCGTACCTGCTCAGGAATACGAAGGACCTCCTGGATTTGTTTTTACAAGGAGGACATCCTGATTTTTTGTCAGGGTATGTGACATAATCATCATGAGATTGTCACTGTTCTATAATGCTACAAGGAAATGACAGGTTCACAGATCGTTCTGTATCTGATTTGGCCTGAAACCCTGCTGTTATCTCACACTTCTGATCACTTGAATGTGGAAACATTTCTGGGCTCCGAACAATTGAAAGGGATTACATAGGAACACAAAAAGCAATATTCAAAGGGGAAAGTTTCAGCCTGACTTTTAAAAGTGTTTGGCAAAGGACATCCAGTGAGTTAAAAGGGCTGGGAGTTCCAGACAGAAAGAACAGGGCATGCAAATATTCAATTAGCACCAGTATGAGGGTGAGACTTTGGAAGAAACAGAACAATTTAGAGATGAATCTCTGGGAGAATTGGCAGGAATGTAGGTGACAAGGAAGTCATATAAATCATGTCACGAAAAAAGCATGGAATGTTTGATAGCAAGGAACGAAAAACACATGAAAACAGGGCAGCACATTACCCAATTAGAAGCAAACGCAGTGAGAACATTTCAGGGTAATGCAGGGATCGGTTTACTTCTAGGCAAGGGTCCAGCTCACACATTATAGAATGGCTACTGTGGAAGCAAAGTGTGTAGAAGAAAGTAGGCGTGAAGATGATTAAAATAACCAGGCCTGCTCATGATTGCATGGGATGAAGACAATGTAATTAACTTGGCTAAAGGAGTGTCTTATCCTTGTGATATATGTAAGCTGATAAGAGGCTAAACAAGTGGAGGCAGCTGAAAATTGAATGAGATGGAATGGAGACTTCAAAACAGCTCCAAAAAAATTGACTCATTGTGTTGCTGTAAAACTTGTCCATTTGATCTGCAACATGGAAAGAGCACTCAGCTTGGGCTTCATACTGAAACAATTCACATCATCGTGGCACTTGGCTATAAGGACTTTCACAATGTAATTTTTTCTGTGTTCCAGCTAAAGATTAGTTTACCACAGATTACCATGGAATATTCAGCAAAAAATTTCTTGCAAAAAAAAAAAATTACAGCAGAGAGATAGGCATAATGGAGACAGTGAAACCATGGTGAGAAGGGAGAAAGATGCAAAGTATGCATGCAGATCCTACTATCTGAAAAGAAATGAAAACTCAACATTGATCCACTAATGTAATTTTTAGAAAAGTTATTAGAAGCAGATGTAAGGAAATCAAATTTTAGTTTTCCCTTCATCATCAATAATTCCTGAGTATATTGTTGCAGTTTCCCTTGGCTTTTCTAAATGAAATTTTACAACATGAGAAAAAGAATTCTAACTCTCAAGCTGACCCCTATAATTCTGAAATAGTGAAGATCACAAAGAATCTCCAAAATAAAGAATGAAGACAATTGCAAATAGTTGAAGGAATAGATGAGGCAAGGACTGTTTAGGATACCCTGAATAACTTTTTTGTTTGTCTGACTGTTCAACTACATAAAAGAGTTGGTCTAAACAGAAATCTATATTTTTCTTCATCATTTCTATCTCAAGTGAAAAAGAGAAAACACAATGGAAGTACAAATGAAAAACCAAACAAAACCAGAAGCATTTATTTCACACATAGGAAAAGTTTTCATGTAATCTAGCATGCAAGTTTCACCCTGGTCACTTGTACCCTTGGTCACTTTAAAGTAAACTTTAAAGAAGCTGTGTTTTCAAAGACAGTCAAGTAGGGTATCAGCTGACCCTCCACACAATGTTCTTACCAGGTGAAGTGCTCAGAAGTGTTATGAATTCTGAAGACCTGGCAGTGGTAGCATGACCTTTCTCATTCATACCACAGTTCACAGCAATGTCTGAATATATCTGAAGAATTCTTTTAAATAAAAACATCCCAACGAAACACCACATTAAGTTAATAAAAATACCTATAGAAACAGTGTATTTTGTTAAGTGGAATTTCAGTTAAATCTCCCAAGAAACAGTTATCTAATTTTAAAATGCATTGTTTTGAGAGAAATTTCTAAGTTCTTTCAGTAATTACTTAACAGGTGATGGAAGAGTAATAAGTGGGTTTGATTCTGTGTAGACAATTGAACTATACTTCCTATTTTTGTATGATCATTGGCTGCCTTTTTTCTAGGTGATTTTTCTTCAGAATGCTTGTATCCAATAAAACACTGACATGCCAGGCTCAGAAAATGAAGAATATTTCTTCTCAAAACAAATCTGCAGTCCAGATCTCAAGGAACACTTTTATTTCACAACACAGTATAGCTGATGCTTAGAGTTTTTAATGTTGTATATCTGAAAATGAAAGTAGAGGACCTATTTCTTGAAATCAAATAACTTCACTTTCTGTTTTAAAAACAGTATTCTCCCTTAGAACCTGTGCTGGTTTTGGCTGAGGCAGAGTTAACTGTCTTCACAGTGGCTGCTATGAGGCTGTGTCTTGGATTTGTGCTGGACACAGGGTTGGCATTATTGCAATGTTTTTGTTATTGCTGAGCAGGGTTTACACAGGGCCAAGGTCTCTTCTGTTTTTTGTACTGCCACGCTGGGGAGGAGATTGTGGTCAGTCCCTGGGTTGTTCCCAGGTTCCAGCACCAAAAGGACTGCAGTGGGTTGACTCTGGATGGATGGGAGACACCTACCACAGACTCTCTATCACTCCTCTCTGCAACTGGACAGGCAGAGAAAAGATAATGAAGGGTGGGTCCATGAGTTAAGGACAGACACAGACCACTCACTGTCACAGGCAAAACAGACTCGAATTAGAGATAATAATTTAATTTATTACTAATGAAATCAGGGCAGGATAATGAGAAGTAAAATAAGACCTCAAAACCAGCTTTCCCCCAGTCCTCCCTCCTTCCCAGATCTACTTCCTCCCCATGAGTGGCACAGGGAGACAGGGAATGAGGGTTACAGGCAGTTCATCACATGATGTTTCTGTCACTGCTCAGGGAGAGGAGTCCTTCCCCTGCTCCAGCATGGGGTCCCATGATCTTCTCCAATGTGAGTCCATCCCACAGACAACAGTCTTCTAGAAATTGCTGCAATGTGGGTCACTCTTTGACAGATTGCAGTTCCTTAGGAAAAGGCTGCCCCAGCATGTGTCCCCCACAGCTTCATAGGTCCTACCAGGAGCCTGCTCCAGCATGGGCTTCTCATGGGTTCATAGGATTCCCCTTAGGCATACACTTGCTCCAGATGGGGCTCCTCCCCAGGCCGCAGGGGGATCTCTGCATCCCCATGGACCTTCATGGGCTGCAGGAGCACAGCTGCTTCACCATGGGCTGCACCACGGGCTGCAGGGGAATCTCAGCTCTGAGAGGAGGAGCACTTCCTCCTCCTTCTCCACTGACCCTGGTGTCTGCAGAGCTGTTTCACAAATTCTCACTCTGCTCTTCTCTGGACACAATTAGATTTGCACAATAACTGTTTTTTCCTCGTCCTAAATATATTATCACAGAGGTATTACCACCATTTCCAGCTGGCCCAGGCTTGGCCAGCAGCAGGTCCACCTTTGATCCATCTGGGATTAGCTCTGTCAGACATGGAGGAAGCTTCCAGCAACTTCTCACAGAAGCCACCCCCTGCAGCCCTCCTGCTACCAAAACCTGGGCATACCAACCCAATACAGTGTGCCTGACAGGCTAAGAGGAGACACAGCCAGGACAGGTGACCCAACGTGACCAAAGGAATATTCCAGACCATAGGACATCATGCTCAGGATATAAAGCTGGGAAGAAAAAGGAGGAAGCAGGGGGACATTCCATGTGATGGTGTTTGTCTTCCCAAGCCACCATTACATGTGATGGGGCCCTGCTCCCCTGGAGATGGCTGAACACCTGCCTGCCAGTGGAAAGTAGTGAATTAATTTCTTGTTTTCCTTTACTTGTGTTCTCGGCTTTTGCTTTCCCTAATAAACTGTCTCTGTGGCAACCCATGAGTGTTCTGGTTTCTCCCCTTCCACTTCTGTCCCCGATCCTGCTGGCGGAGAGTGAGTGAGCAGCAGCCTGGGGCTTGGTTAAACCATGACAGAACCACCAGAAGACTCACAATCAAACTGATGTCTTTGTTCTGGTAACAATAATACAGGCATTTCTCAGTCATAATGAGGTGTGCTAGTGAATAAATTAAAAAAGGGGGAGTTCAGACTGTCACAGACAACCATTCCTGAGTCCATTTCTCCAAGATATCAGCACTTTCTGTTTCAATAGTACTGCTCATGAGAAGTCCAGCATTATCAACTACAAGGATTTTCAATGCTTGTCAAGATTCCCAACCATTAAAATCTACTATGAGTTCTAAAACTTAGTTTTCTCTTTCAGAAACTTATTAATTTTAATCAAGATTGTGCATCATCCTCCTTTTCATATTCTTTTTGGAACCAAACCAAGAGGAGGTCAGGAACCCTCCTTGGGCTTTGTTTCAGAGTTTTTATGGCAGCTACTGAATTACTTGGAGCTCTAAAAGAGTCAGCTTTCCAAAGCTGAGAACAAATAAGGCCAAATCTATTGGGAGAAAGAATTTAAACAGAAGAATATGAATAATTAGGAACTGTTTAACAATATTTTACTAGATGTCCAGAAGCCACAATCAATAAAGAAGGACAACTGCTCTGGTAATAAGCCAACTTGGCTTAGAAGGAAAATTAAAGCCATTCTTAAAAATACTCATGCATACAATATTTTTGTGTCTCTGTGTATGTGCACATAAAATGTATCAATACATATAGAGTGAAATGGGGAAAAGGGATTTCATAGCAACTGATAATGAGAACAGAAGGACAAATATGAAGTCATTATCCAGAAAAGGTAAAATACAGTCAAAGGTGCTTTCTAATACACAAGTAATACTTCACTATGTTGAACAGAAATTACATAAAACTGGAATGTAGAGATGAGAATGAGACCATATAATTTCAATCACTCACTGACTTGGGTACAAATTAAAAATATGGGTTTTCATACAGTCAAACATATAAACACATTTATCTCAGAAGAACATAGTCTGCAGCACCATCCTCCTTTTGGGGACAGTGTAGAGCCTAGAGCAGAATAACCTATTTTTCATTTTGACAGTGACCTCTGCTGTAATTAATTAAATTATTAATTATAATAAGGCAAAGTACTTCCTTTCCCTTATTACTATATTGCTAATGTATCAGGCATTATTGAAGCTTGAAATATATCCAATCCTGGAACTCATAACTTAAAAGATGTATTTATAAATTGGAAAGTGTTTGAAAAAAGATCTATGGGACAGATTAAAGGACTGGGGAAAGGGGCAACACTGAATGAACCACAGGTCTCTTTCTTTAGTGGAAAAGTGAAATGGCTAATGGACAGAAAGGCTATAGTTTGCATATTTATAGTCACCGTTTTAAACACTGGTGGGTTGACATGCTTACACCTGGTTCGTATTCTATCTGCTCTTCCCCTTCCCTCAAAGAAAGTATAACATGCACTATACAATAGCATGAATACTGCACACTTCTTCAACTACAGATGTCAGAATAAGGGCAAGTTTCTTCCAGCTTTAATCTGTGACTGCAACATGAGCTTTGCTGGGGCTTGGGAATCATATTGAGAGACAGGACAACATCTAATCTGAGACTGGACTGGAAATCCTCACCCAAAAATTGAAGTTATCTGTTGTCACCAGCTCTTTCATCTAAAAATGGACTAACTGAGGAATTTTTACATTCACACTGTGAACAAAATTATGGAAACAGTTCGGCTAAAATAAACCTAAGGAAGTGGCAAATATAATTTTTAACAATTTCCCCTAAAAAAATGTTCAGTCCAGAGGAGGAGGGTAGCACAGGCTGAGAATGAGGACTCTGTATCAAGGACAGATCATAATGCTGGAAATGCTGGTTACTAGCACAGTCTCCAAGCTGAAAACCCTTATCTAAAATATCATTGCATCAATTATAAATTGTTTTTATTATGCCTAAAAAGTAGCTTTCAAAATTCCCTATTCATTCTTAAAACCTTGAGTTCTTTGGAGAAGCAATTGGTCTTTTCTAGATTCAGAAACCATCCATAGTTACAGGCAAGCAATGGACTACTCTCTGAAAAGTCACTCTTGCATTATTGCTGTAAATTTTTGTAGCTTTTTTTCCCTTTTAGATTTAAAGAGTAAAAAGGCTACTAAAACCTTGAACTCAGGAATCATGATTATTCCTGTGAAGAACTGAGTATCTTTACTTCTCAGCAAAGTCAACGAGAACCCAGGGTTGGAAACATCTAACTGGTAAACAAAATTTCTATGCTATGGAAAGAGTGAGAGTCTGAAGAAAAAGATGCACATATAGCAGGGGAAAAAATGTATTTCTGAAAAAAGAGATAAGATTTGAATTTCACAGACAAATTATAAGCAATATCTAATTCATAGAGTTTTAAATTGAGTAAAAAGAAAAAAGCAGCAAAACCAACTCCCTGAAAAAGAAAACAAAACAACCAAACCCTCAAACAAAACAAAGGCCCCAAAAGCCAATTACTTTTTCCATTCTTATTCACAGACCTTTCAAATTTTTTTTCTTCTTAAGCTTGAGTCTGAAAAGCCTGTGAATTTTATCTGTTCTCAAAATGGAGACAGAGCAAGAGGAATGAGTATCTTGCAGTTGAATTTCATCAGTACTTGTAATTCAGAAGTTACAGAATATTTACAAGTAACGTTGTTTGTAATACAACAGTCAACATTACTTGAGAAGAATCTAGCAAGTGATTGCAAGCACTCAAAACCTAGTTGTTTTTTACAGCCATTGAACCAAACACAAATTCCTACCAGTCATATTAGTCTGAGTCTTCATAACGATTTTCCTGTTTAGAAAAATACTAACTGACCTGGTTCAATACAAAAAGTGGATCAGTTCTCTGAAATATCAGACCCCAAATGCAACACTGTGCCCTTTGGAGTGAGGCAACAAGGAAACCAGGTAGAGCCACAGCCATTGCATTCAGATCTCCCGGAGTCATTCACAACACCCCAGAGACAGGAGTTGAGTACTACCTGGTACTAAGCTGTAGTTCAGTTCCCATGAAGAGAAATTCAAGGAACCAATTAACCTGCAACACAGCAAAATTCAGAAACAATACTTCTGTCAAGCAGTCTTCCAGGTAAACTGGTAAGGATTTGGGGAGTGAGCTGTCAAGAAGCTTAGCTGTTCAAGAAGTTTCCTATCAAAACCTATGTAGAAATTTGCTAAAAGCAACACATTTTGACAAAATCACATTTTCTGGCAGAAAATATTTTCATCAGGAGTTTTTCCATCTCTCTTTACTATTGTACTAATTCAACTCACTAATGCATATTTTTTATACATAGTCTGCAATGATCTTTCAACAGGAAGACCTTTCCCCACGATATTCTGATCCAAATCCAATATTTGTTACCAGATACAGGTCAGTGTGCAACAACTGAGTTAATTCTTCTGGTCCACCTCTTTCATTCATGCTCTTCCTCACAAGATCATTTAGATGCCTGACCATAACTTAATTAATCCTATAGGAGCTTACTTCCAACTACATTATTTTCTGGAAGTCCAGAAACTTTCTCCATCATATGATAGATTCATAACTTCAAGGTTATATGGTATGACATTTCTAATATCATCATTTTAATGAAACTGAGCTTTGATATGGGATTTTTTTTTTTTTGGCTACCTTTCAAATAATTTAGTGTTCTTGAAAAAAAAAATTCAAGAGACTTACTTCTAAAGAGCTATTTTTTATATTAAAATCATATTGAACCAAAGAAGATTTCACTTGAATTGCCACATATTTTGTAGTACTTACACAGTTTGACATCTTTCCTTCTTTTTTCATCGCTGAGTGTAAATCCAAAAGATAAGTGGCTGAGATCATACCTTCTAATAATCTTCCATTATTTATTACTTAGGACTGCCTTTTTGATGAATTAGTCTATAAACTGCATCCCTTGAATACACTTGCAATTCGGGCTGTAGTGGTTGAAATTTCTCTTGGAGGATTAGATTTGTCCAGGAGAATCTAGAAGAAAGGAGAGGATTTAATGCTTGAGGATATTCATTTTTGGGTACACTGCTAGATAATGCTAACTGTGAATCTATGCTGCAGTCTGAAGGAAAATTAAGTAAATAAGGGAAAGCCAGCAGAAAGTTGGAGAAGTTTTGGCAGAAAATATTTAGGTGTCTTTCTTTGTTGGCTAATGAAAAGTTCAATATTTGAAAAATGGAAGTAAAACTAAAAATTTTGTTTCTACCAATTGAAAATATTACAAAATTATTAACATATTCATTGAATCATAAGAGTTTAAAAGTGTTTAAACCCAAGCAGAAAAATCTTTTATATTGCCAGCAGCTTACTTAGTTATACAACATAAGAAAAAGTGAAGTTCAGACAAAAAGACATTTATCTAACTTCTAGAAGGCAATACCCATGATCCCATGAGCTAGTCTTTGACGTCAAGTGTGGCATCATCCTTCCCTAGACTGTTGCAATCTAGAGAATGAGGCAATACTGACAGTGAAGAACTAGAACAAACTCACTGGTATTTTCAATATTTTCCTCATTCTACTATGATATTCTCCAACAAGGTAAGTAACTGTCTACAAGCAGCAATTATTAGAAAACTTAGTGTTAGGTAGATAGTTACCCCAGAGCTCACTCTATCATGAACTGTCTAAGCCGGGTAGAGTTATTTCCTAAAGGGGGCAAGTTATCTGTATTCCAGTGAAGCTATCCAATCTTTATCAGAGGGCTGTATCTTTCACAAATCTGGCTAAAACCAAGCCTATTCAGAAAGACATGGCTTGGAATGAGAACATCAAGTATATTTTATTCTCATGCTAACATTTGGAAGGCCAATGAGTGCTCAGGAACAGGTGATGAAGTCACACATGAATAAGGTGAAGTGTTACATCATGTAGCTCACAAAATCTGAGGATTAGGCTGAAAGCTGAGCAATCACGTAGGCTTGTTCAGGCTCCTGTCTTCAGTCGTTACATTTCATTTATGCCAAGTGATTGACATATTACATAATCAGATATGAAAAATACCACCATGGACCCTGAGGTCTTTATGAGCGTCTGTGGAGAAGAAGCAGCTAGAGACCTAACAGCCTTGGACAAAGAAGATGTCATGTGATAACAAGTGATGGATGAAGCATGGGAATATGTAATAGTAAATTATCATAGGCATTACCTAGAAACAGTCCTATGAGCAAGGTTTTAATGCTCTTTCCATTTCTTCTAATTCCAGTGAAATCAGGGTGCATGCATCTTCCTCTAATTGAAAACTGTCTCATCAAAGAAGTATCTAACCCCATCATTAAGCTTCTTTTCATGAGATATAATTATTGCTATTAACAGTAATATTTTTGCTGTAATAGTCTGACTTCTGTATACTCCCCACTCTTCTCAGAGCATCTTTACTCAGGTTTGCACATTCCATAAGGTCAACAAAATCAAGGGTATTCAACATATCTGCCTTTGCCATGACAGCTCATGAGGGAGATATCTTTTTCCCCACCATGGAACAGTCCACTTCATTGTTTCATGTCTTTCAGATTGGAAAAAGAAACTCAGGAAAATAAGCTTTCCTTAAGTAACCAGACTCCAGATGTTTAGCACCTATATCCATGCAGAAGCATAACCTATGCAAGTGCCTGATCTTGTAAAAGGAATAGTGTTGTTGCAGGAAGAAGTTCTGGGCAGCATGCAGGGCTTCCCTGCCTATGGTGATGGTTGAGCATCAATAAGTCCTGTTAGACTACTACCCTTTTAAAATTGTAGATTTTGCTGCTATTTGCACTTTTATATACATATACTGCCTTAAGTTTCTGAGTTTCTTAGGAAATGCATGGAGTGAAGAAAGGCTGATGACAAACATTTCAGTCCTGTTAATTATTATTCTTCCACTGAAGTCAAGATAAAACCATCCAAAGTAAAACAAAGAGGGTTTGCCAAAACAGGTGGGCAGTTCTTCCTTAGTTACAACATATACAAGACTAAACTATACTCAAACTAAAACATAAGCAGTACAGGAGCAAAACTTGACTAATTATTCAAAAATGGACAACATATCTCCCAAGTAGGTGGATTGTCCTGTATATGAGACAAGATTTGTTTTGTCAAAAAGTACTTTTTTGCAGATGTGTCTGCGTTAACACTGCTACATACCTCTATAAACATTTTGAAAGAGCTTGGGTCATTTTTCATGGACAAAACTAAACCTCTAGCCTCTAGCCTCTCTTTTACAAATCCCGTGTTTTTGATCCTTGATACATTAATATCTTGATACTTAATGAATCAATATGGATCTCAGCTGTTACAAACAAAAGGAGTTTTACATCACTTCATCATGAAGTACAAAAGTCAGATTCCCCTGTACTCCCAGAAGCGAACTAGAAAAGCACATCTGAAGATTAGATGTAATTCAAACACGGGTAGATGTAGACATTGTCTAAATGAAAAGAGAAGGGAGGAAAAAACTCTGCAGTTGCTAGCATCCCTCACAAAGTTGATCATTACTATATTCAGCATTGAGTTGATCATTACTATATTCAGAATTGTGAGCAAAGATCCCTTGCACCCTTTTCTCTCATGAGTGATGATGGATAAAACAGTCAGAAAACTTCTCATTTTATTTTGTTGATTGCTTGTTGAATACCTGTTGGTATGACCATCCAATCAGGTTGAGACATGGAAGATTCTCTGTAGCTGTTCCAGCAGAAAATGAAAATACATCAGTAATTTTTCTGTAGCATGTCCCTGTCATCGGGCTCCAAGTAGACCTCACTGAAAAACTTCAACTCAGTCTCACTGTAGACATTTAACAATCAGACAGTCTGACAGAAGAAATAACCTTGCATGTTTGTGATTGGCTAAAAGATTGTTGCCAGCTGTGAAAGAAAGATATGGTAGTTAGAATTCAAGAAGATAACCATTTTCAGACTTTATTACCATTGAATACATTCTGATGAAAACCAGTCATGACAGACCTCAAAAGCTGAGGCTAACACAAAACTCCTTTGATGCATATGTGGGAAAGTTTATGAGTGGATTTTTTTTTTATGGGTACACATCACATGCTTTTATATGATTCAGAGTGGCAAATCTGATGCAGAATTAGCAATGCTAAACTCAGAAGACCTGACTTTCAGAAAAGGCAAGTATATGGCAAGTAATAATGGTGGAGGAAGAAAGGAAAATGGAAGTGATGACAGCAACACCAGGTGAGACCAGTGCCTAAGAGGGCTTGTGGAACTGGCCATGGCAGTCAAAACCAACTGCAGCTATTGTAAAATAAATACAAAGTTTTGAAATAAGAAAAATGTTTGATCGCTCAAGGAAGCATGTGAAATAAGATGCTACTGCAAGTAATAGAAACACTGTAAAATAACCACCAACAATGGAAGTGCAAATAAATAGACTGCCTTTAAAGATAAAGGCAGTAAGATAGATTTGTCTAACATTATTTGTCTGTAACGAAGAGAAGGAGCTAGTTTGCATAACAGTCTGCTCAGCTGATCATCCATTCCAGAAGATTGATGAAATAGACTCCAGTAAGCAATTCTCAGGGATGAGATTGTCAAGCTGTTATATGGGAAAGTGAAAGGCAAAGTCATCCAGAACTTTCCCCTCCCTGGTTAAAGCACTCTCTGGATTTGGGGGCTGAAATTCCCATGTGCCCACAAAGTCAAAACTGCAAGCTGAGGCACTGATGTCTAACATCTCTTAGGAAAAATAAATATATTAACCATATGGAAAATATAAAATTATGAAATCATGACTGAAATGAGAAGAAGGTTTCTTTACTCATCAGATCTTCAAATCAAAAGTAGACACAAGGGGGTCGTCTGAATTTTCGGGGTTTTCCTTCTTACATTAACTGTCATTGCATGTTCCTCTTTCTTGCTCTGTGACATATTATCAGGGAACAATAACAGTGAGTTTGGTGGTCAAGAAGCAATCCCTTCTTGTATGTTCCCTATGTATGTTCTGAAGTCAAAACACTTTTAAAACTCCTGATTTCTTGTTAAATTTTAGTTTTGTTTAATTGTTTAATTTTTTAGTTTTCCTTGTTAAAGGACTCTTTTTCCAAACATTCACTTTGCATGAAATTAACCCCACAAATTTTCTGTTGGATTAACTAATTATAGAAGGAAATGGTATGTGAAAAGGGGCTTACTGGTATTACTTAATAGTGATTAATTACTTCAGTGTTAGAAGAAGTGATTGAAATAACAGACATTTAGGTCTCTGTGGCATTAACAAGGCAGCTCTTACAAGCGACTAGCTTGAAATAGATTCAAATAAACATGATAAAATTTTATTCCACTAAAAAATAATGTTCTAAGTAAGAGACACACCTTGAGATTTGGGGTATAATTTATCTAAGTATCCCTCAGAGATCCTTTCTTCTCTGCAAGCCCCATGAAAAATCACAGTATCACTTAATGTTCTTTTTCACCAATAAGAGATTTTATTGTCAGTTAGGTAGTATGTAATATGTAGCATAATTTGGTTCACATGGTAGTGACTATTCTGTTATTTTCAAATTTCAAAGACTCATTACTATGAAGGTAATGAAATGCAAGCACCTAGAGCAGACTACAAAACCGATGGATCCATATTCTTTCCCATTCCAGAGTCAACATGAATTTTCTCAGCAACATCAGCAAGTAGATAGATGGTGATCAGATTTTCCATGAGATTAAATGGCTGTCTTAGGAGGAATGAACTCATTCTGAAAGCAGAGGCTAGAGAACATGTCAGCAAAAGTAGAACTTTCATGGGGGGAATTTCCCTTGTCTCCAGCACAGAAAGTATTATTAGCATAATTCCTCAAGCACACACTAGCTAAGATACCTGTGAGTTATTTATTAATAGTAAAAGGAGTTATTTGGCATCCAGCATCAAATATACTTCTTGAAAAGGGCTGACAGCAGAATATATTTGTTAACTAGAGACATGCCTAAACTTTGCCAAGAGAAATACTGAACTACAAGTGCACTTATTGAAGGAGAGTATGCCTTTTTTAAGTTGAAGTCTTTGTTTATATAATTTCCTTTTTCATCTTGTTATATTTGTCTAAATTTAGATTGATAATAGGAGCAACAGGAATAAGGTAGATTGTACCAAAGAAGAGTTCTCTTTGTTAAACTATTCAAAGCTTACATCTTCCTGCAGCATTTTCTTTATATAGCGATAGATGACCACCCTTGTGATACCCTAAAACCTTGACTTGTTTGTATTTTGTTCATTTTCTTTAGTTTAATGAGGTGATAAATAAACAAGTTTCTCAAGGAGTGAGAGACTGTCAGTGCTCGAAACTGAGGTTCTCTGTTTATTCATAGACCAGATATAGGTGGCAACAGGCAGCGTGCAAAAACGTCTGACAGTAAGCATGCAGTTGGTCTGAGGGAACAAGACCAAGTTAAGTGGTGGTTATTAATGCAACTCCTTGCTGCTCCACATTTGGGACCCTTTCCTGAGTTGAGATGGTCAATGTTATCGACCCATGGTCAAATATGTGGAATCCAGACAGAAGAATCAAAGATAAGAATTGACTAGTAGGCTGTTCTCTCACAAACCTCCCCTCTTCTAATTGATTTTCCATATGATTTTTTTTAAAAATAGAGTGAAAACTGATATCTGTGACATAGTAATTCATAAAAAAGCTATGGTATGGTAAAATTGCTCAGGCAGAGTAGTCTCTTGAGCACCCTGCACAGAAGTGTGCTGCACTGCTATTTAGATCCTTTCCCTTTGGCTGCCTCTCAAGACAGACGGCTTCTCAATCACGCTGGAGGCTATTTATCTGGGCAGACGTGGCAGGGAATTAATCTACCTGGCGTGCTTGGACATGCAGGGTCCCATGTGCTCTTAAGGGTGCCCTCCAACCTGTCTGAGCCCATACTTCCCAGATCACTGTCTAGTTCTGATGATGATTTTGACTCCTGGAACAGCCATCAAACAGCAACACAGAGAGTGTCTTGGAGTCCATAACTACCGATGATCAAGAACTTTGGGACTTTCATGTGAGCTAATGCAAGTATCAAGATCTATTATGTATAATATGGCAAAGAAAAACAACATACTCAGGAAGTTTCACAAAATTTATCCTGGCTTTTAGATACTGGGAAACTGCTTAAAAAACTTCTGAAGCAGCATCGCTGTCAAAGGTCAATATTTTCAAATGATGTTCTCACAAAATCAAATAAAATGGGATATTTATTTTACTGTAACATCCAACTTTTTTTGAAGTTATTTTTGCAAGTCTACTGACAGTAGATAGCATTTTGCTTGTAACTGTTCTTTTGCTGGTGGAGAAAGAAGATCCTGATTAAAAGGAATTCTAACACGATGCACTTACATGTAAACATTTGTTTATTTCCTAAAAAATAGCAGTCATTTTAGCTGTATGTGAAAGAGATATCCACACATTGATGGCAATTTGTCTTGTTTTATTTTAAATCCTAACACTAAAAATAATAGAATATTTTGGACAATAGCAGTCACGTGGACATTTTTGCAAGGCTGGGAATAGACATACTATCTAAGATATTGCTAAGACATTATAGGGGAGAAAAGGAGGCAAAATTACAATTATGTCTTTTAATATAAAGTTATAACTCTTTCAGCTCTGTTTTATTCTGCAAACACTGTAATTTACGGTAGTGATTGTCTACTAATCAGGTGTTGTTATTGCAGTGTTCTCTTTTACCAGGACATTTTAGTGTTAAAAATTATAAAAGATGTCAGTCAGTTTTGAGTGTACTGCAATTATTTTTATGGCTGATAAATGGAATGAATAACTCCCTGTGTGAAACACAGGCAGAGCAGGTTTGAACAGTCCATGGTTTGCTTTTGATTTACATGTCTACACGATGTGCAACTCTTAAAAAATACTGCACAATAAAACAATTGGATTAGAAGTGATTCTACTGAATATTTTTGCTTTCTTTCGCTTAATATTGAAGTTGCAAAAATATATACACATACTAGGTCAAACTCCGTGTGCGCTAAAATACAGCTATTAAGGTTTCTTTTTTAAGATAAACTGATGAGATTGCAAAGATTCTTGGAAAGGAAAAAAAGGGCATGTGTTGTGATGGGTCTCGAGGTCATTAAAAACGTGGGCAGATAACTTTTAGTTGGCACCTAAATCACTAAAAGTAAAGATAAAGAATCCTTGAATGACAAGAGGCAATTTCTCCTTTCCTGAATCGGGATTACTACAGAGCTTCAAGAAAACCCCACAGTAAAGGTAAGGAAGAAACAGTTTTAGTGCAACATCCCTTAATTATACACAGATGTTTACTAAGAAATGTAGCAATATCATCTGCATGGCAGAGAAAAACAGGGATTTTATTCCTCTGTCTGTTATCAATTAAATCATCAAACCAATTATCATTCGAATTACAATGTATCATTTCACTTTTAGAATGTATAGGGCGGAGGCAATCTATGAAGCAGAAATCTGCTAACCATCAAAGCAACAAAGAAACATTAAAGTTCAATGGACAGTTTGTTCATGTTTTAATCTAGTTTTTTTTTTTAAAAAATGGAAACCATGTTCACATGGTCTAAGTAACACTTGCGTCAAAAAAGCCTTTGAGGTTCAATCCAGAGAGACAGTCAATTTTTTTCTCTTCTTTTTTTTTTTTCCTCCTTTTCCCTCCTCCCACCTTTTTTTTTTTTCCCAACACCCACAAATGTTTTCAAGCGGTACATACTAGGAGATCCCAAGGTGTCACTGTTAGAATTTTTATCTGGGAAAATATCTGCTAAGAGATAAATTTACTGAAATTACCTAAGAAAAGGAATGTATTCCAATCCTTTTTACTTTACATGTATCTTGGATAAATTAATGAAATGCCAGGTAAGTAGTTTCAGCTTATTGTTTTTAAGCTGAAAAAACTGTAAAACCAACAAAGACACACTGAGGTTTTTTCAAAGAAAACAGAGATCTGTTTGTTATGGGAACAAGTACGTTGGTATGACAAATTAAAATCCTCAAAAAATTATCCACATGGGATTTAAGATACTATCCCCAGGTGCTCCTGTTTTTTCCACTAGCAGTTATTTTCAGAAATAATTCCCTATAAAAATTAATATATTCTCTTGCTGTGAAATTTAGAACTTTTTTTCCTTCTAAAATTAAGCAACAAGCATGCCACTGTATTTTCTGATGCAATACCTACCTGGGACAAAGGGTCATGTTCATAAAAACCTTTCTATGGCCAGGGCTCTTTAATACTTTCCTTTTAAAGCTGAAAATAAAGACACGTGATTTTATTAGAGATACACAAAATGTCATAATTACCTAGTCACAGAGATTAGTGTCTCCTTAAGGAAACCTTTAAGCAGGGATGGATTTTTCCACCAGGTTCAAATGCAGGGACTGGAAAGAGCCCTCTGCCTGTGCCCCCAGCATGTGTGCTGATACGCAGTCTGGTTGCACAATTAGCATCTGAATTTAAATTGAGCTTTGTTTAAACTGCCATTTATACCTATAATTTTTGGCACTCTGTCCAGAAGGACAAAACTGCCTGGAAAAGAGAATCATTCTCCAGTAAGCAAATGCAATCTGCCTGCTGTCGACTGTCCTTTTCCATCAGATTAGGCTGCCTTTTCCACGTTTAGAGGTCTAGTTCCAGTGTTTTACATGGGCATAACAATTATAAGGAGAGTCATGAGCTTAGAAAAATAACTACCATGGGATTTATTACTGCATTTTCTCTCATAATTTAAGTGTATACTACATTAAGAAAAGTCCAGGCTGTTTGTATATATTTGTGTATATTTGTATATATCTTCACTGCATGTAAACTTGCATTTGTGAATTCAAACAGCTATAATTTCATGGCAGTATCTAAGTGCCTGGTATTAACAACAGTGTAACAATGTCTGAATCAACAAAATAGATGAACTTTTGTTTTGAAATTGCCAGTGCCTTACAGACACAGAGGTATTGCAGAGTTTGGGAATTCTTTTGCTTTGAGTGCTCACAGCTTTCTTCTCATGCTGCAGATCTGAGCAGAGATTTACCTTGTTGCCAGAAAGACACAGCAGCCTTCCACTGCCCACCTCTCCCAAAAGTAAACATCCACGGGATCATTTTACTGTTTGGGACCTACTTTCTGACATTTCAGGTACCTTGTACATACACTTACCTTGCCACCCTAAAAAGTGACAGTGGTTTGTCACTAATCGAGTGTTACATGCACCATCTACTTTGCTCAGTAAAATGTCTCAAGAAGTGTTGCCACAGGAGATTGAAAGGAATTTATTGTTTTACTGATTGGAAATGGAGCATATGTGGGCTGTGGAGGTAATGTGCTGCTGAGACAAGTGCATATTCCAGCTGGCTCAAAGGCTAGACATGCCTCCTAACTTTTATGCTCCTTAACATTCAAATGTGCCAAAAGAAGCTCCTGGGCATCCTCAGGAGCAGGCCCAGTCCTTTGCCTGCTGACAGCGTGTCTAAACCTGAACTTGGTCCTATTTTGAACATACTGGGAGCTTGAGAGCACACCTTGAAACTTAGCTTTTAAATAAAGCTTTCCACAGACTGCCAGCTGCAAAGCCCTGGATGATAAGTTTACTGGCAAGTTTTGTGTTTCTTTGCTGAACTCAAAGCCTCAGGGTGATAAGACAGCAGTGTGGATTTTTGGCCCTTTCATCCTAACTATTAATTGATCTTCCAGTATCTTGTGCAAGATATACCATCACAGCTCCATGAAGGATCATTAAAAATACTGGCTGTGTTACATTATATAAATATATATATATGTATTTTTCTGAGATACAATATCAGCCCCAGCTCTCCATCACGAATATTTCATTCCTGTTTACTTCAGCTATTTTGTCTTTTGTTTTATTTGCAGATAACACCTGAAAAGAGGTAGTTGCATTCTCTTAAATGTATTTAGCACTCAAACTCTGAATAGCTACTTCATTTATTTACACACTAGAAGTACTTTTATAAGAAGCACAAAGTTACTGGAACTATTTTCACTGAAAATACACAGTAATCAAATTATTGCAGCACTTAAAATCAGTCTCATGGGGTAAACACTCAAGTTATGAATGTGATCCTTTGCTTTTCCACATTCTCTGCAGTGATGACTTGAAAAACACTGTTGAATATACCTGCTATAAAGTCATTCCCTGGAATATTGAACATACTCACTGAGAGGCAAACTTTGCCTTATTAATTAAAAAAAAATGCCTTCTATCTTACTTCACAGCACAGACATAGCAAAATTCAGACTTTAGAAAACTGGAAAGCAAAGAGTTAAATTACATGGCCCTGCAGCCTAATTGTGCTCTCTGGAAGTTGCATACTGCTGGGGAATCCCCAGGGCCTTTTCTGCTTCTCACATATGAGGTGTATGTGCAGAGATAGAAGGGCAGGATGGAGCAGTGCAGCAGGACAGGGGCTGTAAGAGCTGCCTGGGGAGCAGCTGCATCTCTCTGGGGTGTGTGTGGATCCCCGTCACTGATTCCTGCATTCACCATCAAAGGGAAGAGATATTGATGCACCTGGGAAGAGCCTGTGTGCCTCATTTCTGCACTGTCATGTGTACATTACTGGTGGTAGGGTACTGAGATCATCATCAGCTAGACGGGAGATATGTGTGGTCTGTGGGTTTACAGACCTGCAAGTCAAAGAAAAGTGTCAGACTGAGTCATCTGCAGAAGGATGAAGGTACTGTAAATAACTTTTTTTCAAAAATTGTTGATGGGACGATCTTTTTATGCAGCTGAGTAAGTGCTTGAGAGTAGGACAGATGGAGGGAAATAACGTGAATTCCCCAAGTTTCAAAAATTTAAACTGAGAGATCTGCACATGCATTCCCTGCTTTTCAAAAACTTATGATTTGCCACACCTGTTCCTCAGAAAGGAAACAAAATACCTGTAAGCAACCCTAAATCAGTGTAAAAGACACTTTTTTCTGGTTTGCTTTGTTTTTCCTCACTGGATCTACTTGGGTTGAGTTACTGTTTGTTTTATTTTAATGAAAGACAAATTTTTCTACAGAAAATGCGCAATCATTTTGTGCAAATTTTTCTTTTTGAGCTTTACTACAAGGAGAAAGCTTTAGCCACCCGAATAATCTAGTGTATTTGTCTTGTCCTCCGGGCACTCTTACCCACACCCTGCAATTTTACCTCCTCTCACCATTTTACTTTCCACTGTATCCATTTTTCTTTTCTTCTTGTTACAGCATTTTGGAATGCATAAGCACCTAAAAAGGTATTCCTAAATAGGAATGTGATGTACATGTATAGGTTGAAACACTTCCAGCTTCAAACACACACACATACACACATGCACACAATGCTTTCCATTCATCTAGAACTTCAACTCCTTTAGAAGGAAGACCCATGTAGGCGGCTCTCCCATCTGGCTAATGCTATGCCATGTCCTGCTTCTCTAGGAAATTCTGTCCCAGAATACAGAGTAGTTCAATTTTCACTGAAATCACTGAAGGACATAGTTGCTGGCTTCTTCGTTAATCTTTTTGACCACCACACCTGATTGTGAATCAGTCATACCTGTGTAAGATAGTCCTTCCCAAACAAACATGCTGCTTTGCCAAACACTCAAACCTACTGAAACTCAACTCTTTCTCCCTCAAAGATAAAAAAAAAAACCAACAAAAAAAAAAAATTGGGAAAGCACATAATGATTGAGAAAAACACTAAGTGGCCAAGGTCATTTAGGATATAATTGCAGCTCCAGTGTGATCTTCAAATCTACATGCACAAAAAAGCCCTGCTGAGAGTTACTCTTTATTTTAAAGAATGTCAATTTATTTTTTTTTTTTACCCCTTGATTCCAAAGACAGGTAAATCTTTGTGAATTCTTCATCAAGTAGCCCAATGCTTGAAGCACTAAATGTATCCACTGGTCCTATTACGGTCCAATTGAAAAATGTGCATAAGATTTAGGGGCACATAGGTAAGTTAGATGAAAATGTATTTAGAGTTCTAGCTCTAACATAACTGCCACGTTTCTCTACAGAGTGAAACAACTACAAAAGTGAAAAAACCTACATCTAACAGCTGAAGTTCCTGCATTTCTAATTTGTAATACATCATGTCATAATCATATGTGATGCTCAGCATGACAAATAAAGACAGATTACCTGGCCAGAATAGCTTATAAAGTCCTGATGTTTTAAACACTTTCATAGGGTGTGGTGTTTACACTATGAAGAGTGCCATTAACTGCACTGTAACTACTTCTGGAATAAAGCAGTGTCATTGACTTCAATGAGACTACTCATGGTAATAAGCACAGTGCTCAGGGCTGTCTGGAGACTACTATTATTGCTAGTTACATGCACTTTATGTTGCAGGAGCCTCTAGAAGACAAGTCATGGACCTGGGCTCCACTGGGTTAATCATTATGATGCCCAAAGTTAAGAATGAGAATAATATGGATAGAGAAGAGAGAAAAAGTAGCATGAGAGTGAGAAGAATAGGAAACAAGTGTCTCAGCATTGTTACTTGGCAAGTTGCTGCATATATTTCAGACTTACAGTTTTTAAAAGCTAATAATAATGGCTTTGTTTAATCAGAGCCATATTCAACAGAAAAGTTATTTACATATTTTAAATTACTCTGAAGGCTCCTCCTATCCTGGCTCACTTAGCCCTTTTCCTGCCCTTTTTCCCCACTGTGACTTTTGAAAGCAGGATCCACACCAATGTGTGCTTCTGTAGGAACAAAAATTTAAAGATTTACATTTTGTTGTGGTCGTGGTGAAAAACTGTACACAGACCTTTTTCTTTGACTCCATTGTTTGAAACTTTGCTAGTTCCTTTTTTTTTTTCTCACTTCCTCTTACATGTATTTGTAGTGTGAGAGAGGTTAAATGCTTTCAGTGTTTGATCAGTCACCAACTGAGAGTACCGTGGAAATCAATGTTTTCTACAAGTTCAATTTTGTGACTATGTGCACATGAATGTGTGAATATGAGCATATGAGTAATTGCCAGGAATGTGCACGTGTGTTGTGGTAATTATTTTCCTCCATTCGTGGGCTTTTCAAAAAAGAAAACATTAAATTGATCTATAGGGAAAAAATATAAAGAAAATCCCCTTAAAAATTAATTTCCTAGACCAAATCCCAGAATATTTTTGGGGAGGGGGAGTAAGGGGGTTAACACTGGCATAGCAGTTACAAATATTTTTTTAAAAAGCATAATTCTTTACAAATACATGCAGTGTGGGAGGAAGGAAGGACTTGTGGTTTTGGCACTTGACTGGTAAGCTCACAAGAGCTAGATTCTGTTTCCAGCTCTGCCACAGACTGTTCATAGATGCTATCACAGTGAAAATAATAAATAATAATAGTTATGAGCACTTCTGCAAATTATTATCATCTTTCTCTGCTTGTAAAAAGGGAATAAGAACAGTACTTCCCTCCTAGTGCGTGATTTTGAATGTGCTGGTGCGGTAAGAAGACTGAAGATGCCCAATCTGGTGCTGTGGGGGATCCTCCAGCAGCTGATACCTGGAGCAGCCCCTGGCGTGTGAGCCCTGGTGCCTTGGCCAGCCCAGATGCCTGGGTCTGGGGGAGGGCTCACTTGGCTCTAGTGATGAGACACCATGTTAGGGCAGGCTGACATCAGTGAAGGGATTAAACAGCATTATCACAATGGAAATTAATTTCTGAGGGGGTTCCTTCAAGTAATAATGTTTCTTTCTGGAATTTAAAAGGTGACAAGAATGATAGGAGATGCCAAAATGTGTGTTAAAGAGCTCAATTCAGTGTTTTTAGCTAAAATTATTTTCTGTGCAACAAAATCACTGGGGGCTCTGATGTCTCATGCTACTTCCAGCTACCTGGCTAGGCTTATGCACTCTGATTCCAAGTGAACATACAAGCTACAGATGAAGAAAATTCCTCCCTGTTGAAGGGTAGGGGTTTATAATAACGCTGTGGTTTAACCCAGCAGGCAGCCGAAACCAGGACAAATAATTATCACGAAGAAAAGCTTTGGGAATGATGATAGTCATCTACTACTGCACCATTAAACTTAAAAAGTTTTTCGGTAATCAACACAAAAGGTTTAATTACCATAAACACTTCTCCCTGGACTAGCTTTGCTTCCATTCAAGTACATTATTTCAGAAAAAGAACCCTGTTTTTTCAGTGATTTTAGAGAAGACAACATTGGGCCAACAATAACTCCTTTTGAAATTTCTGCCCCAAAGTTCCCCGTCTATGGTACTCTCCATGGACTGTTACTTCCTACTTACCTTCAGTAAAACACTTTGTTCTACATGAAATTGTAATAAAAAAGTATCCCCACTACATTCCTGAAATTGAAGTTGATTTTTCTTTCCTTTGTGAACAAATGCTTCCTCAGCATTTGGAGCTTGTAATTCCCCGGCATTTATAATTTTATTTAATTTATTTTCTCTTTGTTGTTTTTTTTTTTTTTTTTTTTTTTTTATGTTGGTGGTGTTTGTTTGTTTTTCAGAGATTGATGTAGAATAAGTCCCTTTTTTGATTTCTGTCTGCTTTGGGATATTGTCCACAGAGTCCATCAAAACACATTCGATTCTTAGTATCATTAAAAATCAAGTGCTTAAATAATCTAACTCTGGACTCTTATGTGTAACTTTAACTACTTAAATAGTTGTGATGCTAATATTTTTACCAGTAATATCCCTTTTCATAGATTATAAATTCACACAAAATCCATATGGTATCTGCTTACCTGCATAAGTTAGACCATACAGCTCTAGCCAACTTAGTCCTGCATTAGGCTTAAGGATTTATGCTAGAATTGAGATATTCCTCTTAATAAGATATTGAGTCTTGACTTAAAGATCCCTAATTATGGAAAATTTAATACATCCCTTGAAAAATCTGATTCACAGGATGATTGCTCTAACTGTTATAAATGTGTCTGATTGAACTTTGCCAGTTACAGAGTGTTTTTTATTTATTATTCTAAAGTCAGGGCTTAATAATCTAATGTACTTATAACAGCAAATTTCTCCAAGTTAAAAAAAAAAAAAAAGACAAACTTACTACAAAGTGCACTATTTATTGAGGAAGGTGGCATTCTGCAACAGGACTAGAATCCAAATTTAGCCTTATTGGGAGTTTTAGACTATAGATGTGCCTATTTCTGACAGATAAATAAAGTCCAAGTCTACTGTCTTGTGGTCTGAGAAAAGGTGTAATAGGACATGATACCTGGCAGAGCAGAAGTAGGTGAGGGACTGAGATGGGGATGAGAAGAGATTTAATGTTCATTTTTGAAGTTACATGTTTTTAAGTGCATACTATTTACTGCATTCTCATTTTGCATTAAATTTGTATAGTTTAACTTCAATCAATTGGCATGGGAATGGTGGTCAGGGCTGAAAAGAGAGTGGAACTGATTCATATTCATCCTAGATCTAACATGCTGAGCAGAGTCTGGTCTTTGATTTTGTAGACTCCTCAAGACATTTGATATTAGGCTACAAGTCACGAAATGTACTGTTGTAACTTGTACAAGATCCTAAATAATTTTGAATTGGCTTGTGTTCAGTTCTTATGATTTTTTAGGCTTCCTTTTTTCTAATGTACATAAATTATTCTTCCCAATCCCATTAATGTTAAATATGCTTGCTGATTGTCTTCCAAGAACCTTTTATTTAAACAGAGTCTACCTGAGATAAATTACTTTTTTTTTTTGGTTTAAACTTACAACACCTGAATAAAAGACCTTTGGGGCTTGCTGTCTTTGTATTATGATTTATTTGTTGATGTCAAAAGATTGCACTATGTAGCAGGTCTACTTTTCTCCCTCATGTACTAATACAGCTCCTATTATCTGTCCTCTTATTGAGAAATCCTCCCCAATAGAGCTGAGAGCAGAACCCTGAGCAGTTTCCCGCCCACCTCTTCAGATCCTGGTGCCTATCAAAACATCTCAGGAAGACTCAGTTTTACTGGGAGACTTGTAAGAACTGAGGGAACTGCTAGGAGTTCCAGTGCTTACTCCTGCAGTAGCACTGACTGGGACTGGAGACACATCAACTTTCCACCCGTTCCCACCCACCCTTATTGCTCCTGTTTTTCAGGGAATTTGCCCCTGCAAAAGCCTTGGTCCTGTCTCTGCACACCTATGGCATTTTATAAAAGCTACAGATTGTAAGAGCATGCCATGGTTCTGGCCAGTATCAGTCACTCCAGACCCTGCAGAGCAGCAGTGTGGGAATGCGTAATATCAACCATCCATATAGAGGGTCAGTGGAATGGGATCTATAAGCTTTCTCCTCCTCATTCATAAAACAAATCTGCTCCTTTCCACTACAAACAAATCCTTCCATGTAAGTGGCCTCTGAATTTTCACTTGTATATCCTTGACTCCCAGAGAAAGCAAATATAAAGGCATCATTCACTAGTCTATATTCTACTTTATTCTTTTAAAATTCCTTTTCTATAATTTGCTTTTGCCTCAATGAGGATACTTTGTGAGCTTCAGGACCCAGGCTTTTGCAACTATCATCATTTTAGGATCACATTTAATTAGCTCAATGTAGATGATAACAGAAAGTTATAAGTTTCTAAATATGCAATTTCTGTGATAGATCTTAAATACAAACTATGCATGTGATGTTCTGAATATGTGTTAATCCTGTAGCTGAACAGGTTTGTTTTTTTAACAAATCTGAATTAACATGATACACCTTTTATGTAGATCAGAGATGAAACATTCTGTGGGAGAAGGTAGATTTAAGAAATACTTTTGGCAAATAGGCAACCAGTTACAAGTAAAATGTTTTATCATGTATAGCTGCATATTTAAATAATAAAGAAAGGAAAGCTCTTAAGTTAGAGAAAATAGAATAATATGGAATTTGGGACAGTAAAAACTTTAAGCCAAAATTCTCAAAGGTTCATTTGTTCAGCAAAAAACCTGGACATGATCTGAACTCAGACAAGAACGGTCCTATGGCATATTTGCCACTGGTGATACACAGGCCAGTTCAAAGGGGTGCTGCGGCAGGATGCTCTGCCTAGAATGTGGAGAACAACTCGACCAGTGCCTGATTTGCAAAGCTATCTGTGGTAAATGAAGAGGGGATGTCATGCTGCTTTTGGTGTTGAACAATGCTGAGACCAGTCTGACTCATCAATCCCAAAGTTAAACATCCTGATAGTGAGATAAGATAGGGTAGACCTGGTGAAATACCTGGATAATGTACCAAACAGGTGATACTACTGATAACTCATCTAAAACTGCTGAGCTGACACAGCTGGCCTGGAGCTGATAGGACAGTCATATATAAAATCCCAGTCCCAAATTTTAACACCAGGGTCTTCTGATGTATTACTTGTTAGGGTAGATGTGTGGAGATCTGGCCCTGGACTGGGGGTGCCCCGCAAGGTTATTCCTTGAGGCTGAGTAAAAGAGATTCGCCCACTGTCTTGGTATGAGTGAGTACAACATCAGTCTCTACTTAATAATTGGGTTTGCTAGCTACAATAAAATTGCTTTAATACAATTGCTTTAATATAATTTCTTCAATATTGCTTCATATTGCACTATATTATAATAGTTGTTATAGTTCCTATACTCTGTAGTAAATAATTCTGATGAAGACCTTTTTGTCTAATCACTGTCATGATAAACCATATATATTTATAAAAATATATTTGGTTTGCCATTCTTAATTCTGCAGGACAAAGTTGTATAAATGTTCCATTACACCTGTATAATCCTTTACACATAATTCATTGACAAAGTCTGGGGCTAAGATTGGATCCAGCCACACAATAACTCCTCTCTGAGTTTAGAAAGCAAGGGGGTCCTTTCTGCACCTCTTAACTCTATGTGAGGGCTTCTTTAATAAACTCTGTCTGAAGCTCCCACTCTGCCTGCAACAATTGCACAACACAGAACTGAGAAATACCACTAGCTCCCACAAATATGTCCACTACTGAGGCTGAAAGTTACTGGAAAGTGAGACAAAAGGTCTGTGAAGCCCTAGAGCTGTTTTGCCCACCTCTAAGTCAGGACAAGATTATTTATTATTTCATAATTACTGTTTATATGTCTGTGGTAGTGTCAAATGTCTCAGACAAAAAGGTTTGTAAATATAACTCCTATTCAACTGTAACAGTAGATTACTATTATTGTCTTGTAATTGGCTGCCCAACCTATAATACCCAACATATATAAATAGAATCATAGAATATGTTGAATTGAAATGGACCGATAAGAATCAAGTTCAACACCCTGCTCCTCGCAGGACCACCTAAAACTAAATGATATGACTAAGAACATTGTCCTGATGCCCCTTGAACTCTCTCAGGCTTGGTGCCATGTCCACCTTCCTGGAGAGCCTGTTCCCGTGAATGATCAGCCTCTTGGTGACCTTTTCTTAATGTCTAGTCTGAACTTTCCCTGACTCAGCTTCACCCTGTTTCCTCGTGTCCCACCACTGGTCACCCGAGAGAGGAGACCAGCACCTCCCACTGCAGTGTTCACACGTTCAAGTATGACTCTGTGCTGGGACTTTCTGGCTCTCTTTAATGTGGCTTTACTACCGGGGGGCCTCCTAAGTAACCTTAGTCCCCTCTGTGGGAGGAAGTGAGCTGTGACTGATGCCAACAAATCACCTTTGGACACCATGCTGGACTCAGTTACTTCAGTCCTGGCCACTTAGGAAACAGTTGCCATCCCTCACCTATAAACTACTCCCTGAGTCCCACATCCACCCTGTCTCTGCCTCTGACCGAGGCTTTAGTCTTGTGGCTCTAGGTCACAAGAAGTTTTATCACGTACCTTATCAGATAATTGAGTATAGTCTTTTGTAAGAGTTACATCAGGTAATATTTACAAATGCATGTAATCCCCAAAAGGAATTTGTCCCTACCTGAAGCAGCTGGTATCGAAGAACCTGCTATCAGGAAATTATTTCCTTTAAGAATATGTAAGCTTTTTCACTCTAAGGTTATTTAATATCTTAAAATAAGGGTCTCTCAGAGAACTGGGAAGGGAGGAGAGAATGAAATGGAAAATTTGAGCAGACTGCAAGATATTAATTTTTAGGAGATACTTTTCATGCTGTCCCTACCCATCCAAAAGAATGTAGGTGTGGAGAACTAAATGCTCTTTCACCTAGAAGACTAGAAGTTAAATCCTTAAATTATCACTGAAAATTTGTAATATATTTCCCTACAAAGTGCAGAAGCAATATAAAAGCTGTAAACTATAATCCTGTCCATTTCTAATGCACCCATTAAAATACACTTTGACTCTTTTTTTTCCCTCTCAAGTGACTGTATAAATTACACAGCTATAAAGGTATTGTCTTGACTTTTTTTAATTTGCTTGTATGTGAATTTCCATTAAATGTTCCTTCTTTAGGTAAAGCAAGAAGCTTGACTGCCTTTTGCCCACAACTAAACCACTAAGGTCTGCAATTCTTTTACTGACTAAAGATGTTTCTTCATCTTCTTGATACATTCTCTCTTTGGATAAAGACAGCAGAGTCTCCATATAAAGAGATTGAGAAAGACCAGATGAACAGTGTGCAGGATTTTTTTTTTCTTATTGGTCACTGGTAAGTTTTCTGACATTAGTTAAGAAAAAAGGGATGCAAAAGTTCTACTAAATAATCCAGTCCAGCTCCTCCTCTGTGCTACACTTCATATTCCCCATGCTACACTTCATATTTTTGCTCAGAAAAAAATTTAAAGGGTTTGCATTTGTTCCCATATAAGCTTATTTCATACCACTGTTTCATGCTTTAACTTCCACTCAGGGAATCCTAAATAATTTCTGTCCATCCTTTCCATTGTACTTGCCAGATATTTGTAGGGTGTTATGTTTTTCCCCCAAGCCATTGTGTCGCCAGTTTTTCTCTCCATGGCATAGTAGGGCTGTTAGACCCATCTACAGTTACGGCTGCCATTCCTTTTTTTAGTCTTGCTCCATGCTGATATGTTGACCTCTGACCATTTGGACAGAATTTTTAGTCTCTACATGAATATCTTGAGCTTATTTTTTGGGGGGAGTATAGAACAGCACAAGTCAGCCTTCCCTAAAACTGGGATTAAGGGGCAAAAGAGAGAAAAAAAGTACATTGTTTTCTCTTGAGAAGCTGTAACAGACACAAGCCTTGCAGCACACTTTTGAATTTCAGTTTCTGGGTAAAATGACCCCTAGAACTAGGCATATCATTTTGTTACCCCCTGACAACCCTGTCAAACTATGGGTGGAAAAACTCCACTACTTACATAAGTTTAAAAGACCCTTCTTATGCTGATTACATTCTTCAAAATATCTACCTTACTTCAGCAAACTCAACAGCAACAGAGCTCTTACAAAACCTTGCCTCCCCCTAAATGGCTGAGCTTACTTTAAGAGACCTGAAAAGGCAGAAAAAGCCTCTATACTTCATGTCCTAGCAGTTCATCCCCCCTTTGTGGGCCTGAATATGAGAACAGGAAATTGGGCTCTTGTGTGTTCTCAGCATTCCCTTTGCTTTGACATTTGTACGAGGCAAAGAGGCATGGCCTGACTAATGGTGAGAGATGAGGACGATGGGAAGTGATGAGAGAAGACTAAAAGAAGGAAGTGATATCAGCCAAAAGAGAAGCTAAAGAGCATGGAGCAAGGATTATGGACAAACAGAAGTGTCAGGCAGTGGATGGAGGAGAGGATAAGAGATAGTGGAGGCAGGTGCTGTGGCAGGCAGAAGACAAAAACAGAGATCAGACAAGCAGAGGTAAACATGAGCCAGGATGTGAGTATGAAAAAATACACTGTTGACAGATCATACAGCTACAGGCTGTATCATCATGAATATTCACAAAGGCACCAAGCTAAAATTGCACTGGCATTTCCTACCACTTGAATGCTTGATTTTGCAATCTGAACATTCTTTTAACATAAATTTTTAAATGTAACTCTCTGTAGATATATAATCCAGGGTTATGTATTTAGATTGTGTTGTGTACATATAATCATGCTTAGCTTCTTTCTATGGAAATGCAATGATACAACTTGCTTCAGGCTCAAGCCTTGAGCTCTTTTCACGTGTCCATAGCCTCAGTCTTATTTGATCAGCATGTAATCACTCTGTCATTCTTCTCTGAATTCCTTCTAAATTACTAAGGAGGTGCCCAAGACTGAATATAATAATTTGTCCATGGTCAGACCAGAGCTATAGGGAAATAATGTTACACTATATGTCTTCTTGCATAGTTGATACTTCCGTCAGCTACACTCTTTTGCTGCTATACTACACTACAAATTCAAATCTAATTACATGTTCTGCACCATACCTCTGTTTCATTAGTGCTTCCCTGCTGGCTTCTCCGTGCTGCTATGCGTGTTTCTACATAGAAAACAATCCTCTCTGTGTGAAGGTGGGATGGGGGTGGAAGTAAACAGAAGAACACAAATACTAATTCAGACAAAACAGTAGAAGTTGATCTACTATTCCCGAAGTTGTTCTACTGGTTGACGCTACTAGTGGTTCCACCGCTCTCCAAGTCTAAAACGAAGTCTAGAGGATTAAAAAAACCAGTTTGGCTTAAAGGGAAATTCAATCTTCTGTAAAGATTATAACAAATATTCTTCCTTTTTTTTTTTCAGTATGTATCTATCTAAAACTGTGTATCTGCCTATACAAAGAAATAAAAAGACAACAGTAGTGACAATAAGTTAGGAAGTATGCAAATTTGAGGTGGAGAGCAAAAGAACTCAGAAGAAAAAGGGTCAGGGCAGTTAAAAGGTAACAAGAAGAATATGTTAGGAATATTGAAGGCAAACAGAATCAAAATGACAGTGTTGATCGATTAGTAAAAAATCTGACCACGGGAGAAAAAGCAAAAGTGCTAAATAAGTGCGTACGGTTTATGTTTGAGGGGAAGAAAATGTGATAGTACCATATATTAATTGAAACTTTCCACTTTAAGAGTGAGGAAGAGTGATGATAAACAGATCTACCAGAATTAGTCATTTTAAAATCAGCAAGTCCAAATAACATGGATATAATAACAACTTTTAAAGAGTTGGCGAGGAAACACTGGGGGGGAAAGAGCAGTCTAAAATAAAGCTAATACTGTACTAACAAATCAGAGAACTCCTGAGTCTTTGCAACCATCAGTTAGCTTGGCCTACTGCTTAAAATGCTTTAAGCAATTTCTTGAGTGGGATATAGAAGTCACACATTTTAGATGGTGCAGAGACTGAAAGAAAGATAAATAACACAGAATACAGGCCGTTGGTACAGAATGACCTAGTAAGCTAGTTGTGGTGAACCAAAATGTTTCAGGATGGGAAAACTCAATGTTGTGAACACAAGAACAAGGAAAGTAATCCATAAAGAATTGAGGTCATGGTCTGAAATAGTCTTAGATGGTTGAGTTGGATGGTCAGCCTAATATGAGTTGTAATAGTGATGTTGTAGACAAAAAGTAATTTTGGAAATCTTTGTTTGCCAAAGTTAAATTACCACTGCACTAGAATTACTGTGACCAGTTCTGCTGCTCATGATTTAGCAGAGAGAAGAGTTCAGGGTTCCTAGAGTATTAAGATATATGGGAGAACACAAAGAATTTGATTTGATATAAATATATATATGGGAACAAAATTTGATAATAAAGGGTTTCTCAGTCTAGCAGACATAACACAATCTAATGGCTGGAAGGAGAAGCTAAACAAATTCCATGAGAAATATGGAATACATTTTTAACATTAGAATAAAGTGCCAAGTGTTGTGGTATAGCTTCTATCACAGGAATTACTTTTATCGGGGTTGGATGCCTTACTAAACCACAGCTGTTGGAGATGAAGCAAGAATTAAATCAGAAAAAATACTGTATTGCTGTTGTATATTAGATAATCACTTATTTAATGACGTTCTTAAATTCCAGGAATATTTTACCCTGGGTGCACAAATCTGAATATTTCCAAGTTTAACATTTATACGTGATTTTTGCTTTTGTGCCTCTGACTGCAAAAACTGGTAATAGAAAATATTTGTATTCCTGTGGCAACTCTGAAATGTAATAATTAAAACACTCTAATATATAGGCATGATTCAGGCATTTATTAGATGGACTGTCCCAGACCTTAGGAGGCTTGGTGGAGCTAAAAGTTTGAAATCAAGTCAAGTTGTCTGAGTGTGCACCTCGAGAGTTTCTGAGTTTTAAGCATTGATTGTTACCTCTTGAAGTTGCATGATTAGTTTTTTTTCTTGCATTTAAAATATTTTTCTTTCCTTTATATGAAAAAATACTGGCTGAACTTCCAGCAGTTCAGCAAAACTGATGAGACTAAGCTTATCTGTAAGTTTTAGCCCATATGTACTCCAGTGATGAAAATGCCCATAATTATACAGGAAGTACATTCGCATAAACAAACACAAGGAAAATGTATTGAGAAAGATTTCCATTTACTCTTTGTTGAGGCATAACAATATTAGCTACAATGATTATAGGCAAACTCACATGTTATTCTCTTAATAAGCACATATACATAATTTGATACCCAGTAAATAGCACAAACACTTTTAGAAGTCTCTCTAACACAAGGTCATGCCTATCAGACAGGCACATAACAGTGCCCTCTGTGAAACCCTAATCAGCTATTTCTTTTTGTGAAATGAAAAGTCTCTCAGTGTCTCATTCTTCTCTCTGTAGCAACTCTTTGTATCTCATAGATCCTACAAAAACAAACAAACATAAATGAGACTAAGTCTAACCAATTCTCTATCCAGTTCAAGTCTGACTATTCTGTTAAATCAGACACAAGCTAAAAAACTAGTGGCACCAATGTTCTGTATTTTACAAATGTAGGAATGTTCATATCAGCAGGACACCATAAATGTGCCTCTTTCAGGGCACTTCTAGGAAACAAGTGTACAAAAGGAGGGTGATGACCCACTGAAAATAACCTATGTGAAGCATACACATCAAACCAGTTATTCAACATGCTGTTGCTATTTTCTTTGACGTTGGGTGCTGCATAGGCCTTACAACCCTGAGCACTCCTGAGTGCAAGTATCTGTTCCTCCCCTCTGAAAGGTTGTGTGCAAATCCTGTTGGGGTGGGGCACCAGAGATAAAGACACTGCAGCTTGAAGATGGTGACAGCTGCTGAGCTGGCATTACAAGCTTGAGATGAGTGTCCAGAAGCAATTTATCGACCTTTTGCTTTTCATACCTCAATATGTTGTAAAACACTGTGAATGTACTCAAGTGTGTGTTCCCCAGATGCTTTGAGGTCGTGGCTGTAACGCGGCTCAGGAGCATGTTCATACGTCACTCATTTATACATGTAAAAGGTGGGGGCTGCCAGCTGCTGGGCTGCAGCTGTTTTTTGCAGAGGCAGATCCTGAGATGATGGTGCTGAGGTTTGTGCTTTTCTCCCTGTCTTCAGAGGAATGTAGCACATGACTACTGACCAAGGATTTTGCAAGTCTATGCCCTCCTGCGCCAACACCACTGGTCAGTTTCCTGTAAATCCTGAACAAAGAATCCACACATCACAACCCTATCTCTTGTGAAGGCCTTTACAAATTCATTCCAGGATCCCATGAAGATGGTGAGATCCAATTTTTGCTTATGAAAAACCCAAGGCAGAGACCTAAATTTAGTCCTTTTACTCCCAGACACAGGTTATCACTCTCCCAGTGTGGGGGGAAGTCCAGAAACACACAAGCCTTCACCAATTCCTACTCAGAAGCTGATGAGTGCTGGGTGGAACTGGCCACACAGCGGGTGCGGCCATGGCACCGACACAAAAGAAGCTGATTCAGCTCATTCCCAGATAATTTTCACTGTCTTTCCCTGCTGGAATTTGTGGGAGGGCTAGACCAGCAATAGCAGCATCAGATCTTCCTCCAGCTCCTCGGGTTGCAGTGAGTAGCAAAAGAAGAGTGGTAACTCCTGCACTGGTGGGAGTGGTTTGGGGAGCTCCACAGGAAGGATTAGTGCTGGAGCTGTGTCAGGCATGGTGGCCTCCCCTCATGCTACGGTTACTCAGCTCTTTCACAATGCTCCTAATGGTCTTGCCTCTCGAGACTGGAGCAAGGCTTGCAGCTACTTAGTGACCAGTCTTAATAGCAGTCTTGCAGAACCACAAATTAGATTAGAGCAGGCTCTGAAATGCTGACAGATCTGTGCCTATGGTCTCTAAGATTGGCCTTGACCATTCAGGGAATAAGCAACTGTGAATAATAATCTTTGGGAAAAATCAGTGCCAAAATTCTTACTGTTAGTCTCTGAGTCAAGCAACCAGCTTCCGAGCTCTCTTCCATTTGAGTCTTAAGAAATCTGCAGGCAGCGGTAATGCCTGAGAGTCATCTGTGAAAAGAAAAGACACATAAAAGTTGAAGTTAGGGATAGATGGTTCATAGTATGCATATGAAGATGCATTTGAGTGATTAATAAAGAAAGATTAAGTCAAAAGGATAAGAGTTAGAAGAAACCACTAATTACAATAGCTCTGTATTCATATTGTGGAAAATAGGTTTGGCGGACTGTGAATCTGTTTCTGTGAATTAAGAGAAGAATAGCACTGTGAATAAAGTAGGTAAAAACATGACATTAAAATTAGAAATGAAGAGGAAGTGTTAACCAATCTAATAACAAAGTCCAGTATTTTGTGAGGTTGCTTTCTAAAGCAGGTAACAGGGGACACACTCCATGTGGTTCTTCTTCGGTTCTGGTTCTTTTGTACTGCTGTACAGCTGAGTCTGCAAGCACAGATCATGCTGTGCTTACAGACTCAGCTGCCTTGTTTTCTTTTTTATTCTAGTGGCTGAACTGCATTAAACAAGCCCAAGTAATAATGTGTCTTTTCCTTTCTACTGCTTGTTCATATGGGCAACTGTTAAAGTTGCTAAGGGATTGTTGTATTACTCTGAAGAAGAGATTATTTACATGGTCATAAACAGAAGTAGGTCTGAAGGAATATTATTATTAAATGGTGATTGTCATGATGGCTAAATTCAGTAATACTGTCTTACAGAGTATATCTTTATGTTCCTAGATAGTTCTACAGTGACCGTAAAGACCTTTGTAGTTGACAACTTTCTCAGTTCAAAAAGTTTGCAATTATTAGAGAAGCAAAGCTTCAGTATATGGAGGACCTGTCAGTCCAGTCTAGCAGGAGTAAATGCATTAAATTATTTATGAGTAAACTCTGCTTCCCTCTATAACAGGGGTGTGAGAATTGTTCCCAGAGGGAGTTTGTTTTCTAATTCCATTTCTTCAGTTAACATTAGTATATTGTCTCACATAAAACAGTAATTTACTGTATTTATTGCTTTCATTGTTTGTAAGGAGCTGTAGCTTAGCTTTCTGTTTTGCTTTAAGCAGGTTGTGAGACAAAATATGCTTTTTAATGTCAAAGAGCTGGTTAAAACACACACATTGTTTAAAATAAGTCACAATTTATATTTGACATTCAAACAACCTTTTTTTTTTTTAAGTTTCTTAAGAGATTTGCCCAGACAAACAAATAAAAGCACAAAAGGATGGAAAGGAATGTGCCACTGAAAGTGCCACTGTGCCAGCATGTCACCCTCTTTAATGACTAGCTGTTTGTATCTGTTGTTATCCATTTTTTCCTTTGTGATCTGCTCTCCATTCACGTCTGTCTACACAAACACCTTTTTGGCTGCTGTGCTCCATGGCAGTGTACCTCCTCAATGGTCAGCCATTCCAGGAAGCTCATCCTCATGAGAAATGGAGATACTGAGTATCTTTGATCTGCTTTCAAATTTGAACAAAACTAATTTCTATACTCTTTAGAAAACCACCAAGAACTAAAACATGCATTCAGTCAGCACCATACAAGCCCCTGTTGTTGAGCACAGGTCTGACACTGACTGGCTTACAGCTGCTGTAGGGATGGCACAGGCTAGGGATGAAACCTGGTGGCACAGAGACAGGCTTGTGGGTTTTGTGCCACCCGCAGCAGAAGTTTAATGCTGTGGCACATTTCTCTTGGAAATCAGATGTTGAAAGGACTAATGATTGATTGGTTTATAAGCAGTGGGAGGGGCTGGGTCGCTGTCCTCCTGGCAGCTTGGTCAGCTGTGTTGGACCTCTAGCAGAGTGGTGATCCACAAACGCTGAGCACCAGCACAAAACAAGATGGCAATCTGCTGACACTGGTGCACAAATAGATGCTCTGTCTGTGAAGCACCTCATATCCCTGTGTGACAGGAATAGGTGCTGTCTCCACCAAACAGGGATCATCCCTGTGAGTGCCCCAAGCTGCTGCAGACCTGCTCTTGCTCCAGCATGGCGATGCACTGGCTGACTTCCTTCTTCCTTTCTTGGGTTTCCCCTGGGAACCTGCTTGATGCAGGTGTCTGGGCTTAGAAGTTCTCATGGTGACAAAAGCTGTGCAAATCTTACATTTGGCACTTTCAAAAGGACTACATTAGTTCAACTTGCTTTGTTTTGAATGCAAAGAAAGATGTTAAAGGTGCTGCCACAAGTTAGTTATCTCATTAGAGGAATAGTTTCTTCTGCTGTTCAATATTGCCCTTAGTTCCACTCCCTATCTATCATATTCAAGATTAAGTATGAAGCATAATAGCCACTAACTTAGTTAGTGCCTGCAGATTTGTCTTGTCAGGGGAATTGTTATTAGCTTGGTTTCATTTGAAAGATTATAACTTCATCTCTCAACAGGCAGAATTTTCTCATTAAAGCCCAAGTAATAACAGTCAGTGTAAAAAAAAAGTGACTCTGTACTATTTAGTGATAATGCTGCCCAGGCTTGTGATAGAAACTACAACTAATGACTGATTCTTTCTTACCATTCAAAAATCAATCTTCATTTTTAGGGCCTCTAATAAATTATACTAGCGTGGCTCTTGCCATGAGAAGTCTGAAAATGAAGTATGATGTGCTTATTTTAGTAATTTTCAAATAATTTTTCAAAGAAAAAAAATCTTAAAGAAGAAAACATTTTTCTACAAAGAGTGAAAAATTATTTTGAAACATTACATATTGACAAATAAATGAAAAAAAGTCAGTCTCTGGGGTCTTGCTTGGATATTTTGTGTTTATATTAGTTATATGTGAATCTCAAATACTAATGAAGTAAGTTTTTGCACTAAGAGTGGACATGAAATAAGAAAAGCACTAAAGTTTGAAAGTGATCAGAGTAAGTCTAACCTTTGATCAGGTGTAGTATCTGTACTTCAAAAAGTATTTAAATGAATGATGAAAGACATAGAAAAATATACTGAAATTATCCAGAATAAGGCATGAAGGAAACTTCATTTGCTTGCTTTAAGAGAGAGAAGGAAGCTATAGTCTATAGGTTCATAAGTGGAGGAGAGGGTCTCATTTGAATAATATAGGTCAATAAACTAAACTGAATAAAGTAAAATAGAATAAAACACAACAAAGTAGAATTGGAAGCTGGAGTTATACTAAATCAGGTCAGGGACATTTTAAAGAGTGATGGTATTTAAACACTGGAACAACTTACCTAGGAGTGCAGTGAATCCTTCAACACTGGAAGTACAATGTTGCTCACATAAAACAGACAGTTTAAGACAGAAGTGTTTAAATCAAGACAGACATCTTCAGAAAGATATATCATCTTCACATAGCAGTTATAGCCTGGCACAGCCAGTACTGAGTGTTCTGTGGCCAGAATTATTCAGAAAGACAAAACAAAGCTTGTAATGGTTTCTTCTGGCTTTAAGCTTTCTTTTTTGGAGATACACTTTTCCTATTTCTAACGTTTATTTAGTAAGTGTCATTATGGTTACAAGACATATGTAGGCAAAGCTCAGACTGAAGTTTAAAAAAGAAAGGTGTTGAGATTGTGATTAATCATGTAACTCTGGGTGTGTATTCATATCACACAAGTAACAAACCCAGTTGCTTAAACTGAGAGGCTGGGCTTCAGTAGTTAGGGATGAAAAGAGAGAAACTCCTTCCAATGGCAGCTAATGGTAGTCAGCACTCTCCCTATTGCCCACACAGGTGGCTCTGGAGACATGCCTCCAAAGGTTAGCTGTTGTTTCCTGGCAAAGTCCCTAAAAAGAAGGAACCCTTTTCCCTGTCCCAGATACTGTGTTTTTCAACTGGCAATTAATTAAAGAAACAAGGTAATTTTCTACTGGGTCAGTTCCCCGTTTATGGCTTACAGTGCAGTTGCAGGAATTTTGGCCCAGCATGAGCAAAGGGATATGGATATGTGACTTGGGAGGTGCAGAACAGTGCAGCACAGTGGGTCCAGCCTTTGTGCACCATCCCAGACTCGGACAGTTACATGCAGGTCCAAAAACTTCATTCTTCTGGGTTCACATCTGGAGGTGTGATCACAGTTTCTCTTTATATCTGGGGATTAAGTAGGGGTAGAAAGCCATGCTCATCCCACTAGCTTCATGAGGTTTTATCAGATCATAAAAGAGCATAAACTACCAGCTTCATTTTCCAGCAGTCAACAGAGAAAAATCCTTATTTTTTTTGAGTTTTATAAAGCATCCCATGATCTAGGAACTTCTGCTGCTCAAAATGGCTGGGTGGGAAAGGAGAAAGGAGGCGAGAGACAAGTACAGCCTCCATTGTTATCATGCAATTTTCTGTGCTTAAGATATGCCTTCATCAGAAATTAAAATAAAACTCCTCCTGCTCTGAAGAAGCTGATAGCAATATTTGTCTGGGCATTTTAGAACAGATAAGATTCTTGAGGTTTCTGTGTCTTCTACATCCATAAAGAGATGTAAGTGCTACCACTCAATTGAAATTAATGAGAATTAGGCACCCAAATGTATTTGTGGATTTGAACCCTTATGTTCTAATTACTGTGGCAATTAAATATGTGGAAAAACAGGTTCAGCTGCTGAAATCTTGTCTACACCAAACCCTGGTGAAATATTTATGTTAATTTTCTTTCTAGACATGGCTTGAGTTTGCACTGATGACTGTGCAAAACCCTTCCTGACTGTAGAGGACAAGTACAATATGGAAGGCCCTGAAACTAATCCTTGTGCACTTGGCTTAGAAAAGGTCGTAAGATACATATTCATGAACTGTGTGTCTTGCTGAGTGAGACAAGCTAGTTACAAACAAAATAATAAAAAGTAAAAATGACCAAGTATTACTTAATGTAAATAGTAGAATATAGAAGAAGCTGATTTTTCCTAAACTGTTTCTGTAGTAGATCTTCATAAATCAGCTGTTCACTGTACTGATTTCTGAAGGCCACAAGACTATATAACCAATATTTCATGCAATAGCATATACATCTCAATTATTTTTTCATAAGGAAAGCAGGAAATAAAATGGCTGTCTGTTTAATTTGCAGACTCTTTGCTGTTTGAGGCCAATATAATTACTGATATTATTCTTATGCATGTACACACCACTGAAGCACTAGTGTTAAAGGAGACACCTTCGTTCTGGATTTTCTAACTTCAAAGTAATGAAATCCTTAACTTCAAACCACAAAAATGAACTTTTCAATGTTAAGTACCGAGTCCTAGTGTCAGTGTATAGAACAACCTTGGCCAAAAAAGCCCAATTAGGCCATGTAAATGAAGTGCTTTTTCAGCCAGTCCTACTGGGAAAACCAGCTTTGTCTGAATGGTTGTAATTACAGTTGATGGGGAAGGGGGAAAACAAATTTGCTATGCATGAGCCCTTACCAAGTAGCCTTTTTTTCTTCTAACACTTGCATATCTACAAGAATGGCACTATGAAGGGAAGGAAAAAAAGACTTTGTCCTTATATGGGTTCTTTTTCTCTTCAAGAATCTCAATGATACATGGAGTTTGCTATGGGAGAGGTGCTCCTTTCTCTGATACTCCTTTTGTTTACTTTTCTCTGCCTGACAGCCTCACTGGGCTGCTTGTCATAATTAGCAGCCTAGGTACACACATCTCCATAAAAGCTGTACTTCGTAGCTTGTTTTAAGCCAGTACTTCTATTTTCATATTTGGGTCCCTTCTTTTGATTCACACCCTCAGAAAAGCATGTGCAAGTCAAATCACACAGTGATGTGCAAAATTCCCAAATCAGTGTTTTTTCTAGTATTTCCGAAGTGTCACTCTCTCTTCTCTGTGTCTGTTCTTGAGAATGAACACCCCACTGCTGGTCTGGATTCAGTCGGTGTATTATATCACCTGCATTCCTTAAAAAAGAGTTAATTTTTCAGTGCAATAAATTTACTCATCTGAATTCACATCACAGTGCGCAGCTTACTCGCTCTATCTCTGGATTGCTAGTTGGGCTGTCACTATCTCCTGGCAAGGAAAAACAGGGCACCAGACCAGTACCATTACCTCCAGGGATGCTTCCTATCTGCCATTCTGGCTTCTGTGACTAAGGGCTCATGAAGGTCACATAGCTCTTTCTCGGATATAACTTTCATATTCTCTGTATTTGTTTTTACTGCTCTAATTCTTAAATAGTGCAGATTGATTTCTTCGCATATCGTATGCATCAGTTTTTCAAAAGGATGCCTCTTCCTACAAATATAAAGCTATTAATCACAAATGTTCTATTTACAAGTTACTGTATAAGTGACTCTTTCATATATTAGTCATAATGTAGTGCATAGCTTTATTTCCTTTATTTAAAAATAACTAATGATCCTTATTTCAATTAGTATGTTAATGCCAATAATATCAGTGTGTTTTGCCATGCTAAAGAACTAAGAGGGAAGGGATTGGTCAGAGATGAGTTACTTGGCTTGAGATGTTTTTTGTTTTGGCTTAGGTTTTTTTTGTTGTTGTTGTTGTTGATTTTTTTGTTTTGTTTTTTTTTTTTTTTCACTTGATGCATACACTGACTGGAAAAAAAATAACATATGCAGGAAAATTGCACAAACTATCCAAGTTTTTCCCCAGCTTATTAAGGGTATCTCTGGCCATTGTTAAAAAGGAAGTTTTAGCACATAAATATTTTAGTATGTCATAGGGTAACTGTCTGTTTTATGTGAGCAATGAAAGGAACTAAAAGCAGTGGAGTCAGGAAGGAGAAAAAAAATTGAAGTTGTAAAGACTACTTTTTTTCCCCTCTGTGGGATCAGTTTGTCCAGGCATTGAAGTAGACAAGGACACACATGTTTTCTGGGTCATGATCTGCACTTCACCACATCAAGATCCCAAGTGTAAACAAATGCTGATCCATCAGCATTATTTTTGCCTGATTCATGCTGTGCTTAGTAAAACCTTGCACACAGGCACGTGATCCAGCTCCTGAAGAGTGAGAGGTATGAACAGAAATGAGGTTTCTATGTGAGAGAGCTGAACCAAGTGAGCTAAGGCTGCTGCTCCCTGTGTAGGTTGTGCTCTTCCTTAAAGAATGACTTTCCACAGGACAACTCTTTCAAGACTGATAACCACTGAGGAAAATGAAGCAAACTCCTGAATAAGTTTGAAGGATGCCTACTGTTGTTTCATGTTTTCTGACAAAGGCACTGGCACTACCATTTCACAACTGCATATTAATCTTGGTGTCAACAAGCCTTAGTGTTAATCAAGGTGGCATTCTTGTTAGGTTACCTGTTTCCAAAGACTAACCATTAAAAGAGTTGGGGATGGATACTAATTCTTATGCAGAGGTCAGACAGAAAGTGGGTCAGGCTGCGTTTCTCACTCAGATCAGAAAGCTCCTTTGAGTTGTCTCAGACCAGGAACAAGTTATAGCCGTCATGCAGACTATGGGAGAATAATGAAATCTCCAAAAGGAGGAATTGGATCCTGGGCAACTGGCTGTAGCTGGCCTTTCTTGATCAGGGGGATCAGACCTGATGACCACCAGAGATCCCTTTCAGCCTCGGACATTCTATGATTCTATGAACATGCTGATTTTTCTTCCTTTTTGCTGTAAAAATTCCCTAGAATGCAGTGGTTCATCAGATCTTTGCAAGATGGAGTGGCTCATGATACAGAGGGTAAGGCCAGATTAAGGTCAAAGCCCTTCCTTACATGAAGGACTGAGCACTCTGAAAGTTAGATAAATTAGTCTTGTTAAGTGTAGTTATTTGTGTGTTCTTGTGTGTGCTTAGACGTTTCATAGGAAACAGAGAGAGACTGCTAAAGACCACTTGTTACATTGCCATGTTTACCTTGAGTGACTTTCCCTCCATTTGTAATTGGAAAATAGTGACACCATCTTGGTAATTTTACCAATGCACTGTGTGTCTGAGATTTCCAAGTGCTATTACTTCACCTCCTGGGCCATATATTGTGGCTATGCATTTGAGGTTCATAATGGAATGGAAAGTGCACTTTTTTACAAAGTGAAATATACATATTTGCAAGATATTTTCTTTCCCTAAACTAAATCTGAGACCTTGCATCAGTAGCAATGTGAATAAATCTTTTTTTTTTGTAATAAAAGCATGTTGTTTGTAGTCTGTCACATTAAAATAAAGATTTGAACATGGTTAGAAGTCACAAGGAGAAAACAAAAAAGTATTTACAAGAAATCAAGTGAAAGAAAATTCCTTTTGAGCCAAACACTTCAATTGTACAGAACTATTGCTTTATATTAGGAGACACTGTAGAGAGTTTTAACATTACTGTGTTCAGAACACTGCAATTATATAGCAACAAACCTTAGGAATAGCATTGAAAAACACTTGCATATAGGACCTAATGTAAAAACTACTAAACTCACTTATAGCTTTTTTTTTTTTTTTTACTTCAGAACACTTTTAACCAATCCAGATTAACCTTCCCAGAAATGCTGGAAATGCTGGAGGGAGGATGAATATGGAATTGAGGGAGGGAAAGGTAGTGGCTCTGTCTGGCAGCGGGTGATGACAAGACAGGGGGCTCGGGTTGTTTTGATTTGCTGATCTTGCAGTTGAGATGTGGGAAGAAATGCTGCCACTTCTTTCATTGATATTTGTTGGGAGACACTCATCATGTATTACTTCATATGTATCTGTATGTGCATGTGAGGCTTTTCAGAGCTTTGGATGAATGCCTTTTACATAGCATTTTAAAGATCAAAATCTATACAATTATGTGGATTCCTGCATGTAAATGATTTCAGGGAGTCTGGTGTTATAGCATTTTTAATTTTCTAGTAGATTTTATGATAGTGTAAAGTGATAAATTATCTTTTGCGGCTGCCAGAGTTATTTAACTATCTGCAGACACACCATTAGCAGGAGCAGTCTGTGCCCGGTCGGTGCTCCTCATCCCTCCCCACGAGACTGCTTCCAGGGAAAAGGGTTTCTAGGCACTGCAGTGCCAGGCCCTTTTGGCAGCAGTGCCACCGGGCTGCGGGGAAGTACCAGCCAGCCATGGTGCGCTGCAGTCAGGAGGACATTTTTCTACCCCACAGTGGAGAAAGCTACCAAACAAGCATTGCTTATTATTGACTTTCCATTGCTACTGGCCTGTGTTAAAACCAGTGACATAGAAAAGAAAGGTTCCATTTCCCATTACCAGATATCCAATCCCCCTAGAAAACATCTGTTGAATCTGGGATGATGCCATGGTATTAGCTCTTCAGTTGCATGCTGTTTCATTGGCTGTTCTCAGCGCTGCCCTGTCTATCACAGCGCATAATCTCTTTTCAGAGACGTTTCAACCACATCGTTAGGGTCCCCAGTCCCATTTCTTTGAAAATCAGTGGTAGTTTTTAGCCTTTGGCACACAATTTAAAGTTTAGAAACTTGACTCTGTGCAGGGTGTAAGACAGGGAACAAAAGTTTCCCGACGATTTCATGTGACAAAAGTTGTGCAAAGAAAAGAAGTGGGTCTGCAGAAATTCTGCAAGTTGCCGTGTCTATGATCCCAAGAATCTCGTACTGGAATGCCTCAGACACATAACTAAGTGCTTCTCAAAATGTTCATTACTGAAGACAGTAAAAGAGAACTGTCTTTAGAATTCAAGTAATATACTACCAACCAGAGGGAGAATAATACAGAAATATTTTCTTGATGATGTGTGCTAAAGCAGCAGGCATTTAAGAGCAACAGATGTCAATCTCTGAGGTTTTTGTAAGGAATTGCAATTTATGACGTGTTAGGGTAAACAGTTGGATTATATTTCTGAAATGCATGTTCCATCAGGTAAAATCATTGTGATTATAGGCCCTAGTACTTTCAGTAAGTTATGCACTAAAAGGCTGAAATTGTAAAACAAGTATGCTTATGCTTTACTGTTAATCCCTCTTTGTATCTACGCTGAGTAAACTACAAGAGAAACTGCATTAAACAATAAAGGCAAAAATGGCATGTTATGTCATCTTGATAAACAATGACTGTTATACTGTTTTCCTTCAAGAAGCAACTGTGACTGGCCTCTGTATTCTCCCTCAATAGAGAATGTGCCTGACTGTAAAAAAACCCAGAGGATTATTTAGAAGTTACTTTGTTCATGCCTCTCACTGAAAGCAGCACTTTCTGATTCTTCTTGCTTTGCTGCTTTTCCTTCATTTCCTCACCTCTTATCTATTACAGAAAGCTGAACTTGTTATTTCAAAAACAACCTACCTTCATGCAGACTACAAGTTTTGAATAAAGTGAAATAAAAATTCTTTTCAGTGGTTTTGGAAAAGTTTGACAGCAGAAGATAATAAATGAAAATAAATCTACAACATTTCTCCTAATGCAATTTGTGGCATGTCAATGTCAAAGCATTCTAACAACAAATCAACAGATATTTGAATGAAAACAATATACATAACTTATTTTCCTATATTGGAAACAACTGTCAAACAATTATTGTATGACTTCATGAATTAGTTGGCTTTTTTGAAATATTCCTGCTAGGAATAGAATTAAAAAAAAAAAAGGGGGGGGGGGGGCAAGCCTATATGGGCCTTTGAGCCTGAACATATTGTGTCAATCATAGGCATATGCAATGTATCTAAGCCATGAGGTAAAAATTTTCTTTGTAAATTATTTCATAAATAAATAATTTGCCTGAAAAAAGTCTATAAAAATATTTTTTGCCTTTGTTAAGTTCTCTACAGTTCTTTGTGGTGAATATAAACAGATTCATATTGACATCTGCTTGATCTGCTTTATTTTAACTTGAAATGCAGAATGTATCATGAAAGCGTTTCTAATAAAGATATGGTAACAAACTTTTTCTGAGAGATAGAGTATTTCATTCGAATTGTCTACTTGAAACTATGAAGACACATGTTGTGTCCTTCTCATTTTTGTTTATGAATGGCTTTGCAGTTTCATTTTAAAAGTGCATGCACAGAGATACTTATGTCCTTTAAAAACACATCTCTATAGTTCTGCTCTACAGGTGAAAAAAGGTGTGTTTGTTATCACACTTTACACACGTTGAAATCTGGTTTTTTTTGCTCTTATCGACCTTCACAGTTTGTCTGTCATAATGTGAATAAAATTTGGGAAAGCTACAGCCACACATAAGAACTGGCTGGGATTTAAGGTGCGAGGGGGGGGCATCATCTCCTGGTTGAAAACAAAAAGACATTAATAAATCTCACTAGAGCAGAGAAGTCTAGGGAAAAAACTCTTCTTTAAATATTTTCCACTCAAGCCCCGCTTGTAAGATGCTTAGCCAAGTAACCTGCCTATTTTAACCCTTCCTATGCAAGACATATGCCAAGTGAACAGTCATTTGGGGCTGACATGCTCAGTAAAAAATAATAAAATTAAAACTGTTGAGAAAAACATGTTTGAATTGATGTGACAAAAATACTTGCTTTTCAGAGTTCCATATTCTCTAAAGTTTGTGGAAGGGGCTTGTCTCTTTACTGTGGTTCAGCCATGGTATTTGCATTTTGTGAAAAAGTAAATTTATGATGTCAGGAAAGGTTGTCAGTGCACATATGAGCGAGGTGCTACCAAGTATGAGGTACTAAAGTATCGAGGCATACTTTGTAACAAATTTTAAATTTCAGGACTGCTTTCCTTCCCATTCAATGTATGTCTCTGCAGCTCCGAACTCATTTTCTGTAGAAGGGTATAGAGAGAATACCACACGTAATCAGTGAGTTCCCCTTTCCCTGTGCTGGGGATCCTACTGTGTCTGCCTAATCATGCAAACTTCCATTTTCAACATGACAAGTTCACCTCTTGTATGTGAATTACTGCTTTTCTATTCATAAAGTGCTTTATCAGACAATCCTACAAAAGAACTTGAGGGAGAAATGTGTTCCTGGGTGATTTACACAAGCAATTACTTTACAAATCTGCCAGTGGATTATATTAAACATGTATGAAGAATATTTAAGTTTGGAGCGAGGGCTGAGAATGCCATAAGTTTTACAATAGGGTTTCATTTGCGTCACCATGTAACTCTGAAGGTTTTATGCTTTACACTTCACTGGTATTTGAGAGTAAAATTGTAAGGAAAAAGTTCAGTAATTTCAAATATTTGGGGGAAAGCAGCTTCAACTCTCCAACTGTTATAATTTAGCTATTTTCCAGCTTCTTCTTTGAATAATATTAGTAGTTGCAAGCAAGCAGAATGCATCTATTTGAATGTGAAATCAGCTTAAAACAACTTGCATGGGAGGAAAAGCATGCCATATAAAGTCACCTAACTGCAGAAAAATTGTGTCCAAATGCCCAACAAATGTTTACATAGTTTTTAACGCCTACTATATTTGGGGTTTTAAAACCCTTTAATAAGAACCTTTTATGTACTGGTTCTCCTTGGAGATTGTTTTTACATTGACATGCAGACTTCTAGCAGTTCATAGTATGGGGGATATAGGAGTATTTCGAATTGAAAAAGTTCTGCACAAGGAGGAGAAGTTGTGAGGTTTTTCTCGGATCAGCTCGAGGCTGACCTGCGACCGGTATCAAAGCGCGGGCGGTAACGGGACTGTTCATCGCTCAGCCTGGGAACTGTCTGCCCACCCGCCTCAGCACCCGCACACAAACGGGGGGCACGGGGCAGAGAGGTGACACTGAATCTGCGGGAGCCCCGAGCAGGGCTGGTGTCTCCCGAGGGCGGCAGCTACCGGCGCGCGTGGGTCGCGCCTTTTATCCCCACCGCCACCGTTTCCAATTCCGCAGGGCAGCCGCGGGTCCCAGTGACAGCCGCGGGCACAGCCGCCTCCCGCGGGCCGCGCTGGGGGCGCGCCTGTGGCCTGCGGCTATCCCTGCTCCGACTCAGCGCAAGTCCCCGCGGCCGCGGGGCGACGCGCCCCCTCCGCTCGCCCGGCTCGGCGGGCCCGGCCCGCGCTGCCCGTGGCCGTGGCCCGGCGGCGGGCGGAGGCGGCGGCGGGGGGCGGCGCGGGCCGCGCGGCGGGGCCGCCTGCACTGTCTCTTTAAGGGCGCTCCGTCTGGGGTGGCGCTTTCCTCCGCGAAGGCTCCTTTGATATTAATAGTGTTGGTGTCTTGAAACTGACGTAATGCGGGGAGACGGAGGTCCTGACAAGCGATAACAGTCCCGATAACGCGCCGGCCGCCCCGCGCTCCCAGGCCGCCGCCTCGCTGCCGGCGGGGCCGCCGCGCCGTGCCCCGGCCCTCGCCCCCCGGCCCGCCGCGCCCCCGCCCCCGCGCCGCACCGCACCGCCCGCCGGCGGGCCCGTCGCCCCCTCCCCGCCGAGCGGGGCCGAGGGGGGAGGCAGCGGCGCCGCGGCCCCCCGCCCCCCCCACTCCTCGGCCACCGCCACATAATCCGCGTCCAACTCCGCCGGCAGCAGGAGACGGTTCATGGCTCGCGCCGCGGCTCCACCATCTTCCAGGCTGCCGGGGCTGTTGCTGCCGGTTAATCAACAGGTAAGCGCGGGGGGGCGCGGGCGGGGGCGGCGGGGAGGGCGCCGCGGCCGGCGGGCCGGGCGGGGGCGGCGCGGCGGCGGCGGGCGCGGGGGGGGGCGCGCGCGGGGCGGGGGCGCGGCGCCCGCGGCAGCGTGGCGTGTGCCCGGGGGGGCAGCGGGGGTGCACCCCCTCCCCCAAAAATACCCCCCCCCAAAATAAAAACAACAACAACAACAACAACAACAAAAGCGGCGGGTGGGTGGGCATAATCCCAGGCAACGGGGGCTGCTCGGATTTCACAGGCTTCTCTCGGTGCATCCCCCCCGCGCCCCCCATTCCCCCCGCCGGAGGGTCAAAGCCATGTGTGATGGCTGGAAATTGGCGACTTCAAAACGGCGGTAGCCCCGCTGGAGTCGGGAGGGTCAAGTTCAGCGGCGGCGGCGGGCAGGGGGAGCAGCCCCCCGGCGCGGAGGCGGGGAGGGGAGCGGCGGCGGCCGCGGGCTGGTGCGGCTCTGCTCTGCCCTCCCCTCCGCGCCGCTCCGCGCCTTATCTCCGCGGCCGCCGGTTCCCCGGCACCGGGGCGCTCGGGGGGAGGGGAAGGGAGACGCGGGGGGTGGAAGTAGAAGACGAGCACAGAGGGTTCGCATCCGATGGGCTGCAGTCGCACAGTCCTGCTGCTCCTGCCGCTGCTGGAAGTTTTAATGGGGATCATGACAAACGGGGCACAGAGACACCATCATGAAGAGTAGTAAGTTTGGGAAAAACTTTTTTCTTTTTTTTTTTTCCCTTTTGTTTTTCTCCCTTTAAATTTTTTTCCCCTTCCTATTTTTCCTCTCCTTTCCCTGGGACACATCGGGAGAGGCCGAGTGCGGAGCGGTGCTGCTCCGGGAGAGGGGCTTGGGATCCCTCCCGGTCGCACCGAGGTAGCAGGCGACATAGTGGTGGTGGTGATTTTTTTTTTTTGCTTAGTTTTTTTTTTTTTTTTTTTTTTAATCAGAGACAGAGAGACGTAAAACTTTTCCCTTTTAAAGGCGAAGCCCTTCTGCCAGCGCTGCGTCCCCGCGCCCGGCTCTCCCTGCCTGCCACAACTTCGTGGAGCGTCTCACCTCCCCGCCCCCCGGCCCGGGGGCTGCGGCGGGGGCTGCCCCCGCTGCAGCCACCCGCGTGTGGCTTTCCGAAGGGAGGAATGAATGGAGGCGAGGCCGGGGCTGGAGGGGCTGCGCTGCCGTGGGCGCTCCGCGGCCGTGGCCGGGGCGGGCGATCGTGGGTCCGGGGCAGCGCAGGGTCTGGCCCGGGGACTGCGGCCGCTGCGCGCTGCCCGGGGACACGAGAGGCTCCCCGAGGGGGCTTGACATTTCGGGGGCTTTGTTTATCTGCCTCCCTGCTGCAAATCACGGCGCTCAGACACCCCGGCACTCCTACGCGGGTTCTAGTGGGGCCCGCTAGTCTCCTTTATCTTTTTTTTTTTTTTTTTCCACGACCGGTTGTGTTTTCTGTCTGCAAATGGCAAACTTCTCCAGTGCCCTGACTGAGCTAAGCTAACTAAGTGATAAGCTGGAGAGACGTCTCCCCTCCATCACTTCTTCTCCGCCAGTGCGAGCACCTTGCCTGGCAGAGCAGGAGCCGGGTCACCCCAGCACCCTTGGGGAACCAAGGCGACAAGTCCCTTCCGAGGGGGAAAGATTGTCTTGTAAAGAAAATGTAAGCTGCTCTGCAGACTATGCTGCCTTCACTGCTCTTACGCTACGCAGCCCATTTTGAATGTTGATGGAAAGAGACAATAATTTAATGTGTCTCAGGTTATATTTAATTGAGTTCAGTAAAGTCTCTCAAGGAACCATCAAACTTTTTTGTCATTCGGCCTGTCTTCAACTACGGCTGTGGATGTTGGTGGCATCATGTTACTTTCCTGTTGGTTTTAGTAAAAGTTGAACATTGAGAGAAGACTGCCAGAGTTAAAAATGCAAGGGGCAGCAAAGGAAAGTAGTGGTAAGAGCCAGTTCCTGACGTGGACAAAATGAGAATAAAAGTTACAGTAGTCTTCTGAACTGCAGTCTGTGTTTGCCTCATGTTCACAATCTGTGTGTTAGGTTAGACAGCTCTCTCAGATATTCCACCAGAGTGACATTTAAAAAAAAACCTCCAAAGAGTGAAGTGTTTTTTTTTTTTTTTTTTTCAAAGTACTCTGGGTCTATGAGTAAACACACGGTTTGTGTGAGAACATCAACTATTTCCTGTAAATTGTGATGCTGACAAGACTGTCTGGAAATGATATCAACACTTTGAAAGATTTTTTCTTTCTATTTTAACCACTGAATGAAAGTCTGTTAATAATATGGTCAAACCAAACAAGTGGAACCTTTCTCTATAAAGGGGAAAAACAAGTATTTTTCTTTTTTCCTCTTGAATAATGTATACCTGCCTGAGGTTTGCCACAAAGAATCAGTGATTCTGGAGTTCAGTAGTGCATCAGTGCCTGTATACAAGTTTATCCTCAGACTGTGACAACAGAAGTCTGCTTCACCTTTTTAAAATCAAGGGAGATTAGACATGAGAAAACAGTCAGTTCCTAATCCACCCTGTTCTGTCTGATTATCGCTTTTTTTTTTTTTTGGTTGCGTATAATAACTTTCTCTGTTTTAAACTTTGCATATACGTAGTCACAACAAAGTAAGTAAAGGGCAAAGTTGCATCAGCTTTTAAGTTTACATGTATTGCCTGTGATCCTCTAAAACAGACTCCAAATAACACTGAGCAGTCTTTGCCTGTGAGAGTATGGCTTTTTTTTTTTTTTTTTTTATTTCATGGCACTGTTAATAAAGGAAAAGAATGTAAATGACAGCTTCACAGATCTGAGACTTCTTTGGGCATCAAACGCGATGCAGCCAGGTTATCCTTTCATGTTTTTAATGCATTTTTCGTATAATTTATATGGTAGCTTTATGGGTTGACTTACATTTTTATCAGCGAGAGTAAATTCAGCAACACTTGATGAGTCCCCTAGCAGGATTATTTTCTATAATGTCTTCTCTAGCATTTGTAGTAAACATTCATGGTGCACACTATTATCATGCGTGCTCTGGCTGAGTGTAAAGAACGCTCTTATCCACATATCATGATACTGCCTTTATAACAGCAAAGTACTAATTCTTGTCTGTGGACTGGAGTGTCTGTGACATGCAATTGTTTCTTGTCAAATCTGTGTATTCCAATCATATTATATTTTAATGCTAGTTGACACATTGGGTTTTGTATTTTCAAAGCATTGTGCAAACAATGACTAATTACTTTCTGTTCATGCGAATTACCTCTTTTAGCACTTTATCAGCCAGTTGCTTTGAAATAAAACTATTTTACATTACAGTGTGAAAGAGTTAAAAAATTAGCAGAGACATTTAGGAAAAAACCCAAAATGTAATTACAACCAGGCAACTTTTGGTACGTATTTAAATTTTTCTTTTTATGTGGAACTTTTCTTCTAAGGCTGGGGGGGCTGTATGTGTATGAATATTTATGTTTCTTACAAACTCTTGACAGTATTTTAATGTAATAATTTTAATAGAAACATTCTCAGATCTTAACTGAAGCCACACTGGCAGTATCGCTTTAATAAAGGTTTGTGGGTAACACCAAATATAACATTGCGAGAAGGTTTATGGTTAAATATTTTTGAACATGATAGGCTGGGAATCTGACAACTTTTTTTGTTAGGTGAAAGTATAGTGGAAATGAATTACATTTTTAATGCAGTTTCAAGCAGAACAAACTGCCACCTCGTAGTGAAAGTATTGGGCTTGAACAGAAATATATTCTGATTAAGGTATTTTAACTGGTGTGTAAAATGAAGCCATTCATTCAGTAAACTGACAACTTTCCAGTTGGTGTTTGCCCTTACTTAATTTAGTTTCCTCAACACAACTAGTGAGGTAGTCTGGGTCTGTTTGTGGCCGTCCTGGGCAACTGTAAACTTGGATATATTTGTCCCAAATATTATACCTTGTGAGTTAAAGAACAATTGGTTAAAAAGAATAGCAGGCAGGTATGAGAAAAAAAAAAGAAAAGTGTTTCTTTTTTGTTTCTGAAACTTTCTCAAGTTCTTACCTAGTAAGAAAACAATGCTATTTTCAAATACTGGTGATTAATACTATAACCAGCGTAGGTTGCACCCATTTATTGTATAAATACCATTGCCTGTTGACCTTTGGATACATTAATTACAGCATATCTGGTCTAGATTCTATTATTTTTGTCTGTCCAGAAGATAAATAAAGGTGCCCTTTCCAGTCCTTCTGGAGAAGAACTTTTTTTCTTGGTAGTGTCATGAATTATGGAATTCTTTTTCTTGCCCTGTGCCAATGAAGTTCCCTTTTGACTTTAAAAGATAAGCCTGTATCCAAAGAGAGAATATTTGATAATTTTAAAACTATTTGTGCCTCAGTTTTTATGGTACGTACAAGCTTTCTGGGCTTTGCTTTTTTTGGACTGTGTGTTGCTAATTAAAAGAAAAGTACAAAGAATTATATTGGATGATGTGAAGGATTAAAGTACAATTACACCATTAAATAGTAAATGTTTACAAGGGCAAGACATGCAACTACATTTTTCAGATTATGCTTATTATTCACTCCTTGATGTTATTTTGCACCTAATCAATAAAGGGCCTTCCAGAATGCAGCTCCTTCGCCAGTTGTACATGTGCCCAGAACGCAAGAAACGCTGCTGGGGCAGAGGAGCACAGGGAGGGGAGGAAAGTGCTGGCATATTACTCTGACTTCTTGTCATGCAGACCAAAGCTCAAATGAAACACGGAGCAATGGGAGGATAGCTCCCCTAGTCTCGATTTAAATCCCCAGTGGACATTTTGTCACACACCAAAAGCGTTGCACAACTGAGCACCATTCCACTTGACGTGTCGTCTGGAGTCAGAGGAGCCTCTGATTTGGCATCACGGGGTTTAGAAGACTATGATTTAGGTGAACTGGCACAGCTGTGTGTAAGAAACTTATAGCCATTATGTTTTATTCATGTTCTGTGCTATCAGATTCTTATTTTCTAGTACCTTTAAAGTGGTTCTTTAAAATTTTATAATAACACCACCAGTGAAAAATACATCTAAAATTTAACAGAACTTGCCAGTCGTTCTATCAGTGATTTTTAATATGGTCCTGCTGCATTAACTAAGGAATCTTATTCCTGCTGGGGATCTCTGTATGTGGACTTAGAAAAGCTATCGAAAGAAAATGCTTCATAAAATTGCGTCGCTGCCACGGGTGGCGCTTCCGTAGGACGCTTCTGCAGAACCCACTTGGTTCCATCCCATAAAGTTCGGTGGAACTTTTCCGTCTCGTGAGGGATGTGTGTGAGTACAGCAGCTACAGTAAGACTTTCTGCCTTGAAAATAGAATTATTTTGAATTGCAAAGTTTTGTCCTAATAGTAATTTTTACTTTCTTAGCTTCAGTTGATGCATGTCTGATTTCTCATAAGTCTGCTTTCTTTCCAGGCTCAGATTATCTTTTCTCTTTTCCTTTAAATTTATTTTAAAATATTTAATTTTTAAAATGTTGCTAGCCCTTTAAAAACCTGTAATAAATGCTTTACAAGTGGCTAGACACCTTCCCTGGTGGTTTAATTTATACAAGCAGGAAACTTTCTCTCCTTCTTTCTCTCTCTCTTTTTTGTTTTCTTTAAACCAACTGACGTAATGCCAAACTTTGCTTTAAAAGAACAGACAGAAGTAATTGGTAGCTTTTAACTTTTAATAATGTTCTGGATTGGTTTTAGTGGCCAAACTGCATTTTTTTAAAATATCAAGTAAAAACGGGCTTGTGGCCTGAGGAAGAAAGGCCCTGTTGATGCAGTTATTTTTATTCTTGTTTTTCAATCTGTTATTAAAAATCTTTCCTGCTGAGCTCTGCTGGATTTCTCCAATTGCTCTTTGTGATGGCTGGTGCATTTCAGGTTATGGTAACTTAAACTGTTTTCTGATTTTTACTTTTTCGCTCCCCCATGGATACTTTGAGATGCTTTATCCTTTTTGTTTTGTTTTGTTTTGTTTTGTTTTAATTTTATTCCCCCCAGCATTCCTTCTGCCTTGTCCAGCACCTGACTCCTTCTTTCAGAGAAACAATTTATTTTGATTCAGAGAGAAATAATATGTTAAACACACCTTTGATGGCTGTTCAATGAATATTATTTTCCTAGTATGAGTGTGTTTTACACCTGTTAGTGACGCTGAACACCTAAGAGATCTTATCTTTCAGAGTGTCCACTTTCTGTGCGTTCTCCACCCCGTGTCTTAAAGCTAAAGGAGATTTTAAAGTATGTTTAGTAATAGTTTCGAGTGATCTGTATCTATTTGTATTAACTTGATATTATAAACAAGAAAACCGAATGAAAGGATTTTTAAAAATGACTGTAAAATCCAGTAAACACATTTTTTCCTTATTTCTTTATTTTGTTCAGGGTTTCCTGTCTCTTTTCCTTAATTTCTTTTTTTACATCTGCTGGGGTTTTGAGCACAAGCAAACTTTCACAGTAAAAGATGGAGTTGGGCAATAGACTTCCTTGACGAAGTTGACGTCAGGACGACTTCATAAGTTGGCAAGTAGGAAAATCGTTCAAAGACTGAGTTGGCTTGTGCCAGTTTTCCCTTCCTTTAGGGGAGACACTCCACCCAGTAGGAGGTTACCCCACCCAATGTGGAGAGCTATAATTCAGTGGCAACACTTTAAATGTCAATCCTCCCTAGGGTTTAAACCCCAGACTTGTCTTGCCTCAATCTTTATATTTAATCTAACATTCAATCTGTTGAAGTTAGATCTCATCTTCATAAGCACTTTTGGGGCCTGATCCTGCAGTTCTCATTCTTGAAAAATACTCACTGTCGTCAGGGGAACTTTTGGATTCAGTAAAAGCTCAGGATTGGCCTCTGCAGAGTTGTGTGTGTCTGTGTCTGTCTGTAAGTAAGATTGTGTCTGCCTGATGAATACTGTATAATCCATGTTGTTTAAGATGAAATTGTAAAATACTTAAAAATCTGAAGAAGTCCTGGAGTAGTAATGCTGTAAAAGAGATTTTCCTCAATAAGTGAAGTGTACGTATTTTTAATTTATCAATTTCCCAGGTTGAAATATGATTTTAAAAGGGTTCAACTATGAAGCATTTTTACAAATTTTTTCTGTATTTCTCTGTATCATGCCATAGACATATTTTTGAATGCTGCTTGTAGCAATTTTTTCATCTCTAATGGAAAATGAAAATCACGGCCTGTAGCTTAGTACCCACAGGAGGCATTGGGATACTTGGACAATACTGAGAGCGCTCAAGGAAAAATTAGGTTTTGGGGTATTTTCAAAGTCAACGTGTAATTTTTATAGGCACATTTTACTTCTTCGTGGTGTCTATTCTCAAGCATCTTTTTCAGATCCCCCATTACACTTAGCAAGGCTGACAATGCAAAAGGGAATGTATAATTTGATACTGTAAAACTGATAACTTTAAAAATGTTACAGAAAAATAGCTGATGTGTTCATCTCTCTGTATTTTGAAAATATTCCAGCATTTTTAGTTTGCTAATAGATCTGGGAAAAAACACCCCTAAAAGATGATGCTAAAAATCATCAATGCACTTAATGTTTCTCAGCAAGATTTACTTAAACAGTGCGCTTCAGTTTTGCCTCAAACCATTTCAAGCCACCTCTGATCCAAGAATGTACCAGTTCTTGGTTCCTGGAAGATTAAGCATGACAGTTTCTATTATATAATGAACAGCAGTATTGTTTGAACAAAGGTAACATATTTTGATTTGTATGCCTTTTTTTGGCAGCTGGCACTAGTGGGTCTAAAATGAGTAGTGATCTAACAGTGTAAATATCTGAATGTTCTTGAAACACATGGTATAGATGTATTGTGTTTAAATCATTGAATCTATCTACCTATATTATATAGAATGTGTATGTACGTGTATATACAAAGCCGTAAATGGTGTGTTCTGCTATCTGTAGCCTTCAAATGTGTATCCTTTGGGGTATTCCTGACCTACTTTGCAAAGCCTGCAGTCTGAAGTACATACTGAAACTTAAAAAATTAAACATACAGGTTGGTGGTTCACAAAAAAAAAAAAAAAGGCACAAGGGAATATTTGCTAGTAGTTCATTAAAAAGAGGGGAAAAAAGGCATGGTCTGCCTAGCCAAATACCTTGCAGACTGGTTTTGGATATCCCAGTGACATTACAGGGACTGTTTTAAAAACCAAAATCTCAACTTACCTAAAAACGTTTAAAGTAGATACTGAAGTTAAGTATTGCCTAAAATTCCTATATTCAGATGTGGTTTAATGAAAGTTAAATGAGTTAGGATAAAGTAATTTTCTTTGGGGGTGAAGGGTTTCAGTGTTTCCAACATGAGTCTTCTTGACTTTCTCACACACCACTCTTCAGGCAGAAGCTGTGAGATGTGGAACATAAAAACTTATTATTCAGGTGAAACTTTGCTTCATGAATTCAGTTAATGAAAGAAAGATAAGTCCACTTTCTAAACTTGAACATAGTTGGCTTTTCTATTTCGAGTTCTCAGTGTTAGGTGTATTAAATACACTCAGCAGACGTTGGCCAGCTGCAGTTACAGAGTACAAACCAAAAATGCAATACACGTTGATCACTGCTGTGCCTTTTCCTCCTGCACGAATAGATATGGACACACATGCACACACACAATTAAAAAACTAAACCTTGCCCCAAATACCTGAGGGAAAAGCTTGTGAAAATAGATTAGCCTTACCATGTGCCTTGCAGGTAAACAGTATCTGCCTCTGCTGGAGCAGTGGGAGAGGAGAGCTGCTGAACAGAGGCTGCCTGCCCATGCTGCCCGGGCACCCAGCTCTGGAGGCTGAAATCTGGGGGACCTCAGTAAAATTCCCACCTCTCATTTCAGCTGTTACAGTGGTAGGAAGGAGGAAACATTAACTCATGTCTCCCATCTACTGTATATACTGTTTTCTTTCTGTGGCCTGCTACAGACATCTGAAATTTATGCCATCCAATTAGTCTCCTTTTACGTTCCTCAGATCTGGAGTTTTCTTTAGAACTAAACTCCTATTTGCATGTTACGTCTATCATGGAAAAAAAAAATAATGTAATGGATTAAATTAATCCTGTAATAGTTGTTTGAGCATACTGTAGGAATGTAAATAATTTTGTGGCATTGAGCTCATATTTCCAGTCTTATGGGGGGTAAGATCAGAAGTTATCAACAGCATATATCTGAGTCATTCAGATACAATAAATCTTCTAACAAATACCCACCCTTTGCACACCCAGAGATAGTCTCCAAGACTGTTGAAACTCTGCACACACCTGTATCTTACGTGTAAGTCTGTATGCATGACTAGTAGATGTATCTTCAGCTGCAATCAGATAGTATGTTAGGCTACAGCAGCTGCAATCAAAGTAGTCCGTGGACAAAAAGTTTGATTGCCACTTGATTGCTGCCGGCTTTGTGGCCCTCAAGGTTGTCTTTTCCCCGTAGAAAGTCCCTAAGAATCATTAGTTAAAAAGTTGTGTGGAGTATGGAACTGACTCCAGCTCTGCTGGAACTCAGGATACAAAGCATGACGTGCCTCATCAATATCGGGTCAGAAGTGATCGTGCATAATTCATTTCTATCTAGGTGTCATTCTGTCATATGTAAGGTATGCTCTGCCTCTGCTACTCTGTGTCTTCCTCAAGCAGATCGCTCTCTTCGGCTGCTCTGCGCACATACATCCATTCTAAAAATACATGGACAGGGAAGTCCATCTGTGTTGCATAATTTTTTTACAAAAACACCAGTGTTTGTATTGTTCTTTCTCTGAGCCCTTAATGAGTTTAAAGAATTTAATGTGACTTAATGAGGGTTCTTATTCTGTTTCTGACACAGACACTAATGAGGGAAAAGTAGAACAAATTGAAAACCAACTTTTACTTGCTAGTTTCATGATGTCATCAAATGCAGGATATTACAACTCCTGGAAAAATTTACAAATCTAGGCAAGAATCCATTTTGCATCACTGCCTTTCAGTTGTTTGTGACACGAGGTTTGCTAGCAGAAAAACAAAGGTTAGCATAACTTGATTTTTTTTTAATGTTTAGGATTTTTTATTTTTTTGGCAAATGATTTTTGGAAAAGTGAATCAAACCTGCTTTGTTTGTCAACCTGGCAGAAACTTAGATACTACCAAAGACTGATTAATCCCTCTGATTATGGCTCTGATCTGCCCCTGTATTTGGAAGGGACAAAACTTCTTGTAGCTTCATCTAGACTAAGATCCAGTCCTCACTGGGCAACCTCTGACTCTGTTGCGGCTTATTGAGAGGGAACTGTGACTTTTGGGACTTCATGTTACACTTACTAGAGTTTGGTACTTTACCACAGTTTGCTGGACTAAGGACACAGTAACAATATTTTGTAAGGCGCCAACTTGCTTTTCTGTTGCCCCACTCAGGATGGTCAAAGCAGTATTTCACTGTATGAAGCTGCCCTTCAGCAGGACCACAGTTGGTCTGTCACCTTTAAAAGTGATTATTGTGGTTGGAAAACTGTTCATTTCCCAAAGGGGAATGAAAAGTAAAAGTAGGTTTAAGAAGTGCACCTGCTTATGAGCCTTGCTGCCTCTCACTGGCATCATGGGCATGCTTTTATCTTACCAACTTCTCTCTGAAGGGCTTGTAGAGACGGCAGTGAAGGACAGCAGTGTAGAAATAGGGACTGAAGGTCTGGTACGACAGGTACATTTCTATGGAAGCAGGCTCTAATGCCCTCACAAGGTTGCGTGCCATGCCATCAGGGTGTTTTTGTCAGGCCAAAGAAAGAAGTGACTTTCGTAATCCACAAAATGTGCTTTTGGTATAACCAAATTGCAGACAGTTGCAGCATAGTACATAAAATGTTTTTTTATAACAACTGTTTTTTTTTTTTTGAGCAGTTAGTATTTTTAACAATATCAAATAAATTGCACAATGTGTGATTTCTTAGGTTGATGTTAACCCTTGGCTCTTTTGTGAGGAATTTTATGGCTTTGCATTTTATTTTTTTACAATTAGTTGTTGGCTTTATATTTTTAACTGCAACAAAAGATAGTTAAAAATTAATAATAATTTGAATTGGAAATATGGGCATTTTTGACCGACTTTCTTGAGCATTTTCATACAAACAGAAGAAAGTAACTTGTTTGGTTGGTTTTTATGTATGTATATGTGTGTTTGTGGTTTGTTCTTTTTTTTTAAATAAAAAGATTTAATAATTTTGTAGTTCAACAAACATGAGTATATTCTGGAAATATTTCTCACAAATGGCAGGTCTCAGTTGATAGCTTGTAGGCAGACAGAGTCTAGAGCCGCAAAACTATCTTCTGGAGTTTTAAAACACTGGAAAGTAAGATTTATTGGACCTTAAATATCCCAGTGGTGCAGATTTATTTGGTGTTCATGGCAGTCTCAGCTTAACTTTCCTTGGAGATTTGTTGTGGTACTGCATTATCTAAGAAACATTTAAAATCGTTTGTCTAGGGCTTTTTTTTCTTCAGTCATTTCTCAGTTTTTACTTGTGCATGTGAAAATCTTTACTAAGAAAGATGACCGGGCAGCTCTCCTGAACTTTACGCTGCAAAACATTTTACCTGAATAGGACAAAATTCAGCATCTGAAAAGTTGACATTTTAAAAGATTTTTGTATCTATAGTGGTGCATGACAGTGGCTAGTTGTCAGTGGAAAGGAGCTTAAAAAATAGTTGCAAGAGAAAGAAACAGCAGCTGTAGAATTTATTTTAATCAGGTGAATGAGACTCATGGTTAGGCAAGTTTTACCTTCTTGGGTCTTCAGGATTTATTGCCAAAAATATATATGCCTGAATAGAAAGAGAACAAAGATATTGTAAAATCCAATATGACATGAAGTGCTCTTACTGCTTGTGAATACAAATAATTTATTTTTTCTCTCCAGCAAACTGCGACTTCTTTTGTCAGAAGGAATTTCATATTAGTCCCTACCAGAGTAATTCTGCCATAAACCCTTCACACCTCACCTGTATCTACGCAGTGTGATGGTCTGTGGTAGTTTTCACAGAGTTACTGAGCTGCTTTCAGTCTGGAATGGGACTGCATTGACTTCACTTCTGCAGAAAAAGTACATTTTCTAAGAAAATACACTACATGAAAGAAGAAAGGGCAAAGAGAATGGAGAGAGTGCTCTGATATACGAGCTGAGATTATGGATGTTGTAATGCTGTTTTTTCGTAGGACTGTAGAAAAATCACATTGGGACCAAAGTTCCTGTGGATTACCATGCGATATTTATTACCATTTTCCTGTGTTTTCCCTGGTTAGGATCTAATCCTTCAATGTCTGGAGCTGCATGGAGTTAAGAATTTGTCCATTCAGAGAGAAAAACCTTGCCTGCTATGGGATTTCGCTGTTTCACTACCTGTATTTATTTATCTCCCCCTCTAAAATTTCTGAGAGCAAGGGGAAGAGTGGAAGACAGAGACGGAGGATAGGTAAACTGAAGGAGTAGCAGGGACACGTATCTGCTCAGTAAATAGTGTTTACTGATTACTGTTTACTGTCAAGCAGATTACTGCAGTTATATTTCTGTGAAGCAACCCGCATGCAGCCAGTGCAAAGGAATGAAGCAAAGTCGTGTGCAATTCTGAGGTAACTAAAAGATGTGCTTGTGACATACTTCTAGCAAAACCCATTTTTGGTTGCCCAGTGCCCTTCTCGAACACTGTAATTTTGCGAGTGACACATTTGATTATGAGCAGCCATCAAAACACTCACAGGCATCTTGTTTGGAAGAAGAATGTGCTTGAATTAAATATTTGCAGGTCAGAGAAATATGTTGATTTGTTCTTTTAATTTGTCACCTTCCTGGTCTTTTTCAATTTGTTTGATAGTTATTCAATTTTGGAGTTTATTTAAAAGAGCTGATAAAGTTTACACTTTTGCATTCCTTGCTTGTGCAGAGCTTTCATTTGCTTCCTTGGGAGAGTTGGTCTGAGGAAGAGCTGCTGCCTGCTTTTGCCTTGATATGGATAGGATGTGGTTAGTATAGGGGTCCCCTCATTCTTAAAGCTCCCTTATTGCAGTGAACTTGTCGCCTCCTTGGGGAAGAGATTTTCAGAGATTTTCAATTCCTTCTGTCAGGTTTTAGGGAACAGTATGAACTGTCTTACTAGAGCTGGCAGTAAGGAAAAGGAAGGGAATCTGGTCACATCTTACCTCTTTGTTAGGGGGAATAAGGTATAGGAAGCCTCTGCTGAGCTTGCCGGGTAATTTTTTGGTTATCATCTTCTCATGATGGAGTATGCACGTAGAAAAAACCCAGAAGTTAATGTTTACTTTATAGACGCTTTATCGTCAAGCATAGAGACCTGACAGTTTCATGGTTAAGTGCCTAAAGTTGTTTTTGGCTTTGCAGTTGTTGAATTAATCACTGCAAAGCTAACTAATTGTGTACCTTTTAAAGCTTCCCTCCCTACTCTTTTAATGAAAGGGAGATATTTTGCCCTTTCTGACTTTGGAGTTGGGCTATCCCATTAACTACTAGCAGCAAGCCCTTCAGCTTTTATGGAGCTGAAGGAGTCATTCTAGTATATGGTGAATTTACTTACTGATCCAGTTATTTATAGCCTTCAGTGCCCATGCTATAGAATGAGCAAAATGTTTTTTAAAAAGTGCTTTAAAAATACTTTTTACAGTTGTATAGAAAATGCTGGCTCTTTAATTCTGAGTTTACAGATGGTACTACTGCTACTGTTTTGATTTGTGAGAGACAGTATCTTGGTGTCTTACTGAGATGTTTTGTAGCCAAAATGTAGAGTTTAAATGGATTTTATTTTTAATTTTTTTTCCTCCTTAAATGTTAGACATGGACAAAAAAAATGACAAGGATCTCATCTTTATAGCGAGCTGCATGTCAGGGTTGATGGAACTACAGCTAGTTAAACTCCTTGGTTTTAAAGAAAGATGAAAAAGTCGCTGCAAAGATTAGCTTAATTTCTGTCGACAATTTTATTAAGACAAAGACAGAATCAAAGGCTGAATGGACAAAGTTGGGATTTTTGCCACTTGTTTATTTTTTTCTGAGGCTGTGTAAGCTTTTTTTTAATAAAAAAAAATTAATGTAGAATTCAGTGTTTCCCACAGGAGAACTTTCACAGATTTAGCATAAAGAAAGTGCATTTTAATTCAAAGACACTGGTACATTTCTTAAGGCTTTGAAAGGAGTAATCCAACAGGTATATACAGCTCTGATGATAAATACAATGATATTTTGTATCTACTCTTGTTAAAATACATAGTTTATTTTAGTGCATGTTTAGAATAATACTATTTATTTAAGATACCAAATTTATTCTTCATTTTAAAGACAAGTCTTGGCTTCTCTTGGTTTTTTATGTCAGCTGGCTCATTTCAACTCAAACAAAGGTTTCACTTCAAGAACTTTTAATAATTTAAAAAGAATCTCTGATTTCAGTTGGAAATATTGTGTATGTAATTAAACTAACAAGTCTGTTTATTGTATGGGAGAGGCTCTAGTGATATTATTTATCTTAGGGTCCACATTATTGGAAGGCAGAACTAATGACGGTGAATCATGCACACTGTATATTAATGTAGTCCACTTTCAGCACTATATAAATAGGATTGTAAATACACACCTGCAGAGTGTCTGCAGTTACACGGGCATCGCACAGAGTCCCTCTGTGCTCTCCTAATACATATCCAGTATATATCTCTGCGTGTATCACATCTTGCTAACCCAGGCAGCATACTACAGCTGCTGTTCCTCTTGAGGAGGTGTCTATAAAATGAACACTAGCAAAACCAAAATTTTGGGATGGCTTTAAGCAGAACACATGGGCGTACTGTTACTCGGTCTTTTCATACCTGCCCAGTTCTTTTCCCTGCATAGGGCAGGCTGCACAAGATGAGCTGGGTGTCAGTCTGAAATATAGGCTGGTCCTCTGAATAAGGCAGATAATAAGGTGTGACATCAGTAATTGGGAGCTTTTTTGGCTTCCCGGAGAGGGATGTACTGAAGAACTAGTCAGAAATTTCTATACAAAGTCTCAATATGTGACAACTACACTAGCAGCTGGTTCTTTAATTTTCTTTAAAGAATCTGCTGTAGCAGGGCCCTCATCCTAAACTTTTCCTTTATTTCATCAAACAGACCTGGCAATGCCATCATCTCCCCTCTGGTGTTTGCATACACATATTCAGGGTAGCCTGAAATCTAAATATGAGTTGCTGGTTGCCTGCGGTAGCTGAGGCTCCTTCCCTCCGCTGCACCGTGGAGACTCTTCAAGCCCATGGTAGAAATCCTGGGCTGCTCCCAGGGCCCAGTTCTTCCCAGTTCTTCCAGGGGCTAGAGAGGCTGCTGGTGCAGGGGAGACCACCATGTCCCCTGGCCACCTTCACAGGGGTGGCTCTTCACCCTGAGCTGTGCCTGCCCCTCTGTGGTGGCTCTGCAGTGTCCTTTGAACAACTCGGGCTGGCTCTCATCCCGAGGATGCTCCTTTGGGTTTCCTGTGGCAGCTCCTGTGTGTCTGGGAGCAAGGCTGGGAGCTGGCTGCTCAGGCGCCTGCCCGAGCCAATGTGCCAAGTAGGGGCAAGTGCCGGATTTGCGGCCCCCATCCCCTCTGCAGCAGGGCGTGCAGGTGGACCCCACGGTTTGGGCTGCAACAGCTGACATCCATGGTGTCCCTGGGGAGGGAGAGGAGCTCCTGTCTAGCACCCAGAATGCTGGAGGGCAGGAGGGAGAGAGGGATCTCCTCTTTAAAAGGAGTTGTTTTTTTTCTCACCCCTGTTCTTTATTCATAAACCTAACGCAGTTCCACAATTCCCAGACATGTAAAGCTGCAGGGCTTTTTTTGTTTTGTTTAAATCTTTCTGAACCAGCCAAATTTTTGAGGTTGGCACGAGGTGCAGCCAGTACCATGGCCTTCCAGGGCTTGCTTGGTCTAGAAGTCTGCAGATGTTTTCTGCTGGATCTGACTCTTAATGAACAAAAAAGATTTTGGCATCCTTATTTATTTATTTTCAAGGGGAAAATGTGGTTTAAAACGTTGATAATTATGTTTTACATGAACTACTCAGACTTTATGTGACTGTATGGGAAAATGAATGCTCATCAATTTAAAAAAAAATTCTTTATTCATAAAGCATTCATATTTAAAGTGATCTGTCTTTTTTTCCCCTCCTCTCCTTAATGAAAACAGGGTTTGAGGAGTATTACAAATAATTATGTTTTTTAATTACATACAGTTCTGCATCAGAATTCTTGAAGACGGCCCACTGTGATCCTCTGGTGAAAATACCAGGGCTTTTCAAAAGCTTTATAATTATCTGTTCTCACTGCTCCTCTCTTCTCAATATACACATAGTAACTGAAAAAAGGAGAAAGAAAAATACTCCGGGAGGGATCCACCTACACATGTGCATAGGTCAGGCACATATGTCTCATTCAGAATGATTATTTTTCTTTTGCAGCCGTCAGGTAGTACTTCCCACCATCCAAACCCAGCTTGTGTGCTCTTTCAGAGGGAATACTTATCGCAAAGCTGCAGTGCATTTTAATCAAGGTTCCCAGAGTAGTTTACAAGCATTAATTGCCTCTTAAGGACAGGATGAAGTATTATATCCATTGTACTGATGGGTGAGCCAGGGCACAGGGAACCTAAATAAGTGCAGTGTTAGTGAGCCAGTGACAAAGCTGTGATCAGAGCTTTGGTGGCTCCACTCCTGGTGCTGCTAAGATACCTCCCCTTTAACCCACCAGTCTTCCTTTCTGAAATCAAAAAAAGTCAGACTTTGACATCTTTTATTGCATACTATATTGGAAGTGCTGTGCTTGCTCTGAAGCTGATGTAAACCTGTGTGGATTTGCACTTGTTTTATGTATTTGCAAAGTGTGAAGGCCCTTGTGGCAGGACTTCCCTTGAATTCTGAACTATATGCTTTTCTGCTGTCTTCTGTGGCTCCGGTAAGCCACTGGATCATCCCCAAAATAGCTCCCATGGCATCTGTTACTGATGTATCACTGCACCGTGAGTGACAGAAAGAATTCTACTTTTCAGCACAACAATTCACTTGCTAAGTGATTCCCCAGCATGATACATGCTCTGTCTTGTATTTAATTATCTTTTAATTATCAAAGCAGTAATGGAGTTGTGCATAAGAAGTGTATGGATCAATAAAAACAACTAAAAATTGTGAAGGAGCTGACAGGCAGAGTCCAGCCACTCCTCAGATGTTAGTTTCCATTTTTCTGAAAAGTTTTTGTCTTTTAGTTGAAAACAACATCAAAAAAAAAGGATTTAAGTTTTTTATTGTTTATTCCTAGCTTCTGATGATCATGCGTACATTCTCAGTGCTTTGTGAGAGCTTGTGTGAGTGCTAATGAAAGTTTGTATTGGAGTAGTCCCTAAGAATATGATCATTGTTGCAAATTTATTAGCACCACCATGAAAGATTTCCTGTCCTAAAAAGTCTGCCAGCAAACATCACAATCCAGAGTGGGCAGAACCATGAGGTAGGTTTGACTGAGCCCCTTTGACAACTATATCATTTATTTAACTGTCTATCTTTAGAAGTTGGGAAGCTCACCTTTGGTTTCAGAGGCATGCTGAAGCTCTCGCGCTGCGTGCATGGTGAGGACAATAGAATACCAGAGTGCTCGCTTGCCTTTAACTACTAAATAATGTGGTTGCACATGACACAACAAGAACAGAGGTATAATCCTGCCCTGTGAAGCAGGTCACATGTTTCAGGTTCTCTCTGTAATGTATGCAAAGTAGCTGCTTAAATCATTATGAGTGTGTAAATCACCATCTTCATAAACAATACCATCAAGGTACAGTCAGGCAACATGTCTCTTATGGGTTGACTGGAGCTGGAATTTCTTTCAGATGTTGAGGAGGTACGTCAGTGCATGTGAAGCAGATCTGTTGCTGCAGTGTGGTCTCTGCAATGTTTTGGATTTCTAAGATGAATATTGTTTAGGCTGCCTTCTTCATATTGAAGTGCAGTGAAAGGAGGAGGACATGAATGAGGCAAATGAGCAGCTTGTATGATTCAAGGCTTCTGTGAAAAATTTGCTCCTTCTTTTTCCTCTGACTTTTTAAGTCACGCAACTGATACCCATTTATTTCTCTGCGTAAGTTTAGTAAGTACTTGAAGCTCCTGTTCCTATGTCTGTTGTGCATTTGGGGAGGAAAAGATGTGTTGAGTGGTGTGTGAGAATCCTATCTTCTGTTTTAGCCATCATTTCCCTGTATGGGTTATGACACTGTTTTTTCTGTTTTTCTTTAACATGCCGATGTACTGTCTGTAACTCCTAAGTAACACTCCACACCTCTTTAACGCAAAGCTGACTAGTTCAGTGCTGAGTGAAACTGAAAGTGAGACTAATCTTAAGAACCCTGCTGTACTTCTGCATAAAGTATAAATATGTACCATTATCATTATTATTTATTTGTCATTGTTATTATTATTGGAGCTTGTATTTTCTTGGGGGGTGGTGGGGAGAAGGAGGTGCACTGTATCATCACCTCCCCACCCCCAAATGTTGTATTTTGAATCACTTTAAATAGTTGTTTGGGGTGTCTTTATTACAGTGAATCATGTCTTTAATATCTGTTTTAAGCACACCTGTGGTGAGTTCATACTAAGGCAATGGAACCTTCTTTCATGTGCCATCATGTAGTACTTTTGCAGCATGTAAAATAGCCCTGGTTTATAAACACAGATAGATGTTCTGTGCTGAAATCCTTTCCCTCAAATGTGTAAGGATCAGATCTGCTTAAAATGTGAATGCAGAGATGGTAACTCCATAAATGCAGTATATTCTCCTTTTGCTCAGAGATACTCTGGCTCTGAGTTACAATTATCTAACATGAATTTCAGAATACCAGTGAAACGGTACTGGTAGATGTACTGATACAACCAAAGATGCTGGCAGCGGCAATCTGGTCTGCAAGTGCTACTGGAACATCGGTTTTCCTACTTCGTATATCTGTGCTGTGTCCTTTGGTGGTGGGAAGAAAAACACAAGCGGCACTCATCAACTTTCAGCACATGTGGAAACAAAGCTAAACAGCAGTGGCATCCCCAATGCATTGGCAATTTGATGAGAGCCTGCGGGCTGCATCTCATTTGCATTAAAAATGCGTAGATCGCTCCTGCCTTTATCTTGACCAGGGGGACGTGACTGGTACGGGCAGCAGGGCCCAACACAGCTTATTTTACCTGGATCCCCGTGAGCTGGGATCAGCTGGAGCGCCGCGGGACGGGACGTGCCCCTGCTCGGGAGGCGCGTCCCCGCGGCGGGCGGGGGCCCAGCGCGGCCGTCCCTGGCCCCGAACTGCAGGGCTGGGGGTTTCGGGACCCTCCGCTGGGCCTTGGCAGGTCGGTGGGCTGGTTTCTGCCAGGGCTTTTCCATCCAGGCCTGGATGAAGCGCTCCTCGGCGGAGCGTGGAGCTGCTGCTCAGCTCTGTCTGGGGCTCCACGGAGGGCTGGGGGGAGCCAGTGCCCCGCACAGAAACCCTTTTGTGTGTTTTTCAGCCAGTTTGTGTGGTTTTGAACCAGTGTTTTGAACCAGACTATTTTAAAAAAATAGAGAAAACTCCCCCAGTTTGTGCCTTCCAATAGAGATAACTGTTATCTCTTATAAAAGTCTACATAAGTGTAAGTAATTGCCTGCACTTGGCTCTGGTACAGTGGAAAAGCTGTGATCAGCAAACCCACATTGTACTGGGCATGTAAGGGGAAGTTATTGGACGATACGGGACGTGTTGGCCTTAATGCCTGTCCTGCCTCCCCTGCCTTGTTTACTTTCTTTGCAAAGTGTTTTCAAGGCTTAATAACACACTGCTTAGGGAATGGGCGCCGGGTACCGCGCTGACTTCGAGCGACGAAAGTTTTCTTGGAATCGCCCTTAAAAATAAAAATAAAATAAATAGAAGCCCAGCTGTGCTGCGGCGTCAGTACGGCAGCCTTTGTTCAGCGCTGAAGTTCTCTGGGCGCTTGTCGTGATCGAGCATCACCGGGCAGCGCCGGCGGCGGGCGCGGGGCGGGCTCTCGGGGCTCTGCCCGCCGCGGGCCGCGCAGGGAGGGCACGAAGCGGGGCTTCCCTTCCCGCCCGGCTCCCGGCAGCCGCGGCAGAGCGGTCGGCCGGAGCTGCAGGCACTGGGTGTTGGTGTGCCTGTGTCCGTGTGTCGGGGGTGCGGGGCTGCGGGTCACGTTTGCAGTCGCATGAAGCGCTGCGCCGCGCAGCCGCCTCTCGCGTGTGTGTCCGCGTCCGTGTGCCAGCGCTGGCTCCCTTATCGCAGGAAGTGTTGCGGAAAGCAGTTGCTCCCTCTCTCTCTGCCCGGTTCCCAGAATGCAGTGATTAACCACTCTTCTCCCCGCGCTGTCACTGAGTGCTGGGCAGAAAACAGCAGTCACGGTTGTCGCGCTCCAGCTTCAGGACAATCCTCTCTCCCTTTCTCTCTCTTTCTCTTCACCTCTCTCTTCCCCACGCCCCTTCCCCAGTAAACTCAGATAAACCCATTAGAATGAATATAGTCTCTTTCTGGTTTTCTCCTTCCTTCTAAATGCTTTTATGTACGCATATATACATGAAACACTTTTTACAGTTTTTATATATATATATATATATATATATGTTAAAAGTAATATTTCTATATGTATGTATACTTAAATTCCAAAATTCTATTTCACATTCTGTAGTGATAAGCCTGAAGCAAGTACAACTTTTGCTGTTCATAGGTTGTCCTTTTCAGAGACATCTTTGGAAATCACTTTGTTGTCCACATTTTATGGGTACTTTATTGTCAGGACGATGTAAGTCCAGACATTTTGCATGGAAAAAAACATTGAAACCCAGCAGTCTAGATTGAAACGGAGATTCCAGGAGAAATAATTTTTTTCATTTAATGATCTTGGAATTGACTTGTGATATTTCATTTAAAAATCCTGCCTTAAACTGGTATATCACACTTGTACTATTAAGAACCCATAGAATGGAGGCCTTAAGAACTTTGCATGCTAAGATACTGTGTAATATCTCACTATATAAAATGAGTATGCCAAGAAGCCCAGGGACTAGCATTCCCTTTTGGAAAATTAATCCTTTAATATATTTGTTTCCAGATTGTGGACTGCAGACACATAATCACAGTATGATACTGATCTGCAGTATCATATCATTCCATTTAGGGGTTTTAATTAAAAGTTTGGTGTGAAGGCTGCATAGTGGTTCCCTGTTATGTTTGAAGTTTGACAGTGGTCCATGATGCAAAAATTTAGGAATGTTCATTTAGGAGAATTAAGAGTCCTAGATCATTACATTTTGCTTTCATTTAATCCTGTAATTTTTTTTTCTTCTTTCAAATATGATTAAAACCAATGAGAAAGGAAATATTTGAAGTGATTTGCAAAGTTATTTGATTTTTATAAAATTACATGGTGTGATGTGCTGTATGTACCAAACTACAGACAGACTTTCAGCTCCTAAATTAAGTACACTTTTTTTGTTCTGGTTTAAGCCCATTGAGAATTCTGCCAGTTAGGTTTTTCTCTTCTGTGATCATCTTGCACATAATAGTCTGATGTTGCAGATACTTGCAGAAGCATAGCAAAACTGGTAGCATCATGTATGTGGTTTTATTTTTAATTTATATTATATTAAAGCATATTTCTATCCTGAAAGATGTTATGTGAAACTACTGCAGTATATATTAAAACAGTTGCTGGACTCCTAACTAATCTAATATGAATAACCAAGGTATGCAATAATTAATGCTTAAGGACAAAAAAGGGTTTTCTTTAAAATAGAGAAACACGTATAAAAAAAAAAAACCTTAAATAGATACCTTTTAAAATAGGACTTTTGATTCTTGATCAGTGTTAAGGTATAAGTCTACACAGTTTTATGTACTGTTTGATGGTGTTTATTTACCTGTAAGAGTTTAAGTAATGTCACACCACAGTCCTGGTGGAAATGGCTATCTAAACAGCTGGGACTGGTTTGTGGAAGTGACGGAATTGGCTTCTGCCAGAGGCTTCCTGTGCTGGTGCAGTGACACTGTTTTCTCCATTTTACATTCTGCTCAGTGACTCTCACTTTCAAAACTAAGATTATCAGAAACAATAAAAAGAAAGGCAACAAAAAACTTATTTTCCTTTTCCATTGTATGGATGAAAATAAAGTGTGTGATAATGAGCTTTGTTACCTCTAGAGGTGAAAAACCAAAACAACTGGATGAACAATGTACAGTGATCAACTCACGTGTAATTCTTTGTTTAAATTAGTTTTAATGCAAAATTGGTTTTGTAAATGTCCTTTTTTCCCTCTTCCTGCATACCTCAGGCATCATTGAATTGATAAGCAATACTTAAAAGAGATTTTTAATGATTCCTAATATAATTCCAGCTTTCATAAACCATAAAGAAACTTTCTTACCTAGTAAATATGAAACATGGAATGAAATCTGTACTATGTATCAACATAAAACTGTATGTAAACACAAACGATGATGTTGAGCTGTGTAACTGTTTGATTAAGAGCACATAGCTACAACATACACAAGTCGCTATCCAGAGAAAGACTCCTTCTTTTGATAAAACTACTACCTTTTCATAATTATTTCCTGAGTTCTCACTTTTCAGGAATACTGTGAAAACATACGTAATTTCTTTTAACCTCATTGTATGTGTGTGTTGATATTTTTGGCCTGCCAGTTTAAATCACCGTTAAAACTAGCGATGTGTAAGTTGCTGTGATTAAAATCTACGTTAATGTAAGTAACCATCAGTGCAAACAGTGCAATGAATTCAAAATATGTTGTGTACCTGTTTCTCTTTACTTTCTGAGGTATTTGGCACAAAGTCATATTACTTCTTTAAATCAGCACTGTGTTGCATTTATTGGGTAGTGCATGGCAGAAACAGAAGCGCTGTTTTCAGATTACCTAAATATTTTTGTATTTTCCAAATATCCCCTAGCTGGGGTATTGTATTAAGGGAAGTTCACAGTAGTTCATAGTATATTCTTCCTACCTTAGTCTAAAATCCTGAGCAGATTTTTCATCCTGATCTTCAAATGCTGGAACTTGGAGAGAGTCAGCCACAGTTACTTACATAACACGAGAGAAAATGCCAGGGGTGATTGAGTCCAGGGATTGGAGTTCTTAATATCTTGAGCAAAGGCTGTAGAAATAAGGATGTATGTTTATAGTAATTAATTATAGAGCATTAAGAAAATAAGATCAAATCTGGAAGACCTCTTGTAATTAATCATGGCTTTGCTGGAATAGTATCTACCTTCAACTTCTCCAGTGCCTCTTGCGATAAGGGCTGGAAGATACTGTGGGGCTGATTGTACAATGCTTTGTGCTCAGTCTGTTCATGGGGTAGAAAACAGTGCCAGATGAAGATCCAGGACTATCAATAACAAGTATTTAGCTGAGAACTATCAGAAAAAAACAAAACCAACATGACAAAAACCAAAAAAAATCCAATCCAAACCAAAGTTGTCACAGCTGTGTCCTTTTAAGGTCAACACGAAAAAGACTCTTGTCAAGTTGACAGAGGGAGATGACTTACTGATGTAACCCAAGGCAAAAGAGATAAGCAATAAAAATAGTGTTGCATTTCTGTTTGATGGAGTGACTTCTCCTAACAGCTTACAGAGACAACCAAGCAGAGAAATGCACCAAGTTAGTTGCTGTGACAGTGAAGCTGATAAATCACGTAGAAATCTGATTGTGCCAATTCCACTGGGTTTTGAAGCCTGAATTTTGCTATATTTAATAAGGGCTTACATAAAGTCATCAAAATATGCCAGACCTTAATTTCACTGAAATAAAACTCCTTTCTACCAGGTAAAAAGGTAAATATAAATGGATAGTTTATTTCTAATAGTGGTCTTTTTTAGCATTCATATGTGGACATAAGGAAACAAAAAGTTGATTAGACTTCCAGCATTCAAGCAATCTTTTTATTTGGTAGAAAAATATGCCAAAGATAGGATTCTCACTTAGTAAAGGAGGTTCCTGGGTAGAAGGAGAATTTACCTCTTTTTCTGGACCAGTTCATCACCCTTCCATCTAGCTTCTGTATGGTATGGTTGTTTTTTGTGCATTTTAAACATTTTTATCGTCATTGTGAACTAATAACTGCTTTTCTAATGTGAACTTCTATGTAACACAGTGCACCAAATTCTAGCTAGAGCATAGCTTCTGCTGTGTAATATAAAATCTGAGTATCATTAGCATAGCTGACAGAACTATAGTTTCAAAGCATTTTAATGACAAGGAGGCTATTATAATACTCCTCTGCACGTATCTTAGTGAATCAGTTTGCTTGCAATAATGATTTTATTTTTCTGAAGACAGCACTTATATTTCCTGGCACATAAAGATTATTTTCTCCTGAAATCTTCTTTTCCCTCTCTCTTCTTTAAAAGAGACATTTTAATAGTTCCTTCAAGGCCTGGCTTATTTTTGTTCCTCTGCTCTGTCAGGGATGGCTTTGTGTTCCCTGTGTGCTGGCAAGGTGGGCTGCAAGTGTGCAGAAGCCATCAGCCAGGCCAGGAGTGTGGCAGCTGCCCCAGGACCTATAGTATGGTCACCTGTCCTGTCATCCTTCTGGGTGGAGAGTAGGTGCAGCTTTGGTATGGAGGTTTTTCAGGTGTGTGTGACCCTTTCCTGGCTTGTTCCTGGTGCTGGTTCTAGTGCTGGTTGAGTTTGCAAAGGCAGAGAAGGAGATGGGAGCTGGGCTGTCCAGAGGAGAAGTGAACTCCTTTAATCCAAGCCTGAGTTGCCTCTGAAAGGCACAGTCTGACTGGCCCCTGCCAGCCCTGGGGCGCAAGCAGGGCATTTTTGGTCAGTGTGGGTGCAGGGAGAGGGCAGGGCCTGAGCCTGCAGACAGTGGTGAAGGGTTGGGCAGCGTCCCTTCAGGTCCAGTAGGGCTTAAGCCCATCATAAAATTGCACATTTGGATTCTGGATCCTGGATCTGCCCATGGCACCCTGCCCTTGTCTCAGTGACAGCTCTGCTCCTGATGAGAAATGTAACCGAGTTTTCCTTTGAACTTTGTCAGGGTTACCTTCTCCTCTGTGTGCTTGGTGGTGGAAATCTTAAGTATTTGCGTTTTGTCACAAGCAAAAGCAAGAACATCATTATATTTAAAGGGCAAAAAGACCGTCATGTATTATGTCAGGCAGAAACAAAATGCTGGAAGGGACTGCCAAATCAATGATTATCCAAGAGCCCTGGTTCTAGTAGACAGTATGTACCACAAACAAATAGATAAATAAATAAGTACATGTTTAAATGCATTTCAGTGCAGCAGAAAGAAAAAAAGCAATAGTAATATACTGTGCTAATGTAGAAGAAGAAGAAACTTGGGACAAATGGCCTGGTATTTACACAGCTAAACCAAAATAATATGTGAAGGTTGGTCAGGCCCAAATGAACCCCATAAAAAGCTTTTTAGGAATTCTAAGAGTTGTGTTGGTCAGTTTGACCACATCAGACTTCTCTGTGTAGCCATCTCGGTTTTGGCATTGTGGATTGAGAACAGGGGTGTTGCAACAATCTAGAGAGATGTGGTAGTTTCAAGAAGGAGCAGGGAGACAGTTAGTATTCTTTCCCCATTGAATTGGATCAAAAGGTTTATTTTCTTCAGCAGGTATCACCCATTATTGGTTTAGTTTCATCCAAAGAGATTACGTTCAGTTGAAAACTAACATGCAGACTTATAATATTTTGTGTTACAAAAAAAAAAACAAAGAAAAAAAAGAAAAGGTTTCTTTTGATGTAGTCTCAAAATGCCTGAACTTGATCATCAGTCTCAATCAGATCTCTACAGATTCTGTCTGTAGACTGCTGTCCTACTCAGACTTCATGCCTAATTTACTGAAAATAACTTTACCTGTATTTTTTCCCCACTTTTAAATGTAGCTCTGTTAGATTCTTCTGGCAAAACTGTGTTGGCAGCTCTTGGTGTGTCTTTTGTGAAACCTATGTAGAGGGCTTGAGAATTGCCTTCTCATTGCATTTTTAATTACTAAACTGCCGCCTTCAAAATACAAAAAGAATGTACAATGCCTGCTTGAAATATGGCACAGTCAGACATACAAGTGACTGGTAAGACAGTAGATAGAAAGGATGGCTTTTTTCACAAAAGTTTTATAATGTTACAGTGAATTCCTGCTGCCCAAGTAAGTAATACATATCTTGTATTTAGTTTGAATGCAGAAGATAGTGTGTTTTTAAAACTATTGGCCCTTAAAGGGAATACAGAAGGTCACTATGAAAATAAAAATATATAAACAAAAATGATAGAGAGAAAGAGTAACTTTTGCCCCAACTGCTTTTGAGGAAACAGTGCCCTTGGCATGTACATTCTTAAGGTATAGTGGTAAGGCTGTGCATACCCTGAAAAATGGATTTGTGTATGTTGTCCTGAAGTTCTGTGGGAATTGTGAGCAATGGGTAGCTCTTTGAACATCAACCACAGTATGTAATCCTTTTTATGAAGTGACCCACCTTTATCCTAAAATTAGGTAGAGTTTTTTTGCCTTGACAGCGTCTGGCAGAAGGATGTTTCATAGCCTCACTGCTTTGTCAGTTAAAACCCTTCCTTCTCATTTTCAGCCCAAAGTTAATCATGGCTAGTCTATTTGTTCTTATGCCAACTGGATCCTAAGCTTTTCCCTCCCTAATGTTTACCTGCTGTTAGCAATTGTGTTTCTAGTCTAAATGAGCTTCACTTCACATGTTCATAAGGAGAAGAGCCACATCTTCCATATCTTCATTAATTTTCATTAAAATTAATCTTCCTTGAACATTTTAAAATGGTTTCCTTAATGCAGCATCATCTGTGACATCATTACTTACCTGTTTATGCTCAAATTTTTGCCTGGGACAAAAGGCCTTTTAAAGTGTGTTTTGGACTGGTTTATATTTGTTGTCTACTACTGTGTTGTTTTCTTAATTTTTTTCATTCTTCAATCACTGTTAATAAAGTGTGAGGGATTGTTATTTCAAAGAGCTTGCACTCTTCCCTATTAGTTTTCATTCCCAATTTCAATACAATTTTCAGTAGTTTTCTGTATATCTCTGTACTTCTCTAGATTGAAGGTGTCATAAAACTTATGTTATCATTCAGTTTCCTTAGTATTGTCTGTATAAACACTTGAGATTTGTCTTGTTAGCTCATCTGCAATGCAGCTGTTTGAAATGAGACTTTTAGACCCTGATGGACTCGTTCAAATGGAAGGAAGTGACTTCAGAATAGTGTAGAAGAGTTTCAGTCTCTGCTTTGTCATTTGGCCTCAAGGCCAGGCTCACTTCTTGATGAGTGTTACAAAAACAGTGTAAACATAGCTGTGATATGGCTGTTTAGGAGTGGGAGTGATTAGTGTGTAATGTTGATTTTCTATGGACACAAAGGAAATTATGAGACCATGTTTACTTGCCGAACCATAGGTCTGCCTCTCTTATTTTAATCATCTATTGTATTTAGGGAGCAAAAAAAAGAAAGAAAAAAAAAGAAATAATAATAATAAAAAAATGGCTTTATAAACTAGAACAGAAAGTATCCCTTCAGTATTGCTGAAAGGTAGAGTGCTTGTAGGAAGCATAAGCCAGTGCTGAGCAGTTGCTGATTCTCTCCTGCAGACCAGACTCTGCAATTCTAATCTGCTGGATGGTGCATGTTGCGTTTTGTCTGTTTGCTTGAGTTCCTACTGATGGAGTCCAAAAAGCTTGGGAGAACGGTGCCAAACCGGATTTTTTGACGCCCAGTCAGGATGTTGCCAGAGTGAGCATTTGGAGCTGGGAGCTGCAGAAGAGTATCCCACAGTTGGGATGCACCCACGATCTGATGTTGGATTTTTCTCATGTAGCAAAGCAAATAAAGTGCCAGGCTGTCTGCTTCAGAAATGCTGACTGTTGCCACAGTATCTTATGCTGATAGACTGTTGTTGATTAATCTTTTGAGTATTTGAGAATTCATTTTCTGTCAGTGCATTGCAATAATTTTCTTACTTTAACCTTTGTATATTTATAATTACAGGAAGCAGTTTAACTGGCAGTGAGAAGTGCCTGATGCTTTCATGTGGCTTCACTGTTTCCAGCTTGCACAGCATTGCTATGGCAGTGTGAGCTTGCACATGGTCTTCCTTTTGCTCATCTTGATGCCTAAACCATTGACACTTCCTCAGTTCTTGAACCCCAGTTACAGTGCTCACATGCCAGTTCCAGTACGGCCTAAGATGTATTTCATTTTGCTGGGTTCAAAGATCAAATTTTCTTGTGATGTTGTGAATTCAGAGCAAAATGCAGGGATCTGCAGAAAATTATTAGCAGCTGGTTATCTGTATAAAGGACACAGGTTAACTTGAAGGGCCTGTGTGTACAATTAAATATGTGTACTTACCTGCCATGTAAACAAAAGTCCCTGACTTTATGCACTCTTTCTGCAGTTGAAATAAAAGGTGGTATCTTTTCTGTTTTGACAGATCTTTTATAGTGAATGTGAATGAAATCAACAGTTACAATGATACTCCTATGTTCCTGTTGTTCCTATTACCCACATACATCTTTAAAGAAAGGAAAAAAAGAAAAAAGGATATTTCTTTAAATCTGAACAAATTTTAATTCTACCTGTGAGGAGTGTAGTATGGGGTCTTTATTCCACTACCTCCAGTGGACTTGCTATTTCTCAGTTTATAGGATGTTTCCATGGCTGATTTTAATATTTTCATAAATAGTCTCTCATGCATCCTCATTTTTTTCACCCAAATCTGATGTCTCATTCTTTTTGTGTATTTCCAGTGATTTACAGTCATGATTCAAATTGAAACATAATGAGACATTAGGCATTGATATGTCAAGCTGTTAGAAAGACGCAAGGGAGATGATAATTTTCAGTAATTTTAGAGTCTAATCAAGTGTGTGTTTGTTGCCCAGATTACAGTGCACTCATGAATTACTCGAGTTCCCTTTAGCTCAGAGGCCAGTAGAGTTCTATGTAGATAAAGTTCAGTTTGAGCTTAAGGAGCCACATTTTTTTTCCTCTGGGGTTTGCAGCTTCCAAGCCCCCACTGTTTCCCACATCAGAGTCTGGGAAGCGAGAAGCAGCAGGTCAGTGCCCACGTGGTGTTTCAGGCACCCCAGCACAGGCAGAGAGACCTGCAGCCCTGCCGGAGCCGTTGGTGCTGTGGGAGCGTGTTGCTGCCACCTCCGTGCCTAACCTTTAATTATCCCCGATGCTGTAAGTGTAATACAGACTTATTTGTGCAGCTGGAGTGAGACAAGCGTGCCATCTTGTGAGCAGGCAAAATGGCAACCACTGTGGATTCCGCTGTGGGCGGATGAAGCATGAGGGTTATGAGCGGAGCTGTTGGGTATTTTTGTTTCATACTCAAAGGAGAGCCAGAGCTTCAACAACTTAGAGTGTAATAGGATGGGAAACCAAATTGATTCTTTAGATCTGAGAGTCATAAAGAAAATTATTTTTCTATTAATAGGCCAAGGCTTATCAAGATTATATGGGATTCAATGATAATGAGGTTATTTTTTTTAAAAGAGAGACTTGAATCTATATTTGGTTTAATCAGTAGATTTTGATGCTGGAGAAGACCCAAGTCCTTCAGAAATACATTGGTTTACTGCAGTCTCTGTTCTTTAGGTCATACATGCATATATATGCTCATCTTGTTATCTGCATACGATGGTTGTACGAATGTCTTCTGACATGAAGGTTTTTATCTGTGATCTTGGACTGTTCTCATTACTCACAAGAAGAAAAGCCACGGCCAAATTATGAAGATAATTTCTAATTTCTCTCATGTATTCTTATTCTTTCAATACATGCTGCTTAACAAAAGAATTGTTTAAGAGATGCTTAAATTTAATTGGCTGTGATTTCATCTCTGTCTTCTTCAAAGGAAGGCATCTTTGCTGTATAAATCCGGTTGTACCAGATTTCAGGGGGTAAGAAATTTATAGCTAATACTAATTCCTAAAAAAATGACTACATCTGTTGTGAAACATTCTCTACAGAATTGTCACAGTTTTGGGGTCCTGCATCACTTAGTCAAGTAATTTTAGAAGTTGGATTCTCTCCTGACTCTTAATGGTACAAAGATCAGTTTTGCAGCCTTATGTCTTGTTTATCAGATGAAACTGCTACAGGAGTAATTATTTACTCTTGACTAGTCCCATTTTGGGAAGAATTTGCACGCTGATATGTGGATGAAACATTTATCTCTTTGAGTTGTTTGAGAAAGCAGTTGTGGATTTTCTGCAGCTATTCATAGACAGGAAAATTAGAAGCAGCCCTAACTTGGATTGATTGTCATGGGGAGAGCAAACAGCAACAAATTATTGATGGGCAGCATCTAGATGAGCAGAATGACATGATATGTATTCAGCCAACTGGCTCACATTTGGCAGTCCTTTTATTTATGAGTTGTGGTTATCTCACCCCATCCATGTTGGACTCTCAGCATCTCTACCTAATTGGCTGTGTTAATTTGTAGCCCGCACCTTCAGATCTCAGGTACATCCCAAATTCCTTTGCACAAGTTGCAACATTACTTCAAAGAACGTACTGTTGTAGCCTTTGCAAGTAGTTTTGGGACTTTTTTTAGACTCCAAAATGCCAGTGAACCCAGAAGTTGCATTAATAGTTGCTTTCTTTATAAGTGAAAACACGGCAAAAGCTTTCACTTTTTGTGGGATACATCCCCGTGCAACAAATCAGCTCAACATCATTGCTGGATATTTCTTAGAACTAGTGAGGTACTGAATTGGAAATTGAGGTGGCATGAAGGCAGCTCTGAGGAGGAAGAAAGGAGCAATGTGGTAAGACTTGCTTGTGTACATGGGATTTTTGAGAATGGAAATATTAGTGTAATCTATGGCTGTACTTCTCTGTAACCTTTAGAGATATAGTGATACATGTATTTTAAGGAACATTCAGGTGCATTATTTCTGGAAAAGAAATATAGTGTCCAACTTATTTCAAAATACATCTTCAATAGGAATAAAACAACTGTTCACTTCTGTTCATCTCTGCAGACTGAAGATTTCTACTCTCATTGGTAGTTTTAGCTTCTGTCTCTATGTTGCTGTGTGCAGATTCTGCCACCTATGCTGTACTCGTGTTTCTGAAATTACATATTTACCTACCAGGGGAAAAAAAATAAATCTTTTTTTGTATGTGTTTTATGATCCTGGCAGATTACTGATGTTTAAATTAAATTTCTGATGTCTGCATGGTCCAGGCTAATGTGAGGGCTTTTGGCACCACCCCTTTGTGCAATAAAGAATCAAAGCCAGTAGCGTAAGAAATCTTCTATCAAAAGCTGAAAGCTAGATTCATAAAATCACTTATGCAGGCATTATGAGATTTTCCCATGGAAAGTTTATGTGGGAGTTTGGGAAAAACTGATTCAAGAACAGCATTATTTGCACTATATATATTCATCCAGTAGTCAGCAGGCTGGTGCTGGCATCCCTTGCCAGTTTTAAAGGGTTGCCAGCGCTCATGAAGCTGCTGCAAAGCCACATCAGCAGAGTATCAAGGAGTTTTCTTATTCTGTGCCCTCCTTCCCCCTTTTCTGACCAGAACTGAAATGGGTAAAACAGAGATCATGATCCTCAGTGAATGCGTGTACTCAATTCTTATGGCTGTCTGAAAAACTCTACTGTTTTAAAGCCGTTTCATAACAAATTATTAAGGTGGAAGTGCTGTAAGACTGGCTTTCTCATCAGCATTTCACTTCATTTCTCAGCTTCAAAAGAAAAATAAGAGATAAAAAGGGCAAATAATAGACAAACCACTCAGAGTGAATCAATTTGCATTCACTTTGGTCTTTTTTTTTAATGTATTTTACTTTGGGTTTATTTAAGAAAGTGGGTCTGTTTCTCCGTCTGCATGAGGACGATATGATTTGTGCTACAAGAGTTCTTCCTTGTTAATAGGGATGATTCGAACGGCAAGGTAATTCACCACTGCTTTGGCTGGAGCTAATATTGGGCTCCAAAATCAGTTCTGTAATTTCTGACAAATGGCCAAGGTTTCTTGAATAGGCAGAGCTTTCTGTTTTGTGTAGGGAACACACAATCCAGTCTTTTGTTGTGGTTGCCACTGCTGTTGTTTCTCCCCCATTCACAATGGAGAGTGGGGTTTTTTGTGCTGAGTGGAAAAACAGTGCCAAAATTCGGGCTTGCTTATGTTTAATGTGATTTTAATTTTTGTGATAGCCATAAGCAGTATAAGAGATTTTGTAATATGGATCCCCTGTATCCTGATCTCTAAGTCAAGAAGACATATTGGTGATGAAAGTTTTATCTGTCACAGGCATGTCAAGATGAGTGATTGCTGGATGATTCAACCCAAATGTATAGGAACTGTTTATATAGAGATTGCCAAACAAATTCCATTGCTTTTCTTTTTATCTAAATTCTTGAATAAATTACTAAATAAAATAGTCTGTGTTTGGAATGTATGGCTGTGGGATATATGGAAACTCACAGCATGTGGGGGGAAAAAAGTTAAAATAGGGAAATATAATAGTTTGTAAACTTTATGTGAATATAGGTACATCATATATAGACTCAAGGTTCAATTTGCTGATCAAAGCATCCAAATAACTTTGGATTTAATAATGTCGGCAATGAATGCTAATATATGGAAATTGAAAAGCATGGAGCAACAATAGCTAGCCACGCTTACCAGTATTACCCTGCAGCATGTAGATTTACATTTTTTTGTTTTGTTTTGCAATCGCAGTTTGGAAAATGTGTGTTCTTTTTCCCTTCTTCCATACTTCTGAATGTGGGTTCTCCTGAACAAGCTTAGACAAGATTCAAGCTAAACAATAGGGCAACATCAGAACCTTTGAAGGCTCAGTTTGGATAGGTACCCAAAGCCTGAGTCTGCTTTGATGTATGTGGGCTCAACTCCGGTTGCCCTTGGTTGCCCTCTCTTACCTATGTAACTTGTGTCTGGAAACTCTTGCCAAATTTTTTTTTTTTTTTTAAAAAAAGGACATTTTTGCAAACTCATGTTCATCCTGATTCTGGTCTGGCTGGAAAAGTACTACAATAATGCCCTCTCCGGTGGTGATTTAATATTACTGTTTTAGGTCTGGGCTGTAGACTTCTGCCTCCTTCCCAGTTTCTGAAGTTTCATTCCTGTTTCAAATGGGAGGATTTTGCCTCTAGTTGGAAACAAAATTATTTGAACTTTTCTGGAATGCTAGCCAAAACCATCCTCTATCTCCCTTGCATCTTTTCCTCTTCTCCCAAGTAATTTATGGTTCCATTTGACTGAGGTTTTGGGCAAGGGCACTCTGATGCCTTCCTCTCATATCACAGACCTCACCTGGCAGAAAGGGATAGCACATCTCAGACTTTCTTCTCAGTCAGTGGGGCTTTTGCCATTACCTTCAAGGGAAATTGGATCAGTCCATTATATTCTTAATGCAAAAGAACAAATGAGTCATTTCTTGTACCCATACCTGATTGCTCTTGCCTAGGAGCCAGGAGGTCACCTTCTTTCCTCACTCTTCATCTGAAGGTAGCACTGTGCTTGCCTTGCCAGTACACTCAACTCAGATTCAGTTCTGAGTCATTTGCAAACCCTAAACTCCCATTGTCTTCAAAGGACATTTGGATTACAGAGAGCACCGAGTTTACTCAGGCTGAAAAGAAATTGAAACATATGAGATTGCCACACCTACTAGAAGAGTTTGGCAAGACGGTGGTTGTTTACCCTAAAGACAGTGGGGATGTGATAGACGTGCCCCCAGCCCAGGGGGTCTTTAATTCTTGGTAGTACAAGATTGAGGGAAAACTCTACTCCATTGGCAAAAAGCAAACTTTAAACACTTAAAATATTTCCTTTTTTTTTTTTTTTTCAGATTTAGGTTGTAGAGTGAGAGCTATAAGATGTCACTGATACCAGCATCATTACAATGTTGACTGGTCACTTCTATTGGACGTGGGGTTATATATAACTTCTTTAAAAACAAATAGTAAAATTTTAAGCATTGAGGATTAGGAGCAATTTATTTTTCACAGAAGTCAGTGATTCTATCTAAAGGCAGTTGAACTGTCTTTGAAGGATCTGGTATCTCCAAAAGGGAACACCAGAGTAAGTGGACCTCTAGTTTCATCCGAAAGGGAATATTCTGCATCCTATAAAGTGCAACAACAGATAATTAATAGAATAACCAGAAGATTTGGAGAGGATGGCAGGCAGGGCTCTCGTAGGAGGTGTCAGTCCTGGCAGAAGTCAGTTACTTTATTGCAGTAAGCAAATCAGGCTGGATTCTCGCAGTGGTGCAATAACAGTGGATTGGGGAGCATGCAAAGCAGCATCAATACATAAAAATTAAACTACTTTTAATATACAAAGCTGAGTTTAGATAAATGCAGAACAGAGAAGCAAAGGCATAATATTCTCTGAAAGTGCAGCCTTTTAATGCTGTTTTGGAGACTAATTTACATACAAATAAAATGTCAGCTTATCCCATAACTGTCATGATAAATTGGAGCACTTAGATTTTTGCATGAGATGCTCCTTCTGTACCTTATTAAATTACAGGATCTTGGCCTTTTGCCAAGTGCTAGGGTGATGCTTTCTTTACTGAAATACATACAGGAGAGGGATATGGACCTGGACATCTAGAGAACCCAGGTTCAGTCACTAGACAAGAACTCTGCCTGCACGTCACCTTGAACACTTTGAAATTTTAATTTCTCTGTAGATAATATTTGTCCATAAAATGGCAGTGATGTTAGTTTTCCTGTTTCACAAGCTTTGTTAAGTTTTAATTATTTGTAATGTGTACAGAGTGCTTTTAGGTACTTGATTGGAAGTGAGGGCAATGTGAAATCTTGCCTTGTTGGGTTCTCCCATCCTACATGGATGGCAGTGGAGGGCAGGTAGGAACAAGCTGTCTGCAGCAGGCCAGTAAGAAATGCAGAATAGCAACCTGCTGTGCTCAGGGACTTGTAAATAAAAGCAGTTTTAGAATTCTTCATTTTGGTTGCAAGACAGGATACAATTCTCCTTCATGTCACCTCTTTAGATACATCACCTTTTGACTTCAGTTTCTCCTGAAAGTGTCTGTGTGATTACCCCAGGAGTGAGCTTAAAATGAAATAAGTGCCTGGAAGTGGGCTTAAACAATCTATTTTGAAATGCCACTCCTAAACTCTTTTGAAATGACCAAGTGTCTGCTTTATACCCATAGAAAAGGTTAGATTTATTCCAGTGGCTAGATGATTACTGATGTGTGCTGTGCTCTGAAGCATAAGGTAATAGAAAAGATCATTGTGAATTAATTCAGTGTGAATTAATAAGAGATTTACCTGATGAGAGTTGTTTGAAGGTGATGGCACTTTGTAGCTGAACAGGATTTAAGATGTCCAAAAGTGCACCTTTAGAGATTTGAGAACGATCGATGTTGGGAAAGTAAATGTAAATGGGAAGGAGCAAGCTTGAACAGACCACAGCTCTTTTCACTTGTCTCTTTGTTGTAGACATTGTGGGGAAAAAAACTGCAAACAGCCCTCGGCAAATTGGTGATCAGGGGCTAAACTGAAGAGCCTGAAAATGCAAAGGAGTAGGAGAGTAGGAGGAGAAACAACAGTGTTTTACTGTAATGGTGTTCTACTAATACGATGTTTTCTTCTTCTACTAATACATGGTTCTTGCACTTTTTAGATTGATGAAGCTATCATAATTTCACTGGAGCATGTGGAGTATAAAATATCAAACATACATTTTGTCCAATTACAATGTCTGATCCTAATTTTACTGATACGAGGAATCATGTTCTACCTTAGCAATTTCAGGCAGGAAAGAGTGGACATGCAGTTTGAGGGCTTGCAGAAAAACATATATAGATTAAAAACTCATTTGAAATTAACCTATCAGTTACTTAGAGCTGTGACATTTTCTGTCCTGTATGGTGTGTGAAGACACTTGTGCCAAAGCAGAAAGGAGGTGGTCTTGTTGAAGAGGCAGTTGCTTGTCATTAAGCTTATTCTTCCCTCCCACGGTTTAGGGCCTGACTCTTGGGTTCCTTACATAAAAGGAGTTGTTCTTGCCTTCCCTTCTCAGCAGAGAAAAGTTAGGGAGGGCCATGTGTTGGTTGTTTGCTGGCAGGCTTGCTCTGAGAACCACGAGCAAAAGTGGGAGAGAAGCATCGTGTGTGACTGCCTCCTGCTCTGTGTCCCAGCCAGAGATGGTGGGGATGTGAAGCTGAATATCTCTTTTCTGTCATTTCATTGTGCAAGTGTCCACAAAGGAAGGTAGAACGGCAGCAGCTTTGGCCAGTCCTCTACCACTGTGTCTGAATCTGGGGTAGTTTGCATCTAATGTAATCTAATTTTCAGTAATTTCAGCAATTTCACTTGGAGTTTCCAGTGTTATTTACAGGGTTTTTAGATAATTTTTTTTAAACACTTAAATTAGAAAACATGGCAGGTCTTAGCAATTGTGGGCCGTAGTAATGAGCTTGTTAACTTTCTGGTTGTGCCGGACGCAGGTCTGGGCCAGCCCGGCGGGACCGGCTGCCGAGGAGGGCTGGGTGCCGGGTGGCTCCCCCGGGACGGGGCCGCCGCCGAGACGCTTTCCCAGAAATTCCGTCTCAAAACAGGAGCTCTCTGGCCTCGCAGCTCGTGTGCCTCACAGCTGCTCGATTGTTGTACGGAGAGTAGGGAGGAGGCTCCGCATTGATTAGGACTTTATGTGCTTGATAGAAGCCGGCACTTTGAACACTTAGGGGTTTTTATATGAAGAACAGCAGACAGTCTTTGTAGTCTATTTATGTGTAATAAATTGGGTTTTGTTTTGCATCTTGTGTTTGGTTTTTTTTTTTTCTGTTTTTATTCTTTTTTTTCCTCTATTTTTTCTCTTTTGTGAAAGAAAAAGAAGTCTAAAAAGGAGCGAAATTAAAACCACAGCATCATTTTCCCATGCAGCTCTAGCAAGTATCCTGCGATCTCACATAATCGGCCGTCCTGCTGGAGTGGAGTGTGGGAAGGTGTCAAAATATGTCTCTCAATCTCTCAAAATTTTTTTTCTTAAAAGGGAAAGCCAGATGAATGCCAAAAGCACTGCTCCCTTCTCTAGCCCTGCAGTAACAAACTACATGAGTGTATGTTATTAAGATTATAAAGATTATATTTCTAGTTGCTAACGTGCTATCACAACAGCAAAGGGGGAAAAAATCTTGAAAAAATTATGAAAATTAGTCTGATGGTCTCCTTTTAATAATAAGATCACTCCCAACCCCAACAGACAGTGTAGGCTGGAATTCCACAGGGCTTTTTTGTGGTCCTAATGATTTTAATAATACTTTGTGCTATGTAGCACCTTTCATTAGAGGATCACAAAGTGCTTTACAGTCACTAATTAATTAAGCCTCACAACACTCCTGTGAGATAGGTAAGTATTACACATATATTAAGCTGAGACACTGAGAGTTAATGATTTTTTGCTGCATTATTCTGGGAAAATGATTGATGTTCAAGCGCCGTATATGCATTATATGTCTTTGTGTGGGTGTGTAATATATATGAGTGTAAAAGTATTAATTTTACTATCCCTTAACAAAGATGTCCTACTTGAGCCTGTTGAATATAAATGTGTATTTTCATTTAACTTTTTGTTGCTGCAGCGTATTGACTGATAATATCACAGTCTTCATATACCCTTGACTCAGTTTGCTTTTCGTCTGCTTGTGCATCTACTTGTACAAAGATTAGTCAGTGGCATCTCATAAAATTCAAATATATTTCTAGATGGATTATTCTGTTAAAAAGAGCATATGACTAAGATCTGACCTAAACCTGCAGTACAAGCACCAGGCAACAACCATTCTGTTGCAATAGGCTTTGATGACAAGCCATCACATTCAGTAAAAGTAATGAGCAACAACAATGACCCGCTGGGGAGCTGGTGATCAGCAGGTAATTAGCCATTATCTTCACCACTCTTACGAAACTATTGATTACCAGAATTTCTTTTTCTTTTTTTTTTTTTTTTTTTTTTTTTAAGAAGTACAGTAATCACTATGGTAATTCATTATCCTGAATTACAAACTGATTTTAGCAGAAGTTTTTGTTTTCAGGGATAAACTGATGTGAGTGACTGTTGAACAGAAAATTGCAGATGTATGAACCACAGAGTAGCCTTGGCTGTTTTTGAAGGAAAGTACATATAGCTGCAACCTGGGCCTTATCCAAAATTCCATCAGCTCGAGAAGTCCTTTCATTCACATCAGGCTTAGTAATTCTTTTATTTTGGGCAGATCACTATTTTCAGCGCTGAAAAGGTAGTTCGGTCCCAAAGCCTGTTCTTCACTTGGCTTCTTTGCTAGCACCCAGCAAATGTGCTTACTATTGCGATGGCACCGCAGAGATGTGGGAAGTTGCCTGCTAACAACGAAAGTAACAGCACTAATTTTGTTTGAAGTGGAACACAAGGCAGCCAGCAGAGGTTAACTTACAACTGCTGATGGAGTTATTTAGATGCCATTAACTATCCCATTAGGCCGGTCCCATGATGATGCATGTGAATTTTTAAGACACTTTCTTTCTACAGCTCATTTTCAACAGTTACTTTAAAGTTGCTTTAGACTTTGTGTTTGGTAAACATTAGCTCGGAGGTATTTTTTGTCTTTTTGTGTGAGTGTGTGTGTGTGCAAGAGCACGTGTGTCTGAGGAGAAGAGAGCCATGGGATTTCTCATGTTTGAGGGAAATAGAGAACAGCAGACTATTTGTATAGTGTCCAGCAATAGATGCATGGGAATGTACAGTAGGTATAATAATGTTTTTAAGTGAACTCCATATTTTGAATGCATCATTTAGGAAGGAAAACCTTTTTTTTTTGTTTTGTTTTGCAGATATACAGATCAGCTCTCAAAATGTCTTCTGTGTCTTCCGTGCATCTTCTAAGACAATTGCATTAGCCCGCCTGCTAGTTGACTAATAGAATTAATAATTGTAAAAAGCACTCTAAAGCCACATGCCTTATGAAGTCAATGCTGGGTATGATTTTACAAGTATGTGATCTATTTTTTCAAGTGAAATTGTTAACCGAAAACGTTCTTGGCACACAATAAAACATTGTGCAATCTGTTATTTGTCTTAGAGATAATAATTTCAGAGTGGCTATATTCTTTCTGTATCTAACTTATTACTTGCTAAGGGATGGTTTCTTCAATTTAGGAGTATTGCAAATGTAGTTTTATTTACATAATATGTCTCTGAAAAATGATAGTGGTGGAATTTCACCAACAAAAAAATCCCTGTGTCTTTTCTTACTGTCCCCTTGTGTGGATATCAAATAAATGACAGCTGATTTTTCAAAAGCTAAAAGCAAAAAGGAGGGAAAATACTTTTAAATTCAACTTAAGGAAGTCAATGTTATCTTCTTTCTTCTTTCCTTTCTTTCTCCAAGTGTAGAATATTGCATGAAAAAGCTCCATTAGGCAGATAACGTTTCCTTTTTCCCTCTCTATTAACAACACAGACTCACAAATGTATTGGGAAAATTAGAACTAAAGTAGCTAGATCTACTGTCCAGTTAGCCTGTATAGAGTCTAGATTTTTCTTTTCTTTTCTTTAAAGGGACTTTTTTTCTGTCCTTTTCTCTGACTCTCTTCTGTCAGTTGCCACGAAGATAGCAAATCTCTAAGCTTCCCTTATCTGCCAAAAATATCTGTAACAAAAACATTTTAGGACATTGCATTTAGTCTTGTTTAATTTTGACTGAGGTAACAGTCATGATGTTTACTTTCTCGATTTCTGATTTCTCTTCACTGTGCAGTCAGGACTTCTTTCTCTGCCACAAATTGCATTTAAACGGAAGTTATTTTAAAAATGGTTCGGGATGTGTAACCAGGAGAAAAGTACATACTTAGCTGAACACCTACCAGAGATACAGATATTTTGTGTATGTTAACCAAGAGCATTCATGGAGTCTCACAGAGAAGTAGCACTGCTGAAAGGCTGACGACTATCTTTATACCTTGAATTATGTATGTTTGCATGTTGTTTTAGTAGGCTGAGTCTATATTGTAATAGTAATCTTACCACAGCAAAAAATATTTATTTTCTCTGAGTTCTGAGTGACTTCATGGTTCAGAAGTTATTGGGGAAAAAGAGAGTCCGATTTAGTTCACACATCCCCTGGTAGGTGTAGTTGATTTTAAAGAGAAGGCATTTGGTTCCCAAGCATTTGTGTCTTCTACAGTAAGGAATCGCAGTAGGCATTTAAGAAACCTATTAAGACCACACGGAGTGTCAAAATTTCTGTAACATGAGCTGGCATTCTGTGTGAAAGCCGCCTTGCTGTAGCCTATGCTGCCTGTGGATCAGCTCAACCACAAAGACAACAGAGCCAGCCCAAGACACAAGTTGAACATTTCCCCTAAGAAGTTTTCTGTTTTTATCAACAGAGCATATAGTGCCCTTTCATGTGGAGCAGATGTAAAAAAGAGGATGTACAGATGCCTGTTCTTTTATTTTTAACCTCTGTCCCCAGCCTTGCTTCTCAAAGTACTGTTTTGAGAAGGTCATCCATGGCTTTCAAAGGTCTGGATACAGCACCATTTGGAGCACATCAGTGCTGCTCCCAGAGTCGCCAGGTGGTCCTCTCTTGGCAGAGCAATGTATATCTCCAGTGCCTCTGTAGGGCTGGGCCAGGGCTGGCCTGGGAATGGGGGCTCAGACTTGAGACTGTGGCTCACATCTCATGTGTGGTACTGCAGGCTGCTGCCACCAGACCACACACAATTTGGCAAAGAGAGACATCCATCCTTGTATACAGCAGTGGCAAAGATTAAGAGCATAGAAAAGTTGGGCCACATCTGTCTTCTGCCCATAGTTAGCATGTGAACACAAATGGATCAAACCAGCTGGTGATGAATATCAAATCCAGAACCACACAGTTGAGAAGGCAGGGGAGTTTAATATATATATATTTTCTCTTAAATAGAGTGGGGAAGGTGAAGAGGAATTTGACTTCGTACCTGCATAGTGTGTTTGCTTATCCTTCCATAATCTCTCCTGTTCAGAAAGCAGCTAACTCATTGGTGGCAGACTCCCCCTTTCTCTCTGATCCTTATTGCTGTCCTGTCTCAGCTTTCTTAAATGGATCCTGGAAGTGTACTTGCAGATTTAGCAGTAGTGGCTATGTCTGCAAGGAGGACTGAAAGGTTTGGCTGATGAGATCCATGTGGATTCCAGGTGTTTTCAGGGCAGATCCTGGCTCAGCCACACAGTGATGTCAAATGTCTGGATCCAGGCCTGTAAAGTTTTATTGACAACGGGTTTCCTAATAAAGTTAGTTTTTTCTTTGTTTGGCAAATAGAACTAATTACATGAATAATGGACTGTGGGACTAGACTCTAGAATATCCATATAATCCTGTTAGAAGTTTATGGGCAGTAGGAGGGAGAACTTTTGCTGTATGGAAACTGATACCTGCTTAGGAAAATACTTTCTCTGAAACCTCAAGTACTTACTCTCCTAAATCTGTTTTCTTCCTAGTAACTTAAGTTCTTCTTAAGATTGTGTCTTTTAGGTCTGTTTTTGCAAAGCTATGTTATATGTGAATGTACTATGTATGAACTTTAGACTTCAAAAGTTTATTTTTCCCCTTAATTTTTTAAAATTATTTTAAAAGAAGCATTAATTTGAAATTCTTCCTGCCAGACCATTATCATCCCAAAAATTAATGAAACCTGAAATTCATGGATTCTCATGGAAGTATTTTTTTAGGTTTTTTACAGTTCTCTTTTTAGTCAAGTTTAGTCTCAGTGCACTAATTTTTTAAAAGTTTTCTGCATAGCTTAAAAACCTGTTCAACAAAAATTCTGTAAAGTCTATGTACTCAATGTATTCATATAGTTCAGAATGTTTTTAAAAGTGTCAGGTTTATAATCTGTTACATATCTTGTATATCTTGAATAATTCTATAGGTTTTTTTTTTTTCTTTTTTTTCTTTCTTTTTTCTTTCTTTCTTTTTTCTCTCTCTTTTTTTTTTTTTTTCCCTTTCTTATTTCTTTTTCTGTGGTAGATATGGTCCGGAAAAAGAATCCCCCTCTAAGAAACGTTGCTAGTGAAGGTGAGGTACAGACCCTTGAGTCTACAGGTACTGAAAGTGAAGAGTCTGGAAGGAAAAAAGAATTTTCTGCAGAGCAGATGCAAGAAAACACTGACCAGGGTGATGCGGCAGAGTTAAGTAACACGGAGGAACTTTGCATGCATGTCCAAGAGCCATCTTCCAGTGTTAAAAAGGACTTGAAAAGCTCAGTGCTGAGTGAAAAGGCTGGCTTCAATTATGAAAGCCACAATAAGGGAGGAAATGTTCCATCCTTCCCTCATGATGAGGTGACAGACAGAAATATGCTGGCTTTCTCATCTCCAGCTGTTGGGGGAATCTGTGAGCCCTTGAAGTCTCCTCAAAAATCAGATGCAGATGACACCCAAGATGTGGTCTGTACCCCGTCAGGAGATGCAGCGGAGACAAATGAGGAGCATCAGATGTCGCCAAAAGCTTCAGATGAAACAGTGCAAGTGCAAAGTGGTCAAACTGATGGCCAAGGCTCAAGCCCGGTCCCCATGGCCTCAAAAAACCCACAAGTGCCTTCAGATGGGGGTTTAAGGCTGAACAAATCAAAAGCAGATTTGTTGGTAAATGATAATCCAGACCCAGCGCCTCTGTCTCCAGAGCTTCAGGACTTCAAATGCAACATCTGTGGGTATGGTTACTATGGGAACGACCCCACAGATCTCATCAAACACTTCCGCAAGTACCACCTAGGACTGCACAACCGCACCAGGCAGGATGCTGAGCTCGACACTAAAATTTTGGCTCTCCACAACATGGTGCAATTCAGCCACTCCAAAGACTTCCAGAAAGTCAACCGCACCGTGCTTTCAGGGGTACTGCAGGACATCAATTCCCAGAGGCCTGTCCTATTAAATGGGACTTACGATGTGCAGGTTTGTATGCTCCCAGCCTCCCTGCTTCTGGTCGCTGCCTTCTCAGCTGCAAAGCCAGATCTTGCAAAGCCTGTCCTACCTACGTGATTTCTGTATCTCATATAACCTGCTTAAGCCTCTAGAACTGTTTTGGTCTATTTTAGCCAGGCTTTTCTGTAGCTCTGCTGAGCATCTTGTACAGTAGAGCAGTATTTGGCTTTTTGACCAGTGACATTTCTGTGTAGGATTTAGTCGTTATGGTAATCAATAGCAAGAGATCTTATTCAGCAAAGAGGCAAATGGCTGAATTGGTAATCATATCTGAAGGATTTACTGTCACAGAAAGAAAAGAGCAAATAATAATGAAAAATAACAACCAGATAGACAAAAGACAGCAGCTGGAAATTAAAAATGTAATCCTAAATTATCAGCTGCTGGGAGTCAAGATTTGGCTTATTGATTCTTTATTAAGATAAAATAAATGGCAAGTCTTGGCAGCTCTGAAGTTGTCTAGTGCCAGAAAAACAGTATACACAATGGATATTTAAAACATTTCAAAAAGTAACACTAATCCATGCTGTCCTTCATGTTAGTAAGCCTGTAAGAAAAGGATTATTGCCTCAGTCATCTAGTTGAAGTAGGAAAAAAACTACAGATACTGCTGGGGAAAAAAAATCTTATTTTTACCATGAAGGAGTGAACTCAAAAGTTTTTCATGGACTCTTGGTTAGTTTCTTATCGGCTACTATTTAATTTGTTTAAAAAAATTGATGATGCTTTAAATTTTTTTTTTGGACTTTTGGAACTGAGAGATACAGTAGGATATTTCAGTATTCTATATGATACAAAAATTCAGCTTTTAAGAACAATGACACCAAAGTAAAGTCTGCATACAATACATGCTCAAATGTCCATCCATTTTCAAGTGACTGCATACATGGAAACATTGTAGTAATCACCAGATAAAACTCCCAGGGTATGTTAAAAAAAAAAAAAAGGTAGAAAGGTGGAAATTATGCTTGCAGAAGCCATAGCTATAGGAAAGAAATTTTGCAAGACAGGTTAAGATGGCTAACATCTAACATCAAGGAAGAAACCAAAACCAGAAAACAAGTCAGGAACTTGAAGCTTTTCAAATTAATTAAACTTTTCGTCTTTTTAAAGAAACTCTACAATTTCTTTGTGGAACAACAAATCAAACTAAGGTTGTTACTATGTGTAAAAGCTGCAATCTTTGAACTGCTGTCTTACTAAAAGATCACTGTCTCATGTCAGACACTCTGTCCTGTCAAACTCTGATTAGAAAGCAAATACATGATGTAGTTAAAAGAGGTTATAAGTGAATAATATCAGATTGTGAAATGAGGATTTATAATTAGCACATAGTATGATGTTAATACCTGGATTTCCTGCTATAGTTTCAGTTTGCTGACTCCAGGGACAGCATCTTAGAGCAACTGATCCATGCTGTCAGGAAGACATTCAAACTGGAACAGCTCAGACATACAGTATAGAGGAATTTGAGTTTCTAAACACACTTTCATTTCCTCCAAACAATTGTTTCGTTAGGTCCTTAGTTATTTATAGGAAAGTTTATGCTTGATTAGAATGAGCTGGAATCTTTTCCTTTGCAGTGCTCTCAGAAATAAAACAGATGTGTGAGCTATCTCAGTTTGAACTGATAGAATGAGAAATAAAACAGCTGAACCTAGACTATACTTGTCTACTAAACTCTGGCAGTAAGATACTGCAGGGGAGACAAAAAGCGGTAGGAAACAGTCCATAGATAATCTACTTAAGATCAGTCTTTCCTCAGACAAAAAACATTTTCCAAAATAGAACAGACAGCCTATACAATGTTGGCTGTTTATTTTAAAGAAAAAAACCATGCACCTAGAAACTTAATTTTTAAGGGTGCTAGTTTTCCCTGGTCAATTTGGGAATAGAAGATTAAATAAGCTTTAAGTATGGCAAATGCCATACTTCATCAATTGCATGTGTGCCAGGCATTGATCCAGAACATGTCAGAAGATTAGTAACTGATTAATATTTTTATGCTTTCTCCTCCCCCACTCTGATATATAGCAGCTTTGTGAGACTCATGAGCAAAGTAAAAGAATATTTGAAAATCTCTTTTGCATCCACACATGTTTATATTACTCCTGTATCCATTTTGAAGGGTTTTTTTCTCATGCATCTGAATGGCTGGCATCTCCCCCCACGAAAAGGGATCGTACTGATTGGTGCTCCAGTTAAAATCAGTTCAGTCAAACTCCCGTATAACATGAGAGGGAACTGAACCTGAATAAGAATAATTGGTTCATATTAACACTATAATTTTGTATAGGTACTGGGCTAAATGAAAATAATCCCTTTGTAATTAACTTGAAATAGTAATGAACTAGGCTTAGGATCTGATTTATTGATCCTCTTGCACTTAGCAAACTGTTCTGTTGTAGCTAGGCTAGAAGTTATCGATAGATTTATGGTCTCAGGCCACAGAACTGGGCACAGAAGCCAGAGGATGAAGATGACTGAATTTGATCTGGCTCACAATAGTCAGTTGGAGATGATGGTATATGAAGATTTGTAGGAGTGAGGGATGCTATGGAGCCCCATAGTTTGCATTCATAACAAAGGCAAACAAAAAGCAATGGGAAAATGTCTGAGTGCAGGAAAATGCAGTATCTTCTGTCCTATCTGTAGAGATCTAGGGATGTGGTCCATTTGCTGAGGGCTTGGAAAAAGAAATCAAATGTGTTTTTGGACTTGGATCACAGAAGTGAAGTAAACTTCACCCACAGCCAAAAAACACCCTCCCATCCTAAATGCAGCTTTTAGGGGCTGTAATCAGCAAAACTGGGAATATACATGTGGTTTCACCTACAGGTATTCAGATATTGGGAGTGTGTTTTGTAGTACCTAAAGAGAATTTGTCTGAGAACTGTGTAAATAATCCAGTCTTTCTGGCATTCCTATTGTGCAGATTTTAACTTGACATGAATATTTAATCCAGCAAGATTCCTTTGTCTTTTTAGAAAATGTTATTTTCTGTTGAAAATCTCCTGTACTCTTTGTTCCCATTTTTCTCTTCAAAGGTTTTTGGTTCATTGAGTTACAATAAATTCCACAGGATTGGGTAAATTCACTCAGCTGTTTCTGGGCGATTAACTTTCTTGCCAATATAGATTTCAGAAAACATTCACTGTCACATCTCTGAATTCCCAGGGAATGTGTTAATCAGCTTTATAGCTTTTATCAAAATAATATTTGATGTGAGTTCAATGGATCTTTTGCTGATGTGCCCCCCATTACTTTTTCTTCACATTTAGTTAATTGATCAATCTCTATAGGCAACTCTGTCTTGCTGGATATTTGAGCCTGTGTAAGGCTTTGTGGACGTGCCTAGAGCAGTAGCCTTTATACTGGATCTAAAGACTTCACTTAAAGTAAAATTCATGTGACTAAGTTAACAGCTATGATGCTGAAAGCTATTGCCTTTGCTGCTGTATGATTAAGTCTCCTTCTCTGTTTGATCTAATGGCTCTTTAATGTGTATGTTAAAGTCTGGAGACAGGCGAATTGCTGGCAAGTAGAGAGCAGGCAGTCTTTTTTCTAACCCCCAATTTTTTAATGAGCAGTAATTGGGACAGCTTCAACAGCAGGCTTGGAGAGTGTTGTCTTCCACATAGCAGCCTATAGTTAAGGCATAGGACATGCCCAGCAAAGGTGAAGAAGCAGGCTTGGATCCCCTCTGACAGAGCAAGGAAAGGAACCTACTTTTCCTGTTTCCTGAACAAGTGTTCAAGCCATTAGGCTATTGTGTAAAAGGGAGCGTGACCCCATTTCCTGGTGTGTTTTAAAAGAGAATAGTGTCCCTCAAAGAAAGGACAGAAATGTCTGCGTTCAGGTAAGGGTTTCAGATGGCATGTCCTAAGGGAGAAGGGTATTTATGCAGCCATTAATAAAGACATACTGCAGTGCTCAGCAGTTCTTATGGTTGCTTCATATTGTGCATGCTACCTTTGAGCAAGTGCTTCCTGCTCAGCATGGTCCTGGTTCTGGAGCTCATTGGCACAGATCTACCTCCTCTTCTATTCTGACATTAAAAAGATTCTGAATGTGCAATTTAAATTTTTTTAATTTTAAATTTAGTCCTCTGATTTTGATTGTTTCATGGTTTTAGATCGAGACAGACATAAAAGAAGACAAATTTCTGAAAAAGCATGGCCTGATAAAAGTCATCATTAGGGTTATTGATTGTATTTCAATGCACCTGAGGGTGGGGGGGAGGGAAAGAAAAGGAATAAATTACTGCATTATCTACTACTACACAGAATAATAAGAGGTTATTGACAGTTGTTTTCTTCTACAGTTCTAGACATCCAATATCGTAAGAGTTGTCCTATGCCACTCAGCCTAATGCTTTGTCATATGGGAATCACAGAATGATTTGTGTTGGAAGGGGCCTTAAAGCTAAACTAGTTCCAACCCTCCTGCCACAGGCAGGAACATCTTCCAGTAGACTAGGTTGCTCAGAGCCCCATCCAATCTGGCCTTGAACACTACCAGGGATTGAGCATCTCTGGGTGGAACATTCACTGCTTCTCTGGACAGCCTGTTCCAGTGCCTCAATTTTGCTCCTACCGAAGAATTTCTTCCTAATATATTATTTAAATCTATCCACTTCCAGTTTGAAGCTGTCACCCCTTGTTCTGTCACTGCATGCCCTTATAAAAAGTTCCTCTTCAGCATTCTTGCCCTTTTAAGTACTGGAAGGGTGCTGTAAATTCTCCCTCGAGCCTTCTTTTCTTCAGGCTGACCAGCCCTTCTTCATGGGTAGGTGCTCCAGCCTTCTGATCATCTTCATGGCTTCCTCTGGACTCATTCCAGTAGGTCCATGGCTGCCTTATGCTGGGAACCCCAGCGCTGGATACCCATCCCCAGGTGGACCAGGTGGGGTCTCACGAGAGCAGAATAGAGGGGCAGAACCACCTCCCTTCACCTACTGGTTACATATATAAGTACATATAATGAACATTATATAAGTATATATAATAAATGAGGCTAACAACTTCTCCCAGATTTGCACAGCAACCAAAAGCGTTTCTGGATGTTCAGCCAGCAGGCTGCTCAGTGTCCTAGAAAGTGGTAGAAGTGCCCACACAGAGTCTGTAAAGCTATTCCTTTTGTGTACTTTATAAATCACCAGTGAGTTCCATGTGTCTACATGGTGTTATGTCCTGAGTGGTTTTTAGTGGTCTGGATTTCAGTGTATCAAATCTGGCATGTTTTCTGTTCTCAGGTTAGACATGTGTGACTAGTATAAAGTCTAGTCTAACTAGGATTCAGTGGAATGAGAAACAGTGACTTTATTTGTAGGTTCTGCTTTTTATCCTCCACGCTTATATTAACAGTTAGCTTGAATATGAAGCTGTGAAGGTAAGACTTAAAAAAATGTAGGGATTTTTAGGGGTACAGTTGTAATCAGCAGCATTTCTCATGATAAAGATTTTCCTTTACGTTTTGATGATTTTGGCAAAGGGACTCATACAGATGAAGTGACAATTATAGATTGGAGTCCTAAACAAGTACAGCGTTTTCTTTTGTATTATTAGCAAATCAAACCTTCTTAAAGTTCTTTGTCATCAAGTGGGCTTCCTAGAAGGTGACACAGGTACATAAGTGGTTGACGTGAGCAAACAGAAACATGCATATGAATGAATTTAATTTTTCTTGCATGCTTAGAAATGGATCCAAATTTTATATTGTTTGTCTCACTGACTTTGGCTTAATTGTCCATAATACAGGAATTAGAATTAACTAAACTGAACAACTGTTGCTGCATATGATGTACCCCAATCTTGTTGAGTACATTGTGCCATGCTAGTTTTTGCAGCGTATGTTAGAACAGAATTTGCATTAAGGTGGATGTCTCACAAGGCCCACTTCATGTCAGCCATGTTGCAGACTCCATGGACACTTCCCTGATAAACTGAAAACTGTCAAGCTCTCTTGAGTGTTGCACCTGCATGTGGGCATACCTGTTTATTTTGAATCTTATTTCTGGGTCATGATCAGGCTTGGAGGCTGCCTTGCACACTTTAGAGGGTCACTCCTCAGAAGCACAGGATTCAGTCATCTCTTTCAAACAACTGACGTGAAAAAAAAAATGGTGGCAGGTAGAGAAATTGGTGGTGGTAAATCACACATATAAAGAAGTCCATATGCAATTGCTTGGAAGTGACATATACATGTATTTGCTTCTTATGCATATAAAACTGCATACACGCATATTTACAAATTTATGTGAAAAAGCAAATGGAAGAGGTATTTAACTATTGACAATAGCTGATAAGCAATGATTTTTATGATTATATGCAGTAGAAGTTCTTTATATCACTTCTGTGGAGTTGTTTGCACATTTACTCTTCAGAAAGATAAGCAGTGATTTACAGCATGTCAGCTGCTACATAGTAAGTGCCTGGGAACATTGCCTTGCTGTGGCAGAAATAAGCTATTTTAGCTGCCTTGCAGTGAGAAGTAGTTTATACTAATATTAGAATATTCAGGTGGGCAGTTTATGGAGCAACTGATGTGATATATACTCACAGGCTTCAAAGTGAAGTTGTTTATGTGTTGATATTCCTTACCTTATTGCAGGGATATTTGGTAGTGTTTGAAGAGCGACTAATAAAAACAGTTGGTGAGACTAGTAATATTAGTGCTTATATTTAAAGTCATAAACTGCTAAGATAGCCTACAGAAAGGATGAGAGCTCAAAAAATAGAGTTCCTGGGGAAAAAGGACAGCAACTAGGTTTTCTTCTGGGATAAATCAGTGCAAGTTTGCCTCTAAGCCTTTAAGGCTGTGTGAGTTTACAGTAGCCAAGGAACTGTCTGGTAATGTTATCTGCAGAGAATAGAAGGAATGGTGCTTCTTTAGATACTAGTCTAGTAGCACTAGTTAGCAAATGAAAGTCTTGATTTTCTCTTTCTTTCTTTTGTTGGTTTTGCACATCTGGTCTCCTGACCTTAATTTAAGTTCTGTTATTGTTCTGTCACAGTCTTTGTTTTAAAAATACTTATAAAATTCTAATGACACAAAAATTGTGTTGGGTTCAATGGCAACAGAATAAATCTCAAGAAGAATGCACTTACTTTGAATGAATGTGATCCAATAGTTTGCTTTCTTGTTTTGGTAAGTACGAACAGCCCAGAAAGCCAGGAGTTTGCCCTGAGTTTTTGCCTCACTTGTGCAACGTAGATTTATGTACCTATAAATTAATCACAGTAAATAGTTTTAAGAATATACTCTGAAGATTCTCCTAGTTTAAAATGCAGAAAGAGAGTGAGTGAGAGGGAGTGAATTCTCCATAGGGGAGGTTAGAGAACTGGGTGGTGTTACACAAACTTGCATGAAAGCCAGGAATCTGTTCTGGCCTGCATGACATGAAGAACTTCATAAATGTGGGGTGGTTAAAATGTTCTGGATGCTATATTGCACAAAGCAAATGAATAAACAAGAGCATTAGAAAATATTTTAGGATTAGAAGATTAAGAGTAATTGCAAAGGCAGACTGGATGGCTCAGAAGATTGGTAAGGGATCTGGAGCCTTTCACCTCCTGATTAGCCAAAGATGTAACCCAGGTAAGGGGAAAAAAAAAAAAAAAAGGATTCATTAACGTTTGATGTTCCAGTGCAGATGGATTCTAATCAGTACTTGCAGAAGAAGCCAGGGGTCAAAGACAGCTTTACCCTGAGCATGTAATCCTTGTGGTTGAATCTCTTATGTGGATATAGTTTCTACTGGTAGAATTTTCTGCATGAAATAGATGATTACAGGAGTGGGCAGATTTTCTCTTCCTTGGTGATTTTTTTTCAGATTCTGTAAGAAGTATTCGTAAACTACTTTGGCGTGATGGAATTTAGGACTGAATTTTGAAAAGGAGGAGAGAGAATAGGGGTAGGATTCGGACCAAGGGCAAAATAAAAATCAAAGACCCATTTAGGAAAAAAAAAAAAAAAGAAGAAAGTACTTCTATTTGCTCAAGTCCATCTATTCCATGAAATCATTGTCTTGACTAATTAATGTAGACATATCTGTTGGAAACATATAGTGCAATTACACAGCTTTGTTGACGTGTTTGCCAAAATACTTTAGAAAGTACATCTTGAAACACTGTCAATTATCGTGTTATCTTTTCTCCTTTTTCTGGGTATTTTTGGAAATGTATTTGGTGTTTGAGGAGATAGCTTAGTTGTACTAACACATGAGCTTCAAATTTTGACAATTTTCCCCACTGATGAATAAACTTAATGATTAAGAGTTTTGAGTTTCTGGAAATCTTACTGTGAAATATATTTCAGTTCAATCCCAGAATGAGACATGGCTTTGAAGAGTAATTTTTAAAGAATATCAGTGCAACCACATCTAGCACAAGAATGGAGAAACCATTCCAATATCTGTCTTTTTTTGGTACAGTGTAATAATAAATACGAACTATATTGCTAAAGTTGAGATGCTGCAGAAATAAGTGATAATCCCAAGGTTTCATAAGCAAATGACAGTGAAGGGAAGAATTAAATGTTTCCACAGTCTGAAGTTAAATGTTAGGTTCTCTTTAAAAAGAGAATTGTGAAGAATAATTTTCTCCTTTGTGTGTTTGAGGGAACTGTTGATCTGTAGTTGCTCCTACATTTCCTCTACAAGCTGTACCACTATTCGTGACTGTTACTAGCTGTGTCACCAACTTTGGACTCCAGTGCTAGAACAGAATTGCAGAATTTTAGCATTGCTTTTGTTTAGGTTCTTTTTTTATGTTGGGAAGAACTGTCTACTTAAGGAAATGGAACTCTGTTAGAGCAGAGCAGGAGACGGAATTTTGTTTGGATTAGAATGAAATAAGGGGGTAAATAGAAGAATCTATCCACACAGAAATGTGGATATTTATTGCTATGGTATGTATACCTCAATCTCCCTCTCTCTCTCTCTATATATCTATATCTATATCTATATCTATATCTATCTCTCTATCTATCTGTATCCATCCGTCCATCCATCTATCTATCCAGCCATATTCTGCTTTCTCTTTCTTCTTTACTTTTTCTCTTCGTGGAGTAGATCAGAGAGGACAATTACATTCCCAGTGAAGAAGGTTAGTGCCTGTATATAGACATACGACTTGTAACTGGAAAATCTGGAAGTCAAGCCAAGATTTGAGCAAAGTGTGGGAATCCAAACAGTTCTGCAAATGTGTGGGTTTCTTTCAAATGTGGCTGGCTGAAAGCTGAAACAGATTCAGTTTATACTGTCACTTCAAGCGCTTCTCCCAACCTCTCTGCATGGAAATCAGTTTCTTTAGTTGTCTTTGAATGACGACCTTCATGAAGCTTTTCAGTAGGCTTTGTTATGTATGAAAAGAGGCCTTTGAGTGTCATAACAGTAAAATGACCCTGAGTTACTTCTCACATCCATGGTCTAATGCAATAAATTATTTTGAATTGTGGCAGGTATTCAGGGAAATTCCAAACTAATAACTTGTAATCAATTACATTCCAGTGGTGTAAAGATGTGTCTCCTGCATTACAAGAACTTAACACAGGGACTGTGAGAATATTTAATTCTACTTTATTCTCTTGTGATGCAGAGAAGGATATATTAGCAAGGAACACAAACTTGCTGTGTAGACCACTAAGCAGGATTAGCACACGTTACAGAAATGATGTGATTTACAGTCCAGTGTAGAAAATGGTAGTACTATATGTTTTACCAATGTTCTGAAATAAAAGTAATTAGCAATGACTAGCAGCTGGGATTATTGTCACTCAGAGTTTGTAACCGGTGTCCACAGAGTGTCTGCAAAATAGTTTCGTTATCTGTAACTCTGTGGCTAGACAGTTGAGAGTAATCAGTGTATTTACTTATTAGAGCCACTTAAGGTAAAGCATTTTGGTCAGTCTTCTGTGCATGCATAGAACAAGCACACATATCTAATTAAATGAATGAAACCAGATCACCTTGCAACTTACGGAATCATGCAGTGAACTGCTGTTATTTTCTGTGTACTTAATTCCATCAGTGCTTTCCTTAATTTGTCTTTTGACACCACTAAGACTTTGAACATTGAAATAATGCAGTGGATGAAGACCTTAAGTGCTAGATACTGGAAAGCAGGCCCAGATCCCACTGTTGTCAATGGGATCAGGCTCAGCATGGCTTTGTCTCCAATTCCTGCCTGCCATAAAATAAATAAAGGGAGGTAACTCCTGCACTACAGAAGACCTGTTAAACATTCCTCTTGCAAAGAACCTCTTCAAAGCCAAGTTCATAATTTGATAGCAGAATGTGGAGCCCCAGTTAAAAGTGAAAATGTTTTTACGGCTAAGTCTTAATGATTTGGCTGCCTGACTCACCATTGCCTAATGAGATATGTTTCCTAAACAAACAGAAAGCCATTTTCAGTTTATTTAAGGAAAAGTTTTAACCAGTGCATGGGGATTTTGCTTCCTTAAGGAAAAAAATAAACAGAAGAAAGATTTGGAGGCTGAATAGAGGCAGCTTATTATATCATGGTTTAGTAACTCATTGCCTCACTATACATGCTCGATTCTGATGAGGTATAAAGGATAGTGTTTCATTTTCTGAGCTAAATGGCTAAAAGGTATTAATATTACATTTTAAAATGTTTACATTTCATGCTCTCTGTATGTCTGAGTCTTTCCATTTGGTGTGATACTGAATGAGCAGTGATCATATTATCTTTGTGGCATAGCTGTTGAGGAGGAGAAGAAAAATAATTACACCATTTGCCTAATGCATTAGAACTGAAACCTTCAGAAATGTAGTAATACACTTACTGGTTGGGAGAATGCAAATCAAACTCTGCAAGGCTGAATTTTATATTCCCTGTAAGACATTTTCTGGATGTAAAAACTGAGAATGTGTCACAAGGGAGCTTCCACCCATGTCTACACCATGTGGCGTAGACTGGATGATGGCAAAAAGAGTCGATGTCTATGGAATTTGGGAATTATCTTCTGAATGCTGTACACTATTTGCTACTCAGAAAAAGAAGCTGTGCAATGGTGACATTTTTGTCAAGAGATTGTTTCTTTGGCCTTCAAACCAGTTGTACAGGAGCAGCAAATCTCCCCCTGATGTCAGGGGCAGGTGTGGTACACTCCTGGGAAGGGCAGGCCTGCCTTGCTGTGAGAACACGGGCTTTAATAACATCAGCCCTGGAAGCCTTCTTCCCTTCCTGCAGAGCATTTTGCTCAGACATCATGAGAACAGTTAAGTAGACCTACCTTATTTTTTGTGTGTGTAATTAGTGATGTCATGGACTTGGGTGTGGTGGTTTTCTTTGCCACATGCCATTTTTCTACTGTAGTTTTTCCATCCTTGTTTTACTAAATTGAGCTCTGTGCATGAGAGGAACAGAAGATTTCCTTGGAGAATGTCTGCAGTGAGTAATCCTTGAGAAAACTGCCTTTTGTTTGAGACATCAGCCACTATGGCTCTGTGAAAAGGCATCCTGATGGATACTGGATACTCGTGTAGGAATGATCTTTGTAAGAATTGGTCATACTCCTGACACAACAAACTGGATTTGTTATTTGAAATTAAATTTCTGCTTGCTTGAATTTAGAAAGCAATTCTCTTTGACTGTAAAGCACAAATATGATTAAACCATCTAAGTCAAAAGACTGAGGGTCTTTTTTTTTTCTTCCACACCTGGTATAGACTCCCAGGAAAGTCTGCTTTCAAAGGGTTCAGAGCTGTGGGAACTGATTATTGGATCTTCTGTCAATGATACTATTTAATGATATAGTGAAGGAAGGAACAGTCCTATCAGCACTAAGATACTCTTCTGCATGTTTGCCTCAGTCTCTGTGAATCAATGTATTTGTTATTCATATGGAATATGTATTCAGCTATGAGAAACATTTAAAAATATTCATCAACAAATGGTAAATATGTGAGGGTATATGTGTGATATCTTACATGGTACAAATGAAAATGGTGGCAGTGATTAATAAAAGAAGCATATGAATCAATTGCTCTCTATTTCTCTCCCCCCCACCCCCCCCCCCGCTTCCACTCCTTGCTATTTGAATAAATATACAGTGGAGCTAAAATGACCTTATTCTTTATTCACAGGTTACTTTAGGTGGAACCTTTATTGGAATTGGGCGGAAAACTCCAGATTGCCAAGGCAACACCAAGTACTTCCGCTGCAAATTCTGCAATTTCACCTACATGGGCAACTCCTCCACTGAACTAGAGCAACACTTCTTACAGACTCACCCAAACAAAATGAAAGCAGCCCTTCCCTCCTCTGATACTGGTAAAACTTCAGAGAAAAACTCCAATAAATCCAGTCCTACTCTTCGACCATGTGATTCTGGAGACTTGGGGAAGTGGCAAGACAGAATCACTGTAAAAGCAGGAGATGATACGCCAGTTGGATATTCGGTGCCCATCAAGCCAATAGATTCCTCTAGACAAAATGGTACCGATACTACCAGTTACTACTGGTGTAAATTTTGCAGTTTCAGCTGTGAATCGTCCAGCTCTTTGAAACTATTAGAACATTACAGCAAACAGCATGGGGGAAGCCAGGCAGGAAGCCTCCACCCAGATCTGAATGATAAGCTTTCTAGGGGATCTGTCATTAACCAGAATGATCTAGCCAAAAATGCAGACGGGGAGTTAGTGACAAAGACAGAAAAGGGTGCGAGTGTGGCAAAAAAGAAAGACTTGAGTAGCAAAGGAGCAGAGGACAGCATGGTGACAAGCTACAACTGTCAGTTTTGTGACTTTAGGTACTCAAAGAGCCATGGCCCAGATGTAATAGTGGTGGGCCCACTTCTCCGTCACTATCAGCAGCTACACAACATTCATAAATGTACCATTAAGCACTGTCAGTTCTGTCCCCGAGGCCTCTGCAGCCCAGAAAAGCACCTTGGAGAAATTACTTACCCATTTGCTTGCAGAAAAAGTAATTGTTCCCACTGTGCTCTCTTGCTTTTGCACCTGTCTCCAGGGGTGACAGGAAGCTCTAGAGTCAAACACCAGTGCCATCAGTGCTCATTCTCCACTCCCGACGTGGACGTTCTCCTGCTCCACTATGAGAATGCACACGAAGGCCAAGCGTCTGATGTCAAACCAGAAACAAACGCCCTGCCAGGGGCAGAGGGGCCGCTGACGCTCAAGGAGAACAAAGAACACTCATGTACCAAATGTGACTTTACCACCCAGGTGGAAGAAGAGATTTCCCGACACTACAGGTATGGTGAAGTTTCAAATGATTAATGATTAGAACGCAAACAGCACCCCCCCACCATAGTTTCTTAATTAAATGTCACCATTCCTCAAACATTTGAGGAAACTGGAAATCAAAATAGGAATGTGTATAGATATAAATCTTTACAGCCAGAGTCCAATCCAACATCCACTTTGTTTTGGAAAACCACCAGCTAAGTTGGTGGATTTAATTATACATTTAAACCTGTGCAGAGGAGAGGAAAATTTGGATTTGTGTGCAGATGCTAAAGTTTCAGCATATTTGAGGTTTGGTCAGCTATTTTCCACCCAGAATCTTTTAGGTACTATAGGTGCTATTTTAGTTTAGGCTTTTTCTGAGAAAGTTGGCATCTTCATTCAGTCAGGGAACACAAATGGCTTTACTTTCCAAGATAGACTGTGAACCCTTAATGGTCCATAACAGTGCTTCAATGTACTACCTTTTTGTAGTATTTTCCATTCCCAAGTCCAGCAATGTAATAATTAGTTTAAGAGCATTCCACTGCTGTTTTGGTGTTCGTTTCCCACTGGGAGCAGACACTCTTTTGTCTGTTGATGTCATTCCCCAAGATCCTTTTGCAGATGCTTATTTTCGTGTTGCTGGTTTACAGTGTCATTCTATTTATTTTAAATGCTAATGTTCCTATTTGGAGGTGGATGCAGCCAGTCTCCTGACTCAGTCTGACACAATGTCATAGTAGCAGCCAACTCCCTGCTAAACTTCTTGGGTCAGTTCCTGGGCTGTTGTAAACTGGCAGTCCAGTTTGCATCCGAGCAGGAGCTGGCTCTTGGAGTTTGTAAAGAGCAACAGTTATGTGCCACTGCAAAAGTGATGTTAAATATTAGAAAATCATGCTGAATATGTTAATAGTTAAGGCTAATGCGTCAACAACAACGGAAAACTTCAGTATCTATCTCATCTAAAATATCTTTGTGTGGAAGCCAGCTAGAATGAAGACAAAAGAAGATGCATTTTCAAAGCTAAAGCTTTGTTAAAAGCTCAAGAAACCGTGCCACGTTTAATAGATTCCAAGACATCCAAAATTAACAAAGGCAGACTGGGGCATGATACTTTAATAGAGATTAAAGCTGGGGGCATCCAAATGTTGCCCAACAGAGGGCTGCATTGGCAATATATCAGGAGTCTATTTAGAAAAAAAAAAAAAAAAGAGCAGATTGCTCATCTTTAATTTGGAGCTAGGGCCCACAGAGGATTCAGGTCCCAGCATGCAGTTCCCCATTTTTGATCCAAGTGGGCCTGAGGGATGTTGTGTGGATTAATTAGTTAATGTTTGTAAACTGCTTTGAAGATGAAAAGTGGTATCTAAGTTCCAAGCATTATTATAACAGCTTTGAGCCATGCTGAAGAACTCCATAGGCAGCACTTTGTCCGCTGCTGGGGCATGGCATGATCTTTTTTTAGTGGTTAAGTAACTGGAAGATTGAAATGGCTCCTTTACTGAAAGAATCCAACCTTTTATTTTGCTGCAGCTGGTAATTTAAGTTTTAACAAGCATGCCGAGCTGGGATCCTTTTTCCTAAGAAAGGAGAATCCATGACTTTCAAAATTAAGTGCTAAGTCTGAGATGGGGTAGTTGTAGCTGCTCCTTTGGAGGTCTCAGCACCCTGCAGTTCTGGCAGTAGTCACAGGGAACTGAACTTTGGAAAATCAAGAGATACACTTTAAGCATTTTAGTCTCAAATTGTTTGTCTAAGATTACGCTATTTTGTTTAAAACACTTGAGCAACATACTCTGTTAACCCCAGTCTATGACTTTATTGATTCCTCTGAGGACATGTGTAAAGCACAAAGTCCTCATTACTGCTAACTTCTTTCCCTTTCTCCTGTAATTCCACCTTGATAATATGAATTTTGTTTCTTTTCTACTAATACTGCTGCTGTTTTCCCCCACTGTCCATCTTTTTTGAAATCATGTAAGTTAGTTCAGGTTGTTCTAGGTGCTCTGTAATGGCAAACACCAGCAGGTTTTGTTTTTCTATGTATGACCTAATTTTCACTCTATCAAACAAAAACTTTTGAGGCATTATAACTTTTGTTTTTATTATTATTATTCAGGCTTTTTTTTTTTTTAATAGAAGTCTGGCATGTATCAGATACGTTTTTCTTTCCCTTTTTGTATTTTAGAACCTAAAGACAGAGCATAGTTCAGATTTTAAAAAGCAGAACATCTATAAAATGGTAGTGTTGGTTGGTAGACAGAAACATGCTAATGTACTCAGCTCACATCCAACTGGGCTTCTCTGTTTCTTAATCAGAATTTGTCTCAACGCTTTTATGCCGCACATTATGTACGTCTGATGTATTTAAAATGCTGTACATGCCCATGTCTCTAAAACCTCTTCATTTATATAATAAGAAGCTGAATGGATTCTAATAGTAAACATAATACTAAACATTAATGTGGTGGAAAAAAATGTTCTGCTGTTCACATATTTAGATTTAGCCTTGATAATCTGGAGTATCAGTGCTGGCTTTAGATGCTACTTACATGTTTTGATTAATGTATTTTTGTCTGCACTATTTTCATTTTCAAGTCATGTGTCTGAACAACATGCTTTTTTAATTTTATTATTTATTTTGCTTCCTTTTGGCTCTACATCTACAATTTCACTATGTATTGCTAGCTAAAATTTTTTTTATATCCCAATGTTATTCCTTCGCAGCCATGTATTTGCAACAGTATTAGAATTTGCAAAAGCTGTTCTTTCCAATTTTTATTTCTACAGAAATGTATACTTACACTTAGCACTCATTCAGTATTTCTTGACATGATTATTTGAGAGCTGTTCATTTAAATTTGAAGTCAATGAATCACACTGCACTTGAGTTTACTTGTATTTAAACCTCACTAAAATGTGCTTATTCAAATAAATCCCTAGAAGATTTATTTGCATCCATTTTCCACTAATTCTGCTACTACTCATTTTACATTATACCTCTGAAGAATCAGATACTATTCATGTTCATTGCAAAGCTTAGTTTATTCTTAAAACTGTCTGGTATTCTGATGAGCCAGAAGATGCCAACACTTTTAATTTAGATAAAAATCAAACTGAGTATTTGGGCAAATTTTGCATGTTGTTTCACTTAGTCTAGAGATTATTTTCCTGCTGGTTCCAAAATAATTAATTTTGATTATTTTTGTAAAATCAAAGCAGCTTCTTTCAGAAGTGCCTCTTTTTTGTTATAATTTTGCTAAAATGTGGGAAAACAGTGCATTTTTTCAATTTGGCAAAAGATAGAATTTTTCCTGTAAAACCTTACTTGACAGAAAACATTTGATCAGTGCTAGTTATAATTAGAAGTGCTATGCTGAAAAAATCTTCTAAACTTTTTAAAAACAAGGTGGGATAGTGATTCATTAAACTGCAAAATATAATATGAAAATGTAAAGACTTGAAATAACAGCTTTGGTAATGGTGTGGAATAATTTTTCTAATAAATAATTTTGAAAATGTGGATGGCAGCAGTTTTGTAACATTCTCTTTAGAAATGAATTTCGAGTTAATTAAATAATCCCTTATCTCTCAAAGGTAAAGGAGGTAGAGGGGCAAAAGGCAAAGGGGTGCTCGGGGCTTGCGTCTTCCCAGCGCCCGGGCTGCAGCTCAGGGATGGGGTATTGGAGACAGGATTGTTGGAACTGATCCTCAGACTCTCAGGCAGAAAAAGCCAGAGCAGGGTCTCAGATATGCAGATTATGGAAATGTGGTGCCTTTGGGACACTTCCCCAAAGAAGAAACTCAGGGAAAAAATGTAAGTTGAGGCCTACCAGCTCCCAGTTTTAGAGCAGAACAGAAACCTTCACTCAGTGAACGACAGCAGCAGCTATGAGGGCCTTTTCCATCCTCCTGACACCTTAATTCACTCCTCGGAACTTGTTTGCTCTTGCCAATGGCTTTTGCTCTCCTTTGATCTTAGTCTTGCTCTCCACTCTGCCCTGTCTCCTCTCCGTTCTAACACTACACTGCATTTTCTTCCTTGCTTTGCTGGCTGTCTTTTCTTCTGAAAAGCTTGAGTGCAGCACCCATCCCAAAAGTTAACTTTCTGTTAAACCTCTTTCCTCATGAGAAATGATAGTAATTATTATATTTATAATTAAAATAAAATGTGAAAAAATGGAAGTGAGATGACAGCCATACCTTCTTCCAGAATATTTTCTATGCCCTAGAGCCTAGGACTGTCTTCAGGTAATTAAAAAAAAAAAAAAAAAAAATTACTTGTTTTGTAGAAGATGGTGTTTTGTAATACTTCAGACTAGTTAGAAGTATGTCAACAAGACTTAATTAACAACTTGCTAGTGTTTGGAGTCTTGCAGCCTGTTGGGAAGTTCAAATAAAGAATATTAAAACCATAAAAAACCCCAAGCATGTAATCTCTCCAACATTTTGTGAGGGAAAATCCTTGTATCTTACAGTGCTCAATTCAAGTACTTTTCAGTATGAATAATGATAAGATTTTTTATAGTTCTCAGAATGTAATTGTGCAGCAAAGGTTTTGCCTGAATTTCTTGATATTTAATTTTGGGATTGGGCCATAAATGTTTTACTGTCCACAAATAATCAGGTCTTTGCTTTATTTTGTAGTGGAAATAATAATGCTAAGTGACCTCAGTGGATGGGGTAACATTGCCAGCCCCATGCCGTATTGCAAAGAATGCCAGTTTATGGCTTGAACCTGCTGTTAGTGTTCTTGAGGGCTGTATAAACAATAACAAAGAAGGAAGAGTGCTGTTTTCTTCTTCATTTACGTCACTTTCTTACATCCCAAGATTTTCCTCTTCTTAGAGTAGCTCTGTACTAGCACTCAGTATTGCATCAGGTAAATTCAGAGTTTCAGATGGTATAGCTGTGGTTTAGCTGTAAAGTGTAACTTCGTGGTAATGCGCAGAAATGCTTCTTGTGTACTTTGCAAACTGGAGTTTTTAAAATTTTATTTCTTAGCCTTGAAGAGCTTTGTACAAAACTTTAAATGTAACTTGGGCTTTTAGAAGCATAGAGTAGGCTTAATTTCTAGTAAAAGAGAAATCAAACATTGCAAATTTATTTTCCTGCTTGCTGTCAGGGTGGAGTGAAAACTGAGAAGAAAACATTTTCTTTTTATGCCTTGTTCTGGGAAAGAATAAGTTTCCAACTTTCAAAAGTTTTCTAATGGCTGATGATAGTTACTATTTTATTATTTGGGACTGTGACTTATATTGGACAGCTCCAAACTTTAGCTTACATTTTGGAGCTTGGGGATTGAATAATACACAGGACAAGCCCATGCGAAGTATCAAGATTTATAATGTTGATGGCAGATTCTTAATGCATACTGGAAACTGTCCATTCTGGAAAAAAAAAGCCTGTTGGGTTACTATCTACTGAAGTATATCTTAATTTTTTCCACATCACAGTGCTTATCAGAGTCTCATAGAAGAATGAAGGAATGCTTATATGACTGTCTTTGAATCAGTTAGAAATAATTTAAATTAACAAACTTTTAATGTAATAAGGGTGATTGTAACTGGGCCTCAGCCATGTAGTTACAACTGCATTTAATACTCAGCATTTATTTGTGTCCTCAGAAGTGTGGTGTATATGGCTCCTGATCAAAAACATTTAGCCAGTGTGGAATGGAAAAATAAAAAAAGACAAGTTAGGCAGAAAAAGATCAGCTGTTTGGAGGTGTGATATCTGTAGATGAGAGCCAAGTTAGGACGGGGGTTAGCTATTGAAATGGCCAAGTTAAACAAGAGACACTTAGGGCTAAGTAGTGTCCCAAAGGATTGATAAACTTTCACATGGGGAGTGTATGTGGTTGAGCCATTAGCCCCAAATGGTGTCTTGTTTAACTTGGCTTTTAAGATAACTAGCCCCTGTCTAACTTGGACTTCTCTGATGGTGTCCCACCTTTACAGGGCTGACCCTCTTTATAACTTGGCTTTTTGTATTTATAAAATGGTTTTGATCAGATAGCACTCTTTCTTTTTTTTTTTCTTTCTTTTTTTTTTTTTTTTTTTGGTTCAGGAGAGAATTAAGCTTGGTTTAGAAAAGAATTGAATTGCAAGAGAGAATATATTAGTGTCGCATTGAGAGACAAGCTGATTTTAATAAAACATAATTGTAGAATGAAGGAAAAGGAGCATGGCCAGAACAGGATTTTAACTCACAGCTCACTCTCCCACAAGTAGGTTTTGTTGCCATAAGGCTGTGTGGAGAATAACTGAATCTATTTTTTGCATAATGGAACCAGACCATCTAGTCCCTTAAAATGAATATAAATACGCAAAATGGCAAAAAGAAAACTGATATTGCACAAGGGCTGAAAAGCATGAATCCGAATGTGTGCTCATGTCTGTGCGCTGACACAACTGCAAGAAAATCAGACAATGTAAATAACATATGGTTTGTTTTTCCAACAAAAGAGAGAAAGAAGGCAAGGGGGTTTAATAAGTTTGGCAAGTTGTCCCTTCTAAACTATCATAGTGTAAAAGGGACATTTTGTGTATCATTCCAATTCTACAGATGCACCAAGAGCCAAATCCTGCTCTTACTGAAGTCAATGGGAGTTTTGCCATTGACTTCACTGAGACAAAGATTTGGCCTTAAAAGAATGAATTCTAACAATTGGAGTCAGGGCAGTAACAGATCTCTCATACAAGTTTTGTCCGGTGTGGACAGTGAAAGGCTCATTTTTTTAGCTTGGCTAAAGATGCTGTTGTGACTCCGAATGCCTAGGGTGTGGATTTGTGAGCGTGTCTGTAGGGAGAAGCTCTTGTAGAGTTCTGTACATTTTGCAGGGCAGGGATGAAATTTTGCTCTGTATTGGTAGGATGCCGGGCGCAGCGGGGCCCGGAGCCTGATAAAAGGCTCTGACCACTCCTGTGCTATGAACAATTATTCATAATGGCGTTAGAGAGCTCATAAACAGGGTTCTGTTCCTATGATAGATGCAGTAAGTGGCTAACATGTTGTTCTCATGTAGCAACATATGCTTTACATAATTTAGTAATGCAGTACTTTTTATAGGCTTTTAGAGTAAAAACAGGAAGGCGTGCTATTCCACTCTGTTCCACAGCTCCTACCCAAGAATTTCTATATTTGACGGGAAAGGCTGCTTGTAGTGACACAGCCAACTATTGTGCTTTATCTTTAGAGCAGCAGCATCTTTTTAAGTTGTGTTAAAATGTCTATAGAGAACCAAGCACTGCTGTCTCTTGTGTACAACCTTCTGTCCTTTGTTGTGCTCTTATCTCTAAGTTAACCAGAGCTCTGTTCAAAATCATCTTTGTCAAGCAAAAGTATATGGAATAGGTGGAAAGTAAAGGACTTTTTAAAACATTTTAACTTTCTAACATAGATTTATATTATATGAAGTGTTTTTTTAATAACAAGAGAACTGTCCTTTTCTAACTATTTGATTTTGGTTGAAAAGTATGTTTTTTAGTGTTCTGGCTGCAGTAGAAAGTGAAAAGTACATTGCAGCAAACTGAAGAAGAAAAACACAAAATCCCTGTGAAAATTTTGTGAAGTTTAGAATAATTCCATGGAATGTGAAGGAACAATAGGAGGCCATTGCAAGGCATGGGGGGAAAAATCAGCAGTATTTTTACCCTGTTGTATACCAAAGTAAACCTGCTTGCTTTATTTAGAGAGAGTCATACTGTAAGTTTGATTTATTTTCTTAATCTTGGTAGGTAAAACCGCTGTGAGAGGGAAGGCCAAGGGGTGACTCTCATGTTAATGTGCTTCTTGTTTTCTTCCAGGCGAGTACACAACTGCTACAAATGCCGTCAGTGCAGCTTCACAGCTGTTGACACTCAGTCACTACTAGAGCACTTCAACACTGTGCACTGTCAGGAGATGGACATCACTACAGCCAACGGGGAGGACAGTCATGGCGTTTCATCTATCAAGGAAGAGCCAAAAATTGACCTTAAGGTCTACAGTCTGATTAATCCAGACCCCAAATTAGGGGAGCCCATATCTGACAGCATAGTGAAGAGAGAAAAGATAGAAGATAAGGAAGTGCTCAAGGAGAAAGGCTGGACTGACAGTCCCAGTGATGATCTTCGCAATGTGACCTGGAGAGGAGCAGACATTTTGAGGGGGAGCCCATCATACACACAGACCAGTCTAGGCTTACTGACCCCCGTGTCTGTTGGCCAAGAGCAGCCAAAGCCTTTAAGGGATAGTCCAAATGTAGAAGCTGCCCATCTCGCAAGGCCCATTTATGGCTTGGCAGTGGAGAGCAAGGGTTTCCTGCAGGGTGTCCCAGCCGGAGCAGCAGAGAAAGCCGGGCAGCTCAGCCAGCCCTACTCTGGATCCGGGGACGGCAAGGCAAAAGATGAATCCCAGTCCTTATTACGGGTAGGAAACCTTTTTTTTTCCCCCGCTTTTGCTTTTTATGATTGCATGTATGTTATGTTTAATTGGCTGTGCAGATGATTTCTTCAGGTCTGGAGTAACGTGGTTGGGGTTCTCTTAGGGCATGGAAACAAAAAAAAAAACCAGTCAAGGAAAGACTGAAATTTGCAGAGCCAAACTGGCAGGTAAATTTTCCAAAGTGTTCGCATAAAGCAATCTATATATTGATGGAGTATTAGTAAGCTTCTGCTTTCGCTGTTTAGCTCTGATTGAATTTTGTTTAATTATTCCTGCTAATTGTGCAGGTTGGTGATGCATTTGAAGAAGGGAGGTTTAGAACCCCAGAAGGCTGCACATCTGTTACACTAAAACAACTAATCACCTCTTAAATTTTGTGGTAGTGTGACAGTTCGCACTTAAGCAGGATTTTATATTACTGCATATCTAAGAATACAAAATATTATTAAATATTAATATTATTTAATGTGAGTTAAATATTAATAAAAAGTAACTTTTTTTTATGAAACAACATAATTATATATAAATTTTGACACTTGTCTGGTGTCCTTGGAAGCAAAAAAAAAAAAAAAAAGAAAAAAGAAAAGAAAGGATCTCATGTGATAAGAGAAGGTAAACATTTGTCCCACCAAATAATTCCTATTTTTTTTTTAAACAAAAGGATCTACAACGAAGTTTTCCTTCCATCAAGATGTGTTTCTCTCACTGTAGAGAAAATTGAGCTTAGAAGAGATCTCTTATTCTGAGGAGCTGAACAGGCAGACAAATGCTTTTCTCCTGAAGTCATCACATGTTTTCAGGAGCTGCTCCCTATCTGAATTTATAGAAACTTGCCACAGGAGCAGTCAGTCTGCAGACAAACTCACTAGAATAGAAGTGATGATCTGCTGGTTTCCTTTTTTGTCTTTTATAACAGCATTTATAACCATTGCATCAATTAGTGTAACATGTAACATGTATAAAGGAAGATAAATATTTTATTCCGTGGTCTGCTAAGATTATACACAGGTATATCTGTTTTTGTACACATAGAAGTCTTAAAAGCTTTTTTAAATTAAGTCAGTGGTCTTAAAATACTGCAGCCATTCTTATTATAAAATAGAATGTCTGTAATTTAAATCCTGCACGCAATTTAGGGGGACCACAAACTTTTGTACCTTAGTTATTGTTCTCAGATTTTAAGTGTATGAAAAGCAGTTACAGTATGATAGGTTTCTTGTTGCTAACCTGGATGTGTGCTCACTGGGGATGGCAGGATTATATTTCTCTCATCCAACACAAAATAGATATTAAAATACATACATAAACTCCTGCAGCCGTGGAATTCCTGCTGTACATATGATGTTAGTTACATCCTGCCTCAATTCTTGTAGTGGTTCTTAGCCATGTGCAGACAGATTCACCAGAGAAGCCATTTAACCTGTAGTTTATCAGAATCCAAATTATTTTCATATATTTGCAATTTTTCAGATATTTTTATTTAGTTTTTGACTGCCAGAGGATGAAAGAAAACCAAACAAAAATCTGCAAAGGGACATGGTAGTATGCAGAATCAGCTCTATAAAGGTCTTAATTTGGTTGGTAGCTGGACCTAAAACCTTAGTAAACAGTAGAATAAGGCATTATTACTTGTTTTAGCCACTGCTGAATATAGAATGGGAAACTGTATGGTGGCTGCTTCTTATGTTGTTTTAAAAATAACTTCAGATGTTTTTTTAAAGTCTTTATACAAAACCACTTTTATATATATATATATATATATATATATATATATATATATATATATATTTCAAATTAGTATTTTATCAATTTTGAAATGTCTGGGTCTAAAAAACCTGCATCTTCCATGCTGATCTCTTCTGGGTCTGAAAAACCTATATCTTCCATTCTTTTCTGAAAAAAGATAAAGCTCTTACTTTTGTGTATTAACAGTGCATATAAATTAGTTCCTTGCATTTTCAAGTGTGTACAACTCTACTTTTCTTTTATAATGATTTATTAGCAGATTGTGTTTATAGTGACTGATACAACCTTCAGTCCTTCAAACAGGAATTACTTTTGTGTACACCTTTGGCTGCCACACTCTTTGAACTCTATTGTGCCAAGGACTTGTTTGTCTGTGTCTTTTCCTTACTGATAATATTTGAATTTTCACCTTTTTTTTGAAAATTAGGCAAGTTGCTTTTGTCAGCTTGAAATATTTTTTAAAAAAAATGGGGGAAAGGAGATTTAACTTTTTTCGTCTGCTGAACAGAGTCCCTAATCTTACATATTTCATCATGATTGATGGATAGAGAAAACAAAATGAGAATTGAAACTTCTTGAAGGTAAGGGGTGACCTGAAGGATAGGCAATATTGGGAGTGTGATTCTGTGAGTGATACCAGTTCCCTCTTCTTTTCAATCTGTGAAAAAGATCATAGAAACCCAACTCCTTTAATTTGCTCTTGATTTAGTTTTCTGCAGACAGTTATGACATGCAGTACTGGAGGCACAAATAAGAAGGCAGAGCGATGGTCAGGTTGACCATTGGGAGCTTAGTGTCAAGGATTATCTGACATACAAATATGTGTGCTTAGAAGCTCAATTGGCCCAGAGAGAAATAAAAATTGTTCAGAAAAGAATTTACCATCCATTCTTGAAAAAGCTGGTTGTTGTAATCCTCTGAAATAAAAAAAAAAAAAAAAAAAGAAAGTGCTGTGTTGTTAAGCAAATTTCTCATTATCTACTTTTGGCTACATTTATTTTTTCAATATGAAATAGCTAGTAGGAGCAGCTAATGCTGTCTAATAGTTGGTCCTCTCTGAAAGCAAAGTGTTAACTCAATACATCCTTCTAGTATCATATAATGAATGCTTATGCAAAACACTGTATCCCAGGACGACTGGTGACTAGGAAACAAAACCTATAATAAAATCACTGACACCTTCATTTTTTTCCCCCCTGAAGATTGACACAGAGGAAGCCAAAAATTTGGAATTACTCAGTGAATAAACACTGAAAAATGTACTAAAAAAGAAAGTTCCTAACACATCTCTTTGGTTGTACTGGCTATTCTGTATTTATGAAGTGCTTCTGCTTATTACAAATGCTTTGTAATGATTTGACTGTAGCAGCAATACAATGTGCTTTTAATTTTTTACTTTCTTGATGATGGGGGGAAGGCAAAGAGGAGATAAGATTTTTTCACATTTTTTCAAGTAGATAGAGATTGATACTACAGGTTTAGAAGTGATTAGCATTTTGGTAAAATATCAGAGACAATACAAATCAATTGGACAAGGGGTGAAAATATACCATAGCCCACAGAAATTTTTAATGCTTACAGGATAATTAAGTTTTGGAAATTGCTTGGAGTAATTTTCAGCTTTGGATGTTGTCTAAGCCATTTACATGCTATTTCTTGCATTCCTTCTGACATGATGAGCATGGTCCTTCCCTAGATTCTGTGCTGCAGTATATTGTTTGTGGGACTCATTGGGATAAGATTTCTTTCATTTTTAAATCTAAAAGACCAAATTGCTTGTGACCTTTTGGGAGCTGGAGACAATGCAAATACACATGTGCAGTTGATACACCTTTATCCCTGAGAATGCTTCCAAGCTGTGTGTGTGTAACAGAATCTTTCTCAGGGGCTTGGTACACTTCTGTGAGTAGCTTTAATTTATTTTTCTTATTAAAATATTTCCAGGAGCTGCACTTACAGTGAATCAGTATGTTTTGCAAATGGGAATTACCAAAAATGTACCTCAGTGTAGTACAATGTGGACATTATTTCTGCTCTTCCTTAGAGTAGCTGATTTTCTAGTTTAAAGATTTGTTGATACTGGAAGGTCTATTGAGATGCAAAAATGTTCCTTTTTTGGGTAGCACATTGGCAGCCAGCAAACTCCAGGCCAGGCAGATTGTTTAATGCTTTGACAGTGCAGATCTTGGACAGTGGGAACTTTTTGCTAAACTGATTTTAAATTAAGTGTCCTGTTTTAGTCTGTATGGACGCTGCAGCATAAAAGTTTTCCACAAAATAGGGAATTTTAGCCTGAACCTTCAGACCTATATGCAGACCTAGTTCACCCACTAAAGGTGTTGGTATAGACGTAGTTTAGCCAACAAAGATGCAGTAATTACACGTCAGTGTGTCTGTCCCGGGGGGTCACATGGACCTGCACAGAGCAAGATTACTTTGTGTATTAATCATAGTTTGTGGAGGGATTTGTGTACCATCAAAGGGGGAGAGATGGTCACATTATTCCAAAAGTACTGTGGATTTTTATCAAAGGCATACTGCAGGATGTAACATTAAATATATTACTGAGGTTATGTTAACCTTTACTATGAGCTTTTTAAATGGTGCAAAGGATAAAATCTGCTCTTCTATTAAACTGAGATTATTTTCCACCATAATGATCAGACTGTTTAGACACTACAGGAAATGACAACATTTCAAAAAAGTTTTCATTTACTTTGAGAAGAGTTATTTTCTTTTTGTCTGTGATATTTGCACTGTGCTATTACATATGGCGTTCTGGCTAAAGCTGGTCATACAGCTTTAAATTTGGGGGAGATAAAAAATAAAAAAAAAATTATTTCTTCTTTCCTTGTTTTGCACTCTCCTATGTAGGTGAGAGGCAGAGCTAATTTAAAAATATGCTATTGATACGTAAGTATTAAATCTACATAAAATAATTTAATATCAGTGTAGTAGATATCAGACACAATCCCTAGTGGCAAATCATCATTTCTCCTATTATAAGGTACTGGCTCCTGTTATCCATAGGGCTGGATGCCAAATAGCTGCAAAGCAGTGGAAATGCTGAGCTGTCCTTTGTGATTTCCAGAAGACTTCTATAAGCACATACAATTCTTGGCCGGAAGGATAACATACATTTGAGGTAAAACCTGCCTCTCTGATGCTGGTAGAAATATTGCTGCTGCTGCCTTTAGTGGGAGCACAAGAAGCAGCATGAGCAGGTTCAAGCACACAGAGCAGGATCTTGGTTTAAATCTGAATTTTCGGTGGTCCCTCCAGGGTGACAGATGGAAGTTTTTGTGTTCTTTGGCATTGTGTCCCACTTCCAATCGCCTTCTCATAGCAGCATCTTAATAGTATATCTACAGAATTAAATTCTGTAGATATATTCTACAGAATTAAATATTTTTATTCTACAGAATTAGATCAGTGCATATAATTGTATCACACTTCTTACATTTAAGTTGGTGTAAGTCTTGGATACTGCATGTCATCCCTAAGCAACTCCAGGAAAGAAAAAGCAGCCCTTTAAACAAGAAACATCTGAAATAGTTTCTCTGTAGCTGCATCTCATTTTTTTCCCATTTCCTCTGACTCTGTTAGAGATCTTTCAGGAAGTATTTATAGTCAAGGCCATTCATTGCCATACGGGTCCTCTAATTAGCTGAGGGGAACTCAGCAGGCACTGTGTGTTACTAATGCACAGAGCTCTGGCAGGTCAGAGAGCTGACAAAGTCTTTCATTTTTTTTAAAGGCACCTGTTTCCACAAGTCTCTGCCTGGGGAGTCAGTGGGCTACTTTTTTACATATAACTACATCCTGGAAAATGGCAAGAATTCTCCAACAAGGAAAATGAGAAAATAAAGTTAGTTCTTGAAGATAAATGGTTTTGAAGCTTTGTGTTTACCGTGCAAAACCGAGGCGGGTAAAATCCCTGTGCTGGTGAAGGGCTCAGAAACTTTCTAAAGTAACTTTCTGAAGGTTTTCAAGTAGTTTAGAAACAAACATGTACTTGGCTGCTTTTAGTAACTACTGGAACCAAACCCGCAAGAAATTGAATGTTTTGCATTACTCATCCTGACAGTGATCAGATAGGACTAGAAAGTAACTTTTAGAAAAATGTTAACCTGCCCAATGAAAGGCATGTTTCTGGTTTTTGTGTGGGGTGTGTCTGTCATGTGGTGAGACAATCCCACCTCGTCCATGTTTACCCACCCAGCAGGGCATAGAGGTTTTCTTCTTCTTCTTCTTTTTTATTTTTTTTTTTTTGGTCTCCGTTTTACAAAATGTGGTCTGGAAGAGAATTAAGTGATAAAATCATTATTTGGGTGGGGCATGGTAATAATGCAAAAGGGCAGCAGCTACGTCAAAATCCTTGATGAGAAGGTGAATCAGTATGTGGAACAAAGGGCTGGGGAGATGGGTACGGGCCCCCAGGCTGTCGGGTAAGCAGCAGGGTTTATTGAAGTTGCTATGATCAATAACAATGATTCAAGCAGGGAGAACCGAGATAATTCTTGATTAAAACAAGCTGCTGCATTTAGATAGATGAGATCGTAATGCAGATGAGAACTAAAGAGTGCTTTCTTGTATTGAACAGAGGGGCCAAAACAGATTGACAATAGTGTCACATGAAATTAGCTCGGTTTTTTATGCCCCTTCCTAGTTCAGGTAGGACGAAGTCTCTTTTGCTCTCTCTGGTCTGGTGTTTGGTGTCCTGCCATAGGTGAGAGTGAGAAGGGTCCCTGCGCTGTTTTGGCCTGGATGCCATATGCCTGCACCTGGGCTTGGTTTGCTGGGTGAAGATAACCTGGGTGAAGATAACCTGGGTGAAGATAGCAGTGTGGCAGCTGCTCAGTGCCACCCCTGCCCCTGTGGGGAACGCCAGGAGCGGACTCGGCACGACGGTGGGAGCATCCTTGGTTTCTCGGCACACTGCTCCTTGGCAGCCCCCGCTTCTCTGGCTTGGATGTCTGGGCACAGAGGGGTCCCCTGACACTGTCCCCCGGCCTGAACAGGAGCCTTTGGTGTGTGGCAGCTGAAGCCAGGCCTCTCTCGCCCTGCGCTGGGCTCGCAGCTCTCGGTGCAGCTCAGCCCCCGTGCGCTGCAGAACCGCCCATGCTGGCTCTGAGAGCAGCTCGGGCCCGCAGCCCCGAACCGGGCACATGCTGTGAGGCAGTGCCCTTCTTGTAGGTATGACCAATTCGGTTAGCAAATATTGGTTTTACCATCTTCAGGTACATTCCTGATGGTTCTTTTTAATTTTAAATTGTGCTGACAGTGGCTGCAGGTTGAGTGCGTGGGGCACAGCTGTAGGCACTGCAAAGGCAAACAGCGCAGCAGCAGCAGCTGCCTCCAGTCCAAACAGTGCAGGGAGCTGTCAATGGGGAGCCTTGTTTCAAATGGGAAATAGGCAAATGCAGCTTCTTGCACGATGACTAAATTAAAGAATTAGTTGAGCTTTACCCAAGTTTTGAAAAGTTAAGTGACACTATAACCATCATACAGGTCTGTTATTATTCTGTATTGCCAATAGTACTTAGCAATAGATTGTATACCTGAAGTGAAATGTAAGCTTCAATTGTATTTAGAAACTAAGGATAGTCTTTGCCAAACTGGATCCAATAAGAAGCATACATTCATGCTTGAGGACAGAACTTGCTGCTAACATGTAGATTTTCAATGGAAAATTAGATTTCACAGATGAATGCAGGCAAGGATTGTACATAAATCTATTTTTGCCTGAAGTACCATAGTGCTGAACAGTGAAAATCTATGTGAAGATACCTCTGGATCTGGAAGTGCAGAGTTGCTTTCTGTACTGAATTTCAGATGATCCTCTAGATGTATTTGGTAATTAAAAGACAAAATAAATACACTCTTTTAGAGGAGGGATCTTATGATAGATAGCAAATAAATGTTTAATTTATTGGGCTAAGAAGGGAGCATTGTAATTATAACTGATTTGAAGAAATCCAGATGCTATCCATCTGAACAAATTTAAAATGGTAAGGATTTATAAAGAGATTTCTGAATAAACAGTGCACATACGTGCTTTGATTTTTGTCGTGGGGGTATCTATGTGTTATGATACAGCCAGTTAAAAAGAACAACTATGGAAAATAGTTGTTCTTTTGTTAGATCAACACATGTGTACTGAAACAGAAATACAGATATATGTGTGTGTGTGTGTGTGTGTGTGTGTAAGATATGAAAAGGTTTTCTGGAATGTCTTTTGTTACCTTGGCACTCCTCAGAATATGCATATGGTCACCTTGGAACTAGTCTTAATTTTCAGGTCTCTAATGTAGCCCAATTGATTTAGTGAACAATTTCCTGCTTAATATAATTAATTTACTTCTTCCACAAAGTTCTGTTTTTAAAATGAGGCTTTACAGGGGCTAAGTGGTTCTTGCTGATGTTTTTCTAAGCGGTTTTTTAGTAGCATATATATTTTAGAAAATCTTACAGTCTTTGTTGCAGTGATATAATCATGTGTATGTAATATAAATCCACAAACATATGTATTCCTGTTGCATATTAACATTATTTAGAGTTCAGATAGGGTATATTTTTTAGCATAAAGATGAGAGGAGGAATATTTTTTTTGCATTGTGTACAGTATAAGGTTTCTGAAACAAATGGGGTGGTGGCAGCTCAGGTTGTTCAGCACAGCAAGCAGCTTGTGAACAGCCTTGGAAATCTTTGCTGTGTTCATGTATCCCTGGTCTGCCTGAGATTTTCAAATCTCAGGTTGGTGAATCGTGTTTGTCCTAGTTACCGGGCTAATTACCTATGATTTCTTGGCTGCTCTAGACCTTTGTTTCCTAATTCTGTCTGTACAATGGGAATTTCCCATCTAGAAGGGCAAGAGTGAAGAAAGATGTGTTAAACTCTATTGTGCAACAGTGCTATGATAGTCGAAGCAAGGAAGAGCCTGATTCATAGGCATCCTGCATCAATATTGGTGGTTATCGTCTCTGAGTGTGATACTGCAAACTTCCTCAAGAATACCAATGAAAGAGGAAAACTGAAAAAACAGATTTTAATTTTAACTTGGTTAAAATATCTATTCTTTCCTTCAGCCTTGTGGGGGTGGGGGGGGGAGGAAAAAAAAACCAAAAGCAGGAATTTTGAGACATTTACATTTCTTGGTTGACTTTGACCTCATTTTGGTTTATGTGCCTCTGATGCATATAGTAGCAAACTGCACATTTTCACTTATGGGAAGAAGTCTTTTAATGATGGCTTACAGTACAGTCTTTAATCATGTAAGTTGCCTCCAGCTCTTACTGAGAGTAAAATTCCACCCTTTCCATTTTCAGATGGGTTGTACCATCAGCTGTTTCTCCTTGCAAGACTGTCTGTGATTTGAAAATGATGTTTAAATTAAAAAAGTGAGGAAAAAAGAGAAATAATCAGAACATTTGTCAAGAAATTTACTATGAATGGGAATGAGGAGCAATGCAAACAAGCTTGAAATGAGTTTTAATTCACATGTTATTCTGGGAGCCTACAATTTCTGGTGAGAAAATGGCATATTTTAGGTCTATTTCCTCCAGTTTTTGGCATGGAGCAATGCCTGTTTTGTTCAGTCAGATGTTCAAATGGGAATTTTGGATGCTTAGAACTAATTTTAGTAGGTGGGGGCAAATTTATTATGATTCTACAAATAGAGTTTGATCACAGCTGCTTCATTGCAATTATAAAAATTGGCTGTGAATCACTTAAACTATATTTACTGGTTGCAAAAAAAAAAAAAATCTCATCCATACAAAACTGTCTTGTTGCCCTTAAAGTTCTCAGTAATAACATTTATATACACAGTATTTTGAATTTGACTTGATCACGTTCCAGATTATTTTCATGCCTCTCTGCCCCCCTTGCCCTAACAGTGATAATGTGCTCAAATGACTCTCCCAGTCTTTCCAAGTTAGGGTGAATTTCTGAGCTTGTTCTGAAATTACAGTAAATCACACACAGACCTCTTAAGACTTATTAAAAAATGTTAGTAACTTCACTGGAAGTTGGACACTTCAAAGCTCTCACTTCTCCAGTCTGTACATGACTAAAAGGCTGTAGGGCAAACACCACAAGGTGAAAGCTTACAAATCAAAGCAAAACTTAATATAATGCTATTATCCCCTTTACAAGACATATGGAGAATAGTATCTTTACATATTTATGAGGTTTTTTTTTCTTCTGATAGTAACTGCTTTAATGTTCATGGATTTGTGCTTTTGAGTTAGAGAGTACTGGGTTGTATTTAATATTTTTGCAGTGTTTCATGGCAGCTCCTCTTCCAACCCAAAATGGGTGTATTCCAGACCTGTTTAAAAGTTTGCATTATGCAGAATAAATTTAGTCAACCTGTTTCTTGAGAAAAGTGTTTTCTTCACAATTCAGTTATGGACTCATCCTATGGTGGTTATTTTGATGTTAGTCCCTGCAGCTGATGAAGAAGACGAAACATCCATAAAGCTCTCCACTTATGGCACAGTACCTGTTAGTATATTACTGAAACACATTTATGTTTGACTGAGGTGTACTAGAAACTTAAATATTTCCTTTTGTTTAAGATTCTCATAAACCCTACTTTATGCAGGCCTTTAGGGGTGGGGAGAGTTAATGGAAAACGTGATTAAAATCTTGTAGGCTTCTGGGCTTGTAAATATCTTGGCACCTACGTATGTTTGTGTGCATACATGTGTATGTTTACTAATTTTAAATTAGGTTAAAAATCAGAATTAAATTTAAAAAATTAGATTCCTATTTAAATTAAGAGTAAAAAAAGGTTTTTAACTGAAAACAAAATTTCTGTAATTATTTAGCAGAATGGTTTGTAGGACAAATATTAATAATTTTTAAAGTAGAGAGCTGTTACAACTTTACTGATTTTTCCATTACAGAAAATTATGTTCTGCTTAGCATAAGTTTTAAATATATCTTTCATGCCTTTAGGACTGTAGTCTTAATCATCACTTAATTGATTTGCCTTTGCCTTCTAATAACAAGCTAAATGGTTGAAGGGTAGAGGTCTTTGCAGTGGTTATCTTTAACAACTGTCATCTGTGATGTAGGGACTTCAAAAGTTGATGTTTGTTAAACTTGGACCCTCAGTTTCTTGGTTTAAATGACTCCTCACATTTTAATTAAATCCTCATGACCATCTTTGTGTATCTCAGGAGAGGTGTTGCATTCAACTTCACTTCCCCAAGTTGGCATTGTAGACCTCTAGACAAAGCTTTTCCTGAAATGCATTATTTCAGTGAGCAAATAGACAGTTTGGAGTGAAACCGTAATCACTGCTAAAAGTATTTGAGGGCTTTCTTAGTGATACCCTGCCTAAGAGGTGAAGCATAAACCATTTTGGACAGCAGTCCCCCAGGTACATCACTGTTGGAAGTAAAGAACATTTTTAAAAGCACTGAATTGAGAAATATTTTATCTGTGCTGGTGCTGTCTCTCCCTGGCAAACAAATTAAATTTTGTAAGCATTGGTAAGTGAACTGAAACTTCATCCAGGAATCCACACCAAAGGGCTCCCAAGTGCCTGGAGAGCTGCTGGATGTGCCTGGTGTTCTGCCTGGCTGTGAATGCCTCTAGACCCCTGCTGTCAGCTGTTTTTATCAGTACAGGTCTGCTTCCCTCTTTGCTTGGCCAGGTTGCAAAGAAAGTTCACTGAAACCACTCTTTCCTTGTCTTCTTTAGTTTGGTTTGGCTCTCTCCCCCCTCATTTTTTTATGGAACTCACAGTTTACTATAATACAAGTCATTAAAATTCTCCAGATTTGGAGCTGTCTTTTGAAAGAAATTTACCAAACCATTTACTTTGTTATAAAAACTGTCTAGCCTTTCTGATCCGCCTTTCCTAAAATATACATTGTCTGCGTTGCAAATAGAGGCTTTCTGATGGGGAGAGATTAAGCAAAAGTATCTCAGTCTTCTTCTCGGCATCTGTGCTGTGCTGTTGCTGGGGCCGGGGTGCTGGTCTGCAGGCTGTGCTCTGACAGGTTTGCTCTGGAATGCCTGCGCACAAACGGCCCTCGCCATCTGATACCCTTCCGACCAAAAATATTCTCATGGCCTTACTTGCTTTCATCAGCACCAGTTAGTAAACCTCAGCTAGTGGAAGGAGACATGTTGGAGCACAGCAGAAGAACAGAATGGGTGAAACTACAAATTGTTAGTCTGTTAAACACAGATTATGTCTTTGGGTACAATTCCATTAGCGACTGAATGAGTCTGGATGGGTAGTAGCTTGTGGAAGTATTTGTTATGACAAAACCAACTTTTCATTATAGACAAAGTTATCCTGTTTTCCTCTGTAGTCTGGCCAACTTCAAAATGTTTCAAACTAATTTCAGACTTGTAAAACACTGTCTATCAGATACAGACATATGGATTGAACTAGTAATTTGTTTGCCATCTGCTGATAAAGGAAGCAAGGCGTCTCAGTAGAAAATGAAGAACTCCCTCCCTCTCCCTCGTTGGAATGTCATATGGTGCCTTTAGGAATTGTTTGTATTGACATTTTTATTGATTACTATGTAAAGTATTGACCTGAATCTGCTTTCAGTCTCATAATGATAATTTTGTTTTTTTTTGTTTCCAAAATAACTGTAGTGATTTAAGCCATAAATAATGTTAAAAATCACTTTAAATATTAAAAAAACAAATTGATAACCATTCTTCTTTTGTGAAACAGGAATCAGCATATTCTTTTGCTCAGAAAAAGAAAAAAAATTAACATTACCAACAAGGGTTGATTAAAAATATCTTTCCTTTTAGTCAAAATTTCCCCTTTCCTCCTGAAACTCCAGGAAAAACAGTTCAATTTCCAACATAAAAACAAACAAATCTGTCAAAACATTTCTGGGTAGGGAAAAAGGGATACTCTAAACTTTTCTGGATTATTGTCTGTCAGTCTTCTCTCACTTCTCTCACCGACAGCTTGTGCAGGTCCAGAATTTGTCCCCCAGATTTATTCCACAGCTATTTTACATAGGCCCTGGTTATATTTGGAAATAATAATGATAGTGATAATGATAATAATAGTAATAATAATAAGTCCATAATAGAAGTTTAAGTATTTGTTCTTTTAGTTAATGTTTCCTATAGGTTTGCCCATTTTTATGAAGCATTTATAGCTTCTCTGTTTAAAAGAGAAATAGCAAGTACTAAATGCAGTAGCTTCTCAGTAGGTGTATTGCTTTCATGGGTAATAAAATACAGTCTCAATCACTGCTTAGATACATGGAACCTTGATTAGTTGAATAATAATAAATACTCCTTTCAGCCCTAGTTCTTTGTAACTTTTTTTCATATTGACAAGTACTTTATTTTTCATTGATTCCATTAATCTATTTTGAACAGATAGTGCTAATAATATTCACAAGCTATGTTCTTAAACATGAGTTATGTCTTCATAAAAAATGTTACTGAACTGTTGATTTTCTTTAATAAGCCCATTTTTTTCTGCTGCAGTTGGATTATGAATTGTCAGAATGTACCACAAAGTTTCTGAATGTACTTTAAGTGAAAGTAATATGCAAAATCACTAATTGTCCTATATACTGTTCTCTCTTTCGTAAATGCCTTTGCTTTTCTTAAAATTGCTGTTCCTTATAATGACTTGCAAATTCTATGAACAATGCAAAAACCTTCTCTTTTCTCAGTGGTTAGTTTCTCAGTGGGTTCATTTGAAAAAAGCTAAACAATTCCATAAATAGCAAATCTTCCACAACCTAGAGTTAATAACCATTTTACATTTGGAATTGACATTGTCAGAAAGTTATTAAAATGGTAGGAATATTTTACCCAGTTGACATTTGTTGCAGTTATACGCATAGGAACTGGTAGCATTGACAGCAAGAAGTCTGCAAAGTAAAAGGAAAATTCAGATAGTTTTGATGAAGGAAGAACTTAGAAAAATGCTCCTGTGAGGGCTTATGGAAGACCTTGAGCCACAACAAGTATAACCACTTATTACTATACATCACTGTATGGTTTGCTGCTTGCAAAGCAGCTCCCTGCTGTTTTTTTATGGCTTAAGGTGCATACAGTATGTGAAGTCTGTTCCTGTGTTGCATTTCTATGGCATATTCACACTTATGGCATATTCACACTTATTCTGGATTTGCCCAGCATGTCATGGACCCATTGGTTTTTGTTCTGGTTTCATTTCACTGGAAACATTTTCCTGCTTGTAAATGTAAATATTTACAACATACATTGGGAAGTATACATCCAAGTATTTTTATGCTTTCAAAGTTGTTGTTTTTTTTTTTTTAAAGAGGATTTACCATACTGTATGGTACCTGACAACTCCAATGGTTATAAAATGCTTTGAAACATGCAGCGCAATCTATAAAATACAGGCATTTCCAATATGTTGACTACAGCAAGAGGGTCAAATTACTGCTAAGGAAATACTGCTTCACAATAATTAGGAGGATAGCAAATATTTAGTCTGGTGTTACCTACCAGAAACAGGTAAACTTGCTGTTGATGAGCATATTCACCTCAGGGTATTAAATAGCTCTTCACAGGTTAGTGTTTTTAAATCCATGATGTAGCTTATTAGACTGCCTCAGCAGGAGGTGAGGGGATGAGTGATGGGGTAGGAAAAGCCAAGACCCTTCTCTTCCGCTGTATGATTGGGGACAAAAATGTATTTTGCGCTTCTGTAGATACACACTTTTATTACATAGTAGCTTCCAAAGAAGCTACTATTGAGATTTATGAATATTGCTTTGGAAATGCTGGGTATGAGGTAGTTTGGAAGCAGAAAGGTTTATAAAAATAGCTGAAATTTTATGTGTCTACTATAGACATATCTCTTGTTTCTTAGAGCTGTTATTTTGCAGACCAGTTTGCCTTCCTGTGATGCTATCACACTTCTGACAAGAACAAATGGTTTCAAAACTATTCATGTCAGGTCAAGATGGTGAGAACAGCAGATAGACATGAGAACTGTGACTGTATAAACAACACACTCCCATCACCAGATTAACGCAGGTCCAGGGAAGTGGCATCATCGTTCTCACTGCTCAGATATTGCCAGCACACTCTTCTCCTCTTCTAGCACAAGAGAATTGAATGCAACTGTTTATTTTCAACACATGGTTGATATCTTTGTCTGTCTGTCTGTAGATCAGCTGTGCCTTGTTAGGGACTTTACTCATGAGCACTGAGAATCTTGCTCAACCTTTCATCTCCCTGCCATGTAAGTGTGGTTTGTTAGAAATAACTGAGAAAAAATGTAAACTTGCTGAAATGACTACAAAGTCCATGGTCAGTGTCAAAGGAGAGAGGGGATGGATTGAATTGAGGGTGTATGCAAGAGATTAGTCCGTGCCTTCTCAAATAAATTTATAATATCTGTCTAGATGGAGAAAGAAAAACTTAACAGTTGTATTTACACTTTCTGAAATATCAGAAAGATATTTCAGCCTGACCAATTCCTCGTGGTCTTAAGTTTCTCTTTGTACTGTGCAAAAGCATGACAGCGTGGTATTGCCAGCTCTGTTTAAGCCTAGAATATACCCATATGTTATACAAACCTCCCTGACTATAGATGTGTAGCATATGCTGTATTTATATGAGTGAACCTACGTAGTTCAAATAAAAGGCTGTAGAGACATGTGCAGCTAGTGGAAACATAGCGACAACAGGAAGGATATTTGGGAGAGTTTGTGCTCTCTTCACTTTAACCTTATCCTCTTGATAATCCTATTCAGCATTGCTTCAATGAATCCTGAAGAGTAAATGTTATTTAGTCTTGCAGTTTTTAAGGTGTGAAGTCATAGCTCTCAGATGAAGATGCTGTGATCCTTCTGTAGATGTAAAAGCCATTTTTATATGGAGGAAAATCGGCTTGTCTGACATATTTGCAGACTGTAGGTTCTGTCAGTGGATATAGATGACCTTTAGCACTTATGTCTACTTCACACTTGTTATTCAAGGGTCTCAATAGAAATTACATGTCCCTTTTTTTTGAATGTGCCTACCAGTGCCTTCACTGAATCATGCTTGTGCTGCTGCTACTGCTCTATTTTCCTGCTAAACCGGGAAGACTCCATCTGGAGACCAGCCGAGTTTTCAAAGTACTGATAGTGTCCCTAGTTAGGAGAGAATTATAGAAGAGTATAGATTTTTCCGTATGATTTTTTGAAATGGAGCTGTGTTTATTATCTTGCAGTTGTCAAAAGTGCTTCCACTGCTCTTGGTTTCTAAGTTATATCCCAGTTGTAAAGCGAGAGCTGTTTTCAATAGCTGTCAATGAATGATCAAACATTTCAGCCCCCCATTTCTTTTCTCTGAACTGTTTAAATAATGAACAAAATTATAAATATGCTTTATAAACCTGTATCATCAAATTTAGAAGTCTTATGCAAACTTGGTGACTTGAAAAAAAATCTGTTTAACCACCCAATAGTATTATTTTTATATCAACTTTTAGATATGAAAGTGTGATGGAAACATGTTAAAATTAAAAAGTATTTCCAAAGAGAAAGTCAATGTGTGCCTTTTCTCCTCTCTTAGGATTTTCTGAAGAACTTTACCATGATCAGCATACCCTACTTCACTATCTAGTTGGTATGTGCAGAATGTCATAAGAGAAACTTTTGAAATATTTAAGTTACCTTTCGTTAATAACACCAGGAGCAAAAATGCCTAAATTATGATGATGACACTGTGCTAGTGTGAACCCGTAAAAAAAGAAATTGTCCGATTTTTGTTGAAATATTAAATTGTTTAAGAACCAAGTTTGTTTTGGCTTTTTAGATGGCAAGGAAAGTGAATTACCTTTTTATTATTTTTCAGTGTGAATGTTGAATTTTTTTAACCAACATTACCATCATTTGGTAACTTGAAGAGCTCTGTGGCATTAAGACTACAAAAGGAATAGAAAGGACACATTAAGAGAGTTTATGAAGTTACTGGGAAAAACAGTGCAATTATAGGAGCAGGGAAAAAAAAGCATATTAGAGCTTCAAAACAGATGGAGTCCTCTAAGGAAGCTGTCTGAACGTGGCCTGGGAACTATAAATTGCATTTACAAGACAGGGCTTTCACTGCAGATGGCAGGTTCGCTGTTGGAAGGTAGAAGCCAGAACAGGGCTGTGTGCATGAAGAGAACTGCACTGAGTGTGCCTAACACCTTGTGTTTGACATACACTGAAATTTAAGCTGGAATATGAATTTAGAAAGGCTGTACAAGTTCAGATCATAAAATATGCTGCAGTGTTCAGAAATCTAGAAACTTGCTTTCAGGCATAGAACATTTTAACTAAATAAAAATGCATAATAAATTTGTAGTTCTTAAACTGAAACAAGGCATTAGCATTGAATGTCATTTTCAATCACTCTTATATTTACATGTTACAGAAAAGCCCTCCCTTTTTTCCTGTGTGCCATGCAGGTGTCATTCTGAAGTCTCCTGGTCAAAAAGCAGTGGTTTCTCTCTGGTCTGTTGGCCCCATATTATTTTATTACACCATTTGACCTGGACCTTATTTCAGTGAAATAAATGAGAGTTCTCACATTGGCTGTGCCTCCTGCTCTAGGAAATGATCCCTAGATCTTAGGGAAAAACAACCTTTCTGAAGTTACTCCATCCCATGGACTTTCAGGGCGGGACTTGTCTCATCTAATTGTGATGGAAGTGTCTGTGGCTGAGTTATCTGTCTAGGATTCTTGGAGCCAATGCAAATTTAAGCAACATAATTGTGAAGTATAAAAGTGAGTTACCAAATCCAAAAAAAATATTTCTATGTAGTCAGAGGACTCTATATTGTTGGCCATTCATTGTATTGGCCTTGTCTCCAGTAACTATGAAGGAAGCCCAGACACTTACACCACCACACAGCAATTACAGGAGGTGATAAAAAATAAAAGGAGTGCCTGTTTCTGCTTTGTCCGAATGGCAGCCTTATCATTGGAGGTAGGAAGCAAAATTTTGGCATATCTGCAGTTAATGACTCTTCTGTCTCTGCAACATAATTTGTCCGTTAATGCAAAATACTAGTATGGTTTTAATCAAGAAGGCAAAGGGGAGGTTTAGCTAAAACTTACAACATAATTTAATGGAATAATTATTTTTTATTCATAGTTTTATTTTTCTTGTTTTATGTATGTGTCTAAATCTCAAGAGTGACATCTCTTTAAAAAGGGAATCATGTAAGGCCATTGAAGATGAAAGCTGTATTTTCAGTACTAGTCAGTCTTTGTGTAGAGCAAAATCATAGTATTCTCTGCAAGTATATGTAAAGACATGCTAGATTGATGGCTTTGTAAGATAAAAACAATCTCTGAGGGAATGAAAAGGCATTTGGAAGTGGAAAAAGGGAGTATGATGGGAAGGAAAACTTTAAGAGCTTACTTGGATAAAACTGGGGATAATTCCTTCACTACATGAGGTGTGTGTGTATATGAAAAATGGGTGTATCCTCCTGCTTGGGCTAACTACTTAAAAGTCAGGAAGACACAGCCTCTAAGAGCCGGGACAGATAAGGGAATAAGGGATTTGAAAAGAAAGCATTTAAAGGAATTAACTAGGTAAAATGACCCAAGAAGCTTAGTCCTAAGTTGTACAATAAGATTTTTTTGCATCTCAAACACGCCTTTAGTGCTTTACTTCTCTATACCTCTCATTTGGGGTGTAAATGCCTTTGTTTCTTTCCATTCTGTGAAATCCATCCCAAAGTGCAGTAAATGTTCTGGTAACATCCAGTTTAAGTTATTGGAATCATTAAGTGATTATCAGTGATTTTTCTATCCTTTATCCATTTGTCAAACATTTCAATCCAGAAATGCAGACTCTGAGCTAATGTTCTTGGTGGTTCCTGTTCAACATTCAGCAGTGTTTATTTGAAACAGCAACTGAGAAATGAAGACATGAAGCCCAGGCCTTTCACTGATTTACTAAGCCATGTTGTGATTGCTCTCCTGTCCTCTACCACTGTCAGTAGGGTCAGCATTGTGTGTGGGTTTCTCCATTCATATTCAGGCCCACTGTACTTCTTCATCACCTCATTTAGCTGACCTGCACCTTGCAGTTGGTGGGATACATAGAATGAATTTCTGCAAACTGTGTGCATAGTATAATGCTCTTAATTTTGTATTTTGAAACCAGGTTTGTGTAGTCTTACTAGTTCGGTTAAGTGATGGGCATGGACAACTACTGAAAAAAATAGAGTTCTTCAAAGAGAAAAGGAAAACAAAAGCTCCATAACTGGGTTCTTTTGAGTCTGTAACCTTTCTTATGTACAGAGTGGAGGCAAAAATGCAAAAGTTTTGAGCTGAAAGTATAAGAATACAGGAATCTTTCTATCACCTAATAGCTACCTGAATGAGGTACCTAAGTAAGAAAGTTAGTTTTCTTAGGTTCTTTCCACAATGAATAAAGAGAGGTACTTCTGGAATGCAAATCAAAACAGGAGCACATCTGCCTTCTCAAATAATTTCTGTGTACCTTGACTAACAACTTAGAAAGCCTGAACAATGATTACTTTCTTAATTGAGGCCTGTAAATGAGGTGACTGAAGATCTGTGGTATTAATGAACTGCTGTAATTCTCTGTGTGTTATATTTGGAGTAGATCTGGTGTCCTACAGGCAAAAAGCAGGAGAGTAAATTCAAATATGCAAGTCCAAGTGGCTCTAGTTAATTTCCCACTCAAGTATGCTGATACAAAGAACTGGTTTTGAGTGAGTTAATTGTATAAAATGCCAAGGTTTGCCTGAAGATGATCCAAGAAAACTGAGAAGCCAGCCCTTAATGTCCATTACAGACTCTTCTGAATCCTCTGTTACAAGCGCGTAACACCTTTGTGCACTGCATTCTGTTCAAAGATCTCCTAAGCTTATCCAGCCCCCAAGCACCAATCATTCAAAGACTAAACAAACAAAACCACCTGTATTTTGAAGTGCTTACAAAAGAAATGTCTTGTGTTCATTCTGCACCAGGCATTAGCAAACAGGCAGGGCTTCTACAAGGGAGAGCTGTCAAAGATATTGTGATATTGTGCTAGGCGAGCATGCAGAGCTGAGCGTGGAAAGTAGAGGTGTTAAGGACTGGTTCATGGTCATAAGAAGTCCGTGAACTAAAAGAATGCAAGCAAATGCTGGAGCAGAACACTCAGAATACTTCACAGAGAATCCAGTTACATGGAAAATGATCACAGTAGCACCCCATCATGTTGAGTTTTCCGGATATGAGCAGATGGTAATTTTTGGATGTTTCAAAATTATTTTATTCTTGAAATGCATGATTGACTGCTTTCTAAAAGTTGATCTAACCTCCTCACCACAAAACAATCTGTAATAACTTTGCCGTGCAATTTGTTCTTTTGTGTTTCCCAATACAACTAGCAAACACTGTTTGACAATTCTTTGGTCATTTGTTGCTTTAAAACTTGTTGAGGGTACCAGTGTGGTAATGTTGCTGATTATATTTAGGCAGGAAAATGTGCCTAAGCCCTTCAGATACACTAAGGATGAAAGGCCATCCTAATGGTATCTTTTTTTTTTTTTTCCTTTAAGGGAACTGATGTGTCTCTTGTTTACGGGTTTATGAGCATTTTTATTGCAGCAGGGAATTTCTCCACCCCAATTTTACTGGGCAACAGTAAATGCTCAGCAGCTGGGATTCTTGCAGCAATATGAAGAAAGTCTTTCTTAACATTTCTATCTTTATAACAGCAGTTACAAAAAGGTAACTTTGAATGTCTTAAATAAGACATTAATTTGTTTGTGGATTTTTTTGTTGCTGTGGTTTTTTTTAGCATTGGTGACTATTCTGGTAGTAGTTACTTTTTCTTCTGTAGTTTGCAGTAAGCTGGAAAGCTGCTGTGCCAGGGCTTGTTGCCTCTGTACTGTGGTGTGAGGATAGATTAGGGGGAATTAAGTTACTTGAGCAACTGGATCAATTAAGTTCATGTACGATGTCTGCATAATAGATAAACACATTGTTTTACAAAATAATGGCATTTTAAACAATGTGTTGTAACATTTACAAAACAAATAGTAGGTCAATTTAGTGCGACAGTGTGTCACAGTGTGGGAAATAAGATTCTCCTTCCCATCCATTGCAAACCTGAAGAGAGAGCAAAAGGGCTTTTTGCTGGGTCAGAAGTCTGGCTGGTATGACCTCCTAGAAGGAACGTGGGCTGTATATAGCTTGCAAAAATTGTAAAATGTTAATCTCAGCACTGCTTTATTTTAGGATTTGCAGCATTTAAGATGAAAAGTCTACTTAGTGTTTAGAATATTCCTTCTTACCTTATTTTATTAGGGAATTCCTAAATGTCCTTATTTTATTAGGGAGTTCCTAAATGTCTTCCACTATTCAGATGAGAAAAGGGTTTTCTGATGAATGTAAAATAACTTTTGGATAAATGGTGAACAAAGAGCAACATCTGAGTTCCTCTTGGAATTCATTTCAGCTGAACCAGTTGTGTAATATGCTGTTTTAATTGTAAAGAACACATTGAACCTAGACTGCAAAGATACAGTGATAGAAAAGGTTGGCTGGTTTTTTGAATGCAGTGAGCACAAGGCAACGTGTACTGTCAACTCTCAGTGCAATAGTTTACACTTAGAGCAGCATGGTGTGTCTGTGGAGGAAGGACAGAACAAGTTAGTTAATATGTTTTAACAAGGCCCTGCCTGGACAAAGTCTGTCACTGCTTGTCAGTCACTTTATATGGTTGCTTGTCTAATAGTGTTCACCTCTGACAGTGGTATACAAATCCTCGATTCATTCTGCAAACACTGAGATCAATGTCTGAGTTACAGCATCATTTAGTCACCCCTTCATTGGAAATATGGAATCCATGTTATTGGAAATATGGAATAAAGTGAGTATAGAAGCTGATTTTTCCTTTCAGTATATCTATTTCAGTATTTTGATAATTAGAGAAAATTTTCAGTTGTATTGTAGCTAAATATTGGAAATTATATACCACAAAGAATATTTTTTATTTGTTTCTTGTTTCCCTCTCCCCAGTTTCTCCCCAGCTAACCCACTGGTTTAGTGATTAGCACCAGAGCCTTTCACACAGTATTTTGAGCTCAGTTCCCTGGCTGCAGTTCACTCAACCTTGACGTAAATCTCCAATAAGTACTTTGTGAGAGGTTAGCCTTTTGTGCAGGGTGTGTGAGAAATCCTGCCTGACCAGGTTTGTTACAGAAACCAGTGTCAAATTGCCTTGCCCCAAGAGTTTGAATATGAAAGAGGGAGATGGGGGTGGGGGGACTCATGCAAAAAAACACCCTCACTTTCCACTTTCAAGAGTGTAATTGTTTGGAAAAAACCCCCAGTGTTTGGACTCATGATGTTTTAGTGCTGCTCTGCCTATGCCTGGCACTGTCAAGTAAGCCTGTAATGATTTACAGTCTGCAGGTAGAGCAGAGAGTATGTCATTCATAGAATCTGCCTTCTGTGTCTTGCTTGTTGAGGCTGGTTGCTTTTAGTTTTATCTATTTGATCATGTTATTTGCCTTAGGTAATCAACAACCTTTCATGTAAATCCTAGCCAATCTTATAAAACTAATGGAGAAGAAAAAACCCTCACCAAAACACTTGCATGTAGTCATGTTTTGGCTGTTGATGTCAGCGGTGTCATAGGACGGCAAATAAGATAGCAACCCTCCCTTTTTATAAGGAACATATCATCCCTTCTTTACTTTTTTTTTTTTTTTTTTGGTTTGTTGTTTTTGGTTTTGCTTTGTTTTGTCATTTTGGGGTATTTTGAAGAAAGTGCCGTCCTTTGGAAATGGAAACAATCTCGCCACCTCAGGGCTTGGTACCTGAAAAGCCCATTGGAATCTCATTCTTCCATACTGTGATATAGTGGGTTGCTTCCAAATAGATTTAAAATTCAACATCTGTACTCATCTGTTTTTGTTAACAACCTTCACATTAATTGCAGTTGTGCATTAGTAAAGGTCTTTTGGATTAACTCTTCCATTCACAGGAAGTAGATTCACAGATTCACAGAGTTTTCCCTAAACCCTTTGGGTTTGAGGCTGGGGGCTGCTAGAATACATTTTGACAAGTCCCCCAGGTTGTCAGAGTATGACAGTAAATGCCAGCAATATTGCTCAAAGGGGGTGGGGACTTCGCCTTCACAAAACCAAGAAGCAATGCAGCACCTGCAGCGAGGGACGAAAAGCCGCCTTTCCAGCTAAGCAAGCAGGGCAAATGGATTTCCTCAGAAGGGAAATGTTGCACAGAGGCTCGCTGTGACTTATTGAATGGGTCCACTGACTTCAGAATCTGGTTTGAAAGTTTTGGAGGGGGAGAAGGGGACTGGAAGGAGGAAAACTGCTGCAAGGAAGAGGGAGAGTCTGCTGCTTTTGCCAAGTGTCATGTTCAGTTGGAATAAAATAATAATAAACACAGACTTGGAAGGCCATTATTTCCTTAGTGCTAATTATCTGCAAGAACCTTGAAAGGGAGGTATGATCTGAAGGTAAGCCAGTGAGTAAATACAAAAATCAGAGGAGACTGTCAGTCATCTTATGTTCCTGAAGAACCTAATGTGAGTTGGTGTTGATCCATGAGGATTGGCTTTATGCGCATTTTCATCTTCCCTTTCTGTGCTTTGACTATACATTTAAAAATAAAGTGCTTATCTTAGTGAATTCCAGTAAAAAACTTAGCTACAATGCTTTCAAGACCACTTTGCATTTTGTTAAACAACTTCTAAGCATGAAATAATCTTGAAATCTAGTGTGTTGCTCTAGGCTTTTGAGATATAAATTTTCATACTGGTTATCAGTATCATCATCATCAAAAAATATATCCTTGCAGGGAGGGAGAATTTAAGCATTATGATTTGGCAGTAAAAAGCAGACGATGACAAAGTTAACATTTTCCTGTGCCCCTTCAGACTGCCTATTTATGACTTGGTTGTCCTTTGCTGTCTGGTAATTTTAAAATGGGAAGTAGAATTGGATGTGAAATGCGGTTGCAGGGTTTTGTTGTCAGACTCCTCCCATGAGGTACACAGTTGTGTTGATGATGTTTGCTCTGAATTCTTCCTGAATCTAAGCTAGCTGCAGTGTATAATAACATGGAATTTCTTGTTTGCATAGTTGATTAGCTCAGACCCCAACTCAGCTTATCCATAAGATGTAAATGGCCCCACTGAACTGTGTCCCACCACCAGGATCTTGTTGCAGCATCAATGCCCTGGTTGCTCGAGGGCTGGGAAGCAAGATAACGTATGTTTTTTAAATCCTCTTCCTTTTGATGTGAGACTTTTGTCTTCAAACTGTTGGCTAATTGCCATTGTATTATCTGACACTGGTATATTTGCCCTTTATACAGCTCTTTCACCACTGCCTTCATTAGTTTTACTTCCCTTCTGAAGACCCCTGTTTGTTTTTATTGTTGTGTTTCTGTGTAGGGAGAGGCTTTCATTGTTTTCTGTCCCCCCCATTTTTTTTCTCCCCCTCCCCCTACTTTCTCCTTTTCCACTTCCCTATCTTTTACCTGATTAATTCTTAATAATACAAAAACACATTAATGCTTAGACCCCTCCTTACCACTGTTATCCTCATTAGCCCTTACAAAGTTAGAGAATATATAGTTCTTGGAACAATAGCATAAATTTTAATGTAAACTAACATGGTTCTGAGGAAAAATAAGTAGACCTTGTCTTCTTGTTTGTGATAGGTCAGATAATTGAAAGTTTTTTGCTGACCACAGCAGCAAAACTGCAGATGAAAATTGTCTTATTTACTCACTGATCAGCTAATTAATGCAGTATTTGATGTCCAACTTGACTACCTTTGCAAAGCTGAGAGTATTTGTTCCTGAATGCATGCTGCTGCTAGGGTGGACTTTGGAAACTTGCTTGGAATGAGCTGTAATCCCTGGTGGAATTGTGACTATTAGTGCTGTTATCCCAGTGGTTTAGGATGAAGCATGGTTAAGCACCAGAAAAGGATTTATTCAGTGGGTAAATGGGGCTCTATTCTCTCCTGTCCTTCAGCAGATCACAGTTGCCATAGGTATCAATTAATTTGTCTAATAAAGATCTCATATTGTGAAACTGCAGTGTTAAACATCATCATAAAACATATCAATATCTTTTTTTATAGGTGGGGTATCTTGAAACATTTTCAGAATGGATGTTTCAAGGGAGTAAAACTTTCTAACAAAACTGGTTACAGCAATTTCAGAATTTCAGGTTTTTTCCCTCCTGTGCTACTGTAAAAATAATAAAATTTTTGCTCTTAATTTTTTTTAAGTATTGAAGTGAAACTGTTCCATAAGTCCAGAAATACTATTACTATAAAACACCTTTAAAAATAGGAATGTAAAGTTCATTAAATGTATATGATAAGGCATGCTAATATATAAAAGGTTCTGCTTTATCAAAAAAGGAGAGGAATGAGGAAAGAAAACAGTAATGTGCAATTCACCAAAACTTACTCATCACCCTTGCAATGAATCATTTTGTGCTGCCAGCTTGAGATTTCATAGCTGTTAACAAGCCAGTCACGTCTGTTGAACTTCAATACATCAACAGTCCAAAGAAGAGCTATTAATTAGCAGTGGTGACTGGTGTGAGAGCTTTGCTATTGACAGCTGTCACCTCAGGACATTGCTGCTGGTTGTTTTCAGCACAGAGCAAAATTAGGATTCACCTGAGGATTGACACAAGAGAAGGAAGATGGTTGGAGTGGAAGCTTCGGATTTACCACGCTGACCCGTGATCACGTTGTACATTAGATAGGAATTCCTTTGATGTAAAACAGCTCATCTGCAGGCTGTGGGACATAGTCTAAAAGTAAGAGTGGAGTTAATTCCAGTGCTGCCTAATGTTAGTAGAGAATTTTAAAGCTATTTTCTTTTACAGTGGCATTTATAAAGTCTCAACCAGGGATTTGTTCCCCTCTGAGCTGGATTATAAAGCAATGCCACAGACCATGGAATTCATCGTGGCATGATGGCATTTAAAACCTCAGTCAGACCTTGTTCAGTATCTGTAATGTTTTCTATTCTGAGCCTAAAGAACAACTCTGCATTGTGACTAAAGATAAATAGTGCAATATTGTCAACATCCTGTAGATGCTACGCTGCAACTGAGAAAATCATTAAGTTGGTCACTTAATGTTGGGTCTGGTGGTGAGCTTTAGGGAATATGTTAGAGACAAGTTTCTTTTATATTCCACTGTGGTTTATGAAGTCTGTGCAGGAAATGCTCTTTTGCCTTCTTATGTCAGCCAAGTTTTTTGGGTAGTTTTTTCCTAAGGAATAAGAGGGGTTATTTTTGTCTTCAAATATTTTTTTTTCTTGTTCCATACTGCCATACTAGTCAGAAGACTGTTTATTTTCAGTGTTTCATATGCAGGGTGTGACAGGGTCTGAACTGGCCAGAGCTCCCTGGTGGATCATCCACAACCTCTGTGGTTCCAGTACGTGCCCTGAAATCACCTGGATTTTCAGACTCAAAAACGTCACCCACCTAAGCTGTTCGTTCTTTTCTCTGAAAGCAAAGACACTACCAAATCAAACAGAAGAGAGACAGCTCAGTGGATGCTCTCTGGTACACCCAGTCCCTCTTTATTCACGAATGTGTGCAAGTATTAATACTTGCTAATGAAAGTATCAGCTGTCTGTAAGTTCAGTTTAGTGATACTGAACGGGAAGGCAAAGAAAGGACAGCTTGGAGGTCTCAGAATGGCTGTGCTGTGCATATCCAGAGTGTTTAAACTGACAACATTCCTCATTCCCTGGTCCTCTCTGTCTCTCCAAAGCTTAGAGTTCAGTATGTTTTTAGAGTACCCAATATTAACTTAACCTGAGCAACCACTAAATTTGCATTGCATTTACTGATATTTAAAAAAAACCCCAAAAACAAGCAATACAATTCTAAAAGTAAATCCGTAAGGCTCTGTTATTTATTTTTGTCACAGTTTACAGAAATCAATAGACTAGATGAACTTATTTAAATTAATTTTTGATCTGGGTGAAGCAAACCATAACTTCAATGCTCAAATGTCTTAAATCAGAGAGAGCTTTTGAGAGTTTGAAATAGCTAGATTTCATAATTCTTAAGAACTGCTATAAAATGGTGCTCAGGCTTTAGAGACTGGTAAACTGAAAGCCAGGATGTGCTCTACAAGGCAAGTGTCCATACCAATGAGAATTGAACTGCGATACTGTCTCTGCAAAACCAATCTAGTAAATCCCTTTTTATCACTGTATAAGCATTCCAGAAAACCCCTTTTTTGGGGCTGGAGGGTGGAGGAGGTGGGTGTTATTAATACTACAAAGAAAGACCCATGCAGTTCCTTCAAGAAGGCAGGAAGTCAGACATGTATCTGAGAACTTTAGCAGCAGCTTGAGGGTAGAGAAAGGAAGGGAGACAGTACACCCATTTTCATAAAGTAACACCAAGTAACTACTGTATATACTGTTTTAAAAGTCTGCTCTCAAAAAGATTACAAAATTATTAGAAGTTGCTTACTAGTCTAAACAGATATGGATGTTTATCTCACACCCTAGACTGAATGTATTTTGATGCTTAGTGTTAATGTTACTTGGATGAAGACATAATGGTGGGAAGCCGGAATTTAGTGCCAGCACGTAATGCATTTAGCATTTAGTAGTTGCTTTAAATGTTGCTCATATAATCTGTGTACATGTAAATGTGTATCTTCTGACATACTTTTACAGTTGCTTTGGATTTGTTCCATTTTATAACCATATTGTATCTATTCTTTAATATTTGTTGCCAGGGTCTCACTGGAATATTGCAGTGCCAAGGGTCCACCTGAGTCTTGACACTTCTGTTTGAGTTTGATAGCTTCCCCAGCATGTAACACATCCTTAATGTTATGCTGTATTTTGTAATTTACTGTCTGTGGATAGTAAATGAAAATGATCACACTTTTTGAAAGGACTTTGTGTGTCTCAGCAGTCGGGAAAGCACCCATCAAAACTGTTACAATTGCATAGTTTGCAACTATATTACACTGCTTCTTTTCTTCTGTTCTACATTCATTGCATTAAAAATAAGGGATTGAGGCTGATAAGGACATTGTTTTCTGAAACACTTTATTTTTTATCATTGTGTCAAACTTCATTATCACAAGTAAAAGATGATGGGATTGTAACATTGTTGTAGGACATAAAGGGATGGCTGATGAAGCTGCCTCTAAAAAAAACCCAAACAAACTAAAAAAAAACCAAAAAAAAACCCCACCAAAAAGCTGCCAAAACAACATCAACAATAAAACAAAAAAAACAAATAAAACAAACAAAAGAAAAAAAAACCAAAAATGCACCAGAAACAAACAAAAGAGACCAGTAATTTTTATAATCATAATTCACTTTTCAAGGGAAACTTCCAGCCTCATTTTCTAATGAACAGAACACTTTTCTTATTTGCACTTTGTGAGACTCTCACTAAGTTGGGCTGTGTGTATGTCTATCCATCTGATTTGTCACAGAAGGTATTCACTGTTTCTAAAGCTGAGTAGGGTGATGAAAATAGATAGCACCATACAGGCATAATAACATGTACAGCGCATGCTTGTTGCAGTGCCTTGCCACTAATGTATATAAATACCTACTGCAATTGAGCATGACATTTGTAGAGGGATCAACTCCAAAAACATATTGTGTGTACACACTCCAATTTCTGTTTACACATCCCCCAAGGTGAAGATAGATGTTGTGGTCTGTCAGCCTATCGTCACACTGAGCACTTTCCTCATCATACATGCTCTCTTTCCTTTTCCTTTGAATGAATGTTACTTTTTAAATTTCTGTTAGAGATGAAAGACATTTAAAGGGGATCATTCTGTATCTCTTTGGGACAAATGCTCAGCTGCATCTCTACATAGGAACAAGTCTCCTCCTGAAGGCCTACATGCATCATAGGAATGAAACTCATTTATTTATTTATTTATCTTCCATAAATATGTCTCAGCAATATGGATTTACTGACAGTGACATATTTTTGAAATACTATAAAAAGCTCTGTAATTCTTCCTTTCAGCTAATCACTGGAAGTTCTGACAAAACATTACATGGTTTTTACCATTTCAACCACCAAAATGGCGTTAACGCAATTCCTTTGATAACTCTCTATCCAGTACTATGTGCCTTCTACAGAAACTGACCAACCTTATTTTATTTCTATTATTATTTAATATGTATAAGCAAAAGGAAGTATGTGCTAAAGGAAGGTGACACCTTCTCTGTGCACTTTCCATAGGTAGGCTGCTTAACTACTCCATACATCCTTGTCACTTTTTTACATCATGTCAAATTTTCTCTTTGTGTTATTTGATCAGATTAGTTATAAAAAGAGTGGAAGTCTAAGCAGATTTAAATAGCTCTTAGAAGACCTGTTGCAGTCTAAGTGGGATGGTCTTCCAATATGAAACTGTTAAGAAGGAAAAAATAGCTGGAAAATAATAAGAAAAAGCAGTATTTTTAGTGAGGCACTCTCTAGTATTTTTGTTCTTCTTGTTTGTTTTAGTAATGAAAAAGAAGTAGAGTTCTTCTGGCTATTGTGAGAAGATAAATTTGCCATGACTGCTCTTGATTTCCATATGTACTTAACTTTGTTTGTTTTTCTCTTACTACTCTTTGATATAGAATAGTTTCTTCCTGTCTTTCATTAAACTGATGATGCCTTGTACCTCGATGCTCATATATAAAAGAACTGTAGCAAGAAAAGAAGTCATGCCTAACACATCTGATAGTATTTCCACGTTCATAAGAAAGCTCTGAAAATCCATGATGGTTTACTGGATAGTTATGTGGAAGTGGAGTCCTCTACTTTCACACTGAAGAGCTTATTGTTAATGAAGAAGGTATTAAAGAGACTGACTTGTACATCTGCATTGCATCACTTTAGACATGGATAACTGTGTTACCAAAACCTGCCGGACTTAGTTGAAAAATTAATTACCTTCTAAATGTCATATGCTGCCAATTCTATTATGTAGAAAAAGATCAGGGAAAAACATTGAAAAAATTGTAAAAAAGGAGATATAGAAAACTGCTTTTATGTGGAGTAAGACTTTTAATCTACTACTCTTGTATTCCTGAAGCTCTCTCTGTTCATTCTCTTAATTATTTGCTCCAAATGAGCAAGTGTCATGTGAAATATTGTATGGGTTAATCAGTAATAGCATGCAAACATCTCTTACCTATCTGGGCACAGAGCTTGAGTGTACATTGCAGAACAGTTGTCAGGCTACTTTGGAAGCTTCCTTTTCTCAATATTTTTTAAAATTAAAGATCAGGATATCTCTCCATCTGTAAATACAGTGAAAGCTCTTATAGTAAGGGTTGAGAAAAATTATTTTCACTTCCTTCCCTGCCTTGCTCATTTTTTCCACAGATTTAGATTCACTTACTCTTTTCAGTAGTATTTGTGGGGGATCAAACTAGGTATTGCTGGATAATTGTGTTTATATACTGCTACATCTGATCTTGAGTTTGGACATGTAACATAATGACAAATGTGGTAATCAGCAGAAAACTACAGGAGGGTAGCCTGTGGCAATTTATCTAGGTTGATTTGCTTTTCTTCTAGAAATCACTAAAAGCAGGTCTTGGATTTGTCAGTATTTTAGTTATGTAGAGGGAGTGATTATGTCTGTAGAAACTCAAAATTGTGTGTGTTGAGAGTTGCTGTCTTCTATTATTTCCTCTCTGATTGACCTAACACTTCTTCCCAATCCTAAGTGTCTTCATATTCATCATCCCCATTTCTGGCAGACTACAGGTGAACGTGAGTGCCACAAAAAACATGCTGTGGCTTGGGTAGAGAAGCAGAGTTTCAGAGAGGCCAGTTGGTAGGAAATGACACTTGGGATTTCCCTGCAGGTTGAGCTGCACTTTGCGGTAAGGTTGCAGCTGTTCTGTGGCATCAGTCTGGGCTGCACCTTGTAGTGCCCAGCTCTTCCCTGAGCCTGGTTTCCTTTTGCCTGTCTCTGTAACTGGTACGTGATTGACTTTCACATGCTGACACAAAGCATTGTTATGTATCATCAAATCTACCTTTGCTGTGGAGCTCAGTATTGGCTGATGAACCAGAAGAACTTGTAGTTCCAGTATGAGTGGTTTGATGCTGCTGGTATGCTTTTCTTGTGGTTTTATGTTCCCCCCTTTCCTCCCCCCACATTGGGGGGTGGAGATTGTTTGTTTCTTTAAGTGGCATATTATGATAATAGAATCAAGAGATAAGATTTAATCAAGGTACATAATATAAATACATAATAAAGCAGTAGAACATGTAAATAAGATCCTATTGGTACCCTGGCTTCTTGAATTGTTCTTCATGGTGTGTTTTTCATATGATGTAAGTGCAATGCTCTTGTTCTTGGTAGAACTTCTGAAGGCAAGATTTTAAATTCCTTTTTTCTCAGGGTAAGATTATGTTTCATGTTCAATAACAAAAGTGAAATAAGATTGCTATCTGCTGAAAGATGAATGAGATTGCATTCACCCATTTTCTTTATGTGTTATCTATCAGTGTGTGATTTTGCTTATATGCACTGAAATGAGATATATCAATTATAACTCTAATTTATGACTGCTAGCAGTCATACTGCAAATTTCAGAGCTTTCATAGAGACTGTTTCTTATACAGTCAGTCAGCTACTAGCTTGGACTGTTGGGCTGAAAAATGAAGGGTGAAAGGGAGAACAACAAAGCCAATCCAACCAAAGACTTATTAGCAAGAGCTCTAGATTGTGTCCTGTTCCTCCTAAATTCTGTGTAAAGCTCTTGTCTTGAACAAGCATGTTCCCTGTCCTTTATGACAGAAAGGGATGTGGAAACAATTACTCAACATGAGTCATAAAAGAGATAAACCCTGAAAGATAGACAAAAAACTGTTTATCCTGTGCTGAGCCACATTAGCCCAAGGCTGTGAAGTCTTGTTTCCATGTCATGCCCGGGTTCTGAACTGTTTGTCTGAAGCCCTTTTGCAGACAGCTGCTGAAAGTAAAAGGTCACAGTGCAGCAGCTTTGAAGAACCTGCTTCAGCCATATAAAAGTCACCAGAAGAAATGGGAATCCAGTCTGTCTGATTTGTTGGGAGAATTAACCTTCCTGGTGTAGCATCATTGGTAGGAAAGGATTGTGACAAGCTGATGCCGTGACATATTTGCCTCTAATTTAGGGGATTAAGTGGCTATATTAAGAAAGATTGTTTCTCCTCCACTGCTATAAATTTAGTGATCTTAGACCAGATTTTTTTTAAAACCATTAGTTAGCTTTGTTCTCACTGTGGAGAATTAAGAAAAATTGCTAAACCTTAAGGACATGTCAGCCTGTCCTGAAAATTGGAAAGATGTGTTGGTTTTTTTTGTCCAAGGCTGAAAACATACCAGAAGACTGATTCTTTTTACTGTTTTCTCTGTGGCATCCTACCTTTAATTTGAAAGTATGACTAAGTCATTGTGGATTAGGCTTCCCACTCTTGACAGTTATTTGGAGAAGTTTTCTTTGTGATGGTTAAGAAAATGTCCTGAGAGTCTCCTTTGTAGTGTGTCAGTACCTAAGCAACCTATTTGCTGTGTGCTTTCTGCTCTGCTCTTTTGTATTCTGCAATCACCAGGCTGGTAAAAGAAACTTTTTTTTTTACCTGGGGGAAAAAAAAGATAAAAGAAGAATAAAGAAAAAAAGTTACTGTGCCTAATCTAAGGGATTGGATTAATTTTACCCAAGTTTCCAAAATGTTAGTTAGCTGGGAACATGCCTCATTACTTGATGTGAAAAGATCTTGCCAAAGGGAAGTACTTAACGTGTTCTGTCATTTGCTAGTGTATCCTCATTTTCTACCACCTAGTACCAAAGCACATGAGTAATCAAGAGAGAACTTGGTTCTAGGAGATGTCAGAATATTTAGGTTTTGAAATGCCTCATCCCACTGGCAGTGAATGGAGCCTAGGGTTAGATTTCTGAAGCTCAGGAACAGAAGAATAATTTCTGTGATGCTGGGAAGATCTTTTCATCTAAACCCCAGGCAATTAGAGAGCTTTAGGTTAAATAACAGATTTCTGTTCTTCCATATGGTGTTTGTTTGCAGAACTCTCACAGTCTGTTGTTAGACACTGATATAACTGTGCTATGGCTTTGTTGGGCATGTTATGGATCCTGCAGAAGCTTTTATCTCTACTGTTTACCAAGGGCCCTTTGGGCTTGCTAAGAATTACTACTCACAGTAAAGTTTTTATTTCTAGAGGCTATAGTTTCTGTCCTTTTTTTTTTTTTTAGTTTTATCTGTGAAGAAATTCTTGAAATGAGATCTGATTATATGTATTTATACTGTGCTGTTGTGTATGTTTGTCATAGTGTATATTCATCATTTGCCCAGAGCCACTCTGCTGCCTGGAACTCACGATGAGCTCCGGGAACTGAGCCTGACATCTGTCTTTTTCTACTGATACACCTCCACAAAAAAATCACCTACTACAGTTAATAACTTTGCTCAGGAAAATAGCAGTACTGATCATAAGCAGAAACTAAATTTTGGATCTATTAAGAAGGATGTTGCTAAACATAAAAATTAAGCCGTACTCAAATGTGATTTTGTTGTATAAGAGCAATGGAACAAACATGGAGGAAGATCAAAAGGTTGGAAGAGGTTGAATGTGTAGTTTTGAAATAGTAAGAGATACAAGGTGTGGTCTTGCTTCCACCCAAACCAAGGTTTGTGCATGAAGTTTCCATTTTGCAAGTCCTTTGTCCATGTTTTTACTAAATTCTTAGTTGTGGTCCAAAGTGCTTACATAAATATTTACTATAAAATGAGTGCTTGCTTTATTGTCATATGCATTAAGCTTTAGTATGTGTTTGGTAAATAGCACAGTAGGTCAGTCAAGACAGTTATTGCTGTAATGAGGAAATGTGAGACTTTTGCATCAATGTTTCAGTACTGCAACATTCAGATTTTATTTTCTGTGAAATGTGTTGATAAAGGAAACAATACCAAATTTTACTGACTATTTTTAAGTACTTTCATCTTTTGGAAGTATTCTGTAAATCAATAGTAAAATTTCAGCCTTTTCCACTTAAATACTCAAACAAAGCTAAGAAGAAAAACTCGCTCATATTTTTGTCTGTAAATGTTTAGGAGATGTTCAGAATGACACTATAGTCATTTGACAAGAATATTGTTATATTTTTGTATTTGACAATCTAGTTTTTTTGCAGGAGAATACCATTCTGCTGCCCAAATGGATGATAATAAACCTGTTCAGGTCACCAGAAATGCAGTACTTGAGGCCAACACTGTTGGACAAGGTTCTAGGTCCTTTGTTACCTGTTGAGGTCAGATTAAATAATAATTTACCTTTTAAAAATGGAATATAATTTCTGTTTCTTTTTTACTAAATTTGAATTAAATCCAGTGAAATTAATTAGTCTTAAAATGTTTTGTAAATATTCTTTTTGCAGAGACTGTCTTTTTTTACCTCCAAAATGCCATTTCATTTCTTAATAATGAGCTTGCTAAATAAAAGGCTTCCTACTTTCATTTCTAACACTGATATTTCTGGTTATAGAAAATAGCTGTTTGAATTTGCCAAAAATAAAAATTAACCAATTCTGGTACTTTATTTTTGCAGTAAATATGAATTAATGAGTATACTACCACTTGTATTTTATAAAATTGGAAAACCAAACAGCTTTATAAATACAATCATACATCAACAAACAAACTCTTGTCAAAATGTCAGTGTCTCTCCTCATAAAACATAGCTTGACATAAATCACTTTACAGGTAGTAATTGATTTTATTTAAAAAGTAAAAGCAGAATAGTAGTTTTGAAGTATTTAATCTTCTGCTCCATTCCAGGAGGAGGTATCTTGCTAGATTTGGTGACATAAGGGTCAAAAGATAAACGGTAACCAATACCTCTGTTTATTTTTTTGACAATGTTAAATTAGCAACCCCTCAGACCTCTTGCAGGGAAGTACAACCTGAGTAATTGAACATGTCACTGGGGAGTATGCTTGGTTAAGCTGATTCCTATTATGTTGACTTGTCAGGGACCAGTAATTAAAGCTGAAGAGGGATGCTCATTAGTGTCTACAGAATGATTCAAAGAGCAGAAGGGAAGAGTCCTTCAGGCACACCTGCTAAAAACTGACAGTGCCTGGTGGGATGTAGTCAACCGACCAGCTTGTTTATCTGATGAGTTAGTGGTACAGCTCTAACCAAGAGTAAATAAATTAAGAGGTGGATGTACATGCTCATTGAATCAAGCTACAAAACTGTATTTGATGTCTACCCTTTAAGATGTTTGCATTATACTCTGTCTCTACAGAATTTTATTTTTAGTATTTATTGGATAAGATGTACAGCAGTATCTATTCAAATGACTTTCTCCTCAATCCTTGAGTCATCATTTCAATCATTTTAGCTGGAAACATCATAATATTAATAATCTCTCTGTTTCTTTGAACTCTCAAGGGCCTGCTTGGATAACTTTTAGGAGTTATAGTGCTTTTTGATGATAAATGCCCTTATTAGCATACATTTTCCACAGTTGCCCTTTAAAAATGACTAGTTTGAGGGCGGGCGGGTGTTTTGGTTTTTTGTTTGTTTTATTTCATTCCCACCACTTATGCTACTGACTGTAAAACTTTATTTTCAGTGAAAAACCAGACAGGAAAACGCTCTGAATGAGACAGTTTGAATAGATAGTGCTTATCAGAGCTGGGAAACAGTATTTGCTCAGTAATGCTGTGTTTTACCTAGAATTAATAACCTCAACTTTATATGGAATTGGGAGCTTCTGGGGGCTTTGATTGAGATAGTCCTGTAGAGTCTTCCATATTCTGAATAACATGAGAAACTCCAGTTATCTCTGACACTCACAGTAATAAAATAAACCCACACAACTTAGAAACTTAGAAATAAATGTGGACAAAACCAATTTAACTATGACAAACCCTGTGAAACTGGTTATGAAAGTGTAGTGTGTAACGGAAAACTGAGGATGTGGCAAGTTTCTTGATGAATAGTTTGGTTTTGTTCTTTCAGGTTATCTTTAAATGGTTTTTATCACACATTTTAACATATATTATTTTGATAAATTCAACTGTTCATCTAAAAATCCATCTGCTTGGTGAGCCCTTTTATTTTCCCCTGTATTTTCCCACTGGATTAAGACAATGCTTCCCTGCTCTAGAATTATCCTCTTCAATGTAGCCATCTCTAAAACCTTCATTTTGTGACATTTCAGTAGGGTCAGTTAGCAGAGAATGGACTCCTAGAGAGTCGAGCAATATCCGTGTGACAGCCTTCAGTCATTAAAACTATTAGTGTGGTCCCCCAGATCCCCTTTACAGTGGCTCACAGCATAGCCTCAGAAAAACAGTAGTAACAGGCTCTTCTCTCATGGAAAGCTGTTACAGATCATAAACATTGGGGGATGACAGAAAACCAGGGAAAAACCCAGATGCTTTTATCAAAAAAGTCTTTATGTGTCCTAGAGACCTATTTGAATTTGGAGAACTCTGCTTCTGCAGAGTTGATATTTTCTGAGATCACTTTGGCTTAAGGCTGTGTGGAACAGGTCTGTTGGAAGGAACAAAACTTGCATTGTGCCTTTTTCTATGTTCCTCATCATCTCTCACTAGTTTTAATTGGAGTACTATTAAATCAATTGTTTCAAATCATGTAATCAGCATGATCTGCATTAATAGAATACTTTTGTAGCCCAGTGCCACTTGTCAGCAACTTAAAAGTGAGTTTTTCATCAAAAACAAAAAGAAGTTGTGACGCCTAATAAAAATGGATATGAGCTATCAAGTAGTCAGCTTTCAAAGGTTGCTTAAAAGGATCAGAGTCCTAAACATAAATTTCTACACTTATTTCAGACTCGGGTCCCCAGACTAGAAGGAGGCCTTTGACTTTTGGACTACTTTCTTTCATACTGAGCATTTTGTTGATAATCATATAATCTGTCTTGTGAAAGAAATCACTACTTCTGGGTTGCTCACTTGGCAGCTGAGTGTAGTGAGCTGAGCCCATTGTCAACACAAGAAAAAAACAGTCTTGTGTCAACACAAAAAAAAGCCTTTCTTTCCAAAGACTTCGTGGTAGTTTACTTGCAGAACTTTATTCTGCATTAAGCATGTAAACCAGAGTGCCCATGTAAGAATAAAGACATTCCTTAAGTAGTTTTTTTTCAAATTGCCCTACTGAGGCAAATGATAATGAAAAGCTTGTAAGTAATCCTTAAGCTCAAATGCTGTAAAACTCTTGTGATGAAATTTGCCAGGAGTAGGTACAGAACTAGCAGTGCACTGTTTTAAAGTGCAGGGAATACGTATAAAACCTGGGAAATGTGGCCGGGGGGGATGGAACAAGTATCCTGCATCTGAGACAGGCACTGAGACACTAGCACTTTTTCCATGATGCAGACATCTAGCAGCAACTTTGCCAAATCCTGCTAAAGACACAAAAATCAGTAATAGAAAATTGAAAAAAAAGATACCATGAATTCTTCATAAAGCTCTGTGAAGAATAAAAATAAAAAAGTTTCTCCCCATTCTTATTTTCTCACTCAGATGGTACCATATCTAGTCAGAGGGCTTTCAAAGTCAGAGCAAAACCGTAGTTGTTTAAAACAAAATTCTACATGAAAAAACCTTTGAGGATACACTTTTTTTTTTTTTCTTATCCTGGAATAATCCCTAAATGTTTAACTTTATTTATATAGTGTGAAAAATAGCTCTTTGGATAATTTTTTGGACATTCACTTGGACTATGGAAGTCACAAGGTGGGACATGAACAAGGATTCAAACAGTCCGTCAGCTGTGGCTGAGGATACCTGCAGCTCTTCTGGCTCTCTGGTATGGAAGCTGCATCCTGACCCCAATGAACATAGCCCTCAAATGCTACATTTTCATGGGAAGTTTTAATTGGCATTTTCAGATTATGAGCTTTGGAAAATTTCAGTCTTCTTCAGTTTGTAAAGGTCCAGTGGAGGGTAAGATGGTAAGAAAGTGAACCCCAGGAGGGATTGTAACTCCCCATTCAGTGGACCAGAGGAAGTCCAAGCCTCCTGGCTTTTCACCCAGTGAGGTGACCCAGTGTAGGCTGGGACAGTCACCTTTCTGCATTGTCACAGGTGGATTAATCCCCACAGAAACAATAAAATACAGGCTGTCATCTTTATCTGTTTCTAAGGGCAGTCAGAACTGCAGTGGCTTCCAGCAGATGCAATTCAGTTTATCAACTTGTTACAGTGCAGTGCATCATAAGGCACTGTACTTTCTCAGAGGAGGTTTCATTCTAATTTAAGACTTTGCAACATAAGAAACTATGTGATCAGCACAGAGATGTTCAATTCAGATCACTGAAGGGAAAAGGATTTTCCTTCTCAAAAAAAAAATCAGGTTTATTTATTAGAGGAGTAGGTGGGAAGTACTCAGAAAAAGAAACTTGAGTTGGTCAGAATGATGAATGAGACAGTATTCTTTGGCACATGTGTTTTGAGTAGATAAGATGGGGGGTGTGTGACATTGTTCTTACAAAGCAAAAGACATTGGTACGTATCTGAATGAGTTTTAAATAATATAAGTGAAGAGAAAGGATTGAAGTTTAAAAAATGAAATTGTTATGGTGGAATTGCTGTAAGCAGCTGAGCAGTACCTCAATAATGATGGTAAGATACAGTGTCCAGTTTACTTCCCAGCAAGGGACTCAGTGACAGGGAGAAGAGGGCACTGCCAGCAAGGGCGGGGAGGTGGGGGCTGATGTAGCCCCACTGAAGTTAATTGAATTAAATTGATTTAAAGCAGCTGATTAACTCGACTACTTAGACTGAATGGAAGCAAAGGCATAAAAAAAGGAAATAATATAAGGAGAAAAAAGTATGATATGAGATGCATTTGGACTAGATGAGCATAAGAAGTAAATTTTTCAGGATGAGATGAGTGAATTTGAGTTGCAGCTGAATAAGTTTTTCATTCATTAGTCTGTTCTATCCAATTGCATTCAGAGTGCACAAGGCAATCCCAATGGAAAGGATTAAAGTCACTGACCTTAATTTGCCTTAAGTCTGAAAAAAAGTCCTGAACATGTTTTCCTAAGGCAAAGTTTACTTGCCTGAAAAATATCCTTGTTATTGGAGATGGAGATAATGATAATTTATGAACAACCACTTTTAAATATTTAACTTGTCTGTCTTGTCTACAGAGAAGCAGTACTAGCTTTTGCAGTTGCTTTGTTTATCAGCAGTGTCTCACAGTCTTTGCCCTGGAGACTGTGACAAGCTGGTGGAGAGATAGTATCCTTGTTCTTTTCTCTACTGCTCAGTCCATTTAAAGATAATAGGCCTTTCCCTGCATGACCAAGGAAAAAGAGAAATGGCATTTATCTTGCTGGCATCCTCTGATAGCTAAGGACCATGTTCTGCTTGATCCGTGGGCTCAACTCCATGAACAGTCTATAGGGAGTAAAATATTCAGCAACACCTTTGAAACACAAAGCTCTATTGTCATTTGTGCTCTGTGGCCTCAGCTTTTCTCTACATTTCCACTTGTCTTAACTGTGTAAAAATAATCCAGCTTTCTCTGCAGCCCTTTTAGAGGACAAAATTTCCGTAATGGAAATAAATGGAAATGCAATTAGCCATCTCTACAATATGTCTTCATATGTTTCATCACAAATAGCTTGAAATCCAAATCCAGATGGCTCTGCTCCCATTGCATCATGTTTTGTTAGCAAGAGAATTATGAACATTTCTAATAAATAAATTTTAAAAATAAATAAAAATGAAGGGACAAGCAGGAAAGAGACACATAATTATTCAGTGAAGCAAGTGTCTTACAGAGTGGAACAGACATTTAGAAAATTATCTGCTTTCCTTACCAACAAGGAACCCAAGAGTTGAATTGATTAATGGCATTAAATATCTTCACAAGGAAAAATTACTGAGTACTAATAGCCACTGCTCTCTTCTGCTTGTTCTGAAAGTAAAGCAAAAAGCAAGTAGTGCTGAAAGTCAAAATTAAATGTATTCGAATGAGAAGTATGGGATACGTTTCAGTAGTGATGACTGGTGGCAATTGCAAAAAGCACTGTTAGAATGGGAAGGTGGGTGTCCATTTTTTGATGCATGAGACGAAGACGGAATGCCTTTCTGCAAGACTTCTGACAAATACAAGGTATTGGACTCACTACAGATATCATTATGTGAAACGTAATCCCTCACTTTATACAGAGATCTAACCGAAGTGATCTGATATTTTCAAGGGTTTAGCTTCATGGAGTTAAGCCTACTTTGTTCTTAGCATTGGTAGTGTGGATGTCAGAATCAGAACAAATTAGATTTACACTCACCTGCAACAGAGCTGAATCTGGCCCCTAGAGTTCAGATTACTATGAATACAGTACACATTATACTTGTAGGAAGTAAACCTCAGAAGTCCATATGTGTATAAACAAAAGACTCTAATTGAAACCATAATTGAAGTCCAAGATTATAAACAAAAGATACATTGTCTTGGGTTTGCATAAAATTAGTTATAAGGTAAGAGCAATAATTAATTCATTCTGTTATGTCACTGGTAAAGAAGAACCTGTTACTTTGCTTTTTTAAATGGTGATTTTGGATCAGAAATAGGCAAACTATGGCTTAATAGAAATCTGACTTTGAGTACTGTTAACTCTTTTTTAGAAATCTTAACAAAAAAAAATTCTGGTAATGATGACATGCTCTAGGTGCTGTAAAGCCCTAAAAGAAAGCTGTGTCCTGCCCATTTAGTATCTGATTTACTTCAGTTTTATTGCCCATTGCTGGCATAATATCAAACATTTCCTTAGTAGGCCCCAGCACTTATATGAAGCTGTGCCAAGGTTATTCTGTATGTAATCCAGAAAGCCTTTTTCTGCTGCAGGGAAATCACTGAGTTAAGGGAATGATTATTCCATTGTGTTCTGTTGTTGTTAGTTTTTCTTCAACAGACTTGAATTACCCTATCTTAGCTTTATTAGTATTGTTGTCTGTTGTACTTCATAATCAGAGCAGCACAGCAAACAGTTCATTCAGCCCACGGGAAAATTTCAAGCCCAGCATGTAAATAGATACAGTTGATAAGAAAGGAAACAGAAGAGAAGTGTACTGAGGAAGGATGAGGGAAATGGTGGAACAAGAATGAGGAGAATAGGTGAAAACTGTGTAATCAGAAAGGAGAGTAAAATACTAAGAGGCATTAGCAGGAAGGAAGTGAATAGTTATGACACATTCAGACTACATCCTGGAGGGCCCAACTGGGATCTGCCAAGAGAGGAAGAAAGAAGAATGGAGCAGCAAAGTGAGCGACCAAGTACATTAAATATAAAAACTCATATTTAAACAAAAGATAACTTGAATATAAGTTAACACAGGTGACATTTATACTGCACATTGCAGTAGATTTATTTGGAGACTTGTTTGGAGCATATACCAACATAAGTTTTCTTCCCCTTCTCTGTGGATTTTCAGATTTTTTACATTTGTCTGTTTTTTGCTCTGCGTAATCAAATTAGTCTTTCAGTCAATAACTACACCTTTCACTGGGCTTGGCTACCTTTCAATATGTCATCATTTGAGAAACACAGCTCATGAAAACATATTCCTCAAATTGCCCAAATGGGAACTGCAAATGGCGCAGTTAGTCCTTTTCTGTGAATGAATTGCATGACCTCTTCTTCTGTGAAGTCTTATCAACTTGTATGAGAACCAAACTTCTGGTAAGTTGCTGGAGGAACTGAGTCTACACCTGAAAAAGTACTGTTTTTTATTTTCATAGTGATGTATCTGTTATGATAGAAAACAATGTAAAAGAAAAACTCACCACTGTTTTACAGAGTGCAGTGGTGTTGGATGACATACTGGCTCTACTGAACTGAAGATGAGGAAGTTTCCTTATGTGCAAAGGATCAAAAATTCCAGATGTAGACTGTGTTGGTGAAATGGGCTGCACGTCTAGGTGTACTTGGTTTAGAAGACTTACATTTGTAACAGAGAGCTAAAAATTTTAAAATTATATTTTAGAGATGTTGTTTCTAAAACCTGATAGAGAAGGGCACCAAAAAAACCCAAAAAACATCATATGTTGTCCCTGCAGTGATAGCATTAAATTAGAAGTCTTGAAGAATCAGAACTGTCCCTAGTTACAGAAGCAATGCAAATCTCACCTTGATTCTGACTTGGCTCTATTAAAGGAGTGATTTTCAGATCAGGTAGCAAAGCTGCTGTCATTTACAAGCCTGAGTGCCAGTTTCTCCTTGACCATCTCACTGCCTCAAGGAAACTTTTGAGTAAAAACATTGCAGAAAACAGTATTTGGACCAGTAAATAAGCTGACCTTCATATTTCACTGGATAGTGATAAACTCTGTAGCCCTGAAATAATAACTGTGCACTTCATCTGCTACATTTGTGTATTTGAAAAACGGTACATTTCCAGGTGGTATGCACTGGAGGTATTACAAGCCTAATTTTAGGATTAAGAACTCCACCCTCTTTCAGCCTCCACTTGAATGTCACCTCAGGGAGTTGCAGTTCTCATGTTCTTATACTCACTTTGCTTTTAACATTTTCAATTGAAATGAAGACAATTTTCTTCTGCACTGGGGAGCATAAAGGCATTACAATAAGGAATTGGCAAAGGCTCTGAGTTTTGCCTCATTTTGCAGAAGTACCCCAAAGTTGAGATGCTTAGCTAAGCTACCCAAAGCTCCCTTGAACCAGCAGGATGTGCCAGACATAACTGCAAGAACAAGCTTTCTTACAAGGAAGGGTATCGGAGCTGCTCCTGACCACAAGTTAGAACTAGAAATTAGACAGAAAGACACAGATAATGGAACAACCCTTGAAAATAACTGCTTCCTTTTGAGCCTCTACTGAGAATCCATTTTAGGTTTAGTTCCAGTTTTGGTTGAAATGTAAGTAGACTTTTATGTATCCAAAAAACTTTGACAATCATAGGCTATAACTGAATTAAATTCCAGGTCAAATTACATGGTGCCATTTACTCTCCATGTGTTTTTGATGGATTTTACTTATTAAAGCATTGTATGTCCTTTTCCTAGCTTTAACTAATCCTCACAACATTGCTGTGAGGCTGATAAGTAATATCCTCATTTTACAATCAGAGATAGAAAGGTTATGGGACTTGCCAATGTATACAGAATATAATCAGTATCAGGACTGGCAGTAATACTTCAGAATTCCTAGTTACTAATCCTATCTTGGAAAATATATAGGATATTCTACATTTTGATTCAATAAAACTTTCCCCTGTGTGTAGATCTCCTCTGTTTCTATTCAGGGATTGCATAAGACACACTTGGAGGTTTTTCCTACTAGAAACTGTACATAAGTTTAAACCAGTGATCAACTGGAGACTTAAAAAAAGAGGAAACTTATTTCCAAAGAAGTATCAAAGTCGTGGGAAATTTGTTTTGGAGTAAAACAACTCTGAGTTTAAATAGGCTAATGGATTACTGCATGTTGTTCATCTTACTGCCAGTTGATTATTTTGGGTTTTAATGCCTTGCTCTGCCCCTTTGTAAGTAGCCTTGCCTAAAGACACTGAAAAAATTAACATTTTTCTCTAAATAGCATGCATGAGTTAGAGTATCACACACAAATAAGTGAAATGAGCCCTGTTGCCAGGTAAGTAGTGACCTTTTGCAGTGAACCCTCTGAGAAAGTACTATACTTCTACATGAAGTAGGAGTGCATGAAGTTGGTCTAAAAACCATACAATCTGCTTCTGCTTTTCCTAGCAGATGCTATAAGTGAACCTAATGATTATTTAACTTGTGGTGGAACTACCCACTTGCTCTCTTAGTGTCTTCCATGACACTGAAGCCACTGACTTCTCATGGTTATATAACTAGGTGGGTGTTCAGGTACTGAAAGGATTTTTCGGCTCTGTGGCCTTTTGCTTTATTTTTCAGAAAATCAGAGTAACTTTTGTTTTATGAAGCAATTGTTTAAATACTATTTTTTACCACTTGCTTTTGTGGCAAGTCTGATTTTAGGCCTTGACCATTTAACTACCATCCTAATGGCTTTCCTTTTAATAGAACATAGAAACAGCATGGGCTTTATTTTCTGCATCATCAAAGCATTGCACCTTCCGACAGAAACAGTGTCTAGTCTGCAGTAGGCCAAATGCATCCCCCTGATAATCCATCTGCTAAATTTTACAGCCAGGAGGAATTTCATCACCTATAAGTTAACAGTGTTTTACAAAAAGAAACATTTTCTTTTTTTTTCCTAATGCTTGCTTGATCAATAGGCCTTTGAAGCAAATGAAAAAAAATAGTTATTGCCTAAATAGACCCTATGTAAAGCTGTAAACAAATGTGCTCCGTTTGCACATTTTGCACAACCTGGTGAGATTTTTTATGTGGTAAAAAAAAAATAAATTAAAAGATTTAAAATAATTGCCCTTTACCCAGCTAGGGTGAAGTCAAAATATTGTAAATTAGGGAAAATTAGGGAATACTGTCAGGTTTACAGAAACGAGTCCCATTCCAGTTGGGGTTCAGGAGTTGCATTTTATTTATAATTTATGCCTCTTTTAAAAATCAGAAATAACTATAGGGATTAGTTAACAGTAACAAATAAAAAGTGCATTTAAAATTAACCTGACAGGGCTTTTTTTTTGTCATACTGACTGATGTGTACAGTCCATTCTTTTACAAAATTCAAGGAAGCTTATTTGAATTGTAAATTGGCAACACATTCATACTGAAGTCTTATTGTGTGATAGTGTGACAAATTACAAATGGAATATTGGCCAGGCTTCCATTTCTTGCATTTTTTTCCTAGTTTCTGCCGCTATTATCATTAATCTGTTTTACAGAAGCTCTATAGCGGATGGTTCTGGACATGGAAAGTACATTAAGTTTCATTGTTGGCTGTAGCAGGACTCTGTGTGGCTTCGGTGACCTGTGACTTCCCCTATTGGTTGTAATTCAGTACAGTTGCTACTAGGTTTGTGTCCTGCTGTGTGTGGACTTAAGAGATTCTGGCATACTTTATGCCTGACAGCTCATGTCATAAGTATTGGATTACAGAGCTTTTGCTAAATTGTGTTAAGAATATCTTTAGAAATGGTGCTGGAATGTGATCCTTTAAAAAAACTAAATGTATACAAGTAAATCTTTAGGAACCCGTTATCAGAAATGAAGTGAAATGAATTCTCCCTTTTGAAGTCGTAACTGAATGTGTAAAAGTGTTGGAGATGATTAAATGTGGTGATGTCATATACTACAAGGCATTGTTTAATTCTTTTGCAATTTAAGATTTAATGTTTTATCCAACGGGAAAGAAATGGGGAATTACTCCAGTGTATCTTTGTTCCCTGCAGCCCCAGGCCGAGTGCTGGGGGTGTTCCTCCCTGGGGCTGATTGTGCTGGAGCAAAGGTCACACAAACCAGGAATGGTGCTCAGGATGCAATTTAAGGAGGGACTTGGAGGGTACATTATGGTGTAGTGAGAGAGAGAAAGAGAGGGAGAGAGAGGGGGAGAGAGAGAGAGAAAGGTGGGAAGGAAGGAAGGAAGGAAGGAAGGAAGGAAGGAAGGAAGGAAGGAAGGAAGGAAGGAAGGAAGGAAGGAAGGAAGGAAGGAAGGAAGGAAGGAAGGAAGGAAGGAAGGAAGGAAGGAAGGAAGGAAGGGAAAGAAAAAGAAGGAAAGAAAAAGAAGGAAGGAAGGAAGGAAGGAAGGAAGGAAGGAAGGAAGGAAGGAAGGAAGGAAGGAAGGAAGGAAGGAAGGAAGGAAGGAAGGAAAGAAAGAAAGAAAGAAAGAAAGAAAGAAAGAAAGAAAGAAAGAAAGAAAGAAAGAAAGAAAGAAAGAAAGAAAGAAAGAAAGAAAGAAAGAAAGAAAGAAAGAAAGAAAGAAAGAAAGAAAGAAAGAAAGAAAGAAAGAAAGAAAGAGAAAATGAAAATGAAAATTAAAAGAGACCAAATAAATTACTGGCAGCAGCCCTTTCTGCTGCCACTCACCACCTGCCTTTCATATTAGTTCGTCTCTACCATCTTAAGGGTGATCTCCCACTATCAGACATTTCCTACCAGAGTATAAGTTGACAAATTCATGCCAACTCACTGCAGTTTTGCAATATGCTCTGTGAAACATGAAGGAAATAAGCTTCTGGGTATTTCTGGCATGAATGTCTTTTGTTGTATGTGCTTCTAATGGTATCCCTGATTTCTTTGCATTTGTCTTGAGCTCTGCAAGCTGTTCAGCCCCCATGGTCTCTGACTTTTTTATGTATTCACGGAGGTTGCTGGTTGTGGAACTGGTGAACTGGGAAACAGAGGCCACAGTTTTACATATAAACAAAGGTGCAGGGGTTTTTTTTTTTTGTCATTTTGCATAATGTTGTGTTCACTTCTGGCACCTAATAAAGTAAAAGACAGGTTTGAATTGCTCCTTCAGTAATAGGCATCTAACCAGTGCAGCTGGTCTGGGTTTTTCGTGCCATGAGGGAAAGAAGGGTGATGGTGATGGTGATGGTGATGATGGGTGATGCTCCTAGGAAGGGTGCTCACCTGGTGTCTGAATTGGGCTCTGAAATTGCTTCTCATTCCTCTGTGACCAAAGTACCTGGAAAGGGTGTATCAGTGAATCTCTAGAACTAAGGAGGGTAAATGCAGGCTGCAATGCAATCATGGAGTGCATCCATGCTTAGTACCTGAACTGTTGTTTAACAAATGGTATTTCATCTTCAGGTGCCAGGTACACTGCTCTGTGAGACTAATGGTGGGAACAGAAGAGCAGAAAGAGTGATAAATTTATGGCTTTTTCTGTCTTCAAACAGTCATGTAATTCTGAGTATTTAATTTGCCTCTGCATCGCTTTATTCAGCTAGAAATTGGATGTTTTCCTTGAAGTTCTCCCAGAGTTTTCATTCTAGCATGAAAGCATCAAAGTAATAAAAAATATTTTTTCATATCCTTGCAAATGAAAATTGCAGAGCCTTGGAGGCCTGTTAATTTATAAAAGCTGAGGATCTGGCCTAGAACAGCCCAGTGTAGTTTAATTTGCAGACAGTCAGTGTTAAGTATCCTTTGACTAGGCTGTCTGTTGAAATTTCTGCATATTTACTTGTCACTCTTCCAAGATTTCTACTATTTCGTTTTTTTCCTACCATTCTTATTGAACAAAGACAAGGAAGTATCTAATAGATTAAGGTGAAGTCTAGTAACATGGTTCAGTGGACTAATACTTTAATCTGTGAGACCCTAAGATCAAGTGGACTCAATTTCAAGCCCTGCCACTATTAATTTAATCAATAGTAATGTTGCAGGTACTGAGAGCCTGGAGTCTGCAGGTGTTTGCTGTTGGGGAAACAAGCAGCACCTTCGCCCTCCTGTGATGCAGTGTTTAATGGAAAAAGACATCTTCCTGATTTAAGGCATGTCCTTTGGAATGATTCTGCTGCAGTAGATCATGAGATTGACCTTTTCTAGGGTTTCAGGAGTTGTAATTTTGCAGCCAGTATAAGAGTGACTGGTACAGATCTTTATGATGATTTTATGTGTAATTCTAATACTACATGGGAAACAATTGTGTTTATGGCTTTTGCTAAATTTCACTTTAATAAAGTCTCCTGGGTCACCTTTAATAAACTTATGTCAGAGTTGCTTCAAAATGAATTGACTAATCAGTTTCACAGATGCCAGATGGGCAAAAAGCAGGCTCCTGAAAGATGACAGAAAGCTGCACAGAAGGTTAAAACTGGCAACAACTTAAGAAACACTAGTATGGTTATAGGGTGCTCCTTCTGAATTTTTGCTTGCTAGACCCCATTTTTACCTTCTTTGAATAACTTTTTTTCTGGTTAGTGGCAAAAATATGTAAGCATGAGGGCTTAACATATATATTTAAACAGTACTTCAATCTGTTGCTTTTCTATATGTCATGTCTCTGTTAACATATGCACAGTCGTGAATTTTGCATGTGAATAGCAAAATTCTGTGTGTACAGGAAGATAACTTCAGGAAGTCGAGATAATAGAAAACATTAGCTTTTGATAGACATTTTTTTTTCTGTGTAGTTTCTGAGTCTTCCCAAGTAATTATACGGCTATTCACAAGTCTTTTTCATGAGCAGTTGCAATAATACTTACCTGTTTAATAATATACAATATTATTTCCTTTGGGAAAAAGATATATTTTGAATACTTCAAAAAAGAATAAACAACAAGACTTATAATTAAGTATTGCTATTTTAAGTGAAATGGGTTTCAACCATCAGCAGCATGTCCTTCTTCTCAGACGTTAGGAGACTGCTGCACATGATGAAAAGTTTAACTTGTCAAGTATATATTTAGATGTAGAAATCGGAAAATCAAGCTCCATGAGTGATAATTATCAGCACCTGGAAATAATTTGTACCAGAGAGTTAAACAAGTTTTTCCTCTCTACAGATCTGGAGTTTTTAACCTCCCAGTCACTGGAATACTCCCCTTAGTTCACAGTGACATGGCTTGTGGCTCATTCCCACTAGTAAACATGGCACCAAGCAATTAGATTGTCATTAGAAGATGAACATTATCTTTGTAAAATAGGATTAAGAATAAGCTGAGAACAAGTGATCAGCTAATGTGTGCAGCTCATAAATAACACTGTGCATGCAGGAGAGTGTTGAGGGTAATGGAATTCCCTTCCACTGGCTTTCAATAGCCACTGGCTCAGGCTCAGGTTTGGGTTTTCTTTTAATTTTATAGCATTTGTTCTCCAGAGCTACAGAAACTTTCTAATGGCATAAAGGTTCCTCCTCCTCCAAAGTGTAAAATTGTAGGATGTTGTTGAGCTGGAAGCTCTACAAAGACAAGAATGAATTGACTCTTCTGACCTATAGGAAGGCTGCCCCTGAAACAGGCTCTTCCCAGACCCCTCTTCTGTTTTCTCCTTATCTCTGTGGAGATACCATCTAAGCAATTTCTCCTGTATCTTCAAGGCTGCATTGTTATTGCCTAGTTGAATATAATCTTTCCCTAGTGTTTTAAAATCAATACAGGCAAGAGAAGGTACTACCAGAATAAAGTATGTGTATATATACATTTTTTTGGTGAGGGCAGCAACATTGCAGTGCATAGAGACAAGAAATACCTCTGACAGGTGTTTGGTTTTGAAATTGCAGAAAACAGTTATCATCTGCATTACTGGGAAAAGGAGCAGAAACGTAGTAAAAATTCATGTAAACAAAGTTTATGTAAGTTACATATTTAGTAGGTATTGTAGTAAGTATTGCATCGTTTTTATATGAAGTTTTAATGAAATTTCTATGAAGTACAAGAAGTAACATGCTAATAATATTTTAAATTATTTAATTTCCCTTTATATACTGTTTATGAAATTATTCTAATGCGTTCAACAAGGCTCCACAAGATAGCAATTTTAGGTAAGATTTTTTTTTTAATGGAAATAGATGTGAAGCAAAACAAAGAGGGAAAATACAGTCTACCTCTAGAAAAGGTAGTGCTTGATTGAAAGTAAATTAATTAATCCAATATTTCATTCTCTGAGAGGGATGAGTTATGTGGAGTAACTAAATTATGGGCTTTTAATTGTTACTTTCTTTAGTCTATTATATGAACATTTCATATAATTATATTTATTGGATAGTATAGATTCAGCTTAATCTAGGAAGTATATAATGGAAAAATAATTAGGCAAGAAAAATTGATATTAAGCTTACATAATTTTCTTTTATCATACTAAATGCTTCTGGTGCTAAACTCTACTGAAAGTTTTTAAGTTCAGAATTTCATCAGTTTTAATGGGTCTCAGTTATTAAACATCTGCCAGATTAGGACCATCATATATAGGTTCAGAATCAGAGACATAAACATCAGGTGAACTACTCATTTGAATACAGTTATGCTAAATAACTGTGTGTGAATACATATACTAAAGTATTTGGATGAACTGGCATTACAGAAAGCTGGTAAATCCAGATACCTGAGTTTCAGATGTGTTGAGTACTACAGTCATGCAGTGGTGGATATGCACTGTATTTTACATCTCTCATTAAATTGTTACTGAGAAGTAATTGGAAAAAGATGGCATGTAGAAACGACTTTTCTTCACAAGATGTCTCTTTTCATGTGATTCAATTCAAATTAGGTTTAGGAGTGTATGGCTTGGACATTTTCTGAAATATTTCTGTTGTTGATTTGCCAAACACTTTTTTCTTGCTTTCTTGCTTTCTCTCTTGCTTTCTCTCTTGCTTTCTTGCTTTCTTGTTTTTCTTTAAGAGAAAAAGAAACAGGGAGAAAAAAGGGGGATGGGAAGACATGAATGAGAGACTGAATTTGGGAGTGATCTTTCTCTTGTTACATGATGTGAAGCATGTGTGGGAACTGTTTTCATCTTCAGAAGTCATTTGCCCCATGCAGAGAATGCTTGAAATGAAAATAACTTCCCAAATTAAAATAGAATGTGTAGTTTTTTATTTACAGACACACAGAGACATAGTCACTCTTATACGCACAGACAGGACATACTAGGGAATGCATTTTATTTGATGCTTGATTCTTGACAAATGTCACTTTTATAAGATGCTATTTGGTAAATTTTAATGCAGAATTACTTTATTTAATCAAAAACATTGAGGCTTTTATTCCACTTTATGAATTGATACTTGCTCACTATATGTGCATTGTATTTCATGAACATTCACATTCAATCGCACCTCCTCCACTTCTAGTGTCATGTTAAAATGTCTTAAGGAACTGACTGGGTGACCCTCCTCCTTCATGGAGTCACAAATATTGTCTTTTTCAATCAGTGTTAACTCCATCTTGAATTTACCTTTTACTCTCATTTTAACGAGCATTTTTTGCATCTGGTTGAAAGTTTTCTTTTCTTACTATTATTTGTAAAATTTGGGAACCAAATAGTTCCAGCCAAAGCTTTTGACATCTGGTCAATGGGATTGGGAGCTTGGATGCCTCGTGTGCCACTTCTCCAGGCTGGGCATTCTGGCTGGGCTGGGTATTTCCTCCCAGAATCACTGAGATGCGTCATGGGACCAGTAGTCCTGCTATTTTTGGAAGCCATTTAATGCCTGTTGTAGTCCAGTGACAAATGGCCTTCTTGGCTGTTTTCAGCTGGCCCAGCTTCTTTAATTAATCTTGCTGTAATGTCACACTTCAACTTCTGCAATTGTTCTCTGGCTTTCCATGCTGAGGAAAGTTTGTCTTTGTGTGACAGTCTGGCTGCTGACATTCACTGTGTGCCATTTGAACTACTTTAAACACACAGGATTCCTATCTTTGCCTGTCCAGGCTCTTGTTGACTTTGAAAGAAAAGGAAAAGGAAAAAAAAAACCATGTTACTTTGATAAATACTGAGTGTAAAGGATAGTGTACATTGAAACAGAATGCTCCTAGATTTACTGAGCAAACTTAGGTATCTAACTTTACATAGAAAATTCTCTCTGGTGTGCAGTTATTGCATTTAAGATTTTTCTGAAAAAGCTTCAGATTTTTTGTAAAGCAAAGTTTAATAGGTAAAAAGTAAATGCAATAGTATATGGTTATTATCTTGTAACCCTATCAAATCTGGCTGAAGGCTCAGGTTTTCTGTACAGAGCAAGAAGATAACTTCAAAAGCTCAAATAGTTTGTAGTTTGGAGAAGCAGTCAACTGAGAGAACTTAAAGATCAAAGTGAGAATATCTGATTTTAATGATGCAGAACATATGCTTCACCAAAAACCTTTTGGATTAAAAAAGTTAATGTAATCAAAGAGAGCTGCACTCTCTGTTTGGATCTAAGAGCTCTATGTTGAAGCACTCTGCACAATATCCTGTTGTGCACTGCTACAGTACTTGTGTATAAGGAGTGGGTTAAGGAAACTTTGGAGAAAACTGAAGCTGGTGCTCAGCAACTTTTGTTCTGAAGATCTAAAATACTTTTGTTGAAGAGCCCTGAAGAGTGTTGAATCTGCAGATAGACATAAAAAGCAAGATTGTTCTCTGGGAACCTGATTAGCCTTATTCAAAACTGAGAATCCAGGAAGTTCCTCTGGAGACCCTTTTATTTACAGCAAATGAAAAAAGAGCAAAACTAAAGGAAAAAACCCAGATAAACACAAACAAAGCTGCAAGAAGGAAAAAATGCCCAAGGGTTTCCTTTCAATTCAGTTTAGTAAAGAGAGATAATGTAGTCCCCATGCCTGGACAGAACAGCATTGATAAGATCAATTTAATGAATAAAAACAGATATTAATTGAATGATAATTATAAAGAAAAAAATACTGCACATGGAAGATAGGTAACAATTCTGTTTTGCAATGGCTTTTCAGAGTTTCTCTTCAAGTCCCTTCAAAGTAATGGAAGTTTTTCCATTAATTACAGTGAGTTTGGATGAGAAACTGTAGGAAAATGCAAAATGTATTTGAAAATAAATATCAACAATAATGCATAGAGTGTATTGATTTTGTGTGTATGTAACTGTAAATATCTCTCTGTATATGTGGAGTTTGATGATCCTTGTAAGTCTCAACTCAGGGTGTTCTATGAAGAATTGTAGGCATATACCATTATTTGGATTTCTTCTTTTAAACATATTCTGGAAGCATCAACTCAGTCACAGTTGCCACTTGCCAGAAAAAAACAACTCCTACTAGCGTAAAAGTGTACTTTTTTTCCCTTGCCATCACTAGCATCTGTTCTACTGATAGCTCTCATTTCTTATTTGTTGTGACATTACTGTTTTATGCTTTTTGTCTGTGTATTTGAATCTTTCTGGCATGTTTCTTGGAATGCCTTAGGGGAAGAAAAGGCTGTCCCCCCTTTCCTAAAGCTAATAAAAGTAACTGTTTAGGTTGGTTTTTTTCCTACCACCCTATTGTTAAATTTTGATTTAGACCAGTGCCAGAATAGTGTAAATGGCTGGAGCTCCATTGGCCTTGACAAAACTGGACAGAAGTATAGCATCCAGCTCTGAACCTGCATACTCATTTAAGTGGAAGCTGTGCTTATTATGCCACCACTGGTTTCTTTTTCTGTGATACTTTTTCTGTGATACTCATTCTACAGCCACAAAAGCTCACTGAGGCCAGTCAAGTAGAAAGCCAAAGTTAATAGAAATGTTCAGCACTTTTTTTTTTTTTTTTATTGCACTGTTTTTTGCTCTGTGATGTGACTTTCAAGGTTAAGGAGTAGCAAAATCACCACAAGCTCCATTTTACATTTACTGGATGATTCTGCATCTGATCTTTTGTGCTGTCCTTGCCTTGAACAAACATGCTTTGCAAACAAGCTACAGCAAGACAAAAAGATCCCTTTGATATTTAATAGCTGAGCATCCCTGCATGTGTGACTGGGCTCATCATGAGATAGAGGTGAGCTGGTTTTCAGGCACAAGGCTTATTTCAGAGGGAGGCCAGGTTTGCAAGCTGTTGTGTGTAACAGAAAACCCTCGAGGTTACTCCTCTCCCTCTGCTCTTCATTGCTGGCTCTGTTGTGACTGAGATTAACAGACAGCTGAGAACAGACACACTACTACAGGTTCCACCTTCTTCTACCTGCCATTCTCTAAGACTATGGAGAAGGACTATCACTATAGGTGATAAGTTGTCAGGAAAGCAATGTGTTATACTCTATGGGATGCCATTGATCTGGGAAGATGTATTACTTATATATGGCAGCCACTGTTTGAGAGCATAACTCTGCTGTGGGGGACTTGGTGAACCCTGTTCTAATCCTGGAAAATTTTTTAAACTTCAGATCAATGGGACTCTTAATGTAACAGGGCAGGTCAGGCTCTGATGGTATTTGTGTTAAGAGAGATTATTTTGTCTCGCATTCTGAACATCTGAAAAGAGTCCAGTTGCAAGAATCCCATCGATCAATAATTTCAGATACTTGCTAACCTTCATTGTGACAGATTTTCAGTGGCTGCTGTGTCAGGCTGACAAGGTATGTTCTTGTCACACAGAGGAACTGAAGACATTGGCTTGTCTACCTTTGCCTCATGAGGCCTTCTACAGTCATAGTGGAATCTGTTCCAGAGTTTCAGTGACATTTACCACATCTTTGTAGTCACTTTTTGGTGATGTATAAAAATGCCTTCCTTATAGGAGGCTGGATGCTCAAATTGCTTGGAATTTTTTGACGTCCATCTCCCTTGGAATTAGAAGTCAGGGTCTTCCTTTCTAAGATGCCCAACAGCTGTTTTTTCAGGTGCTCACTGACTGCTGACCAGTGAGTGTATCTAATACATCATTCTTAATTGAAAGCAAGTGTCAAGTTTTTGACCGATAGTTTGGAATTTAAGAGTAGATTTTCAAAAGCAAAAATAAGAGCTGAATGTTTGTGCCCTGAAGTAACACATTTTCTAAACTGTGAGTAAATTCAGCACACATAAAATCTGATTGCATCTCAGGTGTTCATGTGCAAAACTAGCAAAGTTGCTTTTGTTCCTCTGGCCTGGGATGGCAGTGCCAGGTTGGCACCCTGGGCTGTGGGCAGGTTCACTCCTTCTTGGTGAAGCCTGTTGTGCTGTGGCGCCTTTCTCAGGTCTTGATTCTCCAGGTTTGCCTATGAGTGTCTGATTGCTTTTACTCCAGTAGATCCTACTAGATCCTATTCATCATCCCTTTATTTAGGCACCTGCATACAATAAAATGAGATTTAGATACAGCAAAAGAAAAATAGCAAGATCTTACTTGATGAAAAGTAAAGAAGAAATAATTGAATTTGTGAGACTTGTGTACTTGGATGTTGTTCATCAGATAATGTAGTGAGTCCAAGATATGATTGTGAGAAGGAATCAATGAATTGTTGCACTGCTAAGGCAGTATTTTTCCTGTTCATTAGTTACTTCATCTAATTTACAAAATATATAGACATGGGGGTAAATTTACTGCAATTGCCAATGAAACCACTCAAGGAGTCCCATAAGAATGTAAGAAGAGCACAGTTCCTTACAAGAGTGAAATAGCAAAAGCCCAATTAATCAGTGGTTCTTTGCAGATTTTAGACCAGAACTGGCATGCTTCCAAATGGCCCTCAGAAGAGGCCTAAAACAGCTCAGGAAATGATTTAATGGGCACCTGGTCACAGATGTGTTCCTGCCAGACATACTGTCTGCAATGGTGCATCCCAAAATGGCCCTACAGGGTCTGAAATGCAAGAAACGTACACAGAAGTTCTCTTCAGATTTGGGGAGGCAATAAAAGAAACAACAAAAACCCCAAACCCAGGAAAAAAAAAATCTGCTACATATTCTTCCTAATGTCTTAACTTTCCTATTAGTCATGCTGGCAAGTACCCATGTTCTTGCTGACATTTTGGTCAGTATTTCATCATTTCTGTGATCTTTTGTCAAATCAGGCTTTATTTTGTTTATCTTGATGTCCACTTAATTCGCATTGTTGCAAAATAGCAGGAAGTAAAGGTCTTTCTCCTGGCCTGGGATGGTTGCAAGTGTTCACCAGAACCCATCAAACCTTCCAGTGGTGATTGATCCTAGGATACAGACTGTTAACAAGTTGCTCTATTTTGCTCTGCCCTTTTATTTGAGTGCTCATGGTTCTGCTGAACAATGATTTCATTCTCTTCTTCAGGCTGTTTGATGCAAAGTTGTTGCTCATAAATTTAGCACCAAGTTACTCACGTTGCCCAGGTGATGGAAACCTGCAGTCAGGAATGTTAGTGTTATTGATGTTTCCGGCCAGGTTTTCAGTTGGAACGGGAGTTGATGAAGTAGCTCTGATTTTCTTACATAATTTCTTTTTGCCATAATTAGATCTGATTGTTCTGATCTTTGCACGTAGTTTAGGAGCATATGTAAGGTCATTGGCATTTCAGAAGCTCTGGCTAATCTGAGTTTTAAGGAAAATGTTTAGAAATGTGAATTTTTATAATCATCTAAGTTAAGAATGTTTCCATTCTGTTCAGTTTGAAGTTTCTGCTGTGATGAGACTTTAGTGAGGTTGATTTCACATTTCTGGTAGGAACTTTTAGGTAGTAAACTAGAAAAAATCCTCAAGAAATATGAGACATATTTTTAGATAACAGATTGAAAGAAGTGTTTTTTAAAAGCTTAAAAATGAAAATAATCCTTATTTAAATATACTAGAATTGCCATAATTCTGCCTTTACTGATAATTTTTAAAATTCCTAAATAAGAGTTAATTTGCAGGCCTGATTATGACTTCATTACTGTTTATTTCTAACACTTCAGCATATTTCAGGTGTGGTACATAATACATGCCTTCCTTATAGCATATTCTTTTTCCTAACTCATCTTCTTCATGGCAAGAGCAGATACATGTGAGTCCTATTTTTTCTACCTCCACGTCAACGGTGCTTACAGAAAAGACTGCAGCTAGGTGCAGTGAGGAGCTGCCTTGCATGATGTTTGTCCTTGACAAATATTTAAAGAGGACCTTTGAGTTTGGTGGAAACAATTGCAGTTAATTTTTTTTTTGACACTTATGGAACACCTTAGGGTGAAATTTATCTTGCCCAATAATAATGTTCTGATTTTAGTGGTAAAAGTCTAATTTCAGTGAATTAAATGAGTCCACTTGATGATAAACTGATGATGGTAGGCATCTATAGAAGATGGTCCCACTCTGGGTCAGTTGGTGTGTCTGATTCTCTCCAGTATGTGTCAGACACCTACAGTCTACAGAAGGTGGAGATGTAAAAGGAAGCAATACATGCAAGGCAAAAAGCAAGAAATGTGCTATGCTTTATCATAGATATTTGTGATTTATCCCGTTTTTTACATCTTCTTCTCATCCATTTCCATGGGACCTATGTGAACCTATTTACCCTTTAACTATCTTCTAGGGCTTAAGGAGTAACGATCTCTCTTCAGTCTGTCCTGCCTCCAAATTACAAGATAGAGGCACAGACAAAATACTGCTTTTAATTTTCGTCTTTTGTGTTTATGGGATGATACAAATGTTTTTGCCTGTTACAACAAGCTACAGGATGCAATGACTATTGCATCATTCAGATGGAAAAACCTAATTTTGTGTTAGAAGCATCTAGCATTTCCTCTAATCTGCACAGTACTTCACATAAAGCCCAGGGTAAGCTGTGTGCATGGAAGAGCTCACATAACTCTATTTTTTGGTGAAAGGCAGGTTGAGAAGTGTGAGAAACAGAGGAAAGGGATATTATAATTTCTTTCTCCCTCAGAACCCTTCTAAATGGTTTCCTGGTAACACAAACCCTTGGTGTGGCAGATGGGTTTTATGAGAATTAATTGTAATAATACTATATACAACTGTCCCAAACGTTTTCAAAACTCATTTCCTCCTCTTTATTTTTTCTGATGTCTGCTACAAGAGCATGTCATAAATAAATACAGCAGGAGTATTTCTACATGTAAGTAACAGAACTGATTTTAGTTTTCACTTTCACAGAGGAATTAGTAGGGGTATCTAAAAGTGGACTTGGCTGCACATACCATTAAGAGATCGCTGTAAAGGAAAATGCTGCACTGTTGCAATAGGATGGGCTACATGACCAGACTGCATGCTTTGGCCTGCCATCTGTGATTCTGTGGGACACTGAAAAATGACACTGGGGACAGGGGTGGAGGAAATCACTCACTACAATTTGATATGATCACATTAAGACAATGAATACGGAGTTCCTTTGCTGTTTCCCAGCTGCTGCTGACATGGTGCTGGGAGCTGAATGCTTCCCTGCACCATCTCTAGCACTGACTAATGGGAGGAGAAGTAAACAGAGCACAACCCGTTTTGAAGGACCATGTTTATATTGTATCTTGGTAGGGAATATCTCATTCTGGAGTCTCAGCAACCTAAAAAACTAGGCAGATGTGTGTCTCCATTTCAGAATAAAGGCATAACCTGTGGTTGAGGGTTTTTCCTAATATGTGGTTTCTACTTTTGGAAGCATTCTTCTCCTACCTTAAGGTGAAGGAGGTTAGGTTAAGATCAGATATTACAAAAAATTATTTTTGTAATAAGACTATAATAATGTCAGGGCACTGGCACAGGCTGCTCAGTGAAGCTGTGGATGCCCCATCCCCAGAGGTGTTAAAGGCCAGGTTGGATGGGGCTCTGAGCAACCTGGCCTAGTGAAAGGTGTCCCTGCCCATGGCAGAGGGGGATTGGAACTGGATGGTCTTTAAGGCCCATCCAACCCAAACCATTCCTAATTCTATGATTTAGTGGTGGACCAGGCAGTTCTGGAGTAATGACTGGACTTCATGATCCTAGAGGGCTTTTCCAACCTAAATGTTTCTACAATTCTGTGATTTTTACCCCTCTTTTTTTCTAACTTGTGCACCTTTTTGTCTTTCCTTTCATGTTTACGAAATTGTTTATCTGTGTAATAGCTCTGTTTTCAGAAATAATAAACTGACAGAAACAAATAGAGCTCTTGTCTTTTCAAAAATGTTCAGTGATACTTTGCCTAATATATTATTAATAGAAACAAGAGTCATTCCTCAGTAAAAAGGCAGTCACTTGGCATCTTCTATGATAATACTGTCTTAGAAATATGAGACATACTAAGTCATGTGCACCTGAAACTTGGTTATGAGGAATTTGAATTTGACTATAGTCACAGTTTCAGTATCAGCTGCAGCAGAAGCTACATAGGGAAGGAACATTTTTTTTCTGCCATGCTTTTCTGGCAGGTTTAGGTGGGGTGGAGGACACAGCTTCTGGCATCTACATTTACTCTGGAGCTGTTAAAGCACCTTTTAGAACTGAGACCAAAGGAAACGTCACCTGTGTGGCCCATGAGTGGCGGATGGTGCCTGGCTGCAGAAGCAGTGCAGCGTGGCAGGGCAGAGCACAGACACAAAGCTGGGCTGAGGCCCACAGCAGACACTGCATGAATGCTGTTTGAAATGCAGGAGGAGGCTGCTAGCAAAGCCCTACGGTCCCAGAGACCACCTCCAGAACAAGGGATTTGGTAAATTGGAGGCCTCATAGACATACCACTTGAAGGCTAGTATTATAGAGAGAAATAAATGCTTCTGTGAAATTTGCTTTTGCGTAAATGTGTAGAAGAGATATTCAGAACACCATTTCTTTTCTCTTTCTGCTTTCAAACTTTGCTCTATGAGAGATAATTAAATATCTTTTGTGAATTTGCTTGAGGAAATATGAAGTTATTGGTGTGATAATATGTGTGCTTTATTGGCTTCTATAAGCAATTAAAAAATCTAGATTTAGGCATTTTGTTTGTTATTATTTATTAATAGGGTTAATTATAGCTGTGAGCCATGGAGATTAGTATGTGATTTTCTAAGCTTGCATTGATTGATTATGGTAATATATCTTAAGAAGTACTGCTTAACTGAAGTTTTTGATATTTTGTGGGGTTTTTTTTGCCTGGAGTTTACAATCTATTTAATTTTATAGCAGGAAGAATTTGAACTTCTATGTACTGCTTATATTTTTTTTTTCTGACTAGTATAAAGTTGTCTGTTTCATCAATTTTTTTTTAACTTTAGTGGTTTACACTTAAATGCAAACTTGTGTAGAGGACATGTCATGAACTTCTTTCTGTATCCATGAGGTAAATAAAGGATTATAGGTTTTTCTGTATTTCAGCTTGCCTGGTGCATGCTCAGGCATCAGGGCTGACCTGTGTACATGCCTTCTAGATGGTATCTAGCCCTGTGCAAGTGCTTCAATTAAAAAATGTTGTTGTAAAGAAGAGTAAAATGCAGATTTGCTCAATCTCTTTACTTGCTTCTGAGATTTTTCCACTAGGCTCAAGTGCAATGAGGCTTTTATGTGATTTTGGACCTTGGCTTTGCTAAGCTGGGATGTGAGAATGTTACCTTATTTTGTAGGAAATATTGAAGTGGAAACTGGCCTTCCCTTCTTACTCTGCCCTGGTCTGCTGTTCTCAGAAGCAGTGTGGTTGGGTTGTGTAGCAGTTACTGGGGTCTCCTCTTGTGCATTAGCTTTGCTGTGGGCAAAGGCTTTTGCACCAACAATGGGAAGAAGTGGGTTTGCCATAATGATGCTCAACTGCTTCCAAAAAAATAAAGGGGAAAAAGGAGGCAGATTTTGTTTAACAATATTGCAGCTTATACTTTACTAGTCTTCTTCCTGGAAAAAAACCTGTTTTCCCAGAGAAAACCTATGCATAGTATCCACATAAATGTTTTTGCATATATACATGCACAGGATCCAAATGTAAAAGTGCTGCATCTGTGACTTTCTCTAATTGTTGAGGCCATTTTAACTATTGAGTTGTGCAGATATACCTGCCTCTGCCATTAACTTGTTTTCCAGAGTATGTTGTCCATCTGCTTCAAACTGTTTAAATGCATGCTTGGCTTCATTATTTGCTACTGTAAATCAAATAATAAAGAATAAATGTCTACATGACACACATCCCAAGTACATTTATTTATTTCTAGCAGCTAGATGATGCTTCCTAAGTTGGCCTGGTTACTAATTTGGATTTATATGGTTTCTACGTGATTATTTTGCAGATGTCTTCTTGTCTTTCTCTCTTCTGTCTATCTGTCTGTCTTTTTCTCTTTCTTTTCTCATACTTTTTGGAATGGGAATTACTTTCATATTTAATTTCGCTTAAAAAATAAGGCAAATACATGTAGTTCAGAGGTTGCACGGGTTAGAAATGGTATATAAGACATTATTGCTGCTAGGTGAATTCATAGTATTTCTCTGTGTTTTCTGCATGTGCTGTATGCACATGCAGGAGTATTTTTCCATCTAATTTGTAGATAGAAGAAACACCCCCAGGTTTTTATCACTGATTAAATAACGTGTGGACCTTCTAGCACTTTCTTATTGTTTCAGGGCTTTTTGTGTTGACTCTCTGCCTCTAACACAACCTGAACTGGTCTTTCAGTTATTGGATCAACTTTTTCACTCTTTTCTCAAAACTTTAACAGAGAGTTGGTATAAATGATATTCTGGAGGCTGAAAAATGCTAACAGATGCAACGTGTAGGGTTCATGCAATAAGAGGAGAAACCTGTGTATATTTTAGCAATACAAGAGGAGGTTCATTAGAGAACATTTACAGTTTTGACCATGATTTGTAAGGATATAATAGCAAAATGCATCTTGCTGTTCTTGCTTTGCAAGCAGTATGACTGAAACACAATTTTAATTCTAGCTTCTGCATTGAAATGGGATTTGTGTCTTCTTTGTATTAAACATCTTGTGATTCTGTAACCTTTAGAGCTTAAGTTGTTTGTTCAAAGCTACTGTCACATTTCTGTTTTCTCTGAAAGAAAAATTTTCTCATACTAAAACATTTTAAGAATAATTTTTTTTATATTTTATTTCCTGTGGCTGTGGGTAAAAGGCTTCAGCTACAGTTGGTCTGAAAGTGCTGTGCATGAGAAGTCATAAGGTGCCCTGCAGCTGAAGTCAGGTTGCTGCCCTAAGAGGAATATTGTTAGTTTGAAAGAGGGATTATGGTGCATCCTTTCCATCAAAGCATTTCTTCACCCAGATGCATTTACTCCTGATTTTGACTCTTCAGTATGGCCTTAGCCATTTCTTATTGTAATCCTTAGAAGATCTTCCTTGGCATCTCTAGAAGTTGAATTAAGTTCTGTGTTGATCTTCCTTATTCACAGTCAGTCAAAGCAAGCGTGATATTTTTTACTTCTGGCTACTAGCAATAGCCGCTAAATCACTGCAAAACAATGTTTGCTTTTTGACCCAGTTGCCTACACAGGCATTCTTTTGGAACAAAGCAGATATGCTTTTTAGTGTGTTGTGAAGATAACACAGCAGCTGTATTTGGCAAGGTTGCTCTGGTTTAAATATCAGTGTCTGCCAGACTGGAGGATGTCAAAAATGGGAAATAAGTATGACCGTAATAGATGACTATGTAAACCATGGCTTATCATGAAACATGCAAGGAAAGTACTCTGGATCAACAAAGGTTTGGTTTGCTTATGTCAGGCAGCTGGTGTATTTAACTTTCTATATTGCTTTGACCTTGGCTTGCATACAGTATTATTACTGGGTATCACAGCCTCTGTCACTTTTTCAGACATGTATTTTGACTCAGTGTGAGAAACTGAAAGTGGGTTCTACCAAAACTTCCTGCTTGAGAAATACAGAATCTTTTGAAATCAGGTACTGATTTCAGCAATGGGTTAAATACTGTAATAAGAATACATAGTATGTCATTAGTCGGGAACAAACTTATGTGTGAAAGTTTTAAATTTTATTCCTGAAATTGATCTCTTTCATTCTGCTCACCTCAGAAAGTCTGTGTATTTAGTAACATGGTTGTTTAGTTTTTCCTGCAATAAGGTAACTTCTACAAGTGCCAGAATGTATTTTGCTATTTCTCTTTGTCTATTTTCATCACCTACCTCTGAAGTATTGATCTTCTTCTGGTTTGAAGTAGTGTGCATTCTCATGCCTGTAGGCATTTTATTTTCGCAGTGCTCAAATAGACGTGAGGTTGTACTTAGGAGAGATAATATATTAATAATAATAGCAATAATAAACTGTTAGACTTTGTGAAGATTTAGTTCTAGTGTACATATGGTCCACTTTCCTCCTTTTACATTGCACCCACAGAAAAAGACAAAAAACCCTCAGGGAACAAGAATGCACATTTTATTTACATTTACATCATGGTAATGAAAAATTGACTACTGAAGGGAAATCTTAAAATTATAGAATCATACAATGGGTTAGGTTGGAAGGGATCTTAGATGTCTTCTGATGATGAAAGGAAGTATTAAATGTGAGGAGCTATTTAAGCAGCTCGCAGCCTTTTCCACAGAAGAGAGCATTCCTATGCCATTAAGGTGCAGTGGATGTTTTTGGTTTTGTTTGTCTTTTCAGAGAATAAATACATTTCTGCTGCATCTGTCCACAGCATGTGTTAACACAAATCTGTTCCAGTGATTTGAATATTTGCTGACCTAAAACAGCAGCTAGGAATGTCTACCTAAATCATAATAAGAACCTTGAAGGGTAATCCATGTTAGTGTGCAAAATACTCAAAATCTTTGGCAGTTTGATTTTTGTCTCATTCTTGTTATTAAAACCAAGTAAATCCATGAGTTTCCAATAGAGTTATTCTAGAGAAATAAGAAAGAATTTGACAGTAGTTTCTGCCAGGCAGATTTACAACATTACTATTATCATAGTTTCTGGTGAGTTCAACAGTTATATACAAATATATATATATATATATATAGCCAGGGCTTTTGAACAATCAAACCCTGATAACAAAGTTATCAGGCTGGAAAGTTAATGAGGGCTTTCTGCAGGCACTGGGTCCTTCTTTATGGACCTCATTTTAGTGGAAGCAAGAAAATTTTACCTGGAGACAATACTAGAGCTGTTGGAAAAAAAGTCTGGTAAAGAAGCTAAAAGAGAAAGAATTTATTTTTTTTCCCTTTCTTTTTTTTTTGCCCTCTTGAATTCTTTCTGAAACTTAAAAAAAATCTTATCAGGAAACTAAATTATAAAAGTAGTATCACCTGAGGCTGTGAATTTATGAAGTTAATTCATCCCTGCTACTGGGTTGTGTAAAATGTTAAGTGAGCTTAAACAGAACAAATTATTCTCACCCTGTATTCTTGAATCAAAAAATGAGAAATGCATGTCCTATTTTACATAAGAGATATTTACCAAAACCTGTACTACTGCATTAGTATAAAATGTAGAGTGCTAGTTTCAGTGCAGTTGGAAGGTATTAAAATTTCTAATTTTTACAGTTAAAATAATATCAAGAGTAGAAGCAAAAATACTTCTTGCTACCATATTGCATGCTGCAGACTCAGTTTGAAAAACCTCCAAGATCTATGGATTTTGAATACTTTTTTCTCCAAAATTCATCATTTGATCTATGCTTCCCTCCATTATTGGGACAGGCTCCTAGAACAGGATCTGAAGCTTTGACCCAACTTGATGATTTGACTGCTTTGTATTGCATGACATGTGCAAATCGGCCTCTATTTAAAAAAAAAATATTCCATTTAGTTATCCTGTCAGAGAGCGTTGTGTGGTCTGGTAACTGGTCTTGTAAAATGAGTATTTCTATTATTGACTGATTTTAAAATACTTTGGAAAGAATGCTTCAAGAATATTGGATGCTGCAATAGCTGCTTTTTTGCTTTAGATGGTTTCTGTGGTTCTCAAAGAGCTATTATGGAATCCTTATATGGTCTCATGCTGTATTAAGAGACCATCAGAAGTTAGAAAGGATTGGTACAGTGCAACTCAAGATGTGAGCAGTGTCAGTGTCACAGGCACTGTAGCAGAATGGGTTATTTGTGATAGCAGGCAACTGCTCGACTTGGTAGATTTGGTAACACTCCTTTGCCATTTATTCTATCATCTGTTAATCATAGTTAATGTACCTTTCATGGAAAGTCTGACCTCATAGGCAAACAGCGGAATGCTGCAAAAAGATGAGTATGAATACGCATGTTCAGTGGGATATTAGTCTGTAGTCATTAAAATGTCATTTATGTAATATGAAAGCTTAGAAAATGCAGATTTTCAAAATATGTTTCTTTTTCTCAATATTTTTGGGCTTATGCTAATTGTATTTACCTTGTTAACATCAGTTTTTCAGGTACCTATAAGTTTGAAAGTGGATTACAACATTGACAGGAAAAGTTTGCTGTCAGAACAGTTGTCCCACTAGTGTATTTGCATCTAGAAAAAGATCTTATTTACTGTAGGAGAACTATTACTGTATTTTTTCAATTTGTTTGTGTTTTGTTTTTTCTGTTGCATAATTCTTCTGCTTTGAAAAGCATTGAATTCAATATATCAATGCAGAGGGAAAGATGGTACTTCAGTTATTAAAAAAAAGAAACAGAATACTCAATTTTATTTTAAACGACAAAATAATATGTCTGTTATTAAAATAAGTGTAGAAATCCAGCTGTGTCTTTCTATTGCCCTCGGTAGAGTTGTCTAGAGGAAACAGAATCAGAATTCATTCTGAATATTTCTATTGTGGAAAATACAAAGACACACACTTTACATCTAAGAGAACGAGTGAACTTAGAATAATAGATCATAAAGATAGTGTATATGAGGTTTATATACAATGAAGCAGTTGTGTTTCTGTGTCAATCTATGTTTTACAAAAGATGCAATGAAATTAAAATGTCTACGGGCCAAATTTTAATCATAGTTCATAAACTAGCTGAGTTCATCCAGAGCAGTCATGTAAAACTGTACTTACGCTGTTGAAACTGCAATATGGCTTTTGTGTTTGGTATGTACTTTTCCAAAAGAAACCAGTTATATGTGCTATGATAAATGTAGGTTTAAGGGATCATACATATTACAAAGTCATCCAACTTTCTATTCCCAGAGAATTAATTACGTCCCATTTCCATTTTGTCAGTGTCATTTCCCATATGAAAAAGAAAATAGGAAAAAAAACTTTTTTGGATTAATATACCCTGCTCCACACATTTCCTATTGGCTACCTATGGCAATTACTGAATTAAATCATTATTTCCTAATATAGAAAAGGATTAAATAACGTAGCCTGAGAAAAGCACATTTAAAGCCTTCTGTTATTGCTATAATGATTCCTTCAGAGATAGCCTATAATCTGCTATGTGCAAGAGGCCATAAACTGATGGCAAGTAAATTCCAATAAATGTTGGCTCTCACAGAAGAGATTTGCTTTAGAAATTATATATAAATTTTCTTTTTATTAACATTGGAAATAGGACTTTGATTTGTAATGAGGTCAAAGGCATGAGAAGTGATTTATAGTATGTATAAGGAGTTAAGGGACTTTTGTATGAAATAAATGAGAAAAAAATCCCATATTAAAAAATCAGTGGCTTCACCTTTGGAAAAATAATGATCATGTATTATATGGCTTTCTAAGCAAACTGTAAGTTAATATGTCTTTTATTTGCAGTGAAAGCTAATTAAACTTTGACATCGTAACAGACACTTTTTAAATCTGACAGCGTAGGTGTCACTTACATGAAGTGCTTTTACATAACAATCTAATTAAAAATTAGTTAGTTATCAAAGCTAAGAGTGTCATATTAATTGAGATATGTATTAATATTACACTTAATTTACTACAGAGAAGGAGAAAAATTCTGCAAAAGGGGACAGCTAATTCAGCGAAGTATGGCTCTGCATTTAACCCGAGGATAATCAGTTTAGAGTTTAGAAAGACAGTTTTTAGAAAGACAGGTTTGTGTCTGCTTGATGTTGTGTAGTTGCAGAATCAGAAGTCAAGAGTTTAACTCCGCTGTATAATGAAGCATCATAACCTCAATGTCTGAAACAGCATTTCTGATAACTAAAGTTCAAAAAAAGAGCCAGGATAGAAAGATTCATGAGAAATCTTTGGCTCAGGAGGAAAAAGAAGATCTAAAACTGAGAAGTTGAACAAATGACTGGCAGTAGAGCAGGTCCAGTTGAGTGAATGACTGGCAGAGGAAGCCCAAAGAAGTGGATGTGGAATCAACAAAGTACAGCCAAGGTCAGACTTTAGTGTATGACTTAATGGAAGAGAATTTCAAGCCTAATAAAAACCCTTTTTCACAGGAAGAAGTTGACAGCTGGGGATGCTGTCATCTGAAGAAATTGGAAGTATTTTGTTGAACCCAGGAGACTAACTCCCAGGAAACTGTTTCTTTGCAATTTAAGGGTTAGAAGTAGCAGATTACTCAGTACTGGAGAAAAGCCTGAGCTGCCAAATGACTGTAGAAAGTGACTGAGCATTCTGATAATGCTCTTCTTCTCCATTAAAAAGAGGACAAGATCACTTTATTTAATGACCAGATAAAAAAGCCAATGTGGAAAGAATCCCCTGTCCACTGTTTGTTATTTATTTCTATATTATAGGTTAATATTTTCTTAGAAAATTTGCTTATCAAAAATCTCACTCTTTGAGATCCTGAACATTTGCTGCTTGGTAAATGCAGTTTTAAACTTCAATCAAGATGACCAAATCTCATCTTCATGTGGTACAAACTCCAGCAGAGGTGGAGGGAAAATGTGATAGAATTTATATCAAACATCTGACTGTTTTTTTTTGTTAAGTGAGCTTCACCCACCAGCTTCACTCTCTTCTATTGAAAGCCATGGCTGCAAAAGCAACCTAAAACTCGAAAGATTTTTTCAATAGGCTTGTTGGTACAGTGACAGTGTCCTGTACCGCTTCTTGCAGCAAAGTACTTTCTCTTCCTGTAGTGGGTGGGCCCTGATTCAAGCTTTGCTTGTAATCCACCCATGATTGTCAGTGCAAGTAGAGACCTTCGAGGTTATATTTGCTTAACTCTTTAGTCTTGCATGTCAAGATAAGAGCCTGCAAAGTGACATTAAAACATAGAAGGGAAAAAAGGGAGGAGGGCGTGCACAGATAAATCTTCATTTCTTTTTCTTATATAATTTTTCTGAGAAGATGTATTTTTACATATTTTTACTTCTTTATAAATAGCTGTAGATGTTTATTTATGCCTCAGAATAATAAAAATAATGGAAGCTTATGTTTAGTAATAGAGTAATTCAGTCTAACACGCTCTGGCTGATGTAAGAACTTGGAATTCAGAGCTTTTCAACTCTTGCTTTTCAGTAGTGGGAACTTTGCAGATTGTAGAGGAAAGTGTTTTCAAATTGGAGGTTAAGAAGTGGTCTTGAGTTCTTGGCATGTATAGATCATTCATGACCAAGTCAAAGGCAATCAAGTGAACTTGAATTGGTAACACTTCTGTGTCATTTGAGATATGGAGTGCTTATCAAAATCAGGAGCATGTGAAGAGGAGGTATCTTCACAGTAGGATGCAAACAAAGATTTCTGAAGTACAGCAACAGCTAGAGACAGACAGAAATCTTGAGTTTTTTCTCCTTTTGGTAATAAAATGGTGGGAGAAGAGGGGGTTGGAAGGGAGAAAAGCCTCTGCCTGGCAGTGTCAGCATCATGCTCCCACTGGCAGCTGAAACCTGTGCTTGCCCTGTGGAAGCTGTGTAGACCTGTGGGAGGAATTGAAGAGTGCAGCTCAAGTAAAATATTGTTTAAGGGATTTAAACTTGATTGTTAAACATGGTAAAGTGATGTAACTGCAGTAATAATGGAAAATTATGTCCAATTAACAGAATCCATATTCTCAAATTTTCTATGTTGACCAAATCCATTATTATGACCTGTACTTCCCAGAGATTTTAGTTCATTTTCCAACTGTAACAGAAAATAAATTATTGTCATCCTTTGTGGTAAAAGTTGGGATTTATATTTTGGTCTTCTGCAAATGAGCTGCAAATCAAGCACTGAGTAATATTACCTTTATAAAAACCCCAAACCCTTAGTTCCTCGTGTTTATGGGGTTATTTCTCTCTATCATTATAGCATTATTTAACAAAAGCAAGTGTGTAATTTAAGACATTAAAATCACTTTTGGCTATAGTGAAAGATAAAGTTGGACCTTCAGCATATATATACATATATATATGTACACACACACATCCACAGGGGTAAATTGCAGACAGCAAGACTGCATTTACTAAGATGTGTTCTGCTGTTATGTTTCCTTTATTAACTGTTAGTGGATCACATAAACTCACTATAGCAAGACTTTAGCCTAGAACTGAAAGCCTGTAAATGTTACTTGAGTTACAGAGTCTTTTGAGGTTGACTTTCTAGGGCCCAAAGGAGGACCTGTGTGGTACCATAAGCTGTGCTCCTACATTCCTGTAAGTGATGCAGGGAGCAGCTACAGATGCAAATACTGGGAAATTATCTGGAGCTCTGAACAAAGTATGACAACAGCAGAGGCAAGATCAGTAGTTACAAACAACCGTGAGGAGTGACAAGCAGGATTCTCTGGTGTGAAGGCCATCTCTGTGCCTTTAGGTGAAACAGCCTGCAGCCGAAGCTCAGAGAAAATGTGATTTCCAAAACAATAGGATACACAAGAAAAGACATAGGGCTTCTGTTTCTTATGCCATTCAACAAGATTTAGAAGGAAATGCAGCCAGAATTAATGGTCATTACCTGATGAAAACCAGACATCCTTGGGAATGGGCTCGTACAATCCAGGATAAATCTAAATGCAATTAAAAGGACTCCACTGAGGCCAAAATGGTAGAAAAGCCAGAGGAAACAGATGGAATCATCATTGTGAGAAAAGACCTTTTTTTTTTTAAATAAAAAAAATCCAAGTTTAGGTGCTAAAACATAAATGGATTTCCCTAGAAAGCATAAACAACTATAAAGAAGAGACACTGACAATCACTTTATTGATTACTTGTAAAGAAGGAATTGGTGTTACTTTCCAATATAGAATTTGGGTTTTAGGTTAAAGAGTGGTTGAGCAATTTTAAAGAATGATTCACTATTTACAGTAGTTGTTTCAGGTCATTTGTAAGGTGAGAATTTTAAACTACCCCACCTTAGATTACACTTACATAAGTACTTAAACTTTACTTCTTTGCTTGCTCATCCCATAATCATTGTAAAAATAAAGCACCAGATTCTGCTTTACCAGTTTCTTTTAGACACTTGAAGGATCTTTTGCAATGGATCTTGTAATATAAAAGGGCCTTCATCTATCTGAAAATCAGATTCTGAGAGTTCCTTCTAAGTTCACCTCCCTTAGATTGCTGGGACATGTGGGTTCATAATGCCTTCTACATAAGCTTAAGTTAGAAGCAAGAACAGTTGTGGAGATTAGTACAGTGGGCTTCAGTAAATACTGATGCAATGAAATAAACCTAGCCTAATATTTATGCAGAATTAATAGGTGCTTTCACTTAACATAGGAGAAAACACTATAAAATTATTATTGTAAGCCCTGGAAAAATGTTGCTATTACATATTTATAAAGGCTGCACATGGTAAAAAAAAAGGTTGTCAAATTACTTTTGAAAAGCTTTATGAATTTGCTTTTGATAAGCAAATGGCAGAGTGACAATACAATTTAGTAATTTATCCAGTATATTAGAATTCATGGGCTATTTGGAAGTTTTGCCCTCAGGCAAGACCCGTAGTAGTTGCAGGGAAGTGATTTATGCATTGTAATAAATGTTACTGCTCAATCTGTTTGCTTGTTCAATGGTTAAAGTCCCAAAAGAAAAGTTTATCTCAAATTAGGACTGGCATGCATTATCTGTCAGCTTTATATAGTACTGTAAAAGTCATTCAGCTGACAGAAATATTAGCAGAATGTTTTATAGATTTTTGTGCTGGATGAATCCCTGCACTGGTGAGGAGAAGCGATGGGGCTGTGGTGCTGTGCTGCAGGATTAAAGTTGCGTGTAGATGAGTAGTTTCACTCAGTGGTTCGCTGCAAATGAACATCTGGACTGCATATTGGTTCCATGTGTGCAAATGAGATCAGCCCATATAATGACCAGAATCAATCAGGCTTCAGCCTAGATGTACACTGGTAGTGATTTGTTAGACAACCAGAATTGGCAGCACCTTGCATAATTTGGCACCAATTGACAAAGATTAGACTGTTTTGGGCCCTGAACAGTTATTAATTTGAGCCCCCCCTCCAAAAATATTTTGCAAAGTAAAATCAGCTGCGGTTTATTTGTCCCTGCCCCCTCCTTTTCATACCAACCCTAATTGTTTTAGACAAACAAGTGAGCTTGCAGCCTGTTCACTTTACACAGGAAGACATGAATTCTTTGATCCATACAATATTCTCTAGTTCATCCTTGGAGCTATTTACTGAGGAGATTTATTTGCAGACAGACAGTAAAGCAGCTCTTTACAAATGGAAATGAGTTCAGCTTCTTTGATTTTCTGGCTTGAGTTTCTCCCCTCCCATAGGATTCGTATCACAAACCAGTTAATAGGTATCTGCACTGTTTCTTGTTTATTGAAGAGGAGCACAAACAACAGAGTCAAAATCACCCAGATTCTGTAGAGTTTTTTTGAGCAGTGTGTAACATGTCTGGATGAGAGTTGGGACAAACACAAATTTAGGATTCAGACTAGTTTGCAGTTCAGGCAGGGCTTGCTGTCTCACCAGCCTTTTGACCAAGCTGCCCTCACTTTCAAATCACTTTAGACAAAAAAAGGAAGGGGAATAAAAGAAGATATTACATTAAAATCAAAAAAAATTCATCTTGTGTTTCTGTGAATTCCAGTTTCATGGTGAAAAAATGGATTGGATTAAACCTCAGATAGATATGTGCACAGAGTACTACAACATTTACTTTTCATGCAGTTGCAAGGGGACTGTCATTGACTGTACTGTAATTTTTCTAGGAAGTGTTTTCTTTGTTCTTTGGCTTAAGAACAGGGAGACAGTCAGGCTGGTGAGGTCTGAAAGTTTCTAGTTTGCCCTGTGTGAAATGAGTGTAAAGCATCTGAAGGCACTGAAACTGCAGCGATGCGTTGGAGAGGAGAGTTTAGCATTCCTTCACTGTTGATCCATTTGACATATTGCCTGGTGCTTCCTTTATCCATTATAGATTCAGAAATTTGCTTTATGGACCCTGGAAATAATCAGGGGTTTACAGCATGTACTCCCAAGAATAATTTCTCATATTCTTCTATGAGTCACTTTTAATTGTTCAGTAATTCTGTACATTCCACTTCCAAAGGGTCTATTGCTTTCTTCAGGGATCACTTCCAAAAATGTGACTTACAGTGCCATTTAGGAACACAGACTAATTTGTGCTAGAAAGTAAGGAAACTGAAACTCCAGGTGGAAATTAAATAGGTAAAAAAATAATCACCTGGCCAGGTCAGGAGGGTTAATTCTCCCCTGACAGAAGGGGGAGGGAATCTTTAATGATCACAGGTGGTGGAAAATTCTCCTGACTTGAACTAAGAGTGAGACATCCAGCAGATGAGTGGCCCCTGGTACCATGCTGGGGCACTGGTTTAGTGCGGGCCTGGGATATCATCCATTCCTGCTGAATTGGCTGTGATTTTGGTCATGTGAGATTGGAAAACAGGCAGAGAAACATAGTCTGCCACTAACACTGTACCCTGCTGGGTGTCCCAGCATTGCACAGCAATCTTTCTCTCCAGGTCTTGCCCCTGCCTGACCTTGCATTGCTTTTATGTTCCAGTGAGATCAAACAGGATGGCACAGAGTGACAGGAATGTTTGTTTTGCTTCTGTGAATGGGCATTGCTTGTGATTCATGTGGTTCACAGTCCTGTGCTGTAGGAATAACTGTTTGGTATGGAGAAGGGTGGTAGGTGTTGGTGATTTGACTTGCCTTGCTAATCTCTAGCATCTATGATTCATCTGCTTTGGGAAAAATGATCACAACATCATCAGGGATCTTTGAATGCAAAGCTTATTATAACTGAAAAGGCGATTGTGTCAAATGCACTTACTGCATTGCTATGATGCTTTTCCCAAAATAAATGTCTTTTGTATGTGCATAAAAATATGTATCTGCCTGAAAATGTTTTATATGCTACATAAATTAAACTCTAGGTGTTAAACCATGGCACTTGTGGTTCTGTTGGAGAAATTCAGGAAATTGTATCTGCTGTTTTCCCTTCAACTGCTGTTATTTGGTTTGAGAGTATTATTAAGGCATCCAACTGGCATATATTTAAGTCAGTGGAAGAGTACAACATTTCCATGAATGCCTGTGCTATGTGATTAGCATCAACCTGCCTAGAAAAGAACAAACCAAGGCACCATATTGTGCTATCCATATTAGAAGAAGAAAATCAACCCTTGAAACTTTGTTACCTTGGGGCAATGTAAGACGCAGGCTTTCTGTCTTATGATGGCATTTTACAATGAATCACTAACTCCTTCTTTCCTGTGTCATCTCAGTATTCAGTTCATTATGCTGTGTGACAAAGAATAAAAGGCTTTATTCTTCATAATGTTTATGTTGCTAAAGTGTTTTTTGTAATCAGCAATTTGTTTCTTTGAAGGGATATGTTTCAAACTATGGACATGCCTTACTGTGGTTGGTATGTTCCTTGACTTGTTTGTTTTTCATAATGAAAATGTCTCTTCATGTGGGATTTTCTTGCTTTTGTTTCTTTTTTTAATTTAATGAACATTTCACTAATGCTGGCAAATGGCATAAATGAGATTTAAAAAACCCTAAAAAACAAAACAATGCAAAAAAGGATGAAAAGAAGTATCACATTTTAGAAAATTTAGAAGTGTTTTTATAGTTGTTACTTTAACATCTTAAGGAGAGGAAAAGTGATTCTTGGGTGTTATTATCCAAAGACGCTGCTGTGATCACTTAGTCTAGTTTGATGGCTGCAGATTTTCCATCCAGCAAATCCTGAATCAAGCTGCCACAGTCTAATTGCACTGGAACATATCTTTTTAATGATAACAGGTTCAGATATCAAAGACAGGAGATTATATGAATTCTTGATAGTTAGGTGTATAGCTGTAAGCCTGGATTTGGTTACAGGGGGGTTTAAGTGAGCTCAGTTGCACCATCAGAGCGATTAACACTACGATGATGTTTCTCTGTGGCAAGGGGACATATTTGTTTCCATCATATTCCCCAGGAGTTCTCCATGATCGTGGCTGCTATGACATTGTAAATCCTTTGCAACAGCTTCCTGCAGTAAAGTTCCCCAGAAACAGTAAGACAGCGATACCATCACCAGCGGTATTGCTGTGCAGCATGTCCCACTGCAGCTCCTCCTAGGGAGTGCTTGTTGCCCAACTCTGGGTTCATGTGTGCAGTTCAAAACAGTAGGAATTGCTTCATCCTCAGAGATTCTTGAATGCTTTCCCTTGGTTGTTGTCTTCTGTCTTGCCTGTGCCAGATAGACATTTCTGTAGCTGTTTTCTTCAAAAGCATCCATAAAGAAATTTTTGTTTGGCTTTGCTTTTCATTCTGTAAAACAATCTTTCAGCAAGTGAGGATCTGAAGAAAAGAGATTGACTTAATTAATATATGATGGGAAATGGTGCGTGTATATATGTATCTAGAAACAGAAAACAGAAAAAAACAGAAGTCTGCAGTTGTGTTTCTAAATGTATTCAGTTTACAGGGTGTGGGGAGAAAGGGGCAGCAGTGACTTTCTGCAAAGTAACTTTATAAGGAATTTCCCTTCTGGGGCCTGACATTGCTTGGACCCATGTCCTGGAAAATTCACTTAGTCCTCTATTTTAATTTTCCATTCAGAAAAGGGTATTAAAAATACCTCCTTCTTCAAGTTGCATGGAGAAACTGGTGTCTGCAGAGTTGCTGTTTAAGGGGACGGGAATGAACCAAAACATTAATTTCACTTTGTGATCAGTTTTTGTAGCAACATTTTCATGCCTCTTGTGCAAATGCTACTGCTGTGAGGGCGTGTGTCAGAGCTCTTCAGCTCCAAAACAAGTCCTGACAGAAAGGCTCTTGCCAGCTGCTCCTAACAAGATGGTGGGTGGTTGCTGTGCAGTGTTAGGAATAGTGCCATGCCGACTTCTTGTGTCCAGCCAAAGGATGTCCACAGAGAATGGCAAGGCCAGCTCTGGTAGCAGCCTTCTACCAGGTGTTGTTTCCTCTTCATAGCACAGCTTAAGCCTTACTTCCCTCCCCCCCCCCCCCCCCCCCCCCCCCCCCCCACCATGTGTTGCTACTGGAAACAAGTAAAACTTGGAATTTTAAAGATATTTTAAAAAATGGCCCGGCGTGCAGAGATCAGATGCCAATGGCAGCAGTCAGAAGGGAGGATCATCTCCCTGCTAGGGTGTAGGCTGGACCTTGAGAGAATTTTACTTCCTGGCACTGCTCTCACCAGGAGTTTCCAAATGAGCTGATGTTCAAGCCATCGTCAGCTGCAGTGGCGGCACTGGCTCCCAGCTGCTGGCATGTGCAGGAGGAAGCACTCAGCAGCTCAGACACACTTCTTTACCAGTCCCCCCATGATTTGCATGTTCCACATGGAACTGCCTTGGGTTCTGGTGCAGCAATTAGGGATGTCTTTAAGAGGTGTGGCTGAAAATTTTTTTGAGGAAGGAAAATACTTCATCCTTTTATTTTTACTGTTAAGAGTTTTACCCACTAAATGTTTGCTCTTCACACAAAATGATTTTCTTTTATGCTGTATCTGAGAATTTGCAGTCTAATTTGAGAAGAGCAAGAGCTGTTGCAATGCTCTGGAGGGAGGCTGATGCTGCTGCAGCACCTGGGCAGGACGGGCAGCTCTTTTGCTTCCAGACAAGAAGATTGGTACAGAGCTGCTGAGAGATGCCAAACCTCAGTTTCCTGCTCTTGTTCAGAACTGAACATTTCTGATACAATTTCTGAGCTTTAAGTTCACGAGTCTTGGTACCCATGGTATTTAGTTGCCTCCAAACAGCTTTTAGGAGGGCAGTTTGGTACTGAGATAGCTAAAATCTGCCTTATTTTCCTTATTTTTAGCAGTGAAGTTCATTTCTCCATGCAGCTGATGAGCTACCCTACTGGAAAAGCTAGCATGGCCCTTCCCTTCTTCTCTGCATTGCCATCTCTGCAGCCCCTGGGTTGCACTGTGGGTAAGAGGCCATTGCAGCTTTGTGACCTTCAGTGTTCCAGTGAAGGAAATATTCCTCCTCCTGCCTTCCACTTTAAAATAATTACCCATGAATTGACTGTTTATTTTGATGTGTTAGGAGCTGCTTAAAAAACTGGAAAAAGTGAGTGCTGAGTTGCAGGGTGTCAGCAGCAAGGTGGGCAGCGGAACCCTGAGCTCTTCTGAATGCTGTGTGCAGGTCCCTCCATCATCTCTTGCTCCATTTCTCTCTATATTTGTAGAGTTTCAGATGTTCTGCAGCCGTATATCTGAGTTTTGTTTTCTATCCTGCTCAGATGAGGTGGAGAGTCAGCTTTTGTTCCTGGTCCTGTTATGGTGGTTGCTCACAGTTGGTATTGGGAAGTATGTCCTTTTTCCTTTCCAGATGTTCTCTGCTACCAAATAAGGGGAAAACATGTGTTTCCCAATGCTGTGATAAGTCAGAGGTATAAGTTACTGCTTTACCATATTGAGAAAGGAATGCAAAGTGCAACCTTCTCTATCAGCACTGAATGTTTAGACTTGAGCTAAAAGACATGGCAGTATTCACTAAAACAGGCTACATCACTGTATAGAGGGAGCAATGTCTTTTTTTGGCCTTTTTAATTTGTCTTTTGCATTAAAAGTATTTTTGTTAGTTAGATTTCTCATTAGATACTATTCTGTATTTTGTTCTTGTTCTTGGCTAAAGTCCCTTAACTGAATCCAACCAAAAAAGAAAAAAAAATTGTATCAGCTCATTTTAGTTAACATGCTTTCTCGTATCATTTTTCTAATTTCTGTGAACAGCTGAATTTACTTTAGTTAATAATAAACTATCTAAAAAGGGGGCACAGGAAAATTAAAATAAATAGAACTAATCTGTTCATCAGCTTGCTATTAGTTTCATTTTTTTTCCCCTTTCAGCATTTGTTTTTTCTTGTTTGGCTTAATGTACTGTCTTCTCTTAATGGAGTAAACCCAACTCTTTTTGTTACCATGCTATCCTAAAGCAGGAAACGACCTTTAAAAAAGGCATTATCAGCCAAATCAGCTACAAAATATGTTGCTAAGTTTCTAGTTTTTAGATAGCTATTAAATAAATAAAATCAGAAACAGTGACTGGCACTGAGAAACCTAAATCACCACGAAGGCTGAAGCATTTCCTTCTGACAGGATATGGTAGATGTCAGGGAACTCTGTTAGCTGCTTTTTATCTTTATTGAAAGAAAAGCACAAAGAGCCAGGAGAAAGTTTGGAGATGTAACATAGCCCATGGTACCACATGTTTTTTACATGAGCAAAGGAGCCAGGCCAGGGCTCTCAGAAGTGTTGTTCTGGGTCAGCACCAGTCACCTGTGAAGCTCATAGGTACCTTCAGTAGTGTCCAGCATTGTGTCTCCAGGGCTGAGGGAAGCCTCAAACAGTTGTGGACGATTCTGAAAGCAGGAGTAAATTTCTTAAGGTACCTTGCGTCTGTCCTGGTTACAGCTCACAAGCAGAAAGGGGATCAGGCACTCCTTGCTGGGCTGGAGCCACAGGCTTTGTGGTGCCAATGTCTCCAGCTGTCACGGGTAGACCAGTGCCTCTCATTCCCATGGGAGGTGGCACTCCAAAGAGGACCCCATCTTTGGAACAACTACAGGGTTGCTCATGCTGCTGACCCAGCTGGCGCATTGAGCTCCAGTTCTTGATGGAGCTCTCCAGAAAGCCACTGGTTGCAACTGCAATGGCCCCTGCCAGCACATCACCTCCCTAGGCAAGGCCTCCAGTAGGACCTTCAGTGGCAGATATTGCCATTGGCCTGTCTCATTGGTCTGTCCATCTGCTGAGCAGTTTGGTTTGGAAAAGCAGGAGGAGACTGGGAATTCTGAACAATCCAGAGATGTAGTATGGTCACAGATGTGCTGATGGGTGCTGCAAAGAAAGCATTTTCTTTTTGAACTGTCAGCACCGTCTGTGGCTTGACACAATATTTTATCTTCATTTTAAACTTTTTACTCATTATTAAAATATTTAAATTGGCTGGCGTGAAATCCTGTAGGAATAGTATGAGTTTATTTCGGGGCAGCGGTGCTTAAAAGAGCCCCATAAGCAATAAGCATAACCATGTATGGAGGCGGCAGGGATCACTCCAGAGGAAAACTCATTGTCAGTTCAAATGTAATCCATATGTTAAAACTATAGGAAGTGTTTCTTAGTCAGATCGTTGGGCTAATATCAAGGAATGTTCCCTCGTGGGAGACCTAACTTTCAAGCTCACATAATGATAAGTGCTTTACTGAAGTAATCTTCAGTGAGATGTGAGGCTTAAGAATATTAGTTTGGAAATTATGTGACATTTTGCCAGGTAATGGCCTTAGTTAATTTTGTGGGGCGGTGGGAAATAGTATTGACCCTTTATCACACACACACAAGCATGCACTCATTAAATATAAACCCCTCTGACACAGGTCTAGGGGACAGGGACATGTATCTGCCATCCAAGTGGATGTGCTACATGGTTACAGCTCAGGAACAGGGATTGACGAACTGTGAATGTGATGCAGTATTTACTGGGAAATCAGACATGGAGGCAGCTTGACCATTCCCTTGCCTTTCCTGCAGTAATGTCATATAAGCAGCACTGAAGTGCCAGAATTGCGGTTGGATGAAAAAATAGGTGGTTGAAACCTAATGGCAGAATAAACTCTTTTCCCTGCTCTTTACTTTTTCAGATAAAATTTTGCTCTCAATCTGTGTTCAATTTTGCCAAGTTCTAGATCAGCCTGAAATGAGGTGCAAATTTGCAAAAGGAGCAGCAAATGGCCGTTGAGACAAGCGCAGGAGGTGGAGGTTGTGCAAGCGTCAAGCAGGTTTTGGGCACAGTTTGTAGTATAGATTCTCTGAGAATCAGAATACAGTTCAACATGCTGGGATCAAGGCCAAGTTTTCAAAACAGCTCAGGGACACCTAGGTAAGGGGCTGAATTTTGGGCTCTCAGGCATGATGCAGGCAGATTTTTAGGATGCTGGTGGGAGCTGAGCTTCATCTCAAATACAAGTCCATACCAAGATCTTCATTCAGGCAATTGTCAGTGAGAAGTGAGAAACTCCTCTGGTAGAAATGAGCACAAATATGCAGAGATAATTTTTTATTCCTCCAACAAAGTGCTATATTGCCAGTATGTCCAGTCTGGCAAAACAATGATTACTGCATTCAGGATATTGTACTTGGGAGTTTTGTTCATCCTTGTTTGTTATAAATATTCTTTAGAGAACTTCAGTACATTGCTTTTTGGACACGGAAATAGCACAGAGATCTAGCAACATGCAGTTTTTGATGCGAGGTGGTGATTGCTCTTAAAATCTCAGTAGTGATGCAGCTTGACACTCAGCTTTTGGGATAATAGATAAATTATTCAAGCAACTTCAGCCAAACCTTTTTTTTTCCTTTTAATATGTCATGAATCCTGCATACTTGCTTCTGCTGCAAATTCCAGGGGACAGAAAAACATGCTAATATTTACTAGTCAACTTGATTGCATTTGACACAGTAGGCTTATAAAATAATTTCTTTAAGTGACTTTCAGTTTAAAAAGAAGGAAATCCTTAATCAGGTCAGCAGCAGTCTGTCTTTACCTCTTAAACAAATTCAGTGGGAAACTGCTGGAAGATTGATGATGATGATTAATATTTATTTATTTATATTACCATAGTTCCCCTAAAGCTCATGTTCCTCTTTTTGCTATGAGTGTGTGTTAACAGAAAGCATTTGCACTTCCAAGTGTTTACAGTCTCTGCAATGCTGCCTCAGAAAATTGCTGGTCTCAGTAAATGCTGTCAGAATGTTTGCTACAAGTTCTAGCTGCTTCAGACTTCTTGCCTTAAAAACTAAGAAAACTGACTCAAGAGGCTCTCTCTACTGGTATATTAGTTCTGTATTGTACTTTCTTTCTTAGCTACCATCTTAAATTGCAGCTATAACAGCATGACTGGAATGGAGTCTGGAAAAATACAGAGTAGAACCAAAGGCAAATAATCTCTGAGCACATCACAGCAAACTTCTTGCAAAAGTGATGTCATGTTTTGATACCGTACAGGGAAGAACTTTGGATGAGTTGTGTGTATGCACATACTAGATTTATTAAAAGACTTCTAATATGCTACACCTCTCACGTCTTCTACACACAAAAAACCCTAAAATATTTTAACTTGCACAGGATAGGTGTTAACTTTGGGTATTTTAAAATATTTTTCATCAGCTCTAAAAGTGGTATTCGACATCATATTAGGTTTACATTCAGAAGTATCAAGTACAATACCAGCACTATAAGAAAATAGAAAATTTTTTTTGGGTCTGCATTCTTATTCAGAATGTGGGAAGACTGGTGCTTTTTTTTTATGATGTTGCCATTCTTACTCCTTTCTTGAATCGTGACTCATATTTATGACATGCCATGGATACTTCAAAAAGACACCTAAATTTAAGTAAAGTTGTGGATCCATTGGATCCACAACTGTAAACAAACCAAATTTGACAGGAGAGAAAATTGATGTATGCATTTCCAAAGAACGGTAATTTATGGTAATGTCATTTTTAAATCCTTGATATTTAAATGATATTAATGTCTAAATTGTGTGCTGAATTTCTGTTATGTTTTGCTTTAAAAATGTGCAAAGTACCTTTTTAGATCTAAATGGCACCTAAGCATATTATTACAATTAATCTGAGTAAAGATAAAGTTTGTTAGCTGAAAGATTATTTTATGACATTTCCCTGAGATCTGTGTATACTGTATGTTAAAGTAAATATTTTTGTCAAAATGAACTAAATAAGAAAGAGTCTGAGGATAGAAGATGGGGAAATTTATTTTCTTATCTAACAGTCTCTGAAAGGATGAGAGCTGAAGAGGTGTCTAATAGTACCTCTCACCTCCTCATCAATGGATCCCTTGCTCACATTCTTCTGGAGCATCCCTCTTTACCCTGTACAGATTTTCCTGTGCTTAATCTACGTTTCACTATTGCTTTTTCTACATCATCATCATCATGCTACCCAGAAGTTTCTCTGTATATTGTGCAACTCCCTGTTATATGCCATCAACAGGAAACAGATCCATCACACAAGGGAGATTAAAATCAGACATGGGTGTCCCAATTTATTACGCATCGCTACTTAAGTTTCTCTGGTCTGGCTAATTTCTTGAGAGCTGAGTTTAAGAAAAATCTCCCTTTTCTCTAAGTGGTTAAAAGAGTTTCAGGAAAAAGAGAAGTTGGTATTCACCATTGAAGCAGTCTGAGGTCCACAACACACTATTACTGAAACTGCATATTGATATTCACATGTCTGAAAACATAACCAGGTCATACCAATTTCTCTGGTTCTAATAAAGTGTCATCACACAACTTGTCCTCTCCACTCTTTGTCCTGGTTCCATGGGCCATGTTAAATGATGATTTATCACCCATGCTATGGCAAACTAGTTCAAATTACCATGTGGATGGTGCCTGAGAGTGTATCCACTTTCTGCATGTCAGGGTCAAAATACAAGTTCCCAGCATATAGGTTTCTGACCCGAGTCACTGTTATGCCACATGGAAACCTGATGATTTTCCAAAGTTCCCACTTTCTCTTGCTGCTCTGCTGTGAATTTTCCTGGCAGTATCTAGGCTGATGATTTGAAACAATTCTTCATATTTTGGAGAGTGTAGAGCAGAAAGTGTTGTGCTTTTGATCATCTGTCAGGAGAAGAAAGTCAAGATAATCCTGACTGCAAGCCTGTATGACAGCAAGCACAAGCAGATTTTGACTGATAGACATAAACAAAAGTGTGTTTATAGGCAACTTTTGTGAAACAACATCTCCAACCACTTTGGCTTTTGGCAATTTTGCTTTGCTAATGAGGTACCAATGGAAACAAAGGCTATATCTGTTCCTGTCAACAGGAACTCATAATAAGTAGAGACATATAAAGATGTGGAATGGGAACTGTGTGGGATTTTGGAGGCGGAAGTGGATCTTGGTTTGTTTGGTTTTTTACTTGTTTGGTTTTTTTAATGAAGAGCTGATGTATAATTCTCTTATTTTCTGGTTTAGGTTATACTGAAATCAATAGAAAGATTCCATTATGTAGAAATGGGAGCTGGGTGAGATCTTCAGGATGGGATTAATTATTAGGTCCTCTATGCTTTGTTTCTCCTAGTGAACTCATGTCTTCTAGTCAGGTTGCAAATTAAGTCTTGAACTCTTTCAGAAAAGAAAGCAAAGCACTGAAACCTCAATTTTAGCTTACCTTTGTCTGAGCCTGACATGGGTAAATAGTAGTTACTACACCTCTGAATAGGTGGTGAAAGTGTATGAAATCTTTTAACTTATGTAAAATATCAATCATGAGAATGTACTTCTTTTTTCTCCTATAGAATGATTCATTTTCTTTTATTAGATATTGATGCTGTGAAACAGATTTACCTTTGCTGCCAAAAATACTGATGTATATATGTGTCAAGTATATATATGTACAAACACACGCACATATATATATCTTTAATATTTTTTTATAGATGTGTGTTTGTACATGCAGAGCAATTTCTCAACTGCAGTGTCCTAAAAGTAGTACAGCTTCTTTGCTCCAGCACTGTCTTTTGTTTAAGGAAGCAATCATTGATATTCCAAACACATCAACAGTTGTATCAGGCTGAAAGTCTCCCTGGTTCCTCACTGTCCCTCTGTCTGTGTCCAGGCTCTGATGGTTCTGCTGAGGGTGGAGGGACTGGGCAGGTGTGGGGTCACCCCCTTAGGCTGGCCCAAAGTGTTCCCCTGCACCGAGAGAGCAACTTTCCATGATTAAGTTGGGTCTTGTAGTAAGTGCTATATAAATGCATCACTGTGCTTTAGCAAAGCCTCCTTCGCACCCATGTGAAGTGAGCTTTACTATAATGTGTTTCTGTATCAACTGCTTTGGGCTTTTTCATGTTTCTCAAAAACAAGGGTGCTAAGAAAACAATGGCTATGTCTGTCCCTGTATGGAAAATGGTGCTAAAGATCATCCCATGCCACTGAGGCCAGCTGATGCATTGTAGTGGTTTTAAACTGCCATAATTTCCAGAACAAGATGACTGCATCCATGCCGCCTTTTTGGGAGTGGTCCTTGGTCCATGCTAGCTCCTGAGCATTATTTTTGCTAGACAGAATAGATATCATCCCAGTGATTTTTTTTCTCCCCTCAACTGCATAATATAGATAACTAAGCTCTAGTGTCTGGAAACATTTTCTTGGCTCCATCTAGAAGAGAGTTAGCCAGTGGATTTATCATCCCCATAGAATTTAGACACAAGTCTCACATAAATTGATGGGATTTACAAATACATTGCTCCACTGGAGTTAGCTTGTGGTTGCACAGAGGTTTCATTTATTTCAGTTTGTTTTGTAGTGTCCAAATGCACACAACCAAGCATAAAAACATCAACTAAAACTGCTGCTAAGAAAACAGGCCATTTTTGAGTCAATTATGCTGCTGTGATTAATCAGTTCTGGTCAGGTTATGGAGAAAGTCAGTGAATTCATATGTGGAAATAAGCAGAGTTATGGTGGTGAATTGGGATAACACAGTGGGGAAAAAAAGTGTGCTTTTTATGGAGTAATTATGTACACAAAAACACATTTTCCATCCCTGTTTCCCCCATTCTATGCTTTAATTTTTCTTGACATTGGATCCATTATGGTATCGTATGAGTTTCGTCACAGAAGTAAATAACAGCTTGTTTCCTTGGGAGCGATTGAAAAACAGAGTAAAAACAGCACTTACTGTTTTTGAAAGTTGTCACATTGTCATGGCAGTGAAGTGTTGCATCATGTTGTCATGACAACTCAAATTATAAAAACTGATTTAAAGAAAAATAGAAGCCGTGCTCAATGATGAAAATCATTTAACATTGAAGATTTCAGCTTTTATTTTCTATCCCTTACTCTGCCTCTCTCCTTTTTTTTGTAAGAAATGGACAACATTCAGGACTCTCAGCAAATAGACTTGGAATACACAGTGACTCAGGCAGCCTTTTTTTTTTCTTTCTCACTGAGACAGAGAGGGTGCAAGAATTGAAGTGTGGAGGCAAGCACATTACTGGACCAAACCATCACTCTCCAGTACTGGGGGAAAGACAGAATGTGTTAATAAGGTGGTGTTTGTGCCTATTTGCACAATCTCCTCCCAAGCAAGTACTTCAAATATATATCAAGATAAACAGATATCATACAGTCTGGATTTGTCAGGGATAAACAGCAGTGAGACTGCAGCATGTTCGACCTGTTTAGAGATTCTGGTGGAATTTCAAGAGCCCTCAGCAATGACCTGTTTCTGTTTCTCCCATCAAAATCAAGGAGCATTTACTTATTGTGCCAATGGTTGGAGAGGAGAAGTAGGTTAGTGCTGACCACTATTGAAATCCCATTCTCTTTGCAGAGTGTGCTTAGAATGAGTCAGAGTGTTTTGAGGATGAGATTGAACCTCAGTTTCAGGATAAAATAAACAAACAAAAAAAGGTAAATTGTGCAGTTGGTCAGTTTGTGTAAAATAGCTGTCACCAAACTCTAAATGCTCCTGTATAAAGTGCAGACCAGCAGTGAAACTACTTGTTCTGAACAAGGTCAAGCAAAATTTGATTTATCACTGTGCATTGGGCTTGTATACATTGTAACATGGCTTTATGCAATACTTTTCTTGCATTTATGAAGGGAAGGATGTTTATATATGTCTGTAAAGTCATTTCTGCTCCTCCTGCTCTTACCCAGACTTGTCAGCATTTCAGCTTGTTTCAGACAAATTTACAGATGTGCAGAGATAATGTTCCTGAATGTTTCAGGGAAACAGGCTGCCTTGTGAAGAGATCCTGTCCTGGGAGCTTTCTGCCCCGGGGCACGCAGCAGGAGCCCTTGGGATGACTTCAAAAAGAACTCATACAGGAAACAGCTCTCATAAATGCCCCAAATGCAAGAGGAGCTCCCTCTCAGTCATTGGAAAGATGTGTAGGTGACCAATTTTCACTCATTCTCACAAACCATCTAGTTTACCTGGGGAATGGCACACAAAGTAGAAATGGATTGCATGACATGAAATCTTGAGATAGTTAGAGACTACAGCAATTCACTATAAAGGATACTAGCACAGTTGTGGAGAAAGTCTTCCACCATTAGCCATGCTCTGAAAATTTCTTAAACTATATCTCTCATATTTGTGAACAGGGAGAGCTGCCATTATTAAAGGCCTTTGGCTTGGGTACTTGCACAGTATTTCTGAATTGGAACATCTGAAGTGTTTTTGCTGCTAAAATCGTTTAGCTGTTACATTGAGCTGCCTCCCTTTTCACATTTCAGTACTTAAGCTGTTTTCAATAAAGTAAAAATAAGATCATAGTGGAATGACACAGTTTTTGTTCTCTTCATTTAAAATAAAGCAACTTATTATATTAAGTATAGACACAGAACTTTTATGTGTTGGAGCTTAAAATTACTGTGAAGAGTAGTCATCTTAGGAGCAAGAGAAAAATCTATGAAATGTCACCCTGATTAATGGAAGTTTCAGAAGTTTACAAGAGGGTCTAGAAATGAAACATTTTGTTATCCCAAAGGAGAGGTATCTCTACAATTGTAGCAGATAGCTGAAGACAATCTGTTGCACTGCACGGCCCGATGTGTTACTCACTTCTGTCTCTCTCAGTCTTTGCCAGAGTCTGCAACCTGTCTTTTAATTCTGTTTGATGCCTGTGCAGTGGCCTGACATGACCAGGTGTCCTTGGCTTTACCCCTGGAAGGGAATAAGAAAGAAAAGTGTAAAGGTACCTGAGCACTGAGAGACTTTTAGTTTCACTTAGAACTGTGTTGGTGGTGCAGATATGGTTGGGGTTGGATGTGGTGAACAAACATGGTTGTGAAGCTGGGAGAGTTATTTCCTGGGACAACCACCTCCACTGGCAGCATTTAGGCTTGCTAGGAATGGAGGTGTAATTCTTTCCTTAATCAAACAGCAGTGCTGCAACTCTGTCTGAATTACACATGTAAGATGGAAGTGGCTAAGTTCCTGAAGCTCACCCTGCCTTTGTGCCTGCACCTGGAACACAAAATATTGGAGCCAATATTCTCCAGCTTTCAGATGTGCAGTCCTTCCCTTAGTGACTTGAAGCAAAGGCATGTTGTGCAGATTTACTGACATGACTAATTCAAAATTGGTGATTCACTGTTAATTTTTCAGCACTACTTTCTCACCCACCATCCATTTGCTGTTTACTCCTGTGTTTAAGCTAGGTGGGATGGCTAAACTCCCATCACACACAGTTAGATAAGTATGCTCTAAGTGAATGTTTATTAGTATCTGTTTTCACGTATTCATCTAGGATTGTTTTTTACTTATGCACATTCCTGTCAGCTCTGTGCTTTTCTTCATTAGATACTTTAAATGAAAAGAGAGCAATGTGGAAATCATTTCAAGGCTGATTTTTCACATGAACTAGCTGCTAACTAATACTGTATGTAACTTTTTTTGATCTAATTGCATTGAGCTCAGTCTATCTAGTGCTGTCACTCCAAATCACCATTTTAAGAGCCATGCAAGTTGTAGCACGTTTCAAGCATTAATAGTGGCCAGGTAGTATTATGCTGTTTTTAATGAATGTCTGTTTTCTATTCTTTGCTCTGCTTTCTTTGGAAAGAGGCCCATGTAACAAAGTATTAAGAAAACACACTGCTGCCCTGGAATGTGTATATTAGCTGCAGATTATTTCCTATTAGCAGATTAACTGCGAGGCTATTGGCTCTGAAAGGTCTTTGAGAGTATTTTGTTTTGTAACTGATTCAAGCCTTGGGAGAGAATTGCCACCCTGATTGGGAAGAAGAATTAGCTACTGTTGCCATGGCCACTGGAGCTCACAGTCTCATTGTTAACTCCAGTGCCCTCCGATGAGATGCCACAGCGTGAGCTCCTTGGCTTTGTTAGTGCACTGATAGAATAAGGGGGTTTGGGCAGGCTGGGAAAGTCTCCTGGGGAAGATGTGAAATGTTTGGGCTTTTTATTTTTTTTTCCTTCCCCTTCAAATTCGGTGTTTAATTTCAGACGTGTTGCTGTTTAACACTACCCCAGTGCTGTTAGGCTGTGAAATCTCTCCCTTTTTAACAAAATGCTGCTCTATGCCTTTTGGTAGGGAAGGGGCGAATCCCGCTCCCTGCACAACGCAGTGCCAGCCACGGCTCCAGAACAGGGAGGAGGGGTGGGTGGCAGCAGGGACACAGCTCCTTCCTGTGCTCCAGAACATCTCTGTGTGTAGGGTTAGAAAGCACAACAGGGCCTGGAGAAACCAGAGAAAGGACCCCTTAGGGCTCTTGTAAACTACACTGGCTCTACTGCTGGCTGACTTGCTGGCAGGGAGAGACACAGCAGAGGTTTACTGCCCGTATCTTCATTGGAAACTATTTTCTTGCTTGGGTTTTAGGATTTGACACTTAAAGCCCATCCTTTGAAAATAATATTTTGAATACAGACAGAAAAAAAAAAAAGAGAGAATAGAAAAAAGACAAGTTTTTAGAGACTTAATGAGAGCATAAAAATTTTATGAAATTATTTTCATATATTTGCAAAATGAATAAATTATTTGACTAATCATTGATAGACAGGGCTCATGTGTATTTTTGTATATCTCTAACTCTGTTTAACTTCCAAGAAACAGTGAAAAATGTAGTATTAAAACTATCAAAGTGAATCATTAACAAAAAGCAACCATATTGATGTCTGCATTTGAAACAGTTCCTGAATACACATAAGTGAATTTAAGCAAAATGCTTAATTTTTTTTAAAGTTTACTTTTCTCATCTTTGGTGTTAGTAGATTCGATCACCTTCTTTAAACAGACCACTCTCCTGAACTCTTCATTTAAACCACATGTGGAAATGAGCCAAAAATTGTATTTCAACTGCCATGGTAAAATGTTGGCATTGGGCATTCTTCAGCTCAGCAGCAGGGTGTGGATGATAGGCCAATACAGGGACATAATGTGTGTCACACACGGTGGCACAGAGCAGCCTCAGCACGGGTGGTAATGGGGCTGTCTCGCTGCGCCTCTCGGGTTTTTATAGAGGATATTTTTAAATGATTGCAGGCTTATCCTGAGAAAATCATGGGAGGGATTATTTTAAAGACTCTTAGAAGCATGCACATTGTTCTTCACAGTCTCTCAGCAAGCTGTAGGTTTACAGTCAGGATATTACCAGAGTATCTCCCACTTCTGTAGAGTCTTTTGGAGTCTCAAGCAGCCAGCAAAGCTGTCATTGCTGCAGAGCCTCCTCCTGCCCAGCATACTCCTCTTCTATTTTATGCTTTCTTAGATGTGTTTTCCCTCTTCTCCTTCCAGATGTACTGCTTGTAAGTTCTCAGAAGCAATGAAGGAGCATGTTAGGGTGCATGAATATGCACAAAAGCACAAGGGGCATCAGAGGAGGGCAGTTTTGTTAGCTTAGATCAGCATCTTGTGTAAATGAATGGAAGAGTTGGCAAGTAAACATCAGTATTCAGGAAGGACCTGGTTTAGATTGGCACCTGGGCAAGGTGACAGACAGTGACTTGCAGAAGCTTCAGAATTTAAGTGCAGCCTTGACCTCTGTACTTTCTTATTCAGCTTTACTTACTAGACTTCTGCCCACTTGGCATTTGTTACTGCTAAGTAATCATCTGTCACATCAAAATAAATGGTTAATACATGCAGGTATAATAACAAGCTGCTCTAAAGTATATGCTGCTGCTGTAGCAGGGCAAAAGCTCAACAGTTATGCAGCTGATCCTTCCAATGTGAAAATAGGTAATTCTACCATGTAATGCAAATTAGGGAAAATTGGCTGAAAGTAGAAAATGTGTATATATATTTATCCTCTTAATTTCTCTGTAAAGTTTATATGAGGCTTTTCTGGACTTTATGCTTCTGAACTTCTGGAAGATCTAAAACCCTTTTGTAGAATGCATTTTGACCCAAGATTCACTTCTGGGTAGATCACTTGTTGGTATAACTGAGCTCTCAGTCAAGGTAGAATAAATTCTTTATCCTGAAAACAGAGATAGTACTGGTCATAATAGTGTGGAAATGGAAGATGTCATTTAAGGCCAAGGAAGAGGATCGGGTCTCTGTTTTGATCTCCAGATAGTGGTCAGCAGTACTTTTTAGATTACATACTAGGACTTTCATTGGATAGACAACCTATCTAGAAAAAAAAGAATTAGTCAGTGTTCTATTTAATCAGTCTGATTTCAATGAATCCAGTTTCAATTAATGTAATTTTGGCTAATTTTAAAGGCATTTAAAAACAAATTTAAAATGCGTACCCATCTGACAGTCCACTGGGGAAAATGGTGTATAATCCTGTAGTCATCCTTTGAAATACCAAAGTTTAATTTTGCTTATTGCCTGAGGGACATGAAAGTCTTCATCTGCAGAAAATTCATACATTCAGATATCATAAGGTCTTTGCAATAAATGCTTCATAATCTCTGTGCTTTTTTTAATGTGTTTGTGTAAAAAAGTATGCTTACAATGCAATCTAGAGCATAGATTTTCTCCCGATGGCTACCCTGACTGAAATAATAACATACCTCCTTATCTCTCATGTCATCTTAGTGGTGTATTTAACCCAGACTGATTGTGATAGTGGAAATGACAGTCCGTGTTGCAGGAGGGCCAGCTCTCCTATCTGTCTCATTCTGGAACAACAGTGCCAGGAGTGGAACAGGAATTTCCAAAAGTGATGCCTTTGTCCAGGCACTGGTCATGAACCCTTTCTATGTACACATTTGGATAGGTTAATGTGTTCTTCATAGGATTCTTGTATTTGAAGGGATGGAGGTGTATTTGAATTCAGCAAGGTTTACTCATTTTGACTTGATTCTGAATTAAAAATTGAGCAAAAGTTTTTTATTTTTATTCAGCAAAATAGCAGTGTATGTTGTCCCTTGCTCTTGCTAAAGCTTTAAGTCTTCTGAAACTGCAGATAGCTCTATTTTCTAGGAGTATTTTCCTATTTCTTAGAACATGAACAAGCCCTTCCTTTTTCTTGTCTATCCATCCTATCCCTCCAAGAAGATGAATGAAGTTATATAACTTCTCCCTTCATTTAGAAAAAAGTCTCCTGCAATTTTTTATCCAGAACCCTTAATAGTTTGATTTTCTGCTTCTGTGCAGATACAAGCACATGTGTTCTTTTAAATAAAATTATCCATGCTAAAAAGAAAAAGTATGAAGACCTTCTTGTCTTCTGTAATAAATGGGGTTCCTTCTCTGTAAACTTATTCATGGAATATTTTTGTTTGCACGTAGATATTGATTTAGCATCTTCAGCAGATGTTTGTTTATAATAAAAACTGTGGTGAGCTGCTTTTGCTCTATTAACTCTGTACACTTGAGAGTACTGCTTTTACTTAGTAGGAGTTTTCAGAGATCTTTTGTGATAGAGCAGACATACCGCAGTCCTGGATTAAAATTTCAGAGCTGTGAAGGTGATTACCAGTTTAATTATTTTTATTTTCTTTAGGGATAGAACTGAGCCATTCATCAACAAATGGCTGAGCCATTCATCAACAAATTCAGCCAACAAATAATGTAATAGATGTGCACAGGAAAGTTTTAGCTGCTGTTTATCTTTTGTAAATTACATGAGTAGGGAAATACAATTGGAAGCTTGCTCCTGATTGCCCTTCAGCACAGACTGCTGAGTTCTTTCTAGAGCTTTCCAAACTAGATTGGAATGGGGTACTCACACCTGGTAAGTACTAAAGGCCCTGTAAACTTGATTCACACTTGCACATGGAGGGAAACCCTCCTGGGCTGTGATTTAGCACAGTGAATAATGAGTAGGAGAATCGAGCTGTTGAAACAGCTGATACAGAGACTTTCTTGTGGTTATTCAGGTGTCAGGTAGGTAAAGAGCATTTTAAAAGCTCAGATGGCTTTGTAGATATATTCAGCATATTCAATATCTCAACATCACATAGCTTCACTTTGGCTGACTTGTATGTATATTTGCCTAAGTTGAATAACAAGTTAATAACATTTGCACTGCAGTTGGAAATACTCAAAAGTGCAACAGCATTTATATTTTATATTCATCTAATAGAAAAATGTGTACAGATGTGAGAAGGTGAGTATAATAAATAATTGAGGAGGACATTAGAATAAGAAATCAAAGCCACTAATATGCTTATGATCTTTTAATTAAAGATGCCTGGGTGCAGATCAGTGGAATTGATTCTAATGGGCAGGTGAGATGATTTTGTTCTTTTTGTAGTGTAGCCTTTTTATCCGACTGCAAGTACAGGTGGGAGTATGTGTAAGTGATGGATAAGGCTGGTGGTTCATTCTGGACTTCAATGTTAAATGGGAAAAAGTTTTAAGAAGCGCTGCTTAAATGTAAGTACAGTTAGAATATAAATAATGTCATATTTTTAAAAAAATCTTAACATGCATCATAGCAATCCCAAATTAATAGTAACAATTACAAACTTGTTGGAACATGAATTAAGATATGTAACTTTCACCACCTTTGCTGTGGTGCAGTCTCAAGTGTCTAAATACCTCGTCATAAAAGATTGGTTGCTGCTCATTTACTTGAGAAGGACAGCTTTGTCTGTGAACTGGCTTCTCATCCTGTACCCACTATAAGTGCTAGAAATGTTACCACTGGCTGTACTGGAGTCACAGAAGATATTCCATCTCCACATAACTTCTTCAACTAGATTAGGTTCTATTTACAACTATTCTGCTTCTGTGTCGTCTTTCTTCATCAAATGAAATAAAAAAAAATTGTAATGAATTGTTCACTGCCCAATGTAATGTGGTGAAGCATGGTGTGAGCAGCTCCTCCGAAGCTGGCCATGCTCCTGTCTTGCAGCTAGTGTAGGTTGTACTGTGCCTGGGTACAGGCTGCCTGGCACTGAGCAGTTCTGTCATGTAGGCAGTGTTTTCTTGGCTCCAAGAGGAGGCAGATGCTGAAATCAGGCTATGTTCATGGGAAATCAGGTGAGCCCATTTTGCACAGACATGGGCACACCTAAAGGCCACACATGCAAGCAGTGAAAGAGCTAGAAGCACATCTGATACTGCTCCACAGGCTTGAATAGTATAGGAGAATAATGCATTTTTTATTTGAATGACTGTGACTGTAGTGAAACAGTCAGACATTATCACAAAAAGTAAGAGAAAGTTAAAGCTGCCTGTACCATAAGAGTTCTCTGTCTTGTTGGGTTGGACACTGCCTGTGCTGTGCTAGTTGGGCAGGTTACAAATGGTACAGTGGGACACAAAAATCATAGTGTACTAAAGAAATCATAGTGCTATGGGGAACTCATCACCTCTTGTATCTGCCTTGTCTTTACATGATCTTTGCAGTTATCTACATATCTTAATATTCCCTTGAAATCACTAGAAATGTTCTGTAAATTGCAGAATTAAGTTCTTAAACAGGCTTCAATGTCCTACATGCTCACTAGAGTTTCATACCAGTTTTTCACTTTGCGTGTGGACAAGGAGCAATTCATTACCTAAAAAGTGTGCTAGCACACCTTGAATATGAAAGGCAGTAACAATTCCTGAGCATAACAGCTCTCTTGTTGTGGCTCAGACTCTGAGTCTTCCTCTTCTCTCTGTTCCCTCTCCATGTTAGAAACTAGGCAAGAGGAGTTATCAGCTTTGGAGGTGATGATGATGATGGAAAGACACTTGCAGTACCCAGGGGCTTGGGTTTACTTCTTTCAGGTCATCACCTTAGAAGCCACAGTCCACTTACAAAAGATTCCAATTATTTTCTGAAAACTGTGGTGTATCAAGTGTGTAAAAGTGTGTGGGCTAAAGCTGTTAATAACCAGACTACAATGAAAGAAGTTTTTTCTCCAGGACCCCTCAGATATATCTGTCTATATTCAAAATATAGCAAGCTCTTCCAGAAACTTTGCTTCTTTCTTTATTAGTCACATCATTTTCTGAAATTCCTGCACTCATCTTTGAATTCTGCCCAGTGGATAATGAATGGATAGTGGATGTGCCTGTAACTGAAAATTATTTGGATTTCAGTATCTAACAGTGATGCTCTATGCCAGCAGCATGATGTGACTAAACAGTGTAAGTAATGGATTTAAAAATAGGAGGAGTTATTGGATTTTCATACTAAAATCTAAAAGTAGTTCTTAAAAACTGAGAAACAGTTGGATTGGTTTGTGATGATGAAAAATAATATCCTTACTGCCCTGAGGATGTTCAGATTAAGTTAATTTTACTTTATTAAAAAATAAAAGTAGCACTTTCATGTTATTGCTTTGGAATTCTGAAAGCACTGTGTGATAAAACCCACTTTTTTCCCCTCTTTAAAGTTATGAAATTTATTATACACAGCAAAAGAAAGTGGGTTGGAGAGATGATGCATCAGCTTGTGGTAATTGCTATATACTTTTCAGATACAAGCAAAATCTTTCATAATATTTATGGAACAATCCACTGGTTACATTTTGTTTCTTTTTTACTCTGAGAATTTATCCTGTAATGTTCACTCAGAAATGAAGTAATTCCTTTGTTATATGATTATTTGTGGACTATGGAGTGAAAACCTCTTAGGTTTAAGTAAAAAAAAAATTCTAAACTAGATCTCCTTCATGTAGAACAACTCTTTTTCATGTAAATGGGAATATAGGACTTGTAAGGTGGGTCACAGATGACATTTCTTTTTCATTAAAAGGTGCATACATTTTTCTCAGAGTCTGTCAGAAAACAAATTAAAAGAAAACAACATGATGTGTTGTAAGCTACCTGTCACACAACTCTCAGCTTTTTTTTTTAATTTCTAGTTCTAGGTGGTTCTGTGTGAAATTTCTAGTTATCATGGTAGAAAGGTTAGAAAATTTGATGTTAAACAGGAAGATCACAACAATTGGCAGCTCCACAGACTAGGAGGACTTGAATGTTTATGAGTTGTCTTGAAAAGAAATAAATCATGAAAATTTACCTTGTGAGCAATAATTCACTGCATGGAACTCATTTTTACAGGGCTTACTGTTTTTCTGAAAGCAGCAAGACCTCTTTCATCTGACAAAATATAAGTTCTCTACTACAAAGGCTTGTAGAACATGTGTGATCTTAGCTCTGCTCATAGCAAGCCTGTCATGTTCTCCATGATATATAAGCAAGGCAAAAGCTAAGCATCTGTGGCTTGAAATAAACTGCTTTCTCTCTTGTTACCTCTCTCCAGCCGACCTCTCATATCCAGAAAATGGCTCATTTTGAGAAATAGTACAATTTTGAGATTAATATTATGTAAATGCTGCCAGTATCCCATTTGCAAATGGGGTTTGTGTTAAGGGCCTGAAGCAAGTCTTGAACATTCTGTATTGAGAGGCATTAGCAATGTCATTAGAAATGTAAGTCAAAGTGAGTGAAACATTTTCCAGATTCTATAAAGTGACTGACACAAAACATTAAATGTGAATCCTGCCCTAAAGTTCTGAGAAGGCAATGTGGTTTTCAAGCCCACTGATGGAGCAAGCAAGTTACTCTGTGTGTAACTCCCTGATGCAAGACTCCTCTGCCATTGTACAGAATGATGTAGGTCTGCTGAAGTCAGTGAAGCTTCTCTGGTATGCTCTGATGACCTGATGAGTTGCCTCTTCCATGCACAGAGGGAAGTCATTCCTTGTAAAACAGTATTTTGAAAATTAGTATAGTCTTCTGGTCCTGAGTTTCACTTGAAGTCCCAGACAGCAACCCAGTCCACCTTTTTTCCAACACTAACCATGCAAACTCTGTGTTCACTTTAGCCCTCTGTTTAGACTCCTAGCATGGGGTGAGATGGAAATTCAGCTGCTGTGGCGGCTACAGTTTTGTTATTTGGGCTAAGTCAGAGCTTTGAAATAATCAATTTATTTTATAATAGTCATTGCTCTTAAAAAGACTTGAACTATAGAGACTTTCAAATGAACAAAAATCTGAGTGATCAAAAGAGGAAATGAGCTGTGTCCACATGGTTTTCTTTTCAGCTGCCAACTGGGGAACCTGCTTGTATAAATAACTGTAAGATGGGGATGAGACAGGATAAGAACAAGGATGCCATCAATAGTTTATGTTCTTAAGTAATTTTTCTGCCACCTCGCAGATAAGGTCTACATTCACAAGAATGATCAGAAGTTAGTTTGCAGGTGGCAGCATAAGCTGGTGGGTGTGAGTTCAAGTCTGTGCTGCCTGGTATACTTCCCAAAGTATTCACTGTCAATTGCCTTCTCAAAAATCAGAATTTGTTCTAAATCAAGCTTTTTAAAATTCATTTTATATTACCATGGCAATCATCTAGTTAAAACATTAAGCAAAAAATTCTTAAACATGCAATAAGACTTAAAAGTAATCTTGTTGGAGAAGGTGTAATGTGCTATTTGCTGCACTGTTTCTTGTCTTCACCAGAGTATTAGCCCTTGCATCACAAGGCTGAAAAAAAGCAGAAAGAAGATCTATGCATGTGAAACAGCTAAAGGAAATGTGAGTCATGGGTGACCCCAAAATAGTGTTTGAAATGGCTGACAGAAAGCTTTGGAAAGAATTTATTTAGAAATAATTCTGCTAATACGTCCTTGGTCTCCATTTTTATTACTAGGAGCATTTAAGCTCTAATCTTCAGGTTGTGGCGTAAGAGTCCTCTCTGTGTCAATCACTTATGGCGTAAAATACGGATTATGTTTTTAAGTGGGAATTACAGAACAATGGAATCTTTCAGGGGCTCAATCATTTTTGGGGGAATCTACAGAGGATATCCTAGGAATTGCTGTCAGAAAGCACAGTAATAATATTCATTCACACAAACAGAATTGAACTAATCTCTAGATCTGGAGTTAGAGAGGACTTTTTCTGCAGAGGAGATTGGCAAGGCAGCTAGGTGTGGAGAAGCTTCATCCTTTTCTAGGACAGTAATCAATGAAGGGAGCATCTTCAGGCTCTGCCTGGGTGATGCAAGTAAAGTGTGGCAATTCGGCTTCTTTCCAAAACCTCCCCAGTCAGAGCTAGCCAGGTCCTGTAGGGCAACTGCTTCTTCCAGCACATCAGTATTCTTTGTAAATCTTTTACATTTTCCCACATGAAACTTCCTCCTTCCTCCTTGGACTGAGGAGGGACATGGTAAGGAAGAAGGAGATTTTTGCTGCTTTCACACTGAGCTCATTTGTTGTGGAGGGAAATCTCTGTGGTCTGCCAAAAAGCACATCTAAGTGTTCAGTAGTGAAAGACCTTGTGATGAGCTGCATTATGTAAGATAGACAGCCATCTTAAATACTTCCTTGCTACTTTATTTTGTATGCATTAGTTCCATGTGTTCTCTCTTTGGTAGAGAAAGTTTCAATTTTACCACTTTTTACACAAGCCAGAGGTAGGCAAAATTTAAGACTGACTAAGTTAAATGTAACTTCAGGTGCTATGGCTGGAACGTTGCCATAGAAGAACTGATGCTGTAGCTGCTGCCAATTTTGTTGTGTTTGTGTTAAAACAAGAGGAGTATGTGGGAAAAAAGGATGTAAACATACATACAGGAGGAAGAACATACAGTTTCATGGGTCTTTAAAGGCCAGTCTTGTGATATACCCAATGTCCTCCTGACTGACTTGTTTTCAAGAAGAAAGTTCCTTGAGTCTTCTTAAAACAGTCACAGCTGATGAGCTTGCAGAACCTGACATTTAACTAGAGATGGAAAGTGGCAGACCTTTCAGTTTCTCCTTGACAGATCCTGAGTTACCTACTGGCACACCTGATTTCTCTTTGGAAGGTGTAACTTCTGTCTCGCTCAAAATAATATGCATAAAAATCTGCAAAACAATCTCATGCCAATTTCTCTTTCACCTTGATGGAGCCTCCCTTGGCTGTAAGCGATTTGAAATAGCTAGTCACTTTTTTTTGTGCAATGGAAAATAAAGAACAGTGCCCAAAGGGTTGAGTTGACCAAGCAAAGTCCTTAAATCATGATGTTGAAATCAGAGGGAGTGGTTGAAGTAGCAAAGTTTTCTCTTTGGTTTACTAAATGGATCAGGCCCCAAGTTAAAGTAAACCCTTGACTGTAGTATCTTGGGTAAAGGCTACTGTCTGTTATTTTACCAGCATATTACTACAGATGAGAGCAGCAGCAGCAACCTATGCCCTGAACAAATGAATACTTGTCTGAAAGGTATCACTTAGGAATCTAAAAAGGAAAATTATAATAGCAGTAATAAGAATAACAGTAATAATGAAGAGTTATTCTATTTTAAGCAGAATATTGCCATCAGATACTTTAGAAATGTTAACAGTGAGGTCAAATGTTTAATGAAAACACATAGCTATTATTTTGAGCTTAGCCTATATAATCTATCCTTTTTTGATCTAAGACATATTTCACCTGTAAATGGAACTATGGGTCTTTCTTTACATATCAGTTGATTTCTTTTGATTTGAGAGGAGATGGGCTATTTTATTGGTTAATCTATTTTGAATTGGTAGGGTTCTTGATTTCAGGTTTACTCTTGTGGCTTTCTAGTGATCAGGTATTTGTAACCTTAGTGGAAAGCTTAGAACAATAAATGGAGAAAACCTGTTCAGTTTTTCCCAAATAGCCCAATGGTCTGTTATTGGTCTGTAAAGGATTTACTGCTTTGTTCTGAGGGTTTTGTGCTTCATGTAAGTGGAAAGTAGCTCTTTATGTTTAACACAACATAGCAGGTATGCACATGTATGGCTGAGCAGACAATCTGTCTTTGCCAAGATTATAGTTTGTCAATCATTCAGCACAAAAGAGATCTTTGGTAATTTGATTATTCCTTCAACCCTTTAATACAAAGCACATTTTAGGTTTGTTTCCTGTTAAGACTGTGTCTTTCTCATGTTATTTGTCCATGTATGTAACTTTTTAAAAGTGTGTTACCATTTAGACTTGTTGGAAGAATTCTTTTAAAGAAAAATTTGTGTAAGCAAAGAAAAAAAAATTTCAAAATCAAAATAGAAGTCAAGTTTCAAGACTTCAGAAGGGTGAAGCCCTGAGTGTCAACAAGTATTAAAGAAAACTTAATTTACCTAAGATGAAGAACAAAGAAAAATTTCAGAAATTCTTTTGACATATGATGGAAAAAGTTTATCCTCTTGGTTGTCATTTTTATTCCAAATTTCATCTCCATGTCTCACCAGAAATAAACTAACTGCAAAGTAGATATATTTAGAATAACTTCTTTTATTATATTCTATGTATTGATGTAATAATTATACATATTTCATGAACCAGAATGTTTTTCCTGTTGACTGTATGTGATTTAAGGAGTCCTGTGATCCAAAGGTAACCTTGTGAGTGTTGTATGTCTCATTGAGAAGGCTAGGTCCCTCCTGAATTAGTTTTTTACAGAGGTATAGAAATCAGGGAAGAAAACAATTTCAACTTGTGTACTTGACATTTATAAGAAGTATTTTTAGGCTTCTTAGAGGTAACCGATCTGCCATATACTTGCATTAAAATTTAGATTTGTAAAGTACCAGCTATGTACAGAGTTAAGAACGACTACACTGACAAATCTCAAAAAAGTTGTTGTTAGTGGGAAATGACATCTGATTAGAAATGTTTTGAGGATAAATGCACAAATACTTATTAAAAGTCCAAAAGGACTGTGATGGTTTAACCCCAGCCAGCAACTGAACCTCACACAGCCACTTGCTTACTCCCCATATCCTCTGTGTCAGGTTGGGGGAGAGAATCAGAAGGGTAAAAGTGGGAGAACTTGTGAATTGAGATAAAGACGGTTGAAGAGGTAAAGCAGAAGCCGCGTGCACAAGCAAAGCAAATCAAGGAATTCATTCACCCCTTCCCATGGGCAGCCAGGTGTTCCAGCCATCCCCAGGAAAGAAGGGCTCTGTCAGTATAACAGTGGCTTGGGAAGATGAATCACATCACACCACATATCCCTAAACACCTGGGGGATATTTACAGTTAAGCCTTTCTACCTTGTAGGCAAAAAGAAAACTTCAGAGATGATTTCATTTCCATGAATAGGATGTTCCCGAGTACAAAATACAAACTCCTAATCTTTTTCAAGCATGTGGAAAGCTCCTGACTAGAAACTGAAGTCTTATAAATTCAGATTAGAAAAGATCAGCTTTGAGACACTGCCAATGGGGTCTCTTGATTTATTCAGATCAGAATGGGGTGTCTTTTCACAGGACTGCTTTAGCCCAACACAAGTTTTAATCAAATACAATATACTGGGTTCCATCTAGTAGCCATGACTTGAAATTTAGTCATTTCCAGCCATAAATTTGACATTTCCAAAAATGAATAATGAAATCTTAGTCTCACTAAAATCAGCAAATTGATGGAAAGGTAAAACTAACTATTGATTTTTTTTCCTGTGATTTTTCATCTCAGGAGGTAGCAGCACCCACCCCACCCCCCCCCATTTCCTTGCATAACCTACTATTCCATATTGCTGGACTGAATTTTCTTGGCTCCAAGACAGATGAATCTTATCTTATTGCATATTAACAGGTTAATGCTGTCATCAGTGCTTTACTGTGCTAATGCTAAAAATAATCCAGGACTGGCAAAAAGAGGTATCCACTTTAGTTCAATTGACTTAACATCGCTATCAAGGTGACCATCTAACTGTTTCATATTCTGAATCTTTATTCTCCCTTCAGGTACAGCTGCTGCATAATCATAAGGCCAAATATTTGCCAATTCAAATCTATTGATTAGTCTATTAATACTCTCTGCTGGGTTAATGGTTGGACTTGAGGATCTTACAGGTATTTTCCAACCTAGAAAATTCTGTGATTCTGTAATCCTGTGATATCTTCTGCAGTTAAGATGAGTTCTAAGGAAGAAAGCAGCATGTGAAGTAGAGATCTGGTAAAGGTACTTGATCCCTTCTCTCTTCTCTGGAAACTTACAGCTGAGGTCTCCTCTGATCTCAGGGATGTGAATCTCTCCTGCACACTCTGCACTTGCTCAGAACACAGTCTGCCTATTGGTGCTGACGGGTTTGCCTCCCTGGAAACATTTGGAACATGTATTATTTTAGAGGCCGTGTGCGCAGCGGGATCCGCTCTGGCAGCCAGAGCTGCAGAGCAGGACTGAAACTGGACAGTCCCAATACACTGGTTTCCTCAAGTTAAAAATCTTTATGCATGTATTAGAATCATAGAATGTTGAGGGTTGGAATGGACCTTAAAGGTCGTCTAGTCCCAGCCCCCCTGCCATGGGCAGGGACACCTCCCACCAGACCAGGTTGCTCAAAGCCATATCCAACCTGGTGTCTAACTAACATGTGGTCTAGGCCAAGCGACTTGTGCAGGAAAAACCTACGTTTTCTGGTTACAAGTTTGTACATTGATTTTATTGCTGCTAAGCAAGTTTTAGGGTTTTTTTTAATCTTTCAGTATTTCATCTTTCTGCTGCTTTTGTTTTTCCTTTGAGCTATAGTCATGCACTTTGCCCCAGACAGGTCTCTGAAATAAAAGTGTAATGAATCCTTCTTTCTAGTTTCAGCTTGCAGCCAGTTCATTGAGACAGATTATATTTCTAAACTCTGGGTGTGAGGTACATGGTCTCAAATGACACACCATGAGAAATATTTTAGCAAATGACGGTTTATTATCACTCTGTCCTTTGAACTGCAACATCATTATAAAAAGGGGAAAAACCTACATTAATTTAAATACAAAGAATATGGTAGATGATTCTTCTCCTCTATCCAAGGCTGGTGGGTCAAAGGAGTGGTGTTTTCTTTGATTTCCTCTCCATTATATTTCTGTATCAGTACACAAAATTTTGAATAGAGTTGCCTGAATTGACATGTTTTTTTGTGGTTTTATTTTGATTCCTGGATTGCAGTGTGAAACAAAGTATATATACAAAGCAGATTTTCTGTCCTATCACACTGTGCGCTTTGTACAATCCTGAAAATTGAGCTAAATCCTCTGGGTGTGAAGTAAGAAGAAACAGCTCATTTCCCCTCTGCTCTTCAAAACCACATGAACTTAAATATTAATGAAACTTTTATGAATCACACATAACACATACTGCCCCTTTGTGCTGGAAAAGGCCCCAGCTTTTTATGATTGGTACTGTACAGCCAGGAGACTGGGAAGCAGAGTCGTAAAACAGTAATTAATACACTTCTGAGCTGAGCTGTTTTATTGTGTAGATGCTAATTAAGACTGATAGATCCCAGTGACTGAGTGGCACATAATACCTTTGGTCAGCATAAGTGAAAGGTCAGTTATCATTTTGACTGCTTTAAGTGAAAATGTTTTCCCTTATGTCAGTGATTTCAGGAACCACAAATGTCAAAGTGAAATGCCTTATGCCTTCTCTTTCTAGAATGTGGATTTTTAGTGACATAACAGGAGCTCTTGCTTTGTGAAAGCTTTTGATTTGCTGTGGGGTTTCTGACCAAACAATCAGGAGGAAAAAGAAAATTTAAGAAATTAAAAAGTAAATATTAAACCTTGGTGCTGCAAATTCTGTTCAGGGTGGTTCTCCGAGACGCTGTAAAACAGACTGGCTTTCCAAATGGGGCAAGCCCTGCTGCCAAAAAATGAATCAATGAGACTGGACACTTCAAAGTTCTCTTTTGGAAAATCTCATCTACTAGATCAAAACGTTCCTTGATGGGTTTAGAATATTTCTAAGTTATTAATTTTCAGAAAAATGGGAAAGGGTAGTCTTAAGTCCAAAACTTGTGATTAATTCAGACATTGCAGCTTTTTACAGCAAGGAGACAAGTCAGAAAGGGAGCTCGTGTTCTGGCAGTAGGAATGTTAGACATCTCACAGATGCTCGTACCAGTGCTACATGTTTAACTTCACTTGTCATCTCGGTATTCTTCATAGCTTAGACACCTTCTATTTTTCTTTAGTACTGTATAACCATGATTAAAGTCAATAGAAGAAATCCTGTCCTGAGGCTATTAAGGCCCTTAGATACTTTAAAGAGTGCATGCTGAGACAAAAGCATGACATGATTTTTTAAAGTCAATATTACTTTCAAAATCTTGCTTTATTAAATATAATTTGCTATTTTGATCTCATATATATGTAATTTTTTCCTTAAGGATGATCTACTACAATTAAAAAAGAAAACAAAGGGAAAAGTAGGTAACAAAGGAAGACTTTTACTTCAGTTCTGTGATATGTTTTGGGCAGTACAAAAACCACTAGAGTTATAACTGGGGACTCCAGTTAATATTGTAGTTCACATGCAGCTGAGTGTTAAAAAAAAAAAACAAACAAGCATGTGTTGACCATGAGGTGCTGTTATACCTCCTACAGATCCTACTGCAGTGCAAGAAAAGAATGATTCTGTATTAAAAATAAATAAATAAATAGAAACAGAACTTCAAGTAGCAGTTCATGGTTTTAGATACTAGTGTTACTACTACTGAGCGTTTTAAAGAATAACATCTCCTTGCACAGGAAATTGATACTTGATAACTGCTTCTGATAATGTCAGAGTGGGTGTTCGAGTAAATGGGTTTAGCATGCTATAAAGTGAGTGACTAAGTGAAATTTCATAAGTAAATGTGTATGATCAGTAATACTGATCACTAGAGCGAAAGAACATGCAGCAAATGGGAAAGTAAGCACAGTAACAAAGGCAGAGATTTCACCTAAAAGTTGGTGATGGGCAGAAATACCCAGCACAGATCAGAGAGTGAGTTGCTAGGTGAAAAGGAGTAATAACTGATGGAAATGGCACCTGAATAAAGCCCTTGAACTTGCTAAAAATGAAGAATGAAAATGATTGGGCTTTCAGGCTTTCAGCTCTTGGAAGAAGCCAGGGAGTGGGCAGGCACAGAGCTCAGGGCAGTCTGGGCAGTGCTCCCGCCGCTCGCCGGGATGTGGTGCATGAGAACCAGGGATAGAGCCTGACTTGTGTGCGCAACAGGGACATTGCAACTAGCAGCTTATGTTTTAGTATAATGCTAACTTACTCGGGCAGCTCTGGGCACACTCCTAAGAAGCCACTAATGACATTGTAGTTGTGTAACTGGAACAGTCTCTGTTCTTGCTCAGGCTGCCAAGAATACTGCAACCCAAAAAGCCTGTTACGCAACTGCAAAAGAGAAACTTGGGCCGCTGCAGACAGCCGCATCTTGACAATTAGATTTTTGTCCAGACTGGCTTTTCGGCTCATTTTTTATTTTAACAGGACTATGGTTTTCCCATATAGGCTTCTTCAGTATAGCAAAGCCATTTATTTTACCAGAAAGCTGAGCACAGTGTTCTAGTATAACGGCATCTGTAATTCAGCTTCTATTTATCTGCACCTTTCTGAGTAATGAAGCTGCTAACAGCTTTCCAGAAGGTCTAAGATCCACTGCAAAATTATAATCAAGCTAGGTTTTTTTTTGGAGAAGAGAAGAAAGAAATTTTTCTGTACAGCATGTTTGTGTGGACCTATAACAGGAAGAAGATGTTGAGACCTCGTGTATCACTTGCTTCTGTCCTATGCCGTATAGAACATCACATTGTCCTTTTAAGAATTAGATCACGTTCTATTTTAAAATGCATAGAACTTTTTTCTTTTCCCCTCTGCTGCTATTCTTGTGGAAAGAGTGTACCAGAAGTCTGCTTGCTATAAAACCATCTGATCCTTTCTGTCCTCAATTTATGCCTGACCATAATTGATGAAAGACTAGACTAATTACATCATTAATTGTTTATTCTCATTTGTGGTATGGCATTTATGTGACTGTCATCTTGGTAAACTTTAGTTGTTGAATTACTGACTTTAAAAGACTGAGAAGAATATGTGGGATCTTGAAATTTGAGTGGAAGTCTGTTGATATCCAAGAGATATTTTAGGTTGGTTTTTTGGGTGCTGGTAATGCTCAGTTTCAGAACTTGAGTAACCTTTCTCTCTTCTTGAGATGAAGATGAGATCCTTGTCAACACAGAAGAGCACTCGCTGAACTGCTAACTGTGCTTGGTAATTTACCTGCAGGCACTGTAAAATCCATTATGTCTTCAAATATTGATCTTACATTTGATTTGGAGTGTAAGGTATCATTTGAAATATTGAAGAAAGTTGTAGGTTTTCTGTGGGAATTAACTATGAGTAATTAAAAGAGATTTTCTGGCTCAAAAGGAGACAGCAGAAGACTGCTCAAAGGGAGGTGATTGAAAGGGAGGGAGGTTATTAGTGACATCCAGGAATCATAGTCTAGGGACCAATTTTTCAAACAGTTTCTTTAATGTATGCTGCACAAAAAGAAGAGCCCAGCTATACATTCGGGAAATGGGGATGAAAATTTCTGCTTAACATGGCTGGTTACAGCAGTTGTTAGACAGAAGTAGCTCCTGGAGCAAACCCAAAGAAGTAGCACTCTTGAACCAGATGCTGAGCTCCAGAGTCAGGCTCTTCCTTTCTTCTTCTCTCCCTTGATTTTTGAATTAATTACTGAAAAATGGTCTTTTCTTCAACAAAGCTTGACTCTGGGTAAAGATCTAGAGTCCACCACATCTTTTTTTGTGCAGGTGTTGTACCAGCTAAGCTAGAGGAAAGTATTTCCATGTATGTTTCCAAGTCAATGTGTCCCCAGTTGCTCTGAAATTTTTCTGCGCTCACTGTTCTGATTATTTTCTTAAGAGACATTTCAGTGTATTTTGCCTATTTTCCAGGTTCCTGCTGAGCTTATGTAGGAAACAGAGAGTTCTTGAGGCACAGAGAGCTCTACTGACTCTGAGGGAGAACTTCATATGGCTGAGAAGCTTTCAGGTGAAAGTGAAAGCTGTTTTCAGGGTTAATGGCTGCTAAGCATGGCTAATGTAGCTCACAGTTTTGAGTTCAGGCACCTCAGGACAAACTAAATCCTGGTTTAAAGCCTACTTTGGATCTGGACCAAATGCTTTATGTTTGGAGAAATATTGTGGAGAATATAGGTGCTTCTAACTTCATGCAGATTCTTAAACTTGATTAGAATGAAAAAAGCAAGAATCTTATGCATAAATTAGTGTTAAAACGTATTCAGAATGAGATCTAAGCCCAAAAAAATCAAGGAAATCCTGGGGTAGGATTATTGCATCAATCTTTCTGTCTTCCTCCACCAGACTCAAACTCCTTTTCTTCCAACAAATATGATTGTCTCTGCCCGTGGGGTTTATTATCTTCATGTGGAACAGTTTGTTATCATGCAACCAATATATACAGTTAAAAAGATGTCGTCTCTGTTATGTTTTTGGCTGATCAGAGCCTGATTTGTTAACATTCTGAGCCTGCTGTGAACCTTGCTTAGTTTTCGGTAACACGTCTGGAGACCACTGGCCTTAATGCTGTGGGTGGCTATAGCTGTACTGCTTCTCATGCTCTTTCATTTTTCTTGTCATTTGGAACATGTATTATTTTAGATTAGATAGTTTGGGGTAGTTTAATTTTTTTAATACAATATTGTAAAAACACTTAAATCTTGGTTATTGCTTCCAGCATCCCAAAAGAGCATTCTAAATAGATATTGTAATACTGTACTTGTTTTTCTATTATTTATCTAACAAGCCACCCATGGTGTGTAAATTCCATCAAACAATGTCTGCATTGTGAAAAAGAATAACTATTGGTGTCTGTTTTAAAAGTTACTCTGTTTGCTTAGTGGGACTACATATACATTTGAAAACAGCAACCAAGTTAGGATGATGTATTGCTTTTTTAGTGCCTCTTTTCTTCCTCTTCCAAACTGTTCTTTCCCTCTAAAATACAGAAATATTTCTAGAAAGATGAGGAGCTTTCTCCTGAATAGGAATCTTGGCCTCTGAACACCAAACACTCATCTCAGCATTTTGTTATAGGGAAGAGCAATTTTCTCTGTGGGACTGGGGAAAGAGGATAAATCATAAATAAATTAACACCTTTCAGTTTTTTACACATTTGTGTGCCTTATGGATATTTGATGTAAATATATAAATTATCATTGTGAGACTAGATCCAAAAAAATCAAAGAGCAGTGAAGAATCTCTCTTTTCAAAAGTATTGACAGGTGAGCACCTGAGTGTCTGTTACTTAAATATAGAGTAAACAAACATTTTAATGTCTGGCCTGTGACTTTCAAAATTAAGCATATTAAAGAAGTTGATGTTTTTCAGCTATGTAGCCATTGCATTATTTTAGCTTTTGAAACTGCTTTAATGAGTGTCAACTGTGTAGCATGTTGCATTTTACTAGACTCACAAGAACTAAATATAACACTCAGATTTCCAGGAACTCATAAAAGATCCTTATTTTGTGCAGAAGAAGGCATTTTTAATGTGTCTTAAAGCACAAATGTTTTACTTGCAGTTCTACATGTAATGAGAGTTATTACTTCTCTGTATGCACAGTTGCTAGATCTGTGCATGGTAATACAGCAGTATAGATCCCCATTGTTAAGTATTTTCCAGCATTTAAAACAGGATTAACGGACTGCTTGCATGGCAGGTTCTCTTTACAATTTAGAGTTTAAATCTGCAGGTATGTGCTGTTTAACTTTGCAAGAATTTACGTTTTAATTTATCAGTACTGGAAAGTTTAATTAGCAAGTGACTCTGATCTTTACAGTGGTGTTTAAAAATAAGGTAGGTAGTTTTTATGTATATATATATGTTGCTGTAATATAATATGTTATATTATATTAACATATATAATATAATATAATATAATATAATATAATATAATATAATATAATATATCTAGATATAGATATATAGATATAAATATGTTTTAGACATATGCATTTTAGGGGTGTTTGCCACTTAGGCAATCAAGGAATGTATGTGTAAAGTTGACACTGTTGTTCAAAGCAAAAGTAAACAGAGTCCCATCTTTTTATTTCTCTCATACAGGCTCCTGCACAGTAGCAGGCAAAGCAATGTATATTTACAAATAGAGAAAAAAGGATTATGAAAACTCAGTTTTAATACTTGATAGTTTATTCAGCTCTGTTATCACCATGAGACATTGTAATCAAAATGATTGTCCCACCATAATAGTTTGTAGACTAGAAGTGATTAGGTACATTCTGAAATTTATGTTTGTGTTTATATTTTAGTTAGTGGTCTAGGCTACAAAATTTTGGCCCTGGGGTTAAACCTAAAGGTTTTCAAACCAAGAAATCCATGGCTAAAATATGTTTGGTGGGAGGGAATAATGTAATTACACACAGCTTTTTGATAAACAGCCTAAATTGTGCTTCAAAGGACAGATGTGTCTTTAATAATCAGAGCCATTTGCATTTTCACATTAAACCCTGCTTGATTGCATTGTACTTGATACGTATACTTAAATCTATATGTTAAATGTTATACTTTGATATAGAGCATATTGTTTGACTTTGTTCTTATGATCTGACAAGCTTCATTATATAATAAACTAGTTTAAATAAATCTTAAAGACATAAAAGTGTTCTTGACACTAAAAAAAAATTTGAAGCACACAAATGATATATTGGTTAGATGTTCCAGAGAGAGTCAAAGCTTTTTTTCATTCAGATCTTTGAACATGTGTTTTGAATAAAGCTGTAAGGCATTTTCCAGTAACCAGTGTTGTATTACAAAAATGAGTAAAGTAAAACAAAAGGAAAACATGTTTCAACATTTTATTCAGTATTGTCACACATTGTTGCACATTTCCAGCTGGAAGTAAATGTGACATTTGTAATGCTAATTTTTCAAACCTAACCTTTTATAACATATAAAATATTACTTGGGATGGTGCGCCCTTGTGAAAAGAGCAGGAGTAATGAAGTACTCGATCAGGGTTCAATTGGATTCCTAATGGCTTGAGTGCAATTACACTGCCAGTTGGTTGCAATCAATCAAAACCGTTTTTGAATCGTTCTCTTAAACTGTATCTAGTGTTAACTGCTGATAAGCAGGTTACAGAGCACTTGACCTGATATAGTAGCAGTGCGTGTGTCTCACAAACAGCAAGTGATGCTGTTAATGCTGCTTGTTTGTCCCACGTGAGGAAGACCCCCTGATTTGTTAATACAGAAGAACACACTGTAGCTTCGCTCCATATTATGTGTGACGGAAAAATGTGAATGTAAGAGTAATGCAGCGGCATGTAAGAGAAATGCAGTATATAATTTTAGTGTTAGGTATGTAATACTGTTAATTGCGGGCTACAGATATATTAACTAAAAAAAACCAACTCAGCAACCAACCAATTGAGTTGCTCCCCGTTTTCATCTATCATAATGACAAATTGCCAGGCTGTGTTGACTCAGAGAGGGAAAGCAGAGGAGAAGCAAGAAGGGATAGAGCACATGCTAGCAATTCAGATATTTAAAAAAAAGCAAATTAAAGAAAAGAAAGAAAGAAAAAAATCCTACAATTAAGCTATAATGGAATTTATGGAAAGATAGATATAATTTATTTTGGTTTTATTTGTCCAGGGCCACAACATACAGCCTGGGAATATAATCTAAACCATACCACATTCAATGTCACCAATGGGACATTTATGCTAAAGGGACTTATTCCCATACTTCAGGATAGGAAAAATATGCTGTAATATTTCATTGCAAGGCATTCCTCTGAAAATGAAAGCTAATTAAATATTTTTTACTGTTAGTTTAAATTATCATACACCTGAAGACCTTTAATCCATGTGAAAAATGGTAGAACTCAGAAAAGGTGGTACTTGAAGCAAGTCTGACAGTCTCAGGAGGCTCAGTACCTCCTCACTAGCCTAATTTTTACCTCACTACACCTCAGCAGATGACATTTTGCTATGAGTGTGGCAGTACAAAAGTGTTTCACTATTTGTGTTTGATGCCACGATTCCCCTCCTGACTCTGGTAGCACAAATGCCGTGCAATTGTAGCAAGATGGGGTGGGTGCCAATGTGCTTTTTTTACAAGCTGGGTTAATGCTTACGTTCAAATGTTGTTCCAGTTGAAGACAGCAACAATAATTGCATGCATCTTACTCAAAGAATATCTGCTTGTTTCCTGAACAAGTTATTTGTTAAAAATGTATCTCTTTTTGATGATGAAAAATCAGCAAGGAGTCACTCTGTAACTGTACTCCTTAAACACATCCCAAGCATCACCAGGTAGGGTTGATGCTTAAAGTGTTGGCTTCCTCAGTATTTAGCCTGCACCTCTACTTCAGATTCCCAGCTTGGCAGGTGTATAGATCAAGTCCTCATTTTTTCAGAAACTAAAACAAGCACAATTTCATTGCACAGTGAAAACTTGCAGCTAGAAAAGGAAAAGCAGAAAGGAGCATTTAAAAAAACAAAAAAAAAACCCAAAAAACCCCAAAAAACACTTAAGGACAAAACATACTTCCAGATGGTCTCTCTTATATTGTACTGCTTTATATACAGGGCCATCTGTAACTCTTTAGTTAATTTCCACTGGTCTAATTCTGTACTTGCATGTATGTTTCTAGAATAGATTTGACCAAAATATGGGGCTTTTATGTACTGTTTGTGGGATATTTTCAGAGTAATATATAACAGACCTTGGCTGTTCTGCCCTTTGTGTAGATACAGAATGCCAAAGGGTAGGGGAATGGCCTCCTCTGATATCTTACCCGATTCTTTGGAGGCTTCTTAAGTCAAAGGAGTACAACAAGCAGATATGGTTTGTCATGTGTACATGACAGTGGGAAGCTCTGCATGCTTATTTGAATCCCCAGTATTTGTAATGAATGTGCTTTGTATGAGTGTTTAAGGCCCCCATCCATTTACTGCATTTAAAAATACCTCTACTCTCTTTTCCCAAAGACAGTCATTTAGAGCTTTCAGGATAATGGTGGGAAAATTTTGTGCAGAGGCATTGATGTAATGACATCAGCATTTATTCTCTTCATGTGCCAGTTTTCAAAAGACTTGAAATTGCAGAGTGAAGTTTTGGTGCATTCATTTTTAATTGACTATGTTGAAAAAAACGGGAACAAGCATGAAAACATCAACTTGTCTGAAGTGTTTGTCACTCATATTTTATTTTCAAAATGCCTTCTCACTTCATATAACTTAGATTGTAAAGTAAAAAACAAGTAAGAAATATATCAAAGTAATCTAATCTGTTAAAATGGCCTCAATGTAGACAATGCTTTCTGCATTTGAGATCTATTTAAATATTTGTTCTATATAAGCTATATAGAGCAAAGTAATTACTTCTGTTACCTCATATATTCAGATTTCACTATCCAGCTTTTATTTCTTACTGGATTTTTTAATGTATTTTACTTTTAATGACTTCCTTTCTTGAATTTAGGAACATTATGCAGTTCTCTGTCTGGGCCTTAGGCATACAAAGAAATAGGTAATCTTTTTGTCTCCAACGTCATTTTTCTTTCTTCTTTTTGTAAGACTAACATTTAGAAGAATGGTAACATTGCAGTTGTCTCTGTCTCCTTGTAGATCTTTCATAATGGGTGCTTTCAGGCAATGAAAACCACATAGCATATGGATCAAAAAGAATGGGATTCAGGTGATGAAAGCAATTGTTTCTTGTTGCCTGTCTTGATTTTCTTTTGAGTTTGTGCCGAAAGGTTGAGGATGAAGTCAGATGATAAATTTACAAGATCCTTGGATGGTTTAACCATCCTCATGTTCTTGGAAAAGATAGCTGAATCCATTTCCATACTAGTTTCAGCTGGAGATTTTTTTCTTGATGGGAAATCCCATAATTTCTTTCCATGTAAATAGTGATAGTGAACAACAAATGTTGCTCTGATCTTCTCACTTGGAATTAAGTCGTTTTCCTCATTAACTAAGCCTGGGAATAACAAAAATCTCATGTATTTGTTGCCAGAGGATGATTGTTACATATATTTCAGTTTATGATGAGCACTACTGGTCAGAAATAAGTGTCTGTGCCTGAAAAACAGTTCTAACCCCACTGTGGACCTAGATACTTTCCATGGAAGACAGCAGTCCCAACACATTGGGCCATCCTACTGCTGCTGGGCTACTTTGCTGTTTCACTACCTGATGATATATGAAGTGGAAAGGGTTGTTTGTTTGGTTTTTTAAATTCAGCAGTGTCTGTAAAGTGCTGTCTGCAATCCACTACTGCTCTGCTGCTTTAAAACTAATTACAGAAGTGTAGGCAGCAGCTATCATGAATAGGATAGGGAGAGTTGGTAGGGGGCTCTGGAAAGAGTGGTGAGCGTGGCTTTAGCTGGGACATTTTTCTGGCTGCCAGAGTAAGAGTGCAGGTGTTGGCATTTATGTTCCATCTGTGTAAATTGACAGTGGGTATCTCTTTGGTTAGTTGTTCATATGATCTAATTCTGTGCAACATTTGAGCACCTACATGATGCGAAGCACAGAGGGGCAGGCCACTCCTGCAGTCCTGCGGGATGATGTTGCCCTTGGCTGCTGCTGAATCTGTCTTACCAGGAAGTCAGTGAGGATGCCAGCATGTTCCTCTTTTTTCTCTTCACTGTGTTGTTCTTCATGCTTTTCTTCTTACCTCTCAAAAGAAAGAAATAAATATCTGTGTTGGCTGCAACCCTGTAACAAGTTTCCCTCAAAGTGATAGGCAATATAAATGGCAAAATGATATTGTTCAGAATTACTCATCTCGGACAGGCTGCTATAAATTCACTGACATTGTAATCACAGATACTGAAAATAGAAGGATAAACTTTCTTTCCAAATGAGGAGTTTGCTCTGCTTTTCCTGCTCTTCTCAAGTTAGTTGTCTTATAGTCATCAGGGTGTTATTTGAGAGCCTCCAACTATCAATTAAATATGATTTTCAGTCTCTTGTAGAACCTTATGGTATTTTGTTCAAACATTCAGTCTGTTTTCTTCAGCTTATTTTATTTCAGGATTTCATAATTTTGGAAAGTAGGCAATCTAATCTAGTCTGTACATCTTTCTGCAACATATACTGGAATGACATAGTAAAAAGCTGTGAGTCCTAACAGTACTGGCACACAGGTCTTACCAGTGGGGAAATTTTTTTGGAAAGAAAGGAAAGAAAAACCTCAGAGAAGGCAACATACTGTTGCTGTCACAACCCACTTCCAGAGCCAGGTTTGATTGTGGATTCATCTTGCTTTATCTTTCAAAAACACAATTGTATTTGATATCATTAATATTTAGTTTCCAGAAATTTACAGTGTTTTCTTTCTGCTTCTCTGTGGAAACATAGGAGTGAGTCAATGGCATTCAAAATCTTATTGTACATCTACAATGCATCTACAGTGTTCAAAATACATCCAGTATACAGCTGATGTGGCATTTGAAGATGTCATTTGAAGTTTATTAGTTGGCCTGGGAAATATTTAGGTCATAAACTTGTATAGACTCTAGTGCTGTAAAGCAATAATAAATAGTTGATAAAAAAAGTAATGGTCTGTAGGCTCAGTGCATTCCTAAGTGCCCCACAATTCATTCATTAAATCCTCAAATGAACCTAACAGTAATTGTGACAACTTGCATCACTAACACAATAACCTGCAAAAGATGAATTATGAAAGAATTGCTGCTACAAGAGTTGTGCTCACTGTCTGAGTAGGGGCTATAGACAAATGTAATTAGACTTTGTGGCTGCTTAAAGTCATATTTTTCCAGATACAAGGAAAAAAACCGTGATGAGAGTACAGCATCTCTGAGATACACAAGAAACGTCATTCCATAGGACATTTATGTTACTAAAATAGTATTAAGTTTTCAGATTGAAAATATGCATTTAAAAGACGTTAAAATTAGTACCCACACAATATGGTACCACCCAATTTGAAGATTAAAACAGAGCCAATTTAAGAGCATGAAGGGAGGTTTGAATATACTTAGCTTATTT